>NC_058105.1:88629000-89235000 GCF_020171115.1 Neogale vison | reverse complement strand
CTGAGGGCGACCACCACCACTCATCCCACCGGACCCCACCCCGACCCCTAGCCAGAAACTGCCACTGGACAAGCACATAGCTGCTTCAAATCGCATTTATTGTGGGGCCAAAGGCGGGGATCTTGGGGTTTGAGGGCAGCAACTGCGGCCGACGGGGTAAGCCGCTCTCAGTGTACCGACGGGGAGCAGTCGGGGTGTTGGGGTGGGGTGGTCCTGGGCCCGAGGGGGCTCAGGATCCAGGCGGTGCTCAGGGGGGCAGAAGGCGGCGCACCGGCGCTTGGGGTGAGGGGGTCTCCAGGCGCTTCACCCGCAGCAGGGCCCCCAGCACGCCCTCAGGGGGCACCTCTGGGCCCAGATCCTGGTCCGCAGCACGGCGGAGGCGGCGCGGGGCAGCCACAGCCTCGGGATCCGGGCTCCCCGCGAGGATCCGCCCCAACAAGTACCTGCAAAAGAGCCGGGAGGAAGGCGATGAGCGTGTATCCGCGCATCAACGTCTCTGCCCTAGGACCCAGACGGCCCTGCAACTCCATACTGCCTGGGGACCGGGCCCAGAAACCCGGCATCGGAGCGCCCCTCCCTGGGACCGACAATGCCGCTCCCCACTCTCCCCAGCCAGACACCTCGGACCCTACACCTTGGCTGGAGGTTCTCCCTCCTTCCTAGGATCGCAGGGCCTCAGTGTCGGCGCCACGCTGTGAGGCAGGCCCCCGCCGCTCCTGCCGCCCCCGCGATGCAGGTGCCGCCCCCTGCCCACCCCTTGCCGGGGTACCTCAGCAGCTCCGGGTCCACGTCAGGCGTCTCGTCGCCGGCGTCCTCGGCCTCTGGGCCGGTGGGGCCGTCGTCGTAGACAGGGGGCCGGGGTCTGAGCGCAGCGGCAGGGGCAGGGGCCGGGACGAGCTGGGCGGCGAGGGCGGCAGGGTCCAGGCGGGCGCGGAGCAGGGCGCGGGCCAGCTGCGCGGCGGGCGCGTCAGGGTCATCCTCCAGGCCCAGCGGGGGGTCGTTGGTGCGCGGGGAGCTCCAGGCGCGCAGCAGCTGCGCCAGGACTCGCGCCTGCTGATCCTCGGCCTCCTGCGCCTCGGCCCGCGCCCGCTCCTGCCTTTCGGCCTCCAGCAGGTGCGCCAGCGCCCGCGCCAGCTCCTGCACGGCCCCCGCCGCCTCGCCCCGGGGCGCTGCTCGCCGGAAGCGGCGGGGAGAGCCAGCCTCAGCCATGGGCGACGCAGCTGCGCCCAGGCCGCGGGGGTCCTGCCGGGAGACGTGGGAGGGGGGAGATGTCAGCGTCTGTCCGGCCAAGGACCCCCGCTGCCACCCAGGGGAGCCCTGTGGACCTCAAACATCCCCAGATGCCGCCCAAGGCACCGCGGCCCCCCCAAATATACCCAGACACCCCTAAGGTCACTGGAGACTCCCAAATATGTCCAGTCACACTGAAGACCACCAAAGACCGCTAGTTCCCCAACCCCTCAATGATTTCCCAGTGATTCAGGATTTGCCCCAGGGCTGCTGGAGAACAGGTGTCTTTATAGGAGGGGTGATGGAGTTTATGACAGCCATAGATTTTTCTATATTGATGTCGTGGACTGTAAGAATCATATTTGCATTTTATAGGTTCTTATTGTTCACTGCTTTTGCCCAAAGGGTAGCAGACTGTTCTGCACCTTGCATTTGGGAATCTGTCTGGATCAGTACTTTCAGTGCATCTTTCCTCTCTCCCTTTTCTTTCTCCTCCCTCCCTCCGTATCTCATTCCCTCCCTCTCCCATCTCTCCCCCTTCCTCTGTTTTCATTTCTTTCCTCCGCATTGAATCCCTTTTGTATGGATGCACACATTTTATTTAACCAGTCTTCGACTGATGGATGACAGATGGACATTTATGGTGTTTCCAATCTTCTGTTATTACTTTTTTAAAAAGATTTTGTCTTTTGTCTACCCCATCAAGAACCTGGCACTCTACTGACTGAGCCAGCCAGGCACTCCACCCCCCCACCCCCCACCCCCACCAATCTTTTGTTATTCTTATAATGTTGGGATGAGTAACCTTGTTCATATATTATTTGGTATGTGTGTAAATCTTTCTGTAGAATAAGTTACCCAATGATTAATTTTCAATCCAGACACTTTTAAGGAATTTCAAAAAGCTTAAAGAAATAAAAACCGGTATCAAAAGTATGAGTAAGGAACAAAAAACCCCCACAAAAATGACGATGAAGATTTGAAAAAGAAACATCTAGAAATTTTTTTTTTAATTTTTACTTATCTATTTGAGAGAGAGAAGAACATGAGAGGGGAGAAGGTCAGAGGGAGAAGCAGACTCCCCATGGAGCTGGGAGCCCAATGGGGGACTCTGTCCCAGGACTCCGGAATCATGACCTGAGCCAAAGGCAGTTGCCCAACCAACTGAAGCACCCAGGTGCCCTAGAAATATGTTTTAAGTGAAATTCAAAATGAAGGAGGCAAGGGGCACCTGGCTGGCTCAGTGGGTGGAGCCTGTGACTCGATTTCTGGGTTGTGCGATTGAGCCCTACACTGGGTGTAGAGAGGACTTAAAAGTGAAATCTTCAAAAAAAAATTAAATGGGCCAGTTAGACAGCAGATTCAGTCCAGCAGAAGGAAGTAATAGGATTGAACAGAACTTAAGAACAGATGCACAGATATTGACAATTGTTACATGGCAGAAGGGATACTCAGAGCAGTGGGGACAGGACTGTCTCTTTCAAAAACCCATGCAGGGGGGTGCCTGGGTGGCTCAGATAGTTAACCATCTGCCTTGGGCTCAGGTCAACCAAGACCCACATCGGGTTCCCTGCTCGGCGGGAAGCCTGCTTTCCCTCTCCCACTCCCTATGCTTGTGTTCCTTGTTCCTGCTCTTGCTCTCTCTCTCTCTCTGTCAAATAAATAAATAAAATCTTTTAAAAAATCAACATGCAGGAACAACAAATAACCCAAACGTGGGAGCAATGAAAAGGAAAAGATGAGCAGGGACACCTGGATGGCTCAGTTGGCTCAGGTCATGATCCCAGGTCCTGGGATTGAGTCCCACATTGCATCATCGGGCTCCTAGTTCAGTGCGGAGCCTGCTTCTCCCTCTGCCTGATGCTCCCCCTGCTTGCGCTCTCTCTCTCTGACAGATAAATAAAATCTTTTAAAAAAAGAGAAGATGAATAAACTGACTAATTAAAATGAAGAATTTCTTTTTATCCCAAGACACCATAAAAGAATGAACAGTCAAACCAGAGTGGGAGAAGAGGTCTGCAACACAAATAGTCAATAAAGGACTAGTATCCAGTATACCAAAAAGTGCCTTAAAAGCGAAGAGAAAAACAAGCTAATATAAAAATAAGGAGGGGTGCCTGGCTGGCTCTGTCAGAAGAGCTTGCGACTCTTGATCTCGGGGTCATGAGTTCGAACCCCACCCACGTGGGGTGTAGAGATTACTTATATAAAGAATGAAAACTAGATTTTAAAAATAGGGAAAATTGATGTCCAAGTATTTCACAAAAAAGGAAACAAATCGAGTAACTAAATACATGGAAAACAGTGAGCCTCATTAGCAATCAGGAAAATGCAAATTTAAGTGCCAATGAGATACTAAGCATCATACAATGCTGACATGGCTGTGGGAAAAACAGAAACTCTCATACATTGCTGATGGGAATTCAATTGCCAAAATAACTTTGAAAAACAGTTCAGCAATGTCTAAAAAGCTGCACAAATCCTATGACCCACTCCTGGGTGTGCTACAAACCAGGGTAGCTTTTGTACATATACTACTGGACCCAGGTTTGTGAAAAATCATATCGGGCACTGTTTGTGACAGCGCTGAAGTGGAGAGAGCGGGGGAGGGGGGATCCTGGAAGCTGCCCAAATGTCTACAGACATATTGAGAACACACATGAATCATGATATACTCAGACACTGATGATATCCTCAGAAAATGAAATATTAGGCAGCAATAAAAACAAATGAATTGCGGCCATGCACTTCAATGTGCAAATGTGCATGGTGGATGCATCTCACAGGCGATGCAGAGCCAAAAACAAAACAAAACAAAACAAAACAAAAAAACCAAACAGCAAAAAAGCATTAAAAAACCCAAAAAAACAAGTTAAGGAATTCCACTGCAGGCTGATGCCCCAATGACTTCCTAGTGACCCCTAGTGACTAAAAGGAGCCTGATGCCTGGTATGATTCCATTTCTATGAAGAAAGGCTAAACAACATATTGTTTAGACCTACACACATATGTGATAAGCTACAAACAAAAGTAAGGAATCAATGAACAGAAAATACAGGATAACGATTAGAGAGCAAGTGGGTTGTTGTGCATAGGGGGCTCCCAGGGGCTTCTAACTATCGGTCATGCTCAATTTCTTAACCTGAGTGGTGGGTACACACAGGGGTTATTTTATCATTATTCCTTACATCATACATGTATGTTAACCATATTATGTCATATGTAAAATATTTAATAATTTTTTAAGTCCCCCATCCTTGATGAGTTGAAGGAGGATGTGCTCCAAGTGCTCTAGGCACCCATCACCCCTTAGCCCCTGGAGAATCACACACTCACCAGCAATCACAGCTTCCCATGGGCTCACACTCCCATGGGCTAACAAGCCTTGAGATGTCACACGCGCAACCTGACATTGCCACAGTCACACACGAGGAACTGCACACGTTCACAGACGCGGCTGTCCATGTGGTCACAATGGCCAAGCTACCCAGATGCAAGGACCCACATCACCCTTAAAGACACAATGCAGCCCGGAGACATCATGGCTCCTCTCCCCATGATGACACAGCTCCATAAAGGGACAGGGAGAAACAGCCTCCTGAATAGCCATACAAAATCCTAGTCGCTTGGTCCAACAGAACCAGAATGGGATGTGCACATGGGGCAGCAAAGACCACTCCCATCTAAAGAACGAAATCACACACACAGACACACACACACACACACACACACACACACGCCCATAGGTTAGCCATCCCCATAGGATTCACAAACAGTGTCCCTGAGACAAGTCAAACGCAGGAAGACCCCCAGCATCACCCTCACTGCACACCCAGACCCATAAGAGCGCCCCTGCAGGGGCGCTCGGAAGCACTGACATCAAAGGATACGCACTTATAAAGACAGTACATTCTCACGCCCCAGTCAGTGCATCCCACACACTGTGACCTATGCGGACACCCCCTTCCTTCACGCTCTCTCGTCCCATGGACAGCACCACAAGCGACCTGCGGAGCGAGGCCCGGCCCGTGCCAGGTGCCAAGGGTGGGCAGGGCGTGGCTGCCAGCGGAGCACCGCACACCCGCAGGCCGAGTCCTGCATGGCCTGGGCGCGGACGGGCGGAGGCCCCCGGACCCCCCTCTGGCCGATCTCCCCGCACGTCCGGGAGCAGGCGGGGGCCCGCGAGGACGAGGGGCCAGCAGCTGAGCACAGACCCTCGCTAGCCCACAGCCTCCTCCCGCCCACCCCCACCCGGCGCCCGACTGGTGTCGCACCTTTACCGGCCGCGCGCAGAACGCGGGGGGCGGCCGTAGTAAGGCCAACAGCAGCAGCACCAAAAGGCCGACGCCCCCGGCCCGCGGCCCGCCGAGCAGCGGCGACCACGCCATGCTGCCCCAGCGAGCCGGGCTCCGGACGGGCGGACTGGCTGGCAAATGCGCAGCGCTGGGGCGAGCGGGCAAGGCTGCGGTGCTTTGCGGCTGCGCGCGCGGGGGAACCCGGTCCTCCCCCTGCCCAACTCCCCCACTCCCCTCACCCCACCCCTCCTCCGTCTCCGGCCACTCTACGCAGGCGCAGCCCGGGAGCTCCAGCAATCCCTCCATCCTGCCCGTCGCCATGGAGATGCCCAAGGGGCAAGGTGGTAAACTGGAGCCTTCGATGGCGGTTGCCATGGCAGTCGGAGGGCAGTTACCGGGGCAACAGACCTTGCTGTACCTTAGCAGACAGGCAGGCAAAATTGACTCAGTGGAGTGGCATGGGGATCTGGTCCCCCACCTCTCCCTCCCTGGGGAGGAGACATATGACTTTGTTCACTGGATAAACAGTTCCTCGCTGCTATGGGTGAGGATCGATACATAGATAAATAGATTTTACCCATACATTGCTCCAGAAAAGGGTCTCAAGCCACTTAAAATGATACATCCAAGGAAACAAAACTTTGGTAAAATTTGAGTAGACATTGGGCAAAAAATGTTGCGGAGGGAATGTTAGTGGCTATTTCTGGGTGGGGAGATAGATAATGGTTTGTCACTCTCTCCTTTACCCTTCTCTCTGTTGTCTGAAAAAAAATGTAATGAATATGCATCACTATTAAAATCAGATCAACATAAAGATATTTTCATTTAGGAATCAAAACAAACTATGCAGGCGCCTGGGTGGCTCAGTTAAGCATCTGCCTTCTGCTCAGGTCATGATCTCAGGGTCCTGGAATCGAGCCCCAGATTGGGCTCCCTGCTCAACAGTGAGTCTTCTCCCTCTCCCTCTGTGCTCACTCTCTCTTTCCCTCTCTCACGTTCACTCTCTCTCAAATAAATAAATCTTTAAAAAATAAAAAACAAAGTATGTTTAAGGTACCAAATTCAAAGTGAAGAAAGACACCTTGATGCTGCTATGAGTATATCTAATCCATAGATTCTGTCTCCATCTCTTCTGTATTACAAACAACTTTACAAGGAAAATCATTATACATATCCCTTTATGGTCCTGAAGATGATGTTCCCAGTGATGGGGTGACGAACACATGTTTAAGGTGGCTCCCATGATGCTTGTCTCCTGGTGTCCACAATCTTGTGTAATCCCCTCCCTTTTGAAAGTATGCATGACCAAAGGTGACCAGATATATGTGATAACATGTACATAATTACATCAGAAATGAAGTTGGTGGGGCGCCTGGGTGACTCAGATGGTTAAGCATCTGCCTTTGGCTCAGGTCATCATCCAAGGATCCTGGGATCGAGCCCCGCATCAGGCTCCCTGCTCCTCAGGGAGCCCACTTCTCCCTTTCCCTCTGCCTCCTGCTCTGCCTGCTTGTGTGCTCTCTCTCTCTCTCTGTCAAATAAACAAAATCTTAAAAAAAAAAAAAGAAAGAAGGCTGGAACTGTTATGGGCGGGAGAGTCTGTGTTGGGTGAATGGAGGTGTTGGTTCTTGGATTCCCCATGAAAGATTTACATGAGGATCCACAGTCAAAGGCAGCCAGAAGGAAGTTAGCAAACACGAAGCAGTTTATTAAGGACAATGCACACTCAAGAGTGGAGAGTGGGCAGGCCCCGAGGTCGCAACTGTGCCAGGTTAGGGATGTCTTTTCTTTTTATGGTTGTATAGGTTACGGGTCACAGCAGGGTGGTCTCTGACTTAGGTTGTTCTCAGTCATCTAAGGGACTTCTCCTACCAGTTGGGAGGGGAGTTTTTGGCCCTACAAGGTTCTTGCTGGAAGGGTTATGGCCATTTTTCCCCCAGTGGGGGGGGCATTTAAACTGGGCACAGACTGGTGGCTGGACCCCAGGCCAAGCTGGGGGTGTAATATATAATGTAAATATATAATAAGGAAGCTCTAGGTTACCCTAGCCTCAGACGGAGAGAAAGAGAGGTAGCCTCTAGGAACCGAAGGTAGTCCCAGCGGACAGCCAGCAAGAAATCAAAGCCCCCGTCCTCCACCTGCAAGGAACTGAATTCTTTTTTTAAAAAAGATTTTATTTATTTATTTGGCAGAGAGAGACACAGCGAGAGAAGGAACACAAGCAGGGGAAGTGGGAGAGGGAGAAGCAGACAGGTTCCCCACTGAGCAGGGAGCCCAATGCAGGGCTCCATCCCAGGACCCCAGGGTCACGACCAGAGCCAAAGGCAGATGTCCAATGACTGAGCCACCCAGGTGCCCCAAGGAACTGAATTCTGCCAATAGCCAGAGTGAACTTGGATCCTTCTCCAGTCAGGCCTCATATGAGACTGCAGCCCTTGTCAGCACCTTCATTTCAGCTTCATGAAGCCTGAAGCAGAGATCCCAGTTAAGCCACGTCCTGACCTCTGACCCACAGAAACTGTGAGTTAATGTTGTTGTGTGTGTGTGTATGTGTGTGTGTGTTTTAAAATTTTATCTATTTATTTGACAGACAGAGATACAGGTAGGCAGAGGCAAGCAGAGAGAGAGGAAGCAGACTCCCCGCTGAGCAGAGAGCTCAACCCAATGCGGGGCCAGGACCCTGGATTAATGACCCGAGCTGAAGGCAGAGGCTTTAACCCACTGAGCCACCCAGGCGCTCCTGTTGTGTGTTGTTTTAAGCTGAGAAGTAACATATCATCAACAAACTAGGAATAGAAGAGAACACCTTCAACCTGATGAAGGACAAAAGCCCACGGCTAACATCATACTTAACAGTGGAGCAGGATCAAGACAAGGATGTTCCAGGGGCACTTGGCTGGTTCAGTCAGTATAGCATATGACTCTTGATCTTGGGGTGGTGAGTTCAAGCCCCATATTAGGTGTAGAGCTTACTTAAAAAAAAAAAAAGATAGGGATGTTTCCTCTCGCTTTTATTTGACATTCTAGCCAGGGCACTTGGGCAAGAAGAAAAAAGCATCCACGGTGGAAAGACAGAAATGAAATCATTTCCATTTGCAAATGACGTGACCTTATACATGGATAATCTTTTTTTTTTAAGATTTCATTTATTTGACAGAGATCACAAGTAGGCAGAGAGGCAGGCAGAGAGAGAGAAAGGAAGGGAAGCAGGCTCCCCGCTGAGCAGAGAGCCCGATGCGGGGCTTGATCGATCCCAGGACCCTTAGATCATGACCTGAGCCGAAGGCAGAGGCTTAACCCACTGAGCCACCCAGGCGCCCCTACATGGATAATCTTAAGGAATCTACAACAAAAACATTAGAGTTAATAGATGAGACCAGCGAGGTTGCAGGATATAAGATCAATATTAGAAAACTCAATGTTATGTCTATACATGAGCTATGAACCATCCAAAATGAAAGAAAACAATTCCATTTGCAGTACCATCAAAAAGAATAAAAACACTTAGAAACAAATTTAACAAAATAAGGGCAAGACTGTAGCCTGGAAACCACGAAAACCATCTAACATAAGCCCAAATCCCATAATCACTTTCTTCCAACACCCCTCTTTTAGATACTCCATGGTTCTCCACGGCATGTGGTGTCCCTCGCAAGCTAATAAACCCGGGTTGGTTTGACTGCAGCTGTGTTCCTGATGGTCTTTGACTAATGGGCACTAACACAAATGGAGAAGGTTTTGCTGAGATTGGGCAGAAATCCTCACTGCCCTACTCTGTTCTGAGACCTTCAACTCAGTAAGAGTGCACATGTCTGAAACCCCTTGTGTCTCCAGCTAATTGAGTCACCTCCCTGCCCATGCTTGACTTGGGAGTAAGTTCACAGAGCCTCAAATATAGGCAATTCAATGAGGTCCTCTGCATTGGATGTTTTGTTTGTTTTCCTAAGAATGAGGATACCCCAGACTTTGGTTATCTGATCAGATACATAGTGTTACTTGGTAAAATTGTTTTCTAGATTTCTAGCACCTGTTTCTGTGGTCTGTCCAATTGTATATGTGAAACATATAAGTGTTATATTTAGTTACATAGTTGAGCGTTCCTTGACAACAAAAGGAAAAAGTCTATAGGAAGAGAAAGAGCATAGCCCTGACATTTATTCCCAAACTGGCCTTGGGGGCTGAGAAGTCCCTGTTTCTTCAGACCAGCATCCTTTGGACAAACAAGCCTTGGATCACCATTAGAAAATCTGATGCGGAAGCAGTCTCAAATAGATGTTTGTACACATGTGTTCATAGCAGTGCTATTCACAACAGGTAAACACAGAAGGAAGCCAAGTGTCTGTCGGTGGATGAGTGGATAAACGAAATATCATATATACCTACAATGGAATATTATTCAGCCTTTAAGGAAGGAAATTCTCATACATGTGACCACATGGATGAACACTGAGGACATTATGCTAAGTGAGATAAGCCAGTCCCCAAAAGAGGAATACTGAAGGAGTCTACTAACATGACATACTTAGAAGAGTCAAAATCTTACAGACAGAAAGTAGAATGGTTGGTTACCAGGGACTATGGGAGAGGGAAGAAGAGGAAGTTAGTGTTTAATGAGTACAGGGTTCAGGGGTTTTTTAAAAGATTTTATTTATTTGAGAGAGAGCACGCTCCAGCACGAGTTGGGGGGTGGTGCACAGGGAGAGAGAGGGAAAGAGGAAGAAGCAGACTCCCCACTGAGCAGGGAGTCCTACACACCGGGATCCTAAGACCCTGTGATCACGACCTGAGCCACCCAGGCGCCCCTGGAGTTTCAGTTTTATAAGATGAAAAGAGCTGGGGCATCTGGATGGCTCAATGGGTTAAGTCTCTGCCTTTGGCTCAGATCATAATCTCAGGGTCCTGGGATTGAGCCCCACATCGGGTTTTCTGCTTAGCGGGGAGCCCGCTTCCCCCTCTCTCTCTGCCTGCCTCTCTGCCCACTTGTGATCTCTCTCTCTCTGTTAAAATCTTAAAAAAAAAAAAAAACAGATGAAAAGAGCTATGGAGATGGATGGTGGTGACAGTTGCACAATATTATGAACGTATTTAACACTACTGAAATGTACACTTAAAATGGTAAAGATAGTACATTTTATGTTATATGTATTTCACCACAATAAAACAAACAAAACATACATGAATTTCTTCTTCAGTCTTGTCTTTGTGTCCCTGAGAATTGCTTTGTTTAATTTCATCTGCTCAGTCAGGAGGGTTTTTATTCCTGGCCCACCACCATGACGATTGGCCTTTAGTGGGAATTGAGAGACACAACACCCCCTTATGGAGCACTGCGATTCTCATGGGATCTTCCCAGTCTAAAACTGTGCCTGTCAGGCCAAGCACCTGTGTCCTTCATGTTTTTTCAGCAGAATGTCAACATAAATGTTTATCTAACCACAACTGGCATAATTTCACCAGAGAAATGTCAAAATTGCAGTAACTACTTTGGGAAACTTCTGCCATGAGAAAGATTGTTCATTTGAGGGCCACCTTAGAACAAAAAGGGCATCTGGGGGCTTCTGGGTGGTGGCTCCATGGGTTAAGCATCTGGGTCTCGATCTCAGGGTTGGCAGTTCAATGCCCTCATGGGGCTCCACACTGGGCGTGTCACCCACTTAAAAAAGGAAATTTATACAATTTTTTAAAAGAGCAATAATGGCAGAAATCCACACAAAGAGATGGCTTGTTTCCTTTATCTAAGAGAGAGATCATCTTGTTTAACAAAGGAGACACCCTTCTCTTCATTTCTGTATTTGGGGATTAAGGAGTGTCGACGTTTAAGATTTTATTTATTTATTTAAGAGAGAGCGCACGCACGATCTCACGCGGGGGTTAAGAGAGAGCGCACGCTCGATCTCACGCACGCTCGATCTCACGCGGGGGAGCAAAGGGGGAGGGAGAGAGAGGGAGAAAGAATCTCAAGCAGAAAGAATCTCAAGCAGACTCCTCACCAAGCACAGAGCCTGGGGGGAGGGGAGGCAGGTTCCATTTCATGACCCTGAAATCACCACCCCAGCTGAAACCGAGTTGGACACTTAACTGACTGACCCACCCAACTTTTTAAAAAAAGACTTATTTATTTGAGAGACAGCGAGCGAGCACACATGCGGTCAAGCTGGGGGAAGGGCAGAGGAAGAGGAGAAGCATTCTCCCCTCTGAGCGTGGAGCCCTCCTTGGGATTGATCCCACAACACTGAGACTATGGTCCAAGTGGAAATCAAGAGTCAACTACGTGACTGAGCCACCCAGATGCTCCAAGGAGTGAGGAATTTTTTTAAAGATTTTATTTATTTATTTGGGCGCCTGGGTGGCTCAGTTGTTAAGCGTCTGCCTTTGGCTGAGGTCATAATGCCAGGGTCCTGGGATCGAGACCTGCATCAAGCTCCCTACTCGACGGGGAGCCTGCTTCTCCCTCTCCCACTCCCCCTGTTTGTGTTCCCTCTATTGCTGTGTCTCTCTGTCAAATGAATAAATAAAATCTTCAAAAAAAAGATTTTTTTTATTTATTTGAGAGAGAGATAGTGACAGAGAAAGAGACACAGGTAGGGAGGAGAGAGGGAAGCAGGCTCCCTGCTGAGCAAGAAGCCCAATGCGGGACTCGATCCCAGGACCCTGGGATCATGCCCTGAGCCGAAGGCAGACACTAAACCGACTGAGCCACCCAGGAGCCCCAGAGTGCTGACTTTTTTTTAATACTATGCCTTGATAAAATTACCAAAGGCCCAATTTATTGTTTAAATCAGCTGTAATAAATCCTTTTTTTATTTTTTAAAGATGTATTTATTTGATGGGACGCCTGGGTGGCTCAGTTGGTTAAGCAGCTGCCTTCGGCTCAGGTCATGATCCCAGCGTCCTGGGATTGAGTCCCACATCGGGCTTCTTGCTTGGCAGGGAGCCTGCTTCTCCCTCTGCCTCTGCCTGCCATTCTGTCTGCCTGTGCTCGCTTGCTCTCCCTCTCTCTCTCCCTGCAAATAAATAAAATCTTAAAAAAAAATAAAGATGTATTTATTTGAAAGAGAGAGAATGTGCACATGGGGGAGGGGCAGAGGAAGAGGGAGAAAGAGAAGGAATCCTCAAGCAGACTCCCCACTGTGCATGGAGCCTGATGCAGGGCTACATCCCAGACCCCAAGGCCATGACCCCAAGGGCAACCAAGCACCTTCCACCTAACCAACTGAGGCACCCAGGTGCCCCATCTCTTTTCTTATTTTTTTAAAGACTTTATTTATTTATTTGACAGAGAGAGAGAGAGAGCGAGCGCACACAAGCAGGCAGGGAGGTAGCAGAGGGAGAGAGAGAAGCAGGCTCCCCGCTGAGCAGAGAGCCCAATGTGGGACTTGATTCCACCCGAAACTCTGGAATCATGACCTGAGCCAAAGACAGATGCTTAAATGACTGACCCACCCAGGCGCCCTCTTTTATTTTTTATTATTTTATTGGCTCTTTTGAGAGAGGGTTGAAGGGTAGAGTGAGAATCCCCTCAATCCCAGGACCCATAGGATCACGACCTGAAGCAAAATCAAGAATCAGATTCTTTAACCAACTGAGCCACCCAGGAGCCCCTGCAATAATTCTCTTTTGAGTATTTTTAAAAAGATTCTACTTATTCATTTGACAGAGAGAGAGGGAATACAAGCAGGGGGAGTGGGAGAAGGGGAAGCAGGCTTCCTGCTGAGCAGGGAGCCCGATTCGGGACTCGATCCCAGGACGCTGGGATTATGACCTGAGCCAAAGGCAGATGGTTAATGACAGAGCCACCCAGGAGCCTCTCCTTTGAGTGTGTTTATGTCAGATTGTATTTTCACGCAGCCAAAATTCCTCCCCTCTCCTTGTAGAGGGAATATAACTAGCTTTTTATGATGATAATTCCTCTCTTTTTTAAAAAAAAAAAAGATTTTATTTATTCATTTGACAGACAGAGATCACAAGTAGGCAAAGAAACAGGCAGAGAGAGAGGAGGAAGCAGGCTCCCTGCTGAACAAAGAGCCGGATGCGGGGCTGGATCCCAGGACCCTGAGATCATGACCTGACCCGAAGGCAGAGGCTTTAACCACTGAGCCACCCACGTGCCTCTAGTTTCTCTCTTTTTTAAAAGATTTTATATATCTATTTATTTGGTACAAAGAGTGCACATATGCAGGGTGAGTGGCAGGCAGAGGGAGAGAGAGAATCGGACTCCCTGCCAAGCAGAGAGCCCGACATGGGGCTCCATCCCAGGACCCTGGGATCATGGCCTGAGCCAAAGGCAGACACCCAACTGACTGAGCTACCCAGACGCTCCTTACAGTGATAATTTCATATTCATCTGAAGGCACCTCAGGAATTAAAATGGACAACAAATGAAGGCAATCTATATCTTTTGCCATACTTCAGATAGCCTTAAGAAGAATGGAAGGTAGCAAAACTGCTTTGTGGTATTAGCCACAATAGCAGAGCTAAATTGGCCTTGATACTGTACCAACATTGATGGGGTAACTTAAAGGCTCTTGCTGAGGTGAATGTCATACCTCCAATGACACAATCATGGCAAATATTGTAAAGGTAGGACATGGGTAGGAACCCAAGACTTGAAGTCCCTTTAAACACCTCCAAATGGGTTATGAGCGTGTTCTGGCTGTGGTTTATTTTCTAGGCCAACTGAGATCTTCATTGGCAAAGAGCCTTTGCTGTAAGGGGAGGGGAAATTGCTTCCTTTTGTATTTGAATCTCAACTTGTCTCTCCAGTAACAGGAATGCACATTGCACTCATTTAAATTACTGTCCTCTAAAAACTTACTCACAAACCCTACAGTCATTAGCATCCATAAGCTTCAGAAAAAAGTAGAGACTTAATGGGATTCTATTTTTTTTTAATTTTTTAAATTTTATTTTAAAGATTTTATTTATTTGACAGAGATCGAAAGTAGGCAGAGAGGTAGGCAGAGAGAGAGGAAGGGAAGCAGGCTCCCTCTGAGCAGAGAGCCCAATGCGGGACTCAATCCCAGGACCCTGGGATCATGACCTGATCTGAAGGCAGAGGCTTTAACCCACTGAGCCACCCAGGTACTCCCTTAGTGGAATTCTAAACGTAAAAACAACAGAAAACAAATTGATGGTTGCCAGAGGGGAAGGGGTGGGGGGAGTAGGCACAAATGGGTGAAGGTTAGTGGGATGTACAGGTTTCCAGTTATGGAATGAACCAGTCATGGGGAGGAAAGGCACAGCATAGGGAACACAGTTGACGGTATTGTAATGGTGTTGTAGGGTGACACAGGGTAGCTATACTTGTGGTCAGCAGAGCATCGCATATAGAGATGATGAATCACTATGAATTATTATGTGTTCCTGAAACTAATGTGACAGCGTATGTCAACTAAACTGGAATTACAAAAAAATTCAGGGCGCCTGGCTAGCTCAGTTGGTTAAGCGTCTGCCTTCAGCTCAGGTCATGATCTCAGTGTGCTGGGATTGAGTCCCACATCAAATCTTGCTCCCTGCTGAGCAGGGAGCCTGCTTCTCTCTCTCCCCTTCCCCCTGCTCGTGATCTCTCTCAATCTCTCTCTCTCTCAAATAAATAAAATCTTTTTTTTTAAAGATTTTATTTATTTATTTGACAGGCAGAGATCACAAGTAGGCAGAGAGGCAGGCAGAGAGAGAGGAGAAAGCAGGCTCCCTGCAGAGCAGAGAGCCCGATGTGGGACTCGATCCCAGGACCCCGAGACCATGACCCGAGCCGAAGGCAGCGGCTTAACCCACTGAGCCACCCAGGCGCCCCTCAAATAAATAAAATCTTTAAAAAAAAAAATCAACACACCTCTGGGGTGCCTGGATGGCTTGGTCGGTTATGATCTGCCTTTGGCTTAGGTCATGATTTCAGGATCCTGGGATGGAGCCCAGGGTCTGGCTGTGTGCTCAGCAGGGAGTCTGCCTGTCCCTCTCCCTTTGTTCCTCCCCCCACTTGTGCTCTCTCTCCCTCTCAAACAAACAAATAAATAAATAAATAAATTCTTTAAAAAAAAAGTCAAAACACTTCTGAGAACCCCTCAAACTTTCAGAGACTAAAGTATTGCCACTAGCCTTGACAGCAGCAAGATATAAACCCTTTGAGGACCACCTCTGGTTAGTTACTTCTGAGTTAATAACAGACCACCCCATGTGTTTCGTAATTTCACTTTCAATACAAGATTCTACCCTATTACAGGTCAATGCGACTTCATACTGCCAGAGACTCCTATGATGCCACCAGATGTCTCCCTAAGAGGTCTGAGCTGCATTTACGAAGTATCCACCTACGGGTGCCCAACTGGCTCAGTAGGAGGAACGAGCAACTCAATTTCCTGAATTCGAGCTCCATGTTGGGTGTAGTGATTACTTAAAAAATAAACAAATTTCAAAATATCCACCCAAACAAAGCCTGCATGATCAAAGGGAAAACTGCCCTTGAACTTCTTGAAAAAGACATTAATAGGCGGGGCGCCTGGGTGGCTCAGTGGGTTAAGCCGCTGCCTTCGGCTCAGGTCATGATCTCAGGGTCCTGGGATCGAGTCCCGCATCGGGCTCTCTGCTCAGCGGGGAGCCTGCTTCCTCCTCTCTCTCTGCCTGCCTCTCTGCCTACTTGTAATCTCTCTCTGTCAAATAAATAAATAAAATCTTTAAAAAAAAAAGACATTAATAGGCATCAAACATGATTCTTAGGAATTCTCTGGAAGCCGATGACTGCAGAGGTGCGGAGCTTCTCCCCAAGATGACAAGACTAATTTTCTGATTCTACAGCACCCTTTTATTCTTTTTATCCCACTATGCATTTTTTAAAAGATTTTTATTTATTTATTTGAGACAGAGTGAGAGCGAGAGAGATCACAGAGGGAGAAGGAGAAGCAGACTTGCCACCGGGCAGGGAGTCTGATGGTCTCAATCCCAGGTCACAGAGATCACGACCCAAGTGTAAGGCAGACGCTTAATGGATTGAGCTATCCAGGCGCCCCTATTCCACTATGAATCCTATTACTATATCTTAACACCCTCTAGTAACCAAGTAAAATATCTTTCAAATTATCTCCTTTTAAAATTTAAATTAGATTCAATTAGCATATAGTGTATTATTAGTTTCAGAGGTAGAATTTAGTGAGTCATCAGTTCATATCACACCCCGTGCTCATTCCATCAAGTGCCCTCCTTAATGCCCATCCCCCAATTACCCCAGGGCCCCAGCCCCCTCCCCAGATCTCCCTTACTTTCACCCTCCTACTTTTGACCTCCTATGATCTCCCTCTGTCACTTAAGGAAAAATAAAACCCTCTTGGGTGTTTTCTCAGACAATGTCTACTATTCTGAATTTGTTTATTCTCTCTCTCTCTCTTTCTTTCAAGCACAGACATTTATCCACCTGACAAAAATTTCATAGCTGTTCTTCCAAATACCTCCAAAGGTAGCTTTCTTTTTTATAGGTCCCTTCTGGTACTAACATTGCCCTCCAAAAAATTAATCCCAAACCTTGATTTTTTTTAAAGATTTTATTTATTTATCAGAGAGAGAGAGGGAGAGAGCGAGCACAGGCAGACAGAATGGCAGGCAGAGGCAGAGGGAGAAGCAGGCTCCCTGCAGAGCAAGGAGCCCGATGTGGTACTCGATCCCAGGACACTGGGATCATGACCTGAGCCGAAGGCAGCTGCTTAACCAACTGAGCCACCCAGGCGTCCCACCGAACCTTGATTTTGTAAAAACTGGACACTGGCCTCACAGAATGCTTCTGCTGAGCTCAGTACGACCCTAGCAGCCAAAGCCCTAGAACCATGAGAAATGGGGGTTGGGGCATTTTTGTTCTTAAAACATTCTGGCCGGCTTTACTGTTATTCTTTAACTCTGCTCAAGACATCTTCCCCTTCAGAGGGATACAAATAGCCTTTTCCCTGCTGTAATAAATGATATATATACTCTCAATGCAGAGGACCCACTTACACCAGCCTACTGCAGCACTGCCTTATCCTGTGTATTCAGAATAATTGCTCCAGACACGGAGCTGTTTAAAACTACTGCCCTCCTGTGGACGTTTCCCTGAGGCTCTCCAGAGATCAACAATGAGGCAAGCATACACTCCTTGGAACTGCTACAGAAACAGCTGGCTCAGGATGCCCGGGTACCTCAGTTGGTTAAGCATCTGCCTTCCCTTCAGGTCATGATCCCAGGGTCCTGGGATCAAGTCCTGCATTGGGCTCCTTGCTCTGCAGGGACTCTGCTTCTCCCTCTGCCTGCAGCTCCCCCTGCTTGTGCTTGCCCTCCCTCTCTCTCTCTGTCAAATAAATAAATAAAATGTTTTAAAAAATTAAATAGGGGGGACGCCTGGGTGGCTCAGTTGGTTAAGCAGCTGCCTTCGGCTCAGGTCATGATCCCAGCGTCCTGGGATGGAGTCCCACATCAGGCTCCTTGCTCTGCAGGGAGCCTGCTTCTCCCTCTGACTCTGCCTGCCACTCTGTCTGCTGTGCTCCTGCTCGCTCTACCTCTCTCTCTGACAAATAAATAAATAAAAATAAAATCTTAAAAAAAAATTAAATAGGGGCGCCTGGGTGGCTCAATGGGTTAAAGCCTCTACCTTCGGCTCAGGTCATGATCCCAGGGTCCTGGGCTCGAGCCCTGCATCGGGCTCTCTGCTTGGCAGGGAGCCTGCTTCCTCCTCTCTGCCTGCCTCTCTGCCTACTGGTGATCTCTGTCTGTCAAGTGGATGAATAAAATCTTAAAAAAAATTAAATAGCTGGTTCCTTCTTCATGGCAGCTGCTGTTTTCCATGGTAGGGAAAACAGTTGTGGAAAAACTGGTCGCAAACTCATCTCTGACCTTAGCAGATGCCACACATGACACAACTTCTATTCTAGAAGTGCAACTAACCAACTTAAATGTAAATTCACTAGCTAGAGCTGTCACAAGCCATTTCATAACCTCTGATTTCTTTTCAGCCAGTGAAGGGGAAGGGAAATGGGGAGATGATGCTCAGGGAACACTCTTTGTGGCACTTACAGAAATACTACAGGTGAAGTAGAGCACATTCTTATGAGACTAAAAGAAAAAGCCGCCTGGCTCTCTAGAGACCGGTTAGACTTTGGGACATAGTTCCATGGTCTGAGTGTGGCCCGGTCATTTAGGCCCCGGTCTCTGAGGTTTATTATGAAGACTAATTATTTTTTTTAAAGATTTTATTTATTTACTTGACAGAGATCAAAAGCAGGCAGAGGCAGGCGGGGGTGGGGGGAGAAGCAGGCTCCCTGCTGAGCAGAGAGCCCGATTCAAGGCTTGATCCCAGGACCCTGAGATCATGACCCGAGCCGAAGGCAGAGGATTTAACCCACTGAGCCACCCAGGTACACCCCTATGAAGACTAATTATTATGAAGACTTACTTTTTTTTTAAAGATTTTAATTATTTATTTGTCAGAGAGATACAGAGAGTACAGGCAGGCAGAGTGGCAGGCAGAGGCAGAAGGAGAAGCAGGCTCCCCGTGGAGCAAGGAGCCCAATGTGGGACTCAATCCCAGGACGCTGGGATCATGACCTGAGCTGAAGGCAGCCACCCAGGCACCCCTTATGAAGACTTATTATGAGACTAATCATCATCTTGTTTTTGGTACTACCTGTGTATGTACCCTGCTCAGAACCTTAAACAGCCACGGTGCAGCCCTTGTCACATCAGGGGATTCGACACAAACACATCTGACACAAACCCAAATCTTGTAAGGTCTTTCCTTAACTGAGATGCCCAAGGATTCTCCACGGTGTGTATTCCCCCTTGTTGCAATGAGCTAATACACCCAACTTTGTTGAATCACTAGGGTGTTCCTGGTAGTCTTTGGCTGAAGTCCGAGGACATTATTTGCTTAAAAAAATCCAAGAGAACTGGGGTGCATGGGTGGTCAGTTGGTTGAACATCCAACTCTTGGTTTCTGCTCAGTTTGTGATCTCAGGATCATAAGATCGAACCCAGAGTTGGGCTTGGCGCTCAGCGGGGAGTCTGCTTGAGATTCTATCTCCCCCCAACTCGGTCCTTCCGACTTATGCTCTGTCTCTAAAATTAATAAATAAATATTTTTAATTTATTTTTATTTTTAATTTTTAAAATGATTTCATTTATGTATTTGACAGAGATCACATGTAGGCAGAGAGGTAGTCAGAGAGAGGGGAGGAAACAGGCTCCCGCCAAGCAGAGAGCCCGATGCGGTGCTTGATCCCAGGACCCCCAGACCATGACCTGAGCCGAAGGCAGAGGCCTAACCCACTGAAGCCACCCAGGTGCCCCTAAATAAATATTTTTTAAAAATCCAAGAAAATCATCTAAAACTTTTAGACCTAATAAGAAAGATGAGCAAGGTGGCCAGAAAAAAGACCAAATGTGAAACTGAATGTCCTTCCTTTACAGACACTTAAAATTTTTTAAATGTAGTAGAAAAGGACATTGTTCGTCATGGTAAGAAAATACAACTTCCTGCGAATACCTTGAACAAGGAAAGTATGAGCTCTATCGATTTACAGAAGAAAAGAAAAAGGGGCCCAAATGAATGGAAAGAGACGTTGTGTTCCAGGCATGAAGAATCAACACTGGAGAAATGGGTCCCCAAATTAATCTATATATTCAATTTAATGCAAGTAGGATTCTTTTTTCATCCCCTAAATTATGAAATATCTTCAAATGGACAACAATCTGCAGAAGATAGTAATATAATGGACACCTGTGAACTCTCAACATTTTGCTCCCAATTTTTTTCCTTTAAGAAACAAAATATTTCAGGGCACCAGGGTGGCTCGGTCAGTTGGGTGACTGCCTTTGGCTTAGGTCATGATCCCGGGGTCCTAGGATCGAGCCCCACGTTGGGCTCCCTGCTCGGAGGGGAGCCTGCTTCTTCCTCTCCCTCTGCCCCTGCCCACCAACTGTGTGTGCATGCTCTCTGTCTCTCATAAATAAATAAAATAAATAAAATCTTTAAAAAAAAAGAAAAAATATTTCAGCTCCAGCTGAAACCTACTAGGTTAGCTCCCTCTACTCTGTCCTTCTTCTTTTTTTTAAATTTATTTTTAAATTTATTTGAGAGAGAGCAGAACACATGAGGGAGCACTAGCAGGGGGAGGGGCAGAGGGAAAGGGAGATACAGACTCCCTGCTGAGCAGGGAGCCCAACACAGGGACTCAATCTCAGGACCCCGGGATTATAACCAAAGCTGAAGGCAGATGGTCAACTCAGCCACCTGGGCGCCCCTCTATCCTGCCTTTGCCCTCTGACGTGAACGCAACACTGAGTTTCTTATTGATCGTTCCCTTGCGCTTTTTTATTCTTTCTTTAGCTCATCAGGGACCCATGAACTGTATATATTGTTCCCATGTGTTTACTGCAAATACTGTACTCTACACAGCAGTCTTTGGCTTTCCTTCTTCTGTGTCATACTGCAGGCTCGAAAATGACCCATGTTGATCCATGCGGCTCTAGCTCGTATTTAACTCTTCCGGGAGATGTACATACAGAAAAGCACACGCTCTGATGAACGTTCTGAAACTGAACGGGCAGAACCTTCTCAGAAGACACCTGGGTGAAGGCCCACGATTGCTGCCAGCCTGCTCTCCGTCAAGTCATTCCTTGAGTCCTTAGTTACTACCTTAACAATGGGGGCTCAGAAATTGTTCTGCTGGCCTATGAAAAGCTTCAAAGGGCACCTGTGTTGCTGATCGATGATGTGTTGGACATCATGGTGCAACACAGGTCTCCAACTCTAAGCACTATACATACGGGTACAAATGTCCGCTTTGCCACTTTCAGGCAGCACAGCCATACCTCTTGGTGCCTTCCATTTCCCTTATGTATAAGGAAGGTGACAAAAGGAAGGTTCCTTTGACCCCCAGAAGGGATCATTGGCGCATTGTTCCTCTTCTGTGCTTGTGGGCATTCTGAGGACACTGCATATTTCCCGGAGATGACTCCCATTGGCCAGCTGTGGGGGTTGGCCCCAAATGAGCTCTTTGACACCACCCGAGACAACCGCACAGCATTGCTGTCCAAAAGTGTATCGGGGGTGCCTGGGTGGCTCAGTGAGTTAGGCCTCTGCCTTCGGCTTAGGTCATGATCTCAGGGTCCTGGGATTGAGCCCCCCATCAGATTCTCTGCTCAGCAGGGAGCCTGCTTCCTCCTGCCTCTTTGCCTAGCAGTGCTCTCTCTCTCTCTGTTGAATAAATAAACAGAATCTTAAAAAAAAAAGTGTATCCCCAGGGGATGCTGCCTTCCTCCCACCCACTTTGATGACCTGGAGTGCTGGGGCTGGCAGAGCTGCCCTGCCCAGCCAGGCCCTGTTCTCCAGCTGCCACTAAGAAAACAAAGGAAATAAGAACACTCAGACAGGGGTGTCTGGGTGGCTCAGTCCGTTAAGTGGCTGCCTTCAGCTCAGGTCCTGGGTCCTGGGATAGAGTCCCGCGTCAGGCTCCCTGCTCATCAAGCAGTCTGCTTCTTCCTCTCCCTTTTTGCCCCTCCCCTGCTTGTGCTCCATCACTCTCTCCCCCCCCAAATAAATAAATAAATAAATAAAACCTTACATAAAAAAGAAAGAACACCCAGGCCAGCAAGCCCCAGATGCAGGGTAAGAGAGTATGTGTGTCCCACTCTCCTGTCTCTCTCACTTCTTTGTTTTGTTCTGACTCTCTCTGCTCCTTTCTCTCCCTTGCCCCCACTGGCTGGCTCACTCTCCCAATCTTTTGTGTCTATCTCCCTTCTCACATTTTCTCTTTTCCTATCCTTTCACTTGTCCTACCATTTTTTTCTCTTTGATACTGCTTTCTCTGCATCTATCTCTCTTTTGATATCTCCTTAAACTTTGGCTTCCCTTTGTCTTGGTCCCTCTTGTGGGCTCTGTCCCAATTCTTTCTATTCTGTTTTAATCTCCCGATATCTCTCTCCCCAGCATCTCAGGGTCTCTGCCTGAGGCAGTGACTCCTCAACCTGCTGTCAGGGCTGGACCCCGTTGTACTTCCCGGATTCTTTCCATCTCACTAACCTTCCTTGCCCCCCAGATACTTCCTCCAGTCACCTGCCCCATGACATTAACAGATAACAAAGCCAGGGGCCATGGGGAGTGTGCAAGCCACTAGCCAGGGGGACTGAAGTAGAGAAATGGGGAAGGAGGGCTGAGAGACAGATCAAGACAGATGGAAGCCAACTTGTCACTCAGCGGATGGGGGAAGCCAGGAAGAAGAGGGGAAGGAAGAACCCCAGGGAGAAGCATGAAATCCTTGTGGGAAGCAGATGGGATGAAACCAGAAATGAGAGTGAGAGAGCGAGCCAGAGGGATAAAGGAGGCAGGGTCAGGCTCTTCTCTGCTTCTCTGAGGCCCCTCAGCCAGACAGTAAGGGAAGGCCTGCTAGCCCTCTGTCCATGGGGCCCTTTAGCCCAGCTCACACATACTATGCTGGCTGGCCTTCTTCCCTGCATTTACCTCCATCTGACGCTGAGGGTCTTCCCACGTCCCTACCTGCATTTTCCTTTCCTTTTTAAAATGATTTATTTAGGGGCGCCTGGGTGGCTCAGTGGGTTAAAGCCTCTGCCTTTGGTCCAGGTCATGATCCCAGGGTCCTGGGATCGAGCCCCGCATCGGGCTCTCTGCTCGGCGGGGAGCCTGCTTCCTCCTCTCTCTGACTGCCTCTCTGCCTACTTATAATCTGTCTGTCAAATAAATAAAATCTTTTAAAAAAAATAAAATGATTTATTTATCTATCTATGAGAGAGAGCAGGAGAAAGCAAGCAAGCACTAGTGGTGGGGGGAAGGGCAGAGGGAGAGGGAGAAGCCCAGTCCATGCTGAGCAGAGAGCCCCACGGGAGGCTCAATCCCAGGACCCTGAGATCATGACCTGAGCTGAAGGCAGAAGCTTAACCGACTGAGCCCCCCATGTGCCCCCGACTACCTGCATTTCTGACTCTCGCACAACTTCTTGTTTCTTTTCAAGATCACTTGTATGTCTCTGCCTCCAGGTCTTCCTACGTCTCCAGCTCTTCTCGGCTATGTCTCTCGGCTTGTTTCTGTCCGTGTTTGTCTCACTCCTGCCTTCTCCCAGTCTCCATAGTCCCTCCCGATGAAACTGCCTGGGGTCGACCCCATGTTTCCTTCTCTGGCAAAAAGAAGTTGTGTGCAGGTCCAGACCTGACCTGACTGCTCCTCCACTGCCCTGGTTCTAGCTCTGGGGACCTGGGTGACTCCAGACACTCCAGGCCCAGCTAGGAGACCAAGGACTCCACAGATGCTTGGCAACCCGCCCCCCCGCCCCGCCCTGTGAAGCCACAAGCCTACGTTGCTGAGCTGGTACCCTGGTATTCACATGCACACACACACACACCTGCCCCCATGCCAGTGGCCTGAGGAGGAGCCAGAGCAGAAGGGCCTGAAGGATGCCATAAACTGTGCTAAGGCCCCCTCGCATCCCACAGCCTCCCGGGGACCGTTGACAGTAACGGCCCCAGAGGCAGAGGGGCCGTATGTTTGGGTGCACCTACAGGGGCGGAACCTTAAGGAGCAGAGGGCATGGGGCCTGAGCTGGGCAGAGGTTCGGGCTAGAGGCTGGGGAGGACCAGGTAGGGGGCAGCAGAAAGGGACCTGTAGGAGCCCCACCCATTTGGAAGGGACCAGGCAGATGCAGTAGGCACATGACACACACAAAGAGGACCCAGAGCTGAGACATAGAAGAGGTAGGCGCTTGCAGGATCCTTAGAGGACAGGGAGGAAAGACAAGAGGGGGCCGGGGCCTGTGGATTCAGGTCTGTGGGGACCACAGCTGAGTGACATAGCCAATGGGAAAGGCTGGAAGAGCTGGCAGGGCAGTGTTTGATAGGAGCGATATGGGGTCCGAAATATGGGCAGGGGGAGCCCAGAGAAGGGGGCCTGGTGGTGAAGAAGGGATCTTGCCACATTAGCAGCCCAGAAGGCATGACCATCTGGAAGACCCTGGGCCTGAAACTGACACCCCTAGAGCTCCGAGCTCAAGGCCAGGTGGGGGCCCTGTAAGGGCAGTGCGCACAGCGCTGGCAGCCCCCCACCCCCGACCGTGCTTCCCTGGAGTTTTGTCTGGTGGCTGCTGGCAGGCTGGCACCAAGGCACACAAGCTGGCCCTGTGACACTTCGGCTCCTACAGAGGCATCCAGGTTGTTGGGAGGTCTGGGCTTCTGTACTTTTACCCCCAGGAAGCAATTTTGTCCAAGGACATCTCCACCTCTTTGTAATGGCTTGCACTAAAAGAAACTGTTCTTAGGTCCCCCGTGATGCACCCCAGTGGTGACAGTGTTGGTCCCACATGTGTAGAGGTTTGCATGGAAGAGACAGTGTTTGGGGCCAATGTCCCTCCAGAAAAATCTCTTTCCTGTAACGCCCCCACCCCAATATGAAAACTCCTTTCTGGTTATTTTATCATTGCTCTTAAGAAAACTGCAGTGTTGAGCATCATCAAGGAGTAGCTCGGGGGTACAGAAGGGGGAGACTGACAGAGGGCACCTTCCTCAAGAAAGCTGGATCTTTCTGACCCACACTTCCACCCCAGGTCCATGGCGAGGCCACAGAGAGGGAGATCACACTCACAAAGGGGTGACTGGGATTCAGAAAGCCAGACTTCACTGCAGTCAGATTTCCCAGCCTTGGCAATGGGGGCATGGGAGGGAGGGGTCGGGGTGCAAGGTGCAAACTACACCCTTCCCCACCCCAGTAATTCTTCTGTTCACTCACTTCTTTCCCAAGCCTGTTCCCGTCTGCCTATGATCCATCACTTGGTCCCCACACCCCCTATTCATGCACCTGTTCATTTCTCGATTCATTCCTCCTCCTGCTCATTCATCCCACAATCACTTACTCTCTGCAGACTACAATACCTAGGGCTTCTGCGTCCCCGAAGAGGGCCCTGCCCCTTGTCCTAACAAGGGGCTCCCGCGCGGCTCAAGGAGTACAAACACAGGCATTTCAAAACAGGCTTTAAATACTCATCAGGGCGCCAGGAAAAGGGGGCCGGGGTGAGAACTTGTTACATGTGAATTCGGGGTTGGGGTGCCCTGATAGAGAAGGGGACCCATCCTTCAGGGCAGCTGGGGTGCCCCACCCCCCACCCTGGGACAAGGGAGCACAGTAGAGGCCCTCTCTGGAGGGTCCCAGGGCCTACTGGGAGCCAGCCCTCCCTTCGAGGTAGATCATCGGGGAGGGAACGGAGGAGGAGCTCCCATGGTGGTGGTGACAGGCGGTCACTTCCTCAGTGATACTGCTGATAGCTGGGATAGCCTGGGGCTGGGGTACCCTCCTTAGGGGGCAGCTGGCTGGGGTCCTCCAGGAACGGGGGTGCTGCAGAGCAAAGTATCAGTTAAGGGTGAGAGGTGATGCATTTCGCACCTCTCCCTGACCAGTGTCTGCTGGGTACTCACCGTTGCGAAACTGCTGAGCTGTGTAGCGAGTAAGGAGGATACCAACACCCTCTATGAGGGCCAAGAGGATGCCCCCCATCATGGCCGAGCCCACCATGGCCAGTGGGCCACCTGGGAAAGGGAAGAGACAGGGAGAGAGAGGTGAGGGCAGGCAGAACAAGGCGGAAGGGGCCGGAGGGCCGGGGGCTAGGGCACTCACTGCGGGCTGCCAGCACAGCCCCGGTCAGTGCTCCACTGGTGATGGAGTTCCAGGGGTCTTCTTTGCCCCGCAGGCGCACCAGGCCACAGTCGATGGTGGAGAACAGGCCCCCCCACACCGCGAAGCTACCTGTAGGGAGACAGAGGCTGAATCAGAATGCCCCAAAATCCACAGTGCTGGGTCCGGGGGCTTCCAAGGCCTGACAGTTCTGGCAAGGGATGGGGAGAAAAACCCAGACACAAAGGCAGAGAGTAAACTCCTAGGGGATACTCCCTGTGCGCCCCTTTGTCAAGCGATCTCTGATCGCCACCGGCATTCCCCTCACCTTTGTAGGGGTTTGACAAGTGTTTACAAACAGATTTCTCTTCTGTGTGGCTTTTCACAGAGCAACTCTGATCTTTCTAAGCATCACACCAAACTGGACTTCTGATCTTGGTTTAAGGGAGCCCAAAAGAGGCTATGAAAGCTGGTTAATGCTGTAATAATTGAAGTGTTTATTGAGGCCCTGCTGTGCGCCAGGACCTGTTCTAGGTACTGATATGTTAATTTGACTTCTGAAGTCTTAAATTCATTAACATGGTTAAAGGGCTTAGCTAAGCAGCCAGCACTTAGCAAGTCCTCTGTAAATGACATAAATGTACATGATCTATCTTACAAAACAATTTAAGTGGTTACTGCTGTCACCATCCCCATATTACCGATGAGGTTCAGAGAGGTGAATCCACGAACCCAAAGTCATGCCATCAGGGAAGATCTGGGGTCTGGATTTAAACTCTTGGAATCCATACTCCTGCCCCTCTGTATTCAATTATGGGGAAACATCACTGTCCTGAAGCCACAGGCAAAATTGGGGCTGGAAATGTGGACCCCCAATCTGCAGTCTAGAACCACAGGAACGACCACTGCCAACTCTGCATCCCATCTCCTAGGTCTCTCCAAACCTCTTACCTCCAATCTGGGGGGCTCGGATCCTCACAGCATTGACACTGCCTCTCATTCGGTGCCGAATTCCCTGGGAAAAGTGAGGAGGCGGGGAGTCAGAATAGGGATTAGGCCCCGGGCACGCAGGGTTTGTAGCTTTTAAGGGAGGGAACGTGATGGATCAGGGGTATCAGGAGTAGAGACATGGAGCAGGGACCAGGAACTTGGAGGCTGATGAGCACCCTAACATGGGCGTTCTCAGCTGTGGGTTAAGAGGTTCTCATTCATTCAATGATCCCTAGCACCTAAGTGCCAGGCACCATGCTGTAATGGAGGGATAATGAGACAGACCTAGCCCCTGCCCTCTCCGAGCTCACATTACAACGGGAGAGACAAATGCCTGGCAGAGGTACAGACCAACGAGATAGCTTCACAAAGCAATACAGACCCTGAAGGAAATGGGATCAAGAGAAATGATAACGGCTGAAGGGTCAGGAAAGGACTCTAAAGGAGGGGGTGTTTGTGCTGAGACCTTGAGGATGAGAACAGGAAATCTGGGCAAAGATCCAGGAAAGAGTTCCAGGAGTTGAGGGGAGGGACGGGAGTTAGATAGATAAATTTCAGAGACCTTGGCAAATGGATGGCATTTAAAGCCATGACGTTTGATAAGATCTTGG
Organism: Neogale vison; assembly: GCF_020171115.1. Classification (NCBI taxonomy): domain Eukaryota; kingdom Metazoa; phylum Chordata; class Mammalia; order Carnivora; family Mustelidae; genus Neogale; species Neogale vison. The sequence goes on along the minus strand of NC_058105.1, from coordinate 89,207,251 downwards.
AAGAGGGTGGGCAGAGAGAGAGAGAGAGAAGAACATTGATTAGGTTACATTAAAAGCATTTTCTTAACTTTAAGGCGGTCCTTCTGCCAGTTAACTCCTGGCACTTGCCTGTATCCAGGTAATCTGCCTCTGGGGAAAGTCTCTCTGGCCTCGCACATACATTTAGGATTTGATGAGGATCGTTTTGAAAGCACAGCATTTTCACAGAGAAAACCCAGTTGGGTGCTGGGGGCTAGGGACACAGGGCCATGTTTGCCATTTCTCCCCAAACCACAGATCCTGGAGCCAGGCCTGGCACATAATAAGCTAGCAGGAACCAGAATGAGTAAGTCATGGCAGCTCCAAGCGGTTTTCCGCGCAGTATCCTGGGTGGGGTGGGCAGGGCAGGTCCCCCCCTCCACCCAGGGAAGGCCACGACTCACGACAGGGGCATTGCGGAAGCCCTTGATGGCCTGGAAGACTCCACCGCCGATAACACCCATAGTGAAGGCTCCACCGCAATCGTCCACGATTCGCCATGGGCTACAGGCCGGAAGAGGAGGGTGGGATTAAGTGAGCCCCTCTTCCCCCTGCCATATTGCATGGACTCTTTCCCACTGGGAGAAGCCAAGTCACTCGAATGGGAAGCAGCACTTCAGATAATATTATTTTCCCCCTCATTTCTGCAAATGGTACTCAAGGGGAAAAACATTAGTCTTGGCCCTGTCCGCCCCTCCCCTCGTGGCCAACCGAGGAATCAGCCAACTGCTTCCCTACTGCCGAACAGTAAATGAACTGACACAGGCGGGGTTGGCACGTTTGGATCAGCGATGTTAAAGTGTTCATTTGCTAATACCGTTATTAAAGCAGGGCGGGGTCGGACCCCCGTCTCCAACAATGAACACGTCCGACCAAATCCCGCCCTCTTCCCGCTTTTTTAACCCGCTCCAACTGGGAAAAACCAAGAGCACATGGTACGGGGGGGGGGAGGACCCAGCTCGTTCACCATAGGCTCACCCGGGCCCCGCCCCCACTGGCTGAAGCGACCAGGGTAAAGCCACGCAAGGTAACTCTGGGGATTTCCGCTCGACAACCGTCACCACCCCCGGGCTGGAATGGATTCGACCAGCATGGCTCTTTCCGTTAAGAGAGACTGGGGAGACAAACGGAGTCAGGGGAAACTTGGGAGTGGTTGGTCCTGCACCGCACCTTCTCCAGGCACACGGCGGCGGCCCCTCTTAACGGCGCCCGAGTGGGAGGAACGAAGCGGAGGGAAGCGGAAGGAGACCACAAATGTCTAAGAATGTCCCGAATCTAGGACGTGGCGCGGTGTGGCCGGCGCCTCTCCCGCCCGCCTCCCACAGCTGGCCGTGGCGCCGCAGCAACAGTCCCGGGGCCTGTGCCCACCGCCGTACCAAGGCTCCCGTGCGTATTCCTCCATGGCGCCGGCGTCCGGCCGCGCAGTCCTGACTAAACCCCGGCGGGCCACGCCCCCACGGCAAACGCGCACAGGCGCATGAGCGCTCCACCTATTCTAGCTCAGCGATTGGGTCGCTTCGCGCTCGTCAGGCCAGGGCCACGCTCTCATTGGCCACCCGGGTTGCGTCATCTGTACTGCAGCCTGACTGTCGCCCAGTTCTTTCAAGCTTTGGGGAGGGCGGTCCTCATTCTGGGCTTTCAGAGAAGGCATTCACGTGGTTCTGGTGATCCTAGCAGCTACAAGAGAAAGCCGGCCCATCTGACAACCTTCCAGTACTCGCGGGATTGTATTGGTAATGTTGGGGTGGGTGCATGTTTTGCAATAGGAGGAGGTGCTGCGCTCTGCTCCCCCGTCCCGGAGCTTTGGTTCCTCCCACCCAGGAGTCTGTGGGGGACGTTGGGTGAGCCCATTCCTGGGACGCAGGGGGGTGGAACTGAGCTTGATCCCTTAGGCGGTGGGTGGAGCCTGGGCCTGGGAGGGGAACTGGGTCCTGGAACACCCAGCCTCGAGGCGGGGGTCGGTGGGAGTTGGGTGCAGTGCACCTATCTTCCCACCTCTTAGTGCGTCGGTTCCGTTCGGCCAGCTATCCGTGAAGGTAGGTAGGTGGGGGTCCAGACGGAGTATATGCTGGGAGGAGGCGCTTGATTTTAGGATCGGGATTTGAATCCTCATTTGAGCTGGCGGTTTGTGTGTATGTGTGTGTGTGCGTGTGTCTGTCCATCCGTCCCTAGGTCTGTCTGCTGTCCACTATGCCGCTGCCTGTTGCGCTGCAGACCCGCTTGGCCAAGAGAGGCATCCTCAAACATCTGGAGCCCGGTAAGCAAGCTAAAAGCAGATGGGCCTACCATGTGGCAGGCTTGACAGGCACTTTGTTGTTCATAACTGCCACTTCATACCTAGCATAGACCCTATTGCGCACCAATCAGTCGGGTGGCGGGCATTGTTAACAATATGGCTTCCTGACACTCATTCCTAGCGCGGGCGGGGGTGGGGGTGGGGAATGCATGTTTAGTGCTTAATATTGACAGCAGAAGGCCTTTTTGGGGTTCTATTGTGTGCCTCGTGCAACCCAACAAGCAATCCGTGGAAGGTATTACAAAGTATCCTAGTAGACCGTAGCAGGATGCAGATACTTTGTTCTTTACCCTAATGATTACCTTATTTTAGACCTACAGTGGTGCCAGTCACCATGCTGGTGATCTGTAACGTATTGTTCACCGTATCCGTAGCTGACATGTATTTTGGGCCCAAGTGCTTAGCATATGCATTATGGCTAACAGTAGAAAATAATGATAGGATCTATCATTTATGCCTCCTGGGCTGCTTGTGCTAAGATTTCCACCTCATTGTCAGTAATAGTAAAAGCTGGCATCTGGTGTGGTGGTTTTTTGTTTTTGAGGGTTTTTTTTTTTTTTTGGCATCTGTTTTGGGTACAGTGTGCTAAGCACTGGGAAGTACATCTTATTTTCACCTTACTGGTAAAGGCCATCTGTTACAAGCAACTGTGCCACTCATAGATCTTGCGGTTAATAATACTTATAATAATCACTGACCATTATTGTAAGCCTGTTGAGTACGAGGCCCTGTGCTGATGGAATATACATCTTACTAACGATACTGGTGGTTATAACTCACATTTACTTTGGGTCTATTGTGTGACAGGCAGTATGCTGCTGCTGACATGTACATTTCATTGTTAGTTCCAGCCACAGCTGAAATCTGTGGTAGGCCTACTGAGGGTCACGTACCAAGCTAACAACATTCACCTCTTTTATTTTGCCAATAGTAACTGACAGCTGCTGTAGGCCTGCTATATGTCAAGCCTAGGAACTGAATGGACCCAGAGCAGTGTTTGGATATATCCTCTGCCATTCAGACTTGCTGCTCAATATACAAGATCAGAAACCCAATATTTGCCAGGCTTTGGGAGCTGAGCAGATTTGGACATATTTTCAGAACAATCCATTACTGTTCAAACTCATTTTATCAAAATAGATTTGGATAGCATGGTGTCCCATGCTTCCTGAACTCAGGAACTGGAGGATATGTTTGTATGATGAATCCTTGTCTAAATTCTGAAATCAGATAGGTGTGGGTGACAGCATCAAATCCCAGATTTTACCTGAACCCAGAAACAAGAGATTTAGGTACATTTTTTCGGCAAATCCCCTGATCTTCAGACACTTGGATTTGGAATGTGATATTTGCCACAGAAGGTGAGACCTGGTGCGCACGCGTGCACGCACACACACACACACACACACACTGTGGTCCATGTGAATTTGAGGGTCTTTCCAGGCTCTGGCTCTAAGATGAGAATCCCTCTAGTCCTTACTGCTTTCCTCCACCCCGCTATTCTGCCAGAGCCAGAGGAAGAGATCATTGCTGAGGACTATGATGATGACCCTGTAGACTATGAGGCCACCCGGTTGGAGGGCCTGCCACCGAGCTGGTACAAGGTGTTTGACCCTTCCTGGTGAGCATGGGGAACTGGGGTGGGGGTGGGTGGGGGAAGTGACATCTGACTTCACCTTTCCTTTGCTGTCCCTGGCTTTGGGGTAAATGGGAAACACAGAGGTCTGGGGGTCCTCCCTCTGGGGTCCTTACGTGGGGCAGTTACAAGAGATGGGTAGGAGTTGAGGCTATAAGACCCCTGTGCTGACACTCCTCCACTCCCTCCTTCCTTCCTTCTCCCCTCTCTTCCCCTCCCTCTCTCACTCTCCTGCTTCCCTCCCACTGCCCCACAGCGGGCTCCCTTACTACTGGAATGTGGACACAGACCTCGTGTCCTGGCTCTCCCCACATGACCCCAACTCCGTCGTTACCAAATCCGCCAAGAAGCTCAGGGCAAGTAATGCGGGTGAGTTGGCGGACCTAAGGGTGCCTCCATGGTCCTGCAGTTCTCAGGGAGGGGTCAGGTAAATGACAGTGGACTGGGGAGGGGCAGGTGAGACAGGAAGACCAAACCCCAGGAAGGGGGGGGTGGTATTTACTGAAGACAAGATGCTGCTGGGGCCAGAGATTGGAGGAGAAAGGTCACTTCAAGGCTTTTGTGTTCCCAGATGCTGAGGAGAAGGTGGATCGGGGCCATGAGAAGTCAGACCGGGGCCATGAGAAGTCGGACCGGGGCCACGAGAAGTCGGACCGGGGCCATGAGAAGTCGGACAGAGAACGGGAACGTGGTTATGACAAAGTGGACAGAGAGAGAGAGCGGGACAGGGATCGGGATCGGGATCGTGGGTATGACAAATCAGAGCGGGAAGAGAGCAAAGAACGGCGCCATCATCGCAGGGAGGAGCTGGCACCCTACCCCAAGAGCAAGAAGGGTAAGCTCAACAGCAGGGCTGGGCCCGAGGCAGATGAGGCACCACGGACGAGTCATGGAAGAGAGGCCCTCCCTTTGCTCATTCGAGTGCCTGAGCCTGGCACCTGGGATGGGGTGCTGTGGGCCACGGCAGCCATGCACCCCATTTCTCCCTGGGATGGGGGAGGTTGGTAATCAGGGGCTCCTTGTGTCTCTACTGAAAACCTCACTCTGCTACCTGTTTCCTCAGCGGCAAGCCGGAAGGATGAAGAGTTAGACCCCATGGACCCCAGCTCGTACTCGGATGCACCCCGGTAAAGGAAAAGCCCTCACAAGCCCTTCTCTTTCCCTCATGAGTCCCTTGCACTGATGACCATTGCTTTTTCCCTGTCTCCTTCCCTGATTTGTCAGTTGTTGGAGTTGGGGGTGGGGAGTGCCTACTGCATCCCATATTCCAACTCCTGACCCCTATTTCCTAACCCCCTCCCTACCAGGGGCACATGGTCAACAGGACTCCCCAAGCGGAATGAGGCCAAGACGGGTGCAGACACGACAGCGGCGGGGCCCCTCTTCCAGCAGCGCCCCTACCCATCCCCGGGGGCTGTGCTCCGGGCCAATGCCGAGGCCTCCCGAACCAAGCAACAGGACTGAACCTCCCCACAATGCCACCCCACTGTCCCCCAGGGTTTTTAATAAAAGCTTTTCGATGGATCGTGCCCAAGAGGCCTGAGTGTTTCCTTCCCATGCGCTCTTGAGGCTTCCCAACCCAAGGCCGGCAAGATGTGAAAAACATTTTATTTGCAAAAACTCACCTAAGATAGTGCGGGAGTGGCAAGGATATGAGGGCGACGGGGGGCTTGGAGGCCGAGGTGGATCCTGTCCATGCCCTCATTACCAGAGTTCAGTTGTGTCCCTCCCCCTGCATGGGAGTGGGGGGTGGGGGTGGGGGGACCAGGTTGGGGTTCAGTGTCTACCTCCCCCCACCCCTAATACTGATCAGAGTTTGGTCCTGGCTGGGCCAGGGCAAGAGGGGAGAAGGAGGCCAGGCCAGCGTCTTCCATCCCAGCGGCTACGAACCCTTCACCTTGGTGAGCAACCTGTGGTGGGAATGGGGAGGGAGAGAGAAACACAGACAGCTGGTGTGGGCTGGCAGGCGAGTGCCCTGAGCAAGAAAGGGTGGCAGTGGTGGAGCTGGTAGTCCGGGGGTTAGTAACAGAGCCTATGCAGACAGAGTGAGTCCCCTGGGTCAGAAAGCTACACGTGGACTAAATAAATACAACATCTTTATTTGGCATTGGGTCTCCTGACATTTGTTCATTACAGTTCCTTAGAAAACAAGCCAAAAAAATCAGAACAAATTAATCAAAAATAAAGATCCAACAACCCTATTTACATAGAGCAAAGATAGCCCAGGCATCTCCCCCATGTGTGTGTGCACGCGTGCGTGTGCGCGCACACACACGCATGCGCGCACACGCACATCCTGGGAGACAGTTAAGGGGTTAATAAGCTTAAGGGAGTGCAGGGGGCAGGTTCCACATTTCAGCGATTTTAAGACCCCCTCACCCTGTCACAGAGCAAGAGTGCCTCATACAGCCAGTGCATTATCAGAGGTGTGGTCGGCAGCTTTAGCTTCCCTTTTAGGATGTCTTGGAAAAGAACCCTGCATCTGGCATCTGACAGTGTCTTAGATTTCAGTGAGATTCAGCCACTCCAAGGACCTTTTCCCCCTCCCCGCACCCTGGATCATTAATTATCTGATTATACCACAAGTTTCCAGACCATTAAAAAAACAAACGGCCCCTACTGTACTGTACCCTCCCCAGGAATGGGCTGATGCAACACGTGTCAGCTCCGGCCCCTTCCTCTCTCCCGGGTGCCCACAAGAGGCCCATTTTGAAGGGTCTCCCGTCAGGGAAGCTGCCCCAAGGCCACGTACAAAAAGGACCCGAACTGCTAACATGATCCACTGCGGCTGTGAGGGAGGCAAGAAGGCCTCAAGCTACAGGAAGCTGAACCCCACAGGTAGGCATCCATCACTAAAAGAGCTGTAACATTTTTGTCTGATTTGTCCTTACAGAGGTGGAGGGGTTGCTAGGAGGGGCTCTCCTAGGCATGGGACAGGACACCTCCAGCTGAGGGCAGGCAGGCAAAGAAAGGCCTTGAATGACAACACTGCCAACCCAGTCCCCGAAAGGGGTTGGCTGGGGCAGAGGAGGCAGCTCTCAAAACCTCCTCCAGTGGAGGGGGGCCCAGTCTGCGAGGAAGGGTTTGTGTGACGCCCCACCCCATCCCATGCCCCTCTAGAAGCCTCCATGACCTGGGAGAAAACACTTCCAGTCCCAGAGGAGCCAGACCCAGTGGCAGCTCAGGTCCCTGCAGATGCCCAACACCCTCCACCCAGTCCCCCTCCCTGTCACCCCCCACCGCCACCAGCCCTCACTTCACCAGCACTGACTTCGGCAGAAAGGGCTCCGTGCTGAGGTCTCCGCGGTGGGAAGACAGCTTGGGTGGTGGCGGCTGCCCCGGAGGCTGCTGGTGCGTGCAGGGCCCGGAGGTGGAGGCGGAGGCTGTGGCTTTGGCTGCACCTCGGGGCAGACTGTAGAGGTAGACAGCACCGATGACCAGCCCGGCGCCCAGGGCAAACAGCGGGTCCACGTGGAAGCCAAAGAGGCGGATGGAGGCGACCGTGGACAGCACGATGGATAGGGAGGTGGCAAAGCCCTTGAGGATGTTGTCGGCGTACTTGACGACAACAGCCACCAGCAGCCCGCCAAAGGCCTGGTTGAGCACCACGCCCCACACGGCCGGCGTGTAGCCGAAGAAGAAGCCGCGGCGGGCCACGGCAGTGCCCTCCGCCCACCAGAGCCCCACCAGGCCTAGCGCTGTGCCGAAGAGGCCCAGCTGCAAGTTGCGCAGCCACACAGAGCCCGAGCTGCCCTTGAGGATCTTCTCGAAGTAGACGCCCGCGAAGCCCGAGGACAGACAAGAGGCCACGACGGCCACCAGGCCTGCCCCAGGGTTCTGGTCCAGTGGCCGAGGGCCCCCACCACCAGCTTGCTGTGCCTGGACAATGGCAACACCAGTGAAGAGGAGCAGCAGGGAAGCCCACTGCAGCCGCGAAAGGCTGCGGTTCAGCATGAGCACAGAGAACAGCGCCGTGGTCAGGATCTTCAGCTGGTACGTCACCTGTGTGTAGCATGCATGCAGGAGGTGCTAAGGGCTGTTCCCCGCCCCACCCCCATCCCACAATGTGCCCAGTGCAGGGATAGGGCAGGGCAGGCAAACAGGAAGACACCCAGTCCTTGGGAGCTAACTGGCAGGGCGCTAAACAGCCCTGAGCCATGCTTCCCGGAAAGTCCACAGCTCCACAAGGAAGTCCGGGGCCATACCCAAGTCTGCACCCCAACCCCATTTTCTGGCTGTGTGATGAGGAACAAGGCACTTGCCCTGTCTTGGCCCTGACATCACCATCTGTAGAGTACAGCTGTTGTTTGCGAACCAGCTCACGCGGCAGGTGAATGAACAAGTGACAGGCTCTCTGATGAGGGTAGGGGGGGCAAGGGCTGATAACTAGGTGCTGATGCAAGCCAATCAGCCACAATGATAACATCCGCAAACATTGACACAGTGGCCGCTGTGTGCTACTGTGCCTCTAGGCACTGCATATGAATCTATTCGTTCAGTGCTCTCTCAGATGAGGTGGGCGCTACTGTAACGTCTGATGGGAAGATGAGAAAACTAGGGCACAGAGATGTCAGTGACTTGCCCAAGATCACACAGCTGGGAAGTAGTAGCTGAGGTGGGATTTGGGCCCCAGAATCCAGGCTCTTCAACCATTTTCCAAGGCCTCCTTGGAAACAGCCGAAAGCCTACCTACTGCCAACCACAGGCTCTTCCCAGATATTATTTCTTTTAGCCGTCCCAGCAACCTGGTGAGGAGGCATTCCCGTCCCCATTCCCAGTTCTCACAGATGAAGAACTGAGACTGAGGGAGAGCCAAGGCGACACAGTCCCAGCTCTCTGCAGCCCTCCCCTTGTCGGCCTCCTAACTCCCCGACCCCAGCTGGCTCCTCTGAGGCCACAATGGGCATGCAGCTCACCTGGAAAGTGGCAGCTGGCAGGTTGGAGATGGCAACATACTGGAGGTTATTCTGCAAGGTATAGATGAGAGAGGGCACCGCAAGCTTGAGTGTGTCCACATACCGCACCAGGACAGCCTCGTGGAGGAAGAGCGCGAGGTGCTTCACGTTACCTGGGGTGCACGGGGAGGGGGAGGACAGCCCTCCTGAGCACTGCAGATCCTCTGCGGGCCAGGACTGGGCTGGGCCCTCTGTCTCCCTACCACACTCTGACTTCCTGAGGGCTCGAATGAGGTCTGTGCTCTCAGTTTCCCCACAGCGCAGCACCCCCCACCCTCCAGCAGGCCCTCATGGCCAGCATTTTCATAGGATACAAAACTACCATCCTGGGATGCCTGGGTGGCTCAGTTGGTTGGACGACTGCCTTCGGCTCAGGTCATGATCCCGGAGATCCGGGATCGAGTCCCGCATCAGGCTCCCAGCTCCATGGGGAGTCTGCTTCTCCCTCTGACCTTCTCCTCGCTCATGCTCTTTCTCACTGTCTCTCTCTCAAATAAATAAATAAAATCTTTAAAAAAAAAAAAAAACTACCATCCTGGACTGTGCACAGCTGAGGCTCGCAGGCTGTCCTCACTCAGTGTACAGCCTAGCTCCCCAGACAGGAGGCCCACTCAGGGCAAGCACTCAATACCCATCTAGCCAGTGAAATTGTTAGTAGGAACTAGCTTGTGAAGGAGAAGCCTTAGGAGTGGGAAGGCAGACTGCCAACCAGAGGGGAAGTTGGAGACTCAACTATGACCCTTATCTTAGCGCCTTACTGGCCTGAGAGCTGCCTGAGGGTAGGAGCCATCTCCTGCTCTGCCCACCCGACATGCAAGGACTGGGCCACCTGGGCCACAGGCAACAACGGCAATGGGACTAAGAAGCAGCCAAGGCGGGCGCCTGGGTCGCTCAGTGGGTTAGGCCGCTGCCTTCGGCTCGGGTCATGATCTCGGGGTCCTGGGATTGAGTCCCGCGTCGGGCTCTCTGCTCAGTGGGGAGCCTGCTTCCTCCTTTCTCTCTGCCTGCCTCTCTGTCTACTTGTGATCTCTCTCTGTCAAATAAATAAATTTAAAAAAAAATTAAAAAAAAAAAAAGAAGCAGCAGCCAAGGCTGGCTGGGGCCTGCTCCCACCGATGCATGAGAGAGAGAACCCTCCTGGAGAGTCAGGCCTCTGCAAAGCTCTACAGTTTACCTTTTCAGGATCAGCTGCGTGTTGCTCCTCTGTGAAAACCCCACCTACTGCACCAGGCTATCGCAGGGGAAAGCCAGTGCACGGGGCTATCACAGGGAACTTACACTGACGGCTCGTGGCCCTGCCTGGCCTTTCATCCCAGGAGTAATTACCCATCTCAAACCCCTTAACCCCAACTCTTGGGGCCTGGGGGTTTGGGTGTTGGACATTTTCCAGGCGTCAGACAATTAGCATGGGCAATCTGGCACGTAACATGTAACATAGCCCTCACATACAGGAGGCTGCACACCATAATCACACATGTTCATATTTCTGTGGCGACTTGTGTAAACATTCACACCAACTGAGAAAAATTAAAAAACACAGATACACAAACAGCCCCATGTGAGGTCAGGCCAGGTTTTACCACAAAACTGATTCAAGAGAAAAAACAACAACAACAACATGGGGCGAGGGGCTGAAATCGTAGATCTGAGGTAGAGGCCTGTGGTTTTAAATCTGTAGCTCTTTGCTTCTCCCCATCCCAAATAATATCAGCCCCCCTGAGTGCAGGACGCAGTCGGAGCAGGGGCTGCCGCAATGAGCACTTGGAAGTGTCTCGGAATCAACTGAGAACAGAACAGAAGGTGGGGGAGGGGAGCAGATGATGGACCTTGAGGGCATGATGCTAAGTGAAGGAAGTCAGACCAAGAAAGACAAATGATTTCATCACCTCATAGAATCTAACAAAACAAAACAAAACAACCACAAAACCAGACACAGAATCACACACTCCTAGAGAACTGGCAGTTGCTGGGGGCAGGGAGGGGAGCGGGAAATGGGCGAAATAGGTGAAGGGGGTTACGAGGTACAAAGTTCCAGTTATAAAAATAAATAAGTCACAGGAATGAAAAGTACAGCACAGGGAATATAGCCAATAATAAGGTAATAACTCAGTCTGGTGACAGATGGTTAGTGCACTTATCATGGCGAGCACTGTGTAATGGAGAGAATTGTTGAATCAGTATGTTGTACACCTGAAACTAAGAAAACATTACAGTTAACCAGTGACCAGCACAGGAGCTGGGGCATCAACCCCCAGACAGTTAAAAATCCACATAAATTGTTGATACCTCCAACCCCAAGCTTAACTCCTAATAGTCTACTGCTGGCTGGAAGCCTTGTGGAGCACACAGAACATTTTTTATGTTCTATGTATCATATATGGTATTCTTACATTAAAGTAAGCTAAAGAAAAGAAAATCATAAGGAAAATACATTTTCCGTACTGCATTTATTAGACAAAAACCTGTGTCTAAATTCGCCTGCACAGCTCAAACCTGTGTTGTTCAATGGTTAACTGTGCAGGTCAGCTACATGTCCACTTAAAAAAAAAAAAAAAGGAAAGAAAGGACAGAACAGATGGGTTCCCAAACTGCTGCCTCACAGGGCCCTGGAGCTAGTGAGCGGGCAAGAATGTTTTCTTCATCGTAAATACTGACAGCAGAGCTGGAACAGACATCTGTATCCTTTACACAGGCAAGGCCTTTAATTATTTTTGTAAAGATTTATTTACTTATTAGGGTGTGCGTGCCCATGAGCGGGGGGAGAGGCAGAGGGAAAGGGAGAAAACCTCAAGCAAATTCCCCATTGCTAAGTGCAGAGCCCAATGTGGGGCTCAATCTCAAGACCCTGCAATCATGACCTGAGCTGAAATCAAGAGTCGGACGCTTAACTGACTGAGCACCCCCAGGCGCCCTGGCACGGCCTTTGTAGAGAAACAACTGACAACGTTTTAAAGCAGGCTTTTAGGGAGATGTTTAAATTGGTATAGAAATCCAATTTCTAGGAAGTACAGAAAAGGTAGAGGAATATGTTAAATACCACTAGGAGGCCGGCAGCAAACTGCAGGCTGTCCAAAGTCTCTAAGACAAACCACCTGCTCTCTTCAAGAAATTAACTGCCCATCACAGAGCTGGAGGAGAACCCTGAGGTTAACAGACCTAGAAGACACCAACCAAGTGCAAGACACTGACCTTATATAAACCTGACTGAGACAAATTCTTAAAAATTGTTATGATATTTGAGAAGCCATTTTAAGTGTGTGAACACTTGACTGGGTATTTGATTCTTTTATGGTTCATTTTTTGATGAATGATTTTTAGATACTGCCGTTATTTTTAATGCACCAAAATATTTATTCAAGACAGTAAGGTAGGGGTGGGGATGTATTTCAAAATACTACATACTTCGTGTGGGACACACTGCAGTAAGGTAAGGTAGGGAGTGGGTAGGTAGGCAGACAGGGAGATGGACAGCGAGTGGGTAATCACTGATGCTGTTTAATGGCAGAGGGGCCATGGGTGGACAACTGATGACTCTGGGTGATGGGTACATGGACATTTTGTTTTATTATTCTCTCCAAGTTTGTGTATGTTTAAAATGATCCATAATGCAAAGTTAAAGGGAAATAAGTGAATCACCCTGTAAGGGTCGCCTGCTACCGTATGGGTACAGACCGTTTCACTCCTACAGTCCACACAGACCAATTTCCCGGGCATCAGGGGTATAAAAGTAGGGCTGGAGAGACAAGGCAGATTAGCTGCACTTACACACTCCCCAGGCGGTTTCAGATACAGGGATACAGTGATATTACCCCAGCAAACCCTCCATGTGGGCATGGGTGTACACACACACACACAAAGTCCCACCACTGACCCCAGTGCAGCACCACCGCCCCCCTTGCTGGCTCATACCCCTCTTCTGTGCGAAGAGCAGCAGCAGGCAGGTGAGACCTTTGAGCACTTCGGCCATGACCACAGCAGTGGTGGCAAAGAAGCGGTCCCCAGGCAGTGTGCGGGCGTAGCGGATGCTGAGGATGAGGGAGGCATTCTGGACCACCAGCACAGCTAGGGATATGTATTTGAGGCGCCGGTGAGCTGTGGGAAATTCAATGAGCAATGGGGAAGAAGGGGTCAGAAGCTGCTAGGACACAGCCACACCACCACCTTCCCCCTCACTCCTTTCTCAACCAGGATCCTCCTAGCCACTGCCACTTCCTCTCTCTGCCTCCCTATCCTGACCCAAGGAGGGTCTGACTCCCATCTACTACTGCTGCCTCAACAGGCAGGAAGAGCTACAAAGGAGGAAGTGGGCCTCGCCCCATCCAGCCGATACCTGGAATCCTTGCTGAGGTATCAGGAAATGGCTGGAGCAGGTGCTGAACACACTGGGCCCCCTCTCTCCCTCCTCTGTGTGAGAAGCAAATCCACCCCAAGACGGACTACCAAACACATTCTCAACATTTATTGAGTGCTAACTGTCTACCTATCGCTGGGGTAAAGAATTTATGCGAAATACCTCAGCAGATCCCTATGTTGCTCTGATCTCTGAGCGAGCTACAAGGATTCCATTATGTGGGTGAGCAAACCACAGATTTATATGAAATGATGCTTCTATTTAATGAGGGGTCGTCCTATGTAAAGAATGATACCTCAATACAGGGAATGAGACTACTATATAAGGCATGTCCACCCCCTAAAGAACGGTCTTCCTCCCATCTAAGATATTATTCCATCCCCTCACACTGAGAATGGTCTTTCCAACTCCTACCTTCTATGACCACCAGAGTCCCTCTGACACAGAATGGTTTCACAAACTTAAGAAATAATTCCTCCACTGCCCCTAGGACTGGACCCCATATAATAAATGGTTACTGTACCAAGAATGGTGTGATTCCCTCGAGGACACAAGGAGGTATTTCCCTATACTCTACATGGCCCAGTCATCCTCCAACCACTGCACCTTCCCTACCTCCAGCCAAGGAATCATTCCTTGTTCTACTCACACTCACAATGAACTCTCCCCGCTATAAAGAAGGGCCCCACACCCTCAGAATGTCTTTTCTCTGCCATGTAAGAAAGAACCCTCTCACTCCAATATACAATGAACTCTACCAGCATTAGGAAGGGACCCACCAGAACATCTTATCTCCTTATAACGGACATCCCAATCTTCAAAACGGACCCTCTAAGTCGGGTATGGAAGGACCTGCCCCACCCTAATTCACAATGACCCCTATCCCTTTATAAAGAAGAAACCACCACCCACAGAACAGCCTCTTTATTCTATAAGGAAGAACTTTCCCACCCTCAGAATGCTCTCTCCCTTCTCTAAGGACGGACCCCCCCCCCACAAACTCAAAATGGTCTCAGTGGTCTTAGCCTCCCCCAAAGGCAATAACGCCCCCAGACTCAGAAAGATCTCCACTCTCCATATGCGGAAGGGACCCCCCCAATTACCCTCAGAATGGTCTCTTCCCCGCCTTCCAACACACTCACAGTGGACTGTTCCGTCCTTCCTCCTCCACCCCCCACCACACATACATAGGTGGGTCCATACGGGATGCTCCCTCTCGCTTGAGTGAGGAACCTTCCTGACCCCCCAGCGATCCCGACCCTCGCCTGGCCACCGCCTGCTCGGCCACGGCCTGTCTCACCCGCACTCGCGGTTCCAGGCTCCAACGCCCCCGCGGAGACCGCCCCTGGCCCAGCAGCCGCGGTAGAACCGCCAGACCCAACCGCTGCCATGTTGGCATCTGCCTGGCCCGTCCCCTCGGCAACAGCAGGGCACTTCCGTATCCGTCACTTCCGCTTCCGGGCCTCCGGGGTAGGGGCAGGGCGAGTGAGGGGCGGGCCAGAGCTGTGATTTTTCTCGTCCGCCCCGGGACAGAGAACCTAAGACCGCGGCCTCGGGATTTCCAGATTCCGTCGGGATGGGCAGACCCAATACAAGGCCGATTCAGCCTCTAGCTGTCTCTACAGAGCCTCATTGGCTCATTCCCGTTACTAGACCCGCCCTCGACTTCATTGATCTCGCTTTCTAGATCACCCGCCCATCGTGTGTCCTTGTCTCATTGGCTCGGCTGAGCCTCTTGTATCTCAGCTCTTCATCGGCAGCTTCTACAGATGACCCCGCCCCTTCCGCACCAAAACTCCTGGGTACCTTCCTGGTTGGACTGAAGTTCCTCTTTAGCCCACCTCCCGGCGAGGCCCCGCCCCCTGGAGAGTACGCAGGCGGCTGGGAGGAAATTTTAGACCCACGGTGCGGGACAGGTGAGGGTCAGGCGGGCAAACAGAGCAGAGCGGTTGAGGCCACACAAGCGAGGTGTTGGAGAGGGGAGACTGAGAGTAGGGAGGGTAAGTGAGCCCTTGTTGAGGAGAAAAAGAAATGCGAAGGGGACAGGTAAGCCACCAGGTGAGGCTTTCAGGTTAGCTTTTGAAAGCGGAGCAAGAGAGGGTACAGCTAAGGTTAGGGCCGGGACGTCGAGGTGAAGAATGAGAGGAGGGATGAATAAGAGAGCAAGGGAAAGGTGAAAAAAGGTAGGGGCAAAACGGGTACTTACACCCCGGATGTTATCAGGAAACATGGAAGGGCTGGGAAAGTTTCTGTCAGTGCCTGGCCCCTCCCTCACGGGTGACCTGAAAGGCCTTTTCTCCCACGGGAGAAGGGCTTTATTTCCTCCCCCGGCATTGGGGGGAGGCAGTTTTCTCTGGCCGAGCAAGATATCCCAAACATCTTCAGGGTCTACAGTAAATCCAGCGGAGCCCTTCTGCACATCCTGGAAACTACCTAAGAGCTGGAATGTGGGAAATCACGTTTTTCTTTGTGGTCCTGCTTAAACCAACCCACAGAACAACCTTAGGACAGTACCACAGGGCGAAGCCCTCCCAAGAGCAGAGGAGCAATCCAGCCCACCTCCCTCTTGACTCAGTATACAGTACATGCTTCATAATTGCCTCACTGTATCTACAAATAGCCAGTCGCTTCTGAGTCTAGAACATTTATCAAATAGTGAGCTTCCTTGCTTCATCTACAAATGGCCAGTCACTTCTGGTTCTGTAACATTTATTAAATAGTGGGTTTCCACACATGGCTTTTTTAAATAATCCAGGCAAGGGGAGAAGGAAGAGGAGGACATAGTTGGAGCTCCCCTCCCACCAATACATAAGTATTTACATTTCAGCAACTGGACAATACTGGCTCAGAAAGGAGGCAGCAAGAATCCAAAAAAGATGGAGGGGGTGGCCCAGGAGAACAAACAACTAGACTTGACTTCCCCCACCCCATCCCCCAAAAAACCATCCACCCCATCCTAGCGGACTCTGGTGGTGTCCATCTCCCATTTCCCAAATCATGGAAGTAGGGTTCTCCTCACCAGAATAAGAGCACTTGGGATAACAGAGTAGGGTCCCCTCACCAAAAAAAAAATTAAAAATTAAAAATTAAAAAATAAAATAAAATAGTAATAATAAAAATAATTAAAAAATAGTCCTGGGATAACAATAGGGCATTACCTCCCCCAGAATCAGCAACCCTGGGCTGAGGTAGGCAAGCAGCTTGACTGATTATAGGACCCTGGGCTAGGGAAAGGGTCCTTTTGCTAAAATAAGAGCTGCTGGGGCATTGGAAGGAAAGCACCCTTGCCCAAGTGAGAGCATTTGAACTAAGTGTGTGTGGTGGCAGCAGGAGGTGCCAGTGTAGGGGTTACAACTCATCAGAATAAGAGTCCTAGGGCTCAGAATGGAAGGAACCTCAACCAAATAAACACCCTTAGCAAAATGAGAAATAAGGAAGTTCCCCCCGCCCTCCAGAATAAGAGACCATAAGTTCTGGGAGGAAGGCTCCTTAGCAGAATTGGGATGGGGAGAGGGCAGACTTGGTTTATGTCTCCTGACCCCTGGTCCCCAATCTCTGACCCTAACAACACTGGATTTTTAATGACCTGTATAACCAGGTCAACAGATGTCCATCTATCCCTGTGGCATGCCATGGGACGGCTATTCCAACTAGCGGGGGCCTGGCTAGGACTAGGGCAGCAGGGACCAGGCCAAAGGGGTGGGCCCCCCCTTGGGGGCATTGAGGGGTGCATCCTCAGCTGGTGTCTGCATCCAGGGGTCCAGAAGTATCTCCTCCAGTGAGGGTCGGGCAGAGGGTTTGGGGGCCAGGCACCGGCGGATTAGGGCACAGCAGTCTGTGGATCAGAAGCACACAGATTAGTGGTCAGTTGGGGACACTAGGCCCTGGGAAGGATGGAATCCATTGAGCTAGGACTGGTGAAGGCCTCACCTGGGGACACATGGGCAGGGAAGTGGAGCTCAGCCTCCAGAATCTCCTGGTCCCTCTCGAAGGGAATGTCCCCACAAACCATGTCATAGAGGAGGATACCCAGTGACCAGACAGTGGCTGGGAGTGCGTGGTACTGGTGACGAGAGATCCACTCTGGGGGGCTGTACACCCTTGTCCCTGCAAACAAGCCAGAGATTAGACCACTCCCCGATAATGCCCCCGCCGAAAGTATGGTCCCCTCACCAGAATTAAGAGAACACACTATGGAAGCAGGGTCCCCTAACCAGAGAGTTCTTTAAATATAACAGCAGAGAATCATCATCAGGAAAAGAACAATTAAGTTAGCAGCAGAGTGGCCTTAACAGAATAAAAGCCCTTAAAAGTAACAGTAGGATCCCTTTACCAGACAGAAAAGGAACACTCAGTATAATAACACAATCCCTCACCAGGTCTGAGCACTGTCAGAAGATGGACTTTAGGAGAGGACAAGGCTTGAGAGCCCCCAATATTAAAACTCAAGAACATTATAAAGGTGCGATATAGATCAAGGAGCATGGGGTACCCCAGCACTAGAGGTCAAAGATCAAGGGACCATAAAGATAAAAGATTACCCCCCCCATTAAGATTTAGTGAAGACTTACCATCAAAATCAGTATAGGGTTCATCGTGAAGCAGGGCACCGGAGCCAAAATCAATGAGTTTGGCACAGCCCCGACGGAGATCCATCAGGATGTTCTCATCCTTGATGTCACGATGGACAACTCCACGGGCATGGCAGTGGCGAACAGCTGCCACTACCTGGGCAAACAGGCAGCGGCTTCGGCCCTCACCTAATGGGCCCTGCTCTGTGATGTAGTCAAAGAGATCCTGGGCAGGCAACGGCCGTTCGAGGACAAGCATGAAGCCTTCTGGTGTCTCAAACCAGTCAAGCAGGCGAATCACGCCAGGGTGCCCACCACCTGCACCCACCTTCCATAGCAATGCCACTTCCAGTGGGCATGTGGCCGAGTCTGACTGTGGGGGGAAGGGGAGAGAAAAGAGAACAGACGTCAAGCCAGTAGCTCTGAGGCTGACTTCTTGCCTGAACTTAAATCATAGCCCCTCAGCCTCCAGACTGTGTGTCCTTCAGCAGCCCACTTCCCTCCCTGAGCCTCAGTTTCCCTGTGTTAAGGGCTCAAACACAGCCACTAGAAAGGTCATTTGAGCCAAAAGCCCATGCACATCTGGCACATTATAGGAACTGAGTAAATATTTCAGTAAATGAAAGTCATTTTTTAAAAGATTTTATTTATTTATGAAAGTCATTTTTTAAAAAAAGGCCTTCTTGGGGCACCTGGGTGGCTCAGTCGGTTGAGCTCAGCTCAGGTCGTGATCTCATGGATCATGGGATCAAGTCCCACATTGGACTCCATGCTCAGCCCAGTGGGAGTCTGCTTGAAATGCTCTCTCCCTCTCCCTTTGCCCCTCTCCCCACTCTGGTGTGCACATGCATGCATGTTCTCTCTGAAATGAACAAATAAAATATATTTTTTAAAAAAGGCTTTCTGCTGAAGAAGCAACTGATGAACACTATTATGTAATAGTCTATCTTTTGTTCACTGGCATCTGAGAAGAGATTAGAACAGTGCCTTACATACAGTGGGTGCTCAATAGATGTTTGTTAAATAGTTGAAAGCACTTTATAGCACAGTCTGGCACAGAGTTAGCTCATAAAAATACTATTATTGTATAATGGTTTGTCTGTTTTGTTCACTGACTATAACAGTGCCTGGTAAGGAACAGGGTAGGGTTTAATACATATTTATTAAATAAGTAAAAGCAATTAGTAGAAAAGAACCCTGAAAAAAATAAGCTCTCAGTAAATGTAATATTTTGTCAAATGCCTAAAATTGTGCCTGGCATATAGTAGGTCCTCAATATACATTTGTTAAGTAGGTAAAAGTGATTAATTGCAAAGAACAAAGTAAGAACTCAATAATACTATCATGTGATGTTTTGTCACTGTCATTGAACATCTAGAGCTGTGTTGAACCCAAGTACTTAGTGGGACTGGGAACACAGTAAACTTTGATGATGAAGCAAAACCTGAGACACACAGTCAGTGCTCAATAAAAGGCATAAGTGTTAGGCCACAAAAGCCGCCCTATGCCAGAAGCCCGGTGAGGGCATACGGACAGCCAAAATCAGCTTTCCTGCCTGAGGTGGGGCCCTCTCCCGGCCAGTACACTGACTAGCACAGCCTCAGACAGGTTTTCTCACGGTGATGAAACTTTCGCTACCGCGCAGGCGCACCTTCTCCCTCTGGGTCCCACAACCTGCGCAGGCGCAGTCTCCCCCAGAGTCCGCCAGGGGGCGCTCCCACCTTTACAACTTGCCCAGACCCGCCCTGTTGTCCGTTAGCGTTCTAACGGCCCAAGAGAAGCAGCCACCGTCACCATGGCAACCAGTGACCTATGCCCCTCTTTCCCCACCAGCATGCCCTGCGGGCAGCCCCTGAGCCTGTGTTTGGAGGGAGGAGGAGAAAGGAGGGTTGGAGGGGGGAGAATCCAGGACCCAAAGCGAGCTGGGGTGAATCAGAACTGTATGGAGATGTGGATGTCACCAGAGGGGAGTAAACACAGGCTGGTAGGAGTATTCTCTTCACTGTTACAGGGCCCAGGGAATCATACAAGCCCTAGAAAGGGAAGGGGTTGCTGAGTCCCATCTTCAGAGATGGCGTCGCCAGGTCAGTGACTCCAGAGATACTCACCAAGGGGGACCAGCCCAGCACGCGATTCCGGGGGATCACTTTGATGGCCACCTGGAGAGGGGGGCTGAGGTGAGGGGGCCACCAGATGACCCTTTGACCCCCCCAATCTTTGACCCCCCCACCAGATGACCCTTTGACACCCCCCCTCAGTCTAGTCTTTCGGTATCAACCTTGCTACACCACAACCCAAAATGAGCTGGAGCTTCTCCCCTGCTCTCCAAGTCCCCAGAACCGAGTTTATCTCTCCCATGATCCTTGGCCCTGGGTTCTCTCTTCTCAGGCTTCAGGACCCCTCACTCCAGATCCTGGGCTCTTAATTTCCTAATACCCCAAGCCCTCAATCTTACCATCCAGCTCCAAGACCCTCCAATTTTGTACTGGGTTCCTCGTCCTAAAGGACTCCACACTGGACATCTGCCCTCGAAATCCCTCAAATCTCAGCTCTGGGTATCTCTACCTTCCCACACAGATACACATCCCCTGGATCCCAGGGCCTACAGTCCTCATGACCCCCCAGTCCTCAGTCTCACTCCCTGGACCTCCAGCATCCCTGCCCTGAAACACCCTCTTCCCCCACATACCCACCTGGATCGCCACACACACAAACAAGCGCGCGCATGTGCGCGCGCTCGGGCACCCCCACCAACCCGGATCCTGGTCCTCATGACCCTACCACGCACACATTGGCGGCTCATCCCCTGGTCAATGAGCATCCCAGCCTCGGGACTCCCACCCGCCACACACACACACCACACACGCACGCACGCACGCAAGCACGCACGCACACCACCCCTGACCCACCCAAGACCCTCGTGGTTGATACCTGGAGTCGGTCTGTGACGCGATGTCCTGCGAAGACGGTACCAAAGCCCCCCTTACCAAGGAGGGGGCCGAGTCGGTACTCGGCCTCGAACGCTTCGCGATCCTTGCCTCCTACGCAGGCGGAGGCGAGGAAGTCAGGGTGGCTGCGTGCTGAGCCCTGCCGCGACCCTTTCCCCCTCCCCCCGCACCGCCCTCAACCACTTCAGCCCACCCGGCCTAGTCGCAGTAGGGGAGCCTCGCTCACCTGGCGGCGGCGTGGGGGTCACGGGGGCCACGGGGAGCCCTTGCAGAGGCTTAGTCAACATGGAGGTGGTGCTGCGCAGATTGAGCCCGCTGAGCCCGCAGGGCGTGGATGCCCGGGGTAGCGAGGCTGGGGAGCCAGGACTTGGGGGCGCCAGGGTGGAAGGCAAAGAAGCTGATGGCCCAAAAGCGCCCGCAAAACAGCGCAACGTTAAGATTCGACGCGCGCGCCAGCCCCAACGCTACTGAGCCGGGGCACGCGCCTCCCGAGAGAGTCGCCCCGGGCGACAGCCCCGCCCACTTGGCTTTGATCAATCCGGACGCGGCACCTGCTGTACCCCAGCCAATAGGAGCCAGTCCTAATTTGCATACCACCCTCAACGTTTCAAGTACCCCCTTATGCAAATGCATGCCCGGATCTTCCGCGGGGGCCGGGCCTGCATGCAAATGTGGGGGGCGCGCGCAAAGAGGAAACCAGTTCTGGGAATCCCTTTGCAGCAACCGCATTTGTTTTGGTTGTTGCTCAGGGTTGTTTTTATATATGTGTGTGTTATGTGTATATATAGATATAAACTTAAAAAAATAACTGCACCGCCTCCTTTCCTAGGAAGTTGGTTTGCAGCCACTGCTTCGAGATTAGCGCGGAGATAATGCCACGCCGGGCTTCTAAGAATCTGGGCCTGTGGCTACCCAGGACCTTGTCTCCAAAGAGTGCTCCTCACTCAGGACCAGAGCCCTCAAGGCGGCTAGAGGCCTCTGCCCCAAAACTGAAGCCAAGAATCCTGGAAGAATCTTTCCAGCTTCCAGGGATGGGTAAACCCCCCTGACTACCGCGGGAGAGGCGCTGGTCAAAGACAGCATTCCCACGCCCTGAGGCGGAGGGCTGTGGGGTGTTTTGGAGCCCTTAACCTGGACAGACCTGGCTAGGTCTGGCCGCAAGCCCAGTCAGCACATCTAGAATTTGGAGTGGCAGAGGGAAGTGGAGCTCGGGTGGGGGTGGGGTCCTAGCGAGCCAGAATGATGGTAGAGACAGGGACGGAAAGAACTCAGACAGGTGGTAAAATACTCTCAGTCACAAATTTGGGAAAAACAAATTTGGGTAAAAGAGTCTATCCTCACGCCGGAGAAAGAGATGCATTCAAGACACACAGAAATACCATGTGATATACACAAAACCGATAGTCAGACGCATTCATGTAAACTTGTTCTAGACACACATGCACACATCTACTGTCACGGAGCCTGACATCCACCATCAGGCAGGCATGCTGCCAGTTATGTCCTGGAATGACACCCGGTGAAACACTTAAGGAAAGACAGGCACTCCAGAGATTCGCATGGACCGACGCTGCCATGTGACAATGACACAGAAATGTCTTGTCAGACACACCACCAGAACTTGTCACAAAGATACTGGCACCATCAGACATGCACCGTCAGGGGAAGACTTGTACTGTCCCAGAAATGAGAGACCTTGAGTCTGTCACAGGAAGACACACAGATGCTCCAGACACACAAGTACTGCTCCAAAGGCAGACATAAATACTTATGCGACAGAGCCACATAGATAGGCAGCATCACAAAAACAGACGTGGATAGATACACACCAGCAAACAAGCAGTGTTGTCATTGAAACTGTACAGAAATAGCTACCCAGAATCTGTCACAGGAATACAAACGGACATCCACACCATCAGAAAGAAACTGCAGATGCGCTGTCACAGACCCACGCAGACATGGACTTGTCTCAGAAACAGACATAAACTGTCAGAGATAGAGTCCCACACTCAGTCACCATCTGACACACCTGGAAACAAGCCCTCATCAAACACTCTAGACATTGCAAGGTGCATGTGAAGACTTGAACTCACCAAACGTGTGCACGCGCGCAGAGACACACGCACCCACCCAAAAAGCAGACACACACATGTACTCTCCCTCATTCATCCAGTATTTATTAGAGGGCTACTGTAAGCCTACCAGGTCCCAGTAAGAGTGCAGATATTAGAGATAACACAAATTAAGTCAGGCATCACAGCCCTTGCCCAGGAAGTGAATCACAGTTATTGGGGGAAGGAGTAAAGATGTATCTGTGGATAGAGGTGAGAATATGGATGAGGTCACACAGGGATTCACAGAATGTGACACTTTACCTATCTTGAAGGACAAGGTTGGGGGCTCAGGATGGGGAAAGGCAAATTCCAGGCAGAAGCCCGTGAAATTGGATAGGGTGGCAAGAGGTAGGCAGGGGGGTAAATGGTGTAAAAACTTCAAAATAATGAATAATGTTTTTCTGAAAATAAATAAATTGATTTTAAAAAAAACTTCAAAATGAGGTAAATAAATACTACTTGCTAACCTCTGGGATCTCAGAACATGCCAGGTACCATGCCATCAGACATTATTATATGCTGTCCATGTGCATTCTCTCTCAATGCTCACAACCAGAGAGAGCGTGAGGTAGTAGACATTAATCACTCCTACCATACACATGGTGGGACCCCTGAAACTCAGCCTGTGATTTGACCAAAATCACAGAACTATAAAAAACCAGGGTGGGCTCCCAACCAACTCTCCAACATGTGCATGCTTGACCAATGTGGATTCCACAGGCACCCCACAAGATGGCCACCCAGCCAGCCATGCCTTTGGCGGCAGAGCTGGACATGCATCCTTCCACAGGGGCCCCGCTAGTGAGGCACAGCAAAACACACTCTTGACAAGACCTGGGGGTCAGCCATCCTTCTCTGCCTTGGCTTTACCCCAAGGAAAGGCAGGGGCATGGGTGTCAGAGGACTGGGAACATGAAAAAGAAAGCGTTTAACCATCCCTTAGTTACACCAGGGAGGCCCCTCCAGTTGATTTCACTGAACTTATGTTGATACGAAGCATTGTGTGCCTTTCCAAAGCATTTCCGCATCAAGGAGCACAAGGAAAGAGCAAACATACACAGGGAAGGAGGCAGGCAGAAAAGCTGCAAGTTCAGTTCCAGCCCTCAAGCTCCTAGTTCTCTGCTCCTACCACACCCCAGAACACAGGGTGGGCAGGCTACGTGTGCAAGTAAGATGGAGCTTTCTTGGTGGGAACAGGTCCAGAAGTTGGTTTAGTAAGAATGAATCAAATATGAACAAACCGGGCCCACAGACATACCCTACTGGAGAGCATGCAGCCCTCAGAGGTCAAGCCAAGGCCTATGCCATCACTGCCTCTGCCCGGAGGCCCACCCACCCCAAGCCCCACACAGAACAGAGGCGCTCAGGGGAAACTGACATTTGGTTTTATTGTGCCAAGGACATTACAGATGGTGGATCTTGTTAACACCTGCAGAGCACGGGTGCCCCATCTGCTGAGGCTGTTCCCACTCCCCACACTCAAATCCTGGGCGGCAGCAGCCTCGATCCTCAAAGGTGCCCCCACCCCAAGATTCCAGAGACCGGTGGCGGTGGCAGTGGTGTGGAAGCAGTAGGAATGCTGCGAGGCCAGAGTCTCATTGTCCAAAGCCCACGGGACACCTGCCCCTGCCCCCGCCCCAGCTTGTACTCTAGACCCTGCCCACCTCCACAGAGCTGAAGGCTAGAGATGGCAACCACATCTTTGCGCCCCCTCTGTGCCCCGTGGCCTGCCTGCTCCCAAACCAGAGAGATGCCGCCTTCACAGAGCCAATGCTATTGTCTACATCATTTTGGATTGGTTGAGTTTATAAGATAAAAGTACATTTTAATAAAGAAAAAATTCAACATTGAAGGCTCAGACATTCTTGGGGTACTGGGAAGGGGAATTCCCACTTCTTCCTCCCACCTCCCCAGTATCATTGTGGAGGTGGGGTGACAAGTATTTCTGATCTTGGAAAAAATGGGGGGCAAGGATACTTTCCTCTGTCTGAATGTCTCTCCTCGGGGGCTGCCTGGCTGCCAGTTGGTTTGTCTGTGTGCCTCTCGCCTACCTTCGGCACCCTTGCCCAAGTCCCCTGTGGAATGCAGGGATGGTGCTGTGCAGGGGGCAACAGGGCACGTCAGCTGGCGAAGAGACGGGTGATGGTGGTGGTGGCAGCGATGAGAGGGGGCGCAGGGGTGGGCCAGCCAGAGGGAAGTGGGGAGGAGCAGAAGGAGGGGGAAAAGGGAAGAAGGCAAGAGGGAAGAAAGCCAAAGAAGGTGGGGCGGCACCGGAGGGCAGGAGTGGTAGGGGTTGGGAGATGGTCTCCAGTCTCTGGGTCTCCATCAACTCTTGTCTGGGGGTGGATCTCTGTGCACTTTGTTTTTCTTCATACTGTCTAGGTATTCCTGTTGGGATACTGCCAGCACCGATGCTAGGATCTCATCATCATCCCAGTCGTTCAGACCTGCTGGGCAAGACGAAGAGGAAAAGGATGATGGGGCACTCACAGCGCACTTTCTCCTCAGCCTTTGCTGATCCCGGCTCCAGAGAGATCCCGTCCAGGCCCCTCTTTCTCTACAGAGAGGGCTCCTCTGGACCTATGAAATCCCATGCAAATCTCCTCCGGACACATGGCTTGGGCTTGAAAAACTCCCTTTTCCTGTGGAGAGGGCCAGAGGCTCTAGAAGCCCCCCTCTCAGGACTTGCTGCTTCTTCCATCTCTCCCCAACTCCCAGCTGGCCCCCGGCCCCTAGATAGAGGAGGCTTACCAAAGGCAGAGGGGGACATCTGCTGAATGAGGGCCCGGCACTCCAGAGCAGGGTAGAGGGACACGAGCGGGGAAGTAGCCCGGTCGGCCCCTGCTGAGAACTGGCTGCTTGTACCTGGGGCAGAGGGACAGTCAGAGGCAGGGTGCCCACAACCTAGGCAGCACCTCCTAACCCCAGCATGCTTCCCTGTCACCAAGTCACTGACCTGGTGCACAGGGTGAAGGAGGTTTGGCAAGAGCTAAGACAGTGCCTGGGGAAGGGGGCTTGATGCCCAGCTCGGCGTGCAGCTCAGGGTGCTCGGGCGAAGAGGCTGAACTCCGCTGCCGCGGGGACCGGCTGGTCCACTCCTCCAGGCCACTGGAGGCTGCTGCTGTGGCAGAACTGCATGTGGCGCTGGCTTTCCGGGGCTGCAGTGCAGGAGGAGGAGGTAAGGACCGATGCCAGGCGTGAGCCTCCTCTGCCTCATCCCAAAGGGCTGGCTCGCTCCTGACATCCTGGCTGTGATACAGTTTCTACGTAGGCCACCATCATTCCTAGTCACACAGCAGACTGCAGGATGAAGGCCAGCTCCTTAATGCCCCCCTCACATCATTACAGCCAATCTGGCAGGAAATCTGTACCTCTACCTTCAAAACACGTTCAGACTCTACGCCCTTTCCTCATTCCTCCCAAGCCAGCACTGCCAGCTGCCGCCACTGGGACTTCTCTAGTAGCTTCCACCTCACTGGTCCCCTGCTTCTTCCCCTAACTCCCTAGACTCCATGCTGCACTCAGCAATCACAGGGATCCTGTCCCTCCTCTGCTCACCACCCTCCCAAAGACTTCTGCCTCAGCCACAGTAAAAGCCAAAGTTCTTAGCACAGCCCACAAGCCCCTTCTGGATCCAGCACCACCCCCCTCTGAATACTGCATTCTGCTCAGCCACACTGGCCTCCGGGCCACTCCCAGATCACACCAGGGATGCACTCTCCCTCAGGGCTTTGCTCTGGCTGGCCTTCTGCCTGGCCTGGCCCATGCACTTAGCTAACTGCCTCACCTCCTGCAAGCTTTTGCTCACATCTCAACTGCTCTGAGGCCTACCCTGATCATACTCTCTTATCCTATGAACTCTCAGCTCCCTCTCAGCCCTATTCATTCTCTTCACTCTGCTCTACGTGTTTCAACTATCCTACCTCTCAACTCATCTATTCATTATGTTCACTGTTTCTTCTGTTTGACTCTGCAAAAATGTAAGCACCACAAGGACAGGGATCTGGGCTTGCCCAGCTCATCAATGTACCCTCACACACTGAGAACAGTGCCTGGCACAGACCTGCAATTAACAGTTGTTGTAGAAATTACTCAACTCTTGCCAATATCTACAACCACTCTATACTCCTTGTGATTCTTCAAATGCCTGGCTGCTCTGCCCCATCCCTGCCCTAAAAATCCAATCTGCCTGTGCGAAGACTGACCAGAAACCCCATGTCCAGTGGTCTCAAAGCCAGGGTCATGGGCCTCACTGATATATCTGTCTGCCTCAGTAGACAGGGGATCACTGAGAGTGGAATAGGCCAGACCTAATTTTACATCCTCAGCACAGAGCCTGACATATAAGGACATTCAACAAAAGCTTATCTCTCTGGAACTATCCATCAATCCCACACGTCACTGTGAGTGGCTGGCCTCCCTCACTCCTTAGGAGCTTGTTCTGCAAAGGTGTTGAGAGTTCTAAGGCACAATGCCAAGACTAAGGCCAAGATGTGGTACAGAATGAGCTGAGAGCTTCCTTCTCTTCCAGATGTCAAAACCGCTTAATTTCTTCTGTCTGTACAGGAGCAGAACATGTGAAGTAAGGGGTTCCTGGCCAGGCCTCACTTGAGCCCAGGACTCACCTGGCTGGGGCCGCGGACCTGGCGGGCCTGTTTCTCCTGATCCCGCAGCCACTGCAGGTAAGATTCTCGAGCCACCTGCTCCTCAATGGCCTCATTTGTGGCCTCCCAGTCTGTGGCCCGCTTCTTGTCTTCCAGCATTTGCTGTTCAATCCATGACTCCTCTGATGTTTTTATGGCATTCTTCATCAGGGACTGCTCTGCAAACTGCAAGGCAGGGAGGAACAGGGATGTGGGGGGACACTCTGAACTCTGGCCAGGAGCCAGACCGGCTCAGGATTGTAGGCCTATAGGCCCAGAAGAGAGGAGACAGGAAGGCAGGTACTCTTACAAGGACCCCCAAGCAGGCCGCCTTTTCATCAAGAATTGGGGGAAGGCTGACTTTGGTAGTGGGACTTGTCATTCCAAACTCCTATACTCAGAAGCCGTGCTCCCAACCCCAAGACACCTTGAGTGAAGTACTATGTCTGGGGCAGCCAGGTGCTGGAATTTAAAGATGCCTCACCCAGCGATGACTCATTTCATAATGTTGAGACCTTCCTCACCTATGCCCAGATGGGACAAGGAGAAAAGATCACCTGAGAAGTTAGCTGAGTGTACACAGGGTGAAGGGAGTATTTGGACATTTAAGGGGACAAGGGGATAGTATCATCATGGGAAAGGGTGTTATGAATTGTGGGACATTGTAGGAGAGTGCTTTTTGTCAGGTGGGGAGACACAACAGCATTTAAAAAAATGAAGTAGGGGCACCTGGGTGGCTCAGTGGGTTAAAGCCTCTGCCTTTGGCTCAGGTCATGATCCCAGGGTCCTGGGATCGAGCCCCACATCGGGCTCTCTGCTCAGCGGGGAGCCTGCTTCTCTCCCTCCCCTCTCTCTGCCTGCCTCTCTGCCTACTTGTGATCTCTGTATGTCAAATAAATAAATAAAAATCTTTTTAAAAAATTTAAAAAATGAAGTGATAAAAAAATACCAGAGCATATGATCTCCCTGATATGAGGAAGTGGTGATGCAACATGGGGGCTTAAGTGGGTAGGAGAAGAATCCATGAAACAAGATGGGATAGGGAGGGAGACAAACCATAAGTGACTCTTAATCTCACGAAACAAACTGTGGGTTGCTGGGGGGAGAGGGGTTGGGAGAAGGGGGGTAGGGTTATGGACATTGGGGAGGGTATGTGCTTTTGGGTAAATTGGAAGGGGAGGTGAACCATGAGAGACTATGGACTCTGAAAAACAATCTGAGGGGTTTGAAGTGGCGGGGGGGTGGGAGGTTGGGGTACCAGGTGGTGGGTATTATAGAGGGCACGGCTTGCATGGAGCACTGGGTGTGGTGAAAAAATAATGAATACTGTTTTTCTGAAAATAAATAAATTGGAAAAAAAATACCAGAGCATATTCTAGGCATTAAGTATTGCTCAGTGAAATGCTAATATTATTTTAATGTAAATACATACACTACACGCAATGTGTGCATTATGATGGAGAATGTAATTTTTTACCTATGTATAATAGTCCAGAAAGCATGTAAAACTCTATGTTAGAACAAGCCAATTTAGAAATGGGCAAAAAGTCTATAAACACAATTTCCTCAGAGAAGATATACAGATGGCAAATAAGCACGAGAAGATGCTCAACACCATTTGCCATCAGAAAATTGCAAATTAAAACTGATGAGGTACCTTATCAGTTGGAGGTATCAGCTAAGAACTGTAGCTTCAGAGATATGGATGGTTACATAAGAAATATTTCTAGATAAATGTATACACGGGTTAGTATACACAGATCTATCTCCTTGCTCTGTCAGCTGAATGGGCCTAGAAGCAAGGACACCCCAGTAGTAAGGAGCTCAGTCAGCACCCAGATCTTGGTTTCTTTTTTTTTTTTTTTTAAAGATTTTATTTATTTATTTGCCAGAGAGAGGGAAAGAGACTGAGAGCGCACAGGAAGGCAGAGTGGCAGCAGAGGCAGAGGGAGAAGCAGGCTCCCCACAGAGCAAGGAGCCTGATGTGGGACTCGATCCCAGGACGCTGGGATCATGACCTGAGCCGAAGGCAGCCGCCCAACCAACTGAGCCACCCAGGCATCCCCAGATCTTGGTTTCTAATAACATATTCCAGTAAAAGGAACCAGAGGTCTTTGGAAAAATGGCTGGTTCTAGGACTGGGGCAAGAAATATACAAGATGAACTGGGAGCACCTCATAGTGCCAGAAAGTAAGAAAGTGCTGCAAAATGAAACACAATAAACAAACCAAACAAAACAAAACCAAACAAGAAAAAACCAACCCACCACTACAATGATGGGGATATGTCAACACGATGCAGGAACCAACTGAGAGCACTCGACAGCCAAAACTGGAACAATGTGAGCATCAAAATAAATATAGTACTGGATTATAACTCAAAATATAAAAGAAATACCCTTGAGTCCATAGTGATATAAATAAATGGGGGACAAGAGACAAATCTCCCTTGCAGATGAATTCTACATCATTTACGTAGATACTCTACCCTCAAGAAAATGGAGCATAACCACTGCTTCTACAGTGTGGGCTGTGCATATAATTACTTCTTCCAAACAGAACAGTAGGGAAAAAGGAATGGGGGGAGAGGGTAATTTTACAGTGGAGAAAATCTGGCAAACACTACTTCTGCCAGGGGTCAAGGTCAACATTAACTGTCATAAATCATGGTCTCAGTATATACCGCTGATATGATGTGAAGAGACTGGTACTTTACCACTGTGATCTTCCTCCCTAAAACCCATAACCCCAGTCTAATCATGAGAAAAACTTCAGACAAATTTCAAAAGAGAAACATCCTACAATATACCTGACCAGTATTCCTCAATACTGTCAAGGTCATCAAAAATACCAAAGTGTGAGAAACCATCACAGACAAGGGAGCCTAAAGGGACAGGGTGACTTCAGTTAATAATAATGTATCATTATTGGTTCATATATTGTAACAAGTATATCACAGTCATCGAATGTTAATAAAAATGAAACTGTGCAAGGGGGAGGAGGACACATGGGAACTCTACCTTCTCAAATTTTTTTTGTAAATTTAAAACCGTTCTAAAGGGGCACCTGGGTGGCTCAGTGGGTTAAAGCCTCTGCCTTCGGCTCAGGTCATGGTCCCAGAGTCCTGAGATCGAGCCCTGCATCAGGCTCTCTGCTCAGCGGGGAGCCTGCTTCCTCCTCTCCCTCTCTGCCTGCCTCTCAACCTGCTTGTAATCTCTGCCTGTCAAATAAATAAATAAAATCTTTAAAAAAAATAAAAAAAAATAAAACCGTTCTAAATAATTAAGTCTACAAGCAAACAAAAAATCCTTAAGGCATTCACAGGTTTTTTAATTAAAAAGAAAGAAAAATGAGTAGCGCTGGGGTGCCTGGGTGGCTCAGTTAAGCAATCTGCTTTCAGCTCAGGCCATGATCCCAAGGTCCTGGGATCAAGCCCCACACTGGGCTCCCTGCTCAGTGGGGGGCCTGCTTTGCCCTCTCCCTCTTCCCCTCCCCACGCTTGCGCTTGCCCTCTGTCAAATGAATAAATACGATCTTAAAAAAAAAGAAAGAAGTGAGTGGGGTACCTGGGTGGCACAGTCGGTTAAGCTTCCGACTCTTGATTTTGGCTCAGATCATGATCTCAGAGTTGAGAGATCGAACCCCAGGTTGGGCTGTGTGCTCAGCGCAGAGTCTGCTTGAGATTCTTGCTCCCACACCCTCTCCCTCTGCCCCTCCAATAGTGCGCTCTCTTAAATACATAAATCCTAAAAAAAAATCGCTGGGGTGCCTGGGTGGCTCAGTTAGTTAAGCAACTGCCTTCGGCTTGGGTCATGATCCTGGAGTCCCAGGATCGAGTCCCACAGCAGACTCTCTGCTTCTTTCTCCCTCTGACCCTCTCCCCTCTCATGGTATCTCTCACTCTATCTCTCAAACAAATAAAATCTTTAAAAAATAAAAAAATAGAATTTAAAAAAACCTTAAAACCTTAAAAAAAAAAAAGAATCGAGTGATCAGACCACAAAAAGTCATGGGTGAATATAAAATCTAAATATGTGTTGTTATGTGAAAGAAGCCACTCTGAAAAAAACCCACACACTGTTATGATTCCAATTCCATGACATTCTAGAAAAGGCAAAACTAAGGGGTGCCTGGGTGGTTCAGTGGGTTGAGCCGCTGCCTTCGGCTCAGGTCATGATCTCAGGGTCCTGGGATCGAGTCCCGCATCAGGCTCTCTGCTCAGCAGGGAGCCTGCTTCCCTCTCTCTCTCTGCCTGCCTCTCCATCTGCTTGTGATTTCTGTCAAATAAATACATAAAATCTTTAAAAAAAAAAGGCAAAACTAGAATCTGTAAACAGATCAAAGATAAAAACAAGGAAATTTAGAGAAACTGTCAGAATGAAGAGGAGTCATGAGACATAAAACTAAATGTAGTAAGATGTCCTAGATGGGATTCTGGAACAGATAAGATCATTAAGGAATGACTGAGGTCATGGCCTTCAGTTAATATATCAATACTGGTTTATTAATTGTGACAAATGTTCTATGCTGATGTTCATAACAGTGGGGAATACGGAAATAATCTAAACTCAATAATTCTGTAAATCTAAAACTGTTGTTATAAATTAAAAAAAGTTTACTTAAAAAACAAAATTAAGGGGCACCTGGGTGGCTCAGTAGGTTAAGCCTCTGCCTTCAGCTCAAGTCATGATCTCGGGGTCCTGGGATGGAGCTCTGTATCGGACTCTCTGCACAGTGGGGAGCCTGCTTCCCCTGCCCACCCGCCTGCAGTTCTAGACAGCAGTGGTCATAGAGACTTGAAGTGCAGGCCTGGCCCAACTACTTAGGCAGGCACAACTGCCTACTTGTGATCTCTCTGTCAAATAAATAAACAAAATCTTAAAAAAAAAACAAAATTAAAAAAAAAAACTATGTTGGAGGGTGTGTTGGTGTTAGGGTGTGCATTTCCTAAAATGAGGCAGGGGCACTTTGTTTGTAGGAAGTGAAACCTGAACAGAAGAGAGCAAAATCCCCAGAAGATGACTGTTTATGAGAGAGAATGGGAATCTGTCGGCATGTGCTGGAAAAGGTACTGCCACCTTGTGAGCACCTACTAGGCATCAGGCCCAGTGTCAGGCACGTTCTGTATCAGCTGAGAGGCCAGCCCGTTACTTGTATAATCTGCCTGAGGTCCAACAGCCAGTAAGGAGTTGGGCCATGCCTGCACTTCAAGTCTCTATGACCACTGCTGTCTAGAACTGCTGCATTTCAGATGCTCCATGGAAGTGCCGAGATACCCAGACCAAGCCCAGGTTCACAGTGCCCAGATGTGCCTCCATATCCCAAAATGCCAACCCTCAACAGGCATGAAAGATGGGTAAGCCAGCTCAGACACACAAATGGAGAGTACCAAACGAGCCCTGAGAGATCGCTCTGTGTAACTTCCTAGTTTTACAGAGGTGAGAGCTCAGGGGCAACTCAGGGGGCATGTCATTTTTGTAGGCTAGGGCAGAACTGAGACCTCAAAAGAGGTTTCTGGCCTATCTAGCAGCCATCCTGGGCATGGGGACCCACTTACCCCGGGTTTGAATGATGGCAGGCCTAGCCCCACACCAATGGTGGCCTTGTTGGGATTCACCACTGAATTGTAGTGGATATTCCGATGGTAGCTGACGCGGATGGGTTCATCCTCGTTTTGATGGATCCCATGGAATGTGTTGATTGGTTCTGCAGGGAAAGAGAAGGAAGGAGCATCTGCAGTGGGCCAGGCTGGGTGGGCTCGGACCAGGAGCAATCAGCCACTCACCTACCCACCACATATGTACCTGTGCTGTACTGGTACACCTCCACGGGCCGGTTGTACATCTCTGCCATGGCCTGCATCTCAATGTGGTTGCCATGGCAGTTGTTTTTCCGCTTCCTGTTGATGTAGGTGGTGAAGTCCTCTGTGACATAGTTGGAGAAGTAGTCAGCATTCTTCATCTGCAGAATAGATCGGAGGGTCAGGTCTGTGCGGGGAGGGGATGCCCCCACTCTGCCCCCACCCCGAGGCCTCCGCAAGGTCTCACCAGATAGTCCATGCAATGCTTTCGCACAACCTCATGCATGTCTTGGTCTCCATACACCTGGTCAGCTGTGGGGACAGAAGAAAGGAGAGGTGGGGGTCAAGAGCTGTCACCAGACAAGAGTTCAAAGTCCTGGAATATCCTTGGGGGTGGAGGGCTGGGGGCCAGAAAACTCCTTTTCCTATGCTGTGGCCTGGAGTGTGCTTGGCTTTGTGGGCTGGAATGGGATCATGGAAAAAAGAGGCAGGCAGGGACAGTCTCTAAGAACAGGAGAGTACGGTGAGAGGAATGCAACGACAGGCCTCTCAGGCAGACAAGTTTGTCCAGGGCTTGCCTGGACACTCAGACAATTCAACAAACATTTTAAGTCCCCTAAGTGGCCTCGAGCACCAGCAATTCCACACTCCCCCTTCACTCTTCACGTGAGGAAGCTAAGGCTGAGAGACAGTCTGTGGCTTCACCAAGTCACCCAGCAAGTCAGTCTGACAGATTCAACTCTAGAATACAATTTTCCTGACTCTCGGGAGCCAGCATGGCTTTTGTAGGTTAAAAATAAAGAAAGAAAGAAAAGAAAAAAACCATAAATACTGGGCTCCAAGCCCAGTTCTGCCAGGTACCAGTGAGCTAAACGACCAGAGGTAAGCAACCCAAGTGTCCTGAGCCTCACAGGCTTCACGTGCGAAACAGGAACAAGCAGGTAACTAACTCCCTGGCAGGCCTCTTGTAGGATCAATGAAATCATGGGTCTAAGGTGACCAGCACTAGGCTTGGGACAGACTCAGTAAATCAGAGTCCCTTACCAAGAGTGGGGCCTCAAATGTGGGGTACTGTGAAGGGGACAGAGGCCAGTAAAATCCAGCCCTGTCTGCAAGAAGCACCTAATCTAGGAAGAGATACAAATATGAACGTAACTTAAGCTTAAATGGGGAAAGGCAGCCTGCCTGTGGCCCAGGTGGTCTAGGTGTCACAGGGCTTCAGTCAAAATAAGAACTAGGCTCCCAGGACGCCTGGGTGGCTCAGCTGGTTAAGCAACTGCCTTTAGCTCAGGTCATGATCCTGCAGTCCTGGGATCGAGTCCCACACCAGGCTCCCTGCTTGGCGGGCCCAGTGACCTTTCTCCACTCATGCACATGCACGCGCGCTCTCTCTTTCTCTCTCTCTCTCAAATAAATAAATAAATAAAATCTTTTAAAAAAAAAAAACAGGTTCCCCCCTCCCTTACTTGAGGATCTTCACACATGCCATTTCCTCTTTTCTTCAGGGCATTCTTTCCATCCTCCTTGGCTGCCTACTTGTCAAACACCCAAGTACTCCTGATACAGTTCCCCAGCCCTCCCTACTCTCCAGAGCACTTCTATCACCAGATTTATCAAAGGTGTGTGCAAACTTCCCCTGCCTGACCACTCTGACTCCCACTAAAGGCCAAGACCAAGTCACACCCAAGTCCCCCCAGCTCGGGGCCTGATACAGTACAGGAAATCGGGACCAGCTTGCTGGGTGGATGGACAGGCTAAGGGAGCCAGAGTCTTCCCCTGGGAAATTAAAGTGGGCCTGAAGACAAGGCACGCCTGATGTCCATTCTAAGATGAAGAGGGAATTTCCCTTTGTCTCCCCAAATGACTGTTGCTCTGATGGGATCTCCCTGGGGCACCAGGGCAGGGACAGGTCCAGCAGGAACACTGCAAAGGTCTTCCATGACAGTCAGTCTACCTCTGAAGAATCGCCAGAAGAATGCCTTCACTGCCCTCCCCTTCCCTCCCTGGAGGATTCTGTGAGATAAGGAGAAAAGGGCAGTTCTGAGATAGAAAATGGGCCCCATGCCTGTCTCACCTCCTCTTGGAGGTGCAGAGACCTGAGGGGGAGGGGAGCTGTGAAGGCGGGAAGGGGTAGCCCCTTCACCGATGTAAACAAGGATGTGGGTTCTGCGGCCACAATCCCCTCCCCCTCCACAGCAGCACTTCCAGCAAGTCACGTGCCCTGCACAGAGGCTGGGGGCCCCCTGCTGCCACCTTTCTTAGAAGCCAGGACCACAGAGCCCACTGTGGCTGCAGAGAGCTATTTATGTAGAATACGCTTGGGGTGCTGAGGATGCAGTGTGGCCAGCAGCTGCAGTAAACAGGAACTGAGATGGCGGCAAAGGGGTTAAATAGGGGCTGGCCTGCCAAACTGGAGGAGATGGCTGAGATGTTCCTCCAGAAGGACCAACAGGCATTTCCTGGGAGATGGATCTACCTGAGCAGGATGCCAGATCCAAGAAATGGAGGAAAGCAGAGACTGGAACAGGGAAGGGAGCTGAGGGAAGCTCATAAAGGCCCCCTCATTCCCCTGCCATTGGCTCTTGCCTAGCAGAAAGCCTCTGCTGCCTCCTAGCTGTGTGGCACTGGACAAGTCCTTCAAGCTCTCTGGGCCACAGTGACTTCATCCGTGAAGTGGGGAGAGTAATTACTCTGTCTTTCACAGGGGGCTGTTTAGATGAGGGGTAGGGTTTACTAAATGCCTACGATACACTAGGTGTTTAAGAAATGAACCTAGGGGCTCCTGCTTGTCATGAGTGGACAATGACTCTCTCAGATAGCTAATCATCCCCAAGTCACTCAGAATGTCACTGGAACCACTTATTAAGCTTTTCCTCATTTCTGTCGCACTTCCTCAGCCACAGGAAAGCCCCAAACAAGGAGTCTAGGCTGTCCCTCCTCATCCAGGCACGGTTGGCTGTCTACCTTTACTGAATCCAAAGATCCACAGGCCTACCTTCTGTGTCCATAGTGCAAATCTTCAGCAACCAAATTAACATCAAATCAATAACATAGGTATCACAAAACAGGGTCCTTAAATGACTTTCTCTATGTACCTACCTACCTCTCAAGTACCCCCTTCTCTCCTCGATCCTTAGATGCACTGGCAGGTGTTACTGTACATATATTTAAATCACAGCCTTTGTTGGGGGTGGACAGCACGACCCACCTCACTGGTTATAGATATAAGCTAGTTTTAGGGTCATCAATGTGGAAGAAAATGTGCCTTTGTGAACACCAAGGGAAGCGAGCAGTAATACCTCCCAGTGGGGGAGAGAGGATCTTTTCAATGATAATAAGGTGGAATAACAATCCAGGGCAGGGCTTAAACACAGGAAGTCCTCCTCATTGAGGCAGTGCTTGTCTGACTCTGCTAGCCCCACCTCTTTCCTCCAGAAAGCCCTCCTCCTCCTAGAAGTTTGGCATATGGGATTAGGGGCTGGGCTGGACTTCCCAGTGGGGGCCAAAGTGGGGGAAGGGGCCCAATGGACCTGCAGAGGTAGGGGAATTCAGAGCACTTGTTTTGATAGAAACCGAAACTCCTCTTCTTGCTGACGCTGCACTTGTGGGCAATCTGCACCTGCTCTCCCCTCCCAGAGTCCAGCTGAAGGGGTCCCCCACTACCTGACCTCTGTCCACAACCCAAAGAGGGCTCAGAAATCCTCAGAACAATACCCCAACTGGTTCCACCAAGGCCTTTTCACATTCCAACTTATTTCATCTTCACCCCACAAAGCCCTACTTTACACAGGAGGGATAAATGAGGTACAGAAATGTGGTAGAGCTGGCCCAATGAAGGGTGAAGGCCAGGCTCCCAAGGACTACCTTGTAACTTTAAACACTGATGCTCCAGATGATGTTACCACTACCCCCAATCCAGCTATCGCCCGCCTAGGGCAAGGCCTGATTCTGTCTGCCTCAGTTTCCCTACCAGCATAAGCAGGAATCAGCTGGAACCCTGGAAAGGCCTAGGAGTGGGCAGAAATTACAGAGAGGTCAGCATAGACCTTACCTCCCCCCACACCCTATGTCTGTCCTTTCTCTGAACATGCTGAGACACGAGCAGAGAAACGCACACACACACACACACACAACGCCAGCAGATCCTGCCAAAGATGTTCCCTAAGGGGAACGCCTGGGTGGCTTAGTCCGTTAAGTGGCTGCCTTCGCTCCAGGTCATGATCCCAGGGTCCTGGGACTAAGTTCCACATGGTGCTCCTTGCTCAGTGGGAAGTTTGCTTCTCCCTTTGCCTGCCACACCCCCTGCTTCTGTGTGCGCATGTGCACTAACAAACAAATGAATAAATAAATAAAATCTTTAAAAATGAAAAAACTGTCCTGTTGAGGGATGTCCAGATGGCTCATTCTGTTAAGCGTCTACCTTTGGTTCAGGTCATGATCCCAGGGTCCTGGGATCGAGTCCCACATGGGGTTCCCTGCTCAGCAGGGAGCCGGCTTCTCCCTCCGCCTGCCACTCCCCACCTCGTGCGCACATGCTCTCTGACAAATATCATCTTTTTTTTTTCTTTTTAAAGAAAGGCAGACTGCCACGTGCAGTGCCTCATTTGGATGTGTCTGGAGTCTTGGAAGCTTGACTACCCTACGTTCTCCTACAAATGGACCTTGAGAGCTTGTTTGGAGGTTCTAGCAGGGGAGCGCAGCTACTCGTATACCCCTGACCGAGGAACGGTCCTCTCCTCTATCGGGAGGGTCATCCTCTTCTCTATTGTGGAGGGTCGTCCTCTTCAACCGAGCATGCAGCTTCGGGATGGACGCACATGGAACCCGTGAGGGAGGAAGGGGACACCCGCCTAGCCAACCAGATCAGCCGAATCAACCCTGGTGATCAGTGGGGTGACAGACGTCGCAGCCAGATCGCCCTCACATCCAATAAATAACATCTTAAAAAAAAAAAAAAGATGTGGGTGCCTGGGTGGCTCAGTGGGTTAAAGCCTCTGCCTTCGGCTTGGGTCATGATCCCAGGGTCCTGGGATCAAGCCTTGCATCGGGCTCTCTGTTCTGCAGGGAGCCTGCTTCCTCCTCTCTTTCTGCCTACTTGTGATCTCTGTCTGTCAAAAAAATAAATAAAATCTTAAAAAGAAAAAAAGATGTTCCCTGAGGTCAAATACCCATCCCACCCTCACCACTAGAGAGACCTACTGCATTCGACAAGTAGCTGCCCTTACTGTTAACCAAGACTAAAGGTTGGATGAGAGGCAAAGCTGTATAAACCAAGGACCCTCACCTCCTTCCTACCCTTTGCCAGGGGTTAATGGGAGGGAGGAATAGTCAACAGCTCTAACAGACTTGCCTCAACCTCCTTCCCCTACTGCCTGGGGGAAGGTCCCTCGAACCTCTGTAATCCTTCCTCCTCAGGCGCCCTAAAATAGTCACTATTTGCCAAAGAGTTATGTGGAGATGCAAGACAGGAAAGCCTGGGCTACCTGGAGCTTAATTAAGTACAGGGCCCTACCATTTGCTTTAGAGGCACCTGGGAACGGCCTCCCTGCCAGGTCGCTGCCTGCCTGCCTGCGAGAAGAGCCACAGCAAGTTCTGCTGAGGACAGAAAAGGAAGTCTGGCGTCTGCAGGGAATCTAAAAACAAACCACACAAATGTGTGTACACACAGCAGCAGGGAGAGACAGGAACCTGATCTGTTCCCCACTTGCCTCCTGGCCCAGTGGGAATCCTGGCCCCACTGAGGAGATGAGCCAGGAAAAAGGCCTCCCCTGCCTGTCAAGCAGCTGCGGTATGCACGTGGCCCCTGGCCCCAGATGGCACACCCTCAGTGGGGGAGACACCCTCACTGTGAGAAGACAGAACTCTGTCCTCTTGAAAGCCTGGTCTGAGATGCCCGCTCTTCTACTCAAGGATTTCCACAGCAAGGATGGGGAAACTGAGGAAGCAAGGTAGAAAGAGCCCAACGGAAACTGGTGTACATGGGAGTCCATGGGAATCTTCTCCTTCTGGCCTAGTTCAACCTCAGACACCTATGCTGATACTGCCCATGTGATCTAGACAACAGGGTCCTGGCTTTCTCGTAAGGCCTCAGTTTCCCCACTTATAAAGCATTCAAAATTAATCAAAGATCCATCCCTCCTAACACTGATGGTCCAGGCTAATGTTTCTGGGCCATCATTCTAACACGTACAGCCCCAGCTGCTTCTTCATGGCCCATGCAGATGCATGTGTGGCCTCCACTTTGCCCACAGAGGCCAGGGCCAGAGATTTTTGCTGAGTCAAAGTCCTATGGGGGAAGGGCAGGAGAGAGGCAGACTCGTGTTTCCAGGAAGAGGTTATCTGAGCCTAGCAGGGGCAGGGTGGGCCACAGGATACCTAGAAACTCAGGCTCCTACTTCCACTCCTTCACTGATGCTCACAAGTCCCCAACATGCCATTGTGAGAGAGAGCAGTGAATACTGGTTCCCACGAGGGACACCCAAAGCCACCTGCCTCAGGATTCCCAACAGTAGAGGACTACAGGCTCTTAGTTAGAGGAAGTAAGGCCCAGCAAGGTCAAGGAATATACCTGAGGTCACTCAGCCAGTCCACAGCTAAGCTGAAAAGCAAGGGCTTTACCAAGGTCATAGAAAGAACATGTCCTTTGGATACCTCTGGGACCCCATGCCAGCTCTGCCACTAATGACCCTAAGCATGTCATTTCTCTTTCCTGAGTTTCAATCTTCTCACTTGTCTTACGGGATAACGATTCCAATTTTGCAGATGAATCTGAAGCACCCAGCTGAATGCCAGGAAACAGTCAGGGTCAAGGAACAACATTGTGGCCTCTATGTGTGCAATCCCCCCTCCAACCCCAGCCTTCAGTCTGTGTTCCTTCCACCATGCAATGCGTGGCAGGAACTAGAACCTGTAGGCCTTCTCACCAGAGCTCAGGGTAACTGTACAAGCTAGGCTGGAAGCAGAGGGTCAGCAGAAAGCCCAAGGACAGAGTCCCCTTCCCAGGTACATTTCCTGTGCACTCTGCCCCAGGGAAACCTCCAGGTTAGGCCTAGAGACCCAGGGGCCACATACTTCCAGGGAGTGGCCATGGGGCTTCTGAGGTTTTACAGAGAAAAGCCAAGGGCAGCCCAGTTGGGGGAAATGGGTAGCCATAGTGCTGATAGGGAAAGGCCTTCAACCTGCTGCGGTCAGCTCTTCTTGTAAGCTCAGGCTCTTTACTGGAAGGCCCTTGTTGAAGGGGGAGTTGTCAGAGGGTGTCTGGAGAGGTCATCCAGATGGACACACATGAAACGTTGCTGTTAATATGGGTTACTACACAAGCCAGGTCCTTACCGGCCCCAACATCTGCCTCAAAGGTCACCTGGGACCAAGGTACCCAGCTGCATTCTCTTACACTCACTCTACCAGTAGCCCCGTTTGCCCCACATCTAGCCGGAGGCTTCAGCACAGGGCAGCACCTAACAGACCCTGAACTATTCTTTCTTTGCCTTCCTTTGGTCCAAGATGCCCCATACCCAGCTCTTTCTCTAGAAAACATCCCAGGAAGAACACAAGCTTGAGCCACAGGGCTAGAAAGGGTGGGATTTTCCCAGCCCAGCAGAGTCCACTGCCTGAGCTTCTTCCATTTGGTAGAATGGAGAGGTAAGCAATCAATCCACCTAAACTTTTTCTACACTCAACAAACATTTGTGGCTCTTAGACGCCACTGAAAACAGCATTCAGGCTTCACCAATGCTACTGTTCCCTGAGGGTCTACCAGGTGTCAGGCACCAAAGGCATTTACTGTAAGTGATCTCACATAACCATTGCAACTCAGGGTCTTTGGCCTTCTGTTATGGCCTCAGAAACAGGCTCAGGAGAACAGCTGCCTGCCCAAGTTCAGACCAAGAATCAGTGGCACAGTCAGAAGTGGAGTTGGTCCAGGCCACCAGTAGACATGGGGCTAGCTACACAGTGAGAGAATAGCAGACCCTGTAAGGATTCAAGGAGCCCTTCAGAATCAATACCATTTAACAGAGGGGAAAACAGGGAATTTTTGAATCACAGCCCGAACTAGAAGACAAGGCTCTGACTCCTACTTCAAGGTTCCTATAAGAGGGCCCTTTTCCTTAGTAGATAGTACAGACGCTATGGAAGGGTCAGATCACATGCACAAATTCCCCTTGACACTAGCACAAGGCTTTAGGGCTGCCTGCTGGGTCACAGATTCAGAGGCAGAGCGACCTCAAAGATGTCACTCAGATTGGATACTAGATGTTATTAAGGAATTATGAATGTTGTTAGGTAGGATAATGACACTTGGATTATGTTAGGAAAGAAAAAAAATCCTTATCTGTCAGAGAAACATACATGAATACTTACAAACGAAATGATCCAACGTTAGGGTTTTGCTTTAAAAATACTTGTTTCAGGAGAGTGAAAATGAGTGGGCAGGGTAGTGATGAAACAAGGCTGGCCATGTGTTGATGACTACTTTGAAGATGAATGATGGGTACATGAGCATTCACTATTCTACTTTTCTGTAAGTTTAAAAAAAAAATTCTATGACCTCAGGGTGACAGCAGTGTGCTGTTTAAGAACATGGGGCGGACTAACCCAACCCAGGGACTCCCAACTCTACTCTCTGACCCTGGGCAAGTCACTTCCCTGCTCTAAGCTGCTTTCCTCTTCTGACAAATGGAAACCACAGTAGTCCCTACACCTACCTAGCTTGGAAAAGAATAAAAAAGGGTTTCCTTTAGTGTCTGACAATGCAATCTGTCCCTAAGTAACATTGTTTTTTATCACCATTATTGTTATTATTATCACTTTCACATCACCGCACTACCTCATGACCAAAGGATAGAGGCCAGATGCTGACTTGAAGCTGGGGTCTGGAGTCCCTGAAACACCAGTACACTCAAGCCCCAACCCCGTCTCAGGGGTTACTCCTAAACACTAGAAACAGCTCAGGGGCAGCCCTAGGCCCTTGAAGGCTGAGACACAGACTCACCTACAGCCCGGAAGAGACAGGCGCCGTCCTCCTTCATCTGTTTGATGATGAAGCCCTTCTTGTCTCTCAGGGCCTTTTCAAACCAGTGCTCCTGCTGGAGGGAAAAGGTGGGGGTCAACAACAGGAAAGGCCTGTACCCCCACCCCAGGGCCCTGCCCTCCAGTTCCTGAAGGGCCCAGCTAACTGGCTGAGAGGATACTGGGCAGGGTCAAGTCCACAGCCCTGATCGACACTCCATGCACATGGAGGAGGAGGAGGAGGAGACCCTTTCTTTTAGGGAACTAGTCATTGTGTAAGCAGAAGACTTGATTCCAGAAGGGTCTCATCTGTTTTCTGACTGCCCCTGCTGACCATGTTGGGAATCCAACAGTGGGCCCCTAAAGGAAGCCAGCGGCCCAGACCTGGCAAGTACCCGGAGGCAGGGCGGTATGAGGTGGGGTGGGGTGGGAGGTAGGGGTTGGGTGGGGATGGACCTTGCTCTATCTCAAGGAGTTTCACCAGTTCACCTGGGGACCCTCTAACCACTTAAGGTAGGGAAGATGTTGAGGAGGGAGTAACTGGTTACAGCCTAGATCCCAAGCCCTACATATAGCTAGGGAATGTCAAGATATATCGCATAAGGAAAAATGCATACGCTGTATGATCTCACTCATAACTGAACATATTTCACATATATATCTATGCGCATACAAACACATAGAAGTTGCAAAGACCATACAACAAAATAGCCCTAAAAGCTGGTATTACAGGTGATTTTTATCTCACCTTTCTCATGAGAAGCATGCAATCCCTTGTCCAAAACTCCAAAACTCAAAAAGCTTTGAAAACCAAAGTCTTCCTCTAACTCATCTGCCATCCTAACGTGACCTGAGCCGGCGAGAACCTATTTCTCCCACTTGGAGGTGAATGTTCAAACACTTCCACGCAGAAACAGTCAGCAGTTTGGTTATGAGGTACTACCACTGACCCCACCAGAGGTGTCACATAACACATAGTATACATACCAGATGATTTTTCTAAACTCTGAAATTTCCCTAAATTCCAAAGCACAACTGACCCCAAAGGTCCAGGTTGAGTGAGCCCGTACAAACACGTATCTTCAGACTTAAAAAAATAATGGAGAGACGAATAAGCAGAAAAGAGGACATTTAGGCCAGTGAAACTATTCTGTATGGTACCTTAACGGTGGTTACGTGTCATTATACATTTGTCCAAACCCACAGAACATACAATGCCAAGAGTGAACCCTACTGTGAACTGTGGGCTCTGGGTGATTATGATGTGTCCTACATGGTCACTGACTGGAACAAATGCACCACTCTGGTCGGGGGTTGTTAATAATGGGGGAGACTATGCACGTGTGAGCGGAGGGGGTTTGTGGGAACTCCCTGTTCAATATGGGAACTCTTGTTCAGGTTTGCTGCGAACCTCAAACTGCTCTAAAAAATTAAGTCGATTAAAAGAAATGATATCGACTTGTCACTGAAAACACGTTTTCTATTTCAATACAAAACCAGAAGCAGCAGACCTTTCCCAGGCCTTTCACGCCCTCTGCTGGCCACAAGAAGGCAGCCTTCAAGAGCATCTAGGCTAAGGACCAGGAATCCCAAACTTGCTCCTTTGGGACACAACCTGCCCAGGGATTTGGAGGATCCAGGCTAACTGACTAGACAGAGGGGATCACTTCTCTGCAGGCCACATTTCCCCAGCTCAGGTGTGCAAAAATCCCAGCAGAGTAGAAGTACAAGGTTCGGAGGCTCTGCATTCCAATACCAAAACAGTGTTTTTCAATACCCAGCCCTCATTTCAGACAGACTACCAGAACTCTCCAAGCCTCAGTTTCCTATCAAATGACAAGATACATGATCTACCTGACAGAGCTGTCAAGAAGCTCAAAGGAGCTTCAGGGCCTGAAAAGGGTTGGTAAATTAACAGGTCCTCGGCCACAGAATGGGCAAGACTGACTGGCACAGAGACCACATACAACTGAGAGGCTCTCAGCAAGTCCCATGGGAGTGGCTGGACAGAAGGGGGTGAAGAGGTGGGTGAGGAGGGAATGCCCAGCAGCCCCACTATTAGGGAGGTGTGGCTGGCTTGCCAGAGATGACAAAGGTACCTGGAAGCCCTTAATGGGCTTCCATGGACAGCATGGAGACTCTTGTTTGTTTAGAACTCTCCAGCATGTTCCTCTCCCACCCCAGAGGCTGTGGACTAGCGCACTTCAGCCAGTTTCCCCCAGTCC
This sequence comes from Neogale vison, assembly GCF_020171115.1. Taxonomy (NCBI): domain Eukaryota; kingdom Metazoa; phylum Chordata; class Mammalia; order Carnivora; family Mustelidae; genus Neogale; species Neogale vison. The sequence continues at coordinate 89,162,686 of NC_058105.1, read as the reverse complement.
ATCCCTGCCCTGCAGGGACAGCCATCTCCCAACACCATGTTACCTGCCCCAGCCGGGGTCACCAGCAGGGAAGCTGCAACTATGACTACAGGCCCACGCTGGGCAGAAAGAGAAGTTCCAAAGAAGGGCACATAGTAACCTCCTGCCCTCGAGTGCAGGGGAAAAGGAGATTGAGGGAGAAGGGGATCAAAGAGGAGGAGAGGGGCCTCCTACTTACTCCTCCAACAAGGGTCAACCTACCAGTAAGTAGCTGCCAAATCAGACCCTGACTGTAGTAAGCCTGGCAGCAAGGACAGAGAAATGAATCTGACTTGGTTTCTAACCTCCATAAGCTCACAAACTGCTGGGCTGGGGGATGGAGAAACAGGGAATGCCAATACACAAGTGTAAGCAGGGCAGTGAAAGAGCTGAACACGGTGCTATGAAACACACAGGAAGGGTCCTAACCAATCATGAAGGCAGGCCCCAGAGGAGAGGTGCCACCCGACAGAAGGATTAAAACATGAAGACCTCCAGAAATGCTTGTTAATTGTAAGTTAACAAGAAATCACTTCTGGGGGCACCTGGCTGGCTCAGAGAAGTATGGGACTCTTGATCTTGGGGTGGTGAGTTCAAGCCCCACGGTGGGTATAGAGATTACCTAAATAAATTTAAAAAAATCACTTCTACCACAAAGCACCAGGGATGCCCGAGGCTCAGCAGTGAGTTGGGCACAACTAAAGTCCTGGGTAGGACTATGCAGGCAAGAAGGGTGGGGCCAGGAAGAAAGATGAACTCGTATTAGCCAAATGCCTGCCCCGTGCCAGGTGCTTGATGCAAAAGGTGACTTCATTTAATTGTTCTTACCACAGCCCAGGTGGCAGTGAGCATTATCCTCATTTGACAAAGGCAAAAAGAGCTGGGGTTTGGGCACCAGCAGAGCCTACTATAGAGGCAATAGGGGAGGCCCTCACGAGCCACAACATGGAGACATACCTGGCAACCCATCCTGGGAAAGTCCCAGTTTGTCCTTAAAAATGAAGGAGGCCAAGCATACCCTTTACGCAAGTAGGGCTTTGGTCCTGGGGCAATATGGGCCTAGATCTAGAGGCCAAACCATGATCCTCCCACTGGCTTTGGCACCAGCAGCCTTAAGGGATTTGGGTCTGGCTGAAACCCTGCCTCTCCCCTTGGGGAGAAAAAGTGGGGAGGCCGTGGTCCTGGGCTCCAGGAAGAGCTTAGAGTCCCAGAAGCCTCTAGCTTTAGACTCCTCCTTTCCCTGGCTGGACAGGAGCCTCCAGGAAAGGGGCCGACTTGAGAGTTGTTTAGGAAAGTGATCCAGGAAGAAAAGCCTGGTGGGAGAGAGGGATGGGGACTAACCCTTCCATTGTAAGTTTAAGCTGCATCAATACTCTGGCCTGAGAAAGTCCAGTCCAGACCACAAATCTTACGATCCCACTGCTGGGCCTATGGGTGAGTCCCTCAACATTCCTGAACCTCCACAAGGGAGCTGGGCAAAGCTCTCTGACATCAGGGGATCCCAGGTCAAAGACTCTGCAACCTACTGGTCCAAAGGCCCAAGAGAAGTTGAAGCAGACTGTGGGACCCAACTGACTTACATTCCAAAGCAGCTTCACCAATTATCAGTCATGTGATGAACCACTCAGAAAACTCCACAGTTTTCCAATCTGTGAAATGGGATAACAAGCTTCCCAATAAAAGGGTAACTGGAAAGACTCAAATGTTACAGGACTTTGCCCAGTAGGAAAGTACTTAATAGGTTCTCTTCTCCCTTGGAGGGAAACAAGAACACTCCTGTAGGAGGCCTAATGACGACCACCCAAAGAGATCAGGCCCTAATTCCTGGAACCTGTAAATGCTACTTAGTAAGGAACAAGGGTCTTCAGCTGTGTGATTTAAATTAAGGATCTTGAAATGAGGAGGAGTATCTGAGGAGGACCTAAATGCAATCACAAGCATCCTTAGAACAGCAGATGAAGTCCTGACACAGAAGAGGAGACTACACATGACCAGGGAAGATGGTGTGAAAACAGGCAGAAGATGGAGTGATGCAGCCACAAGCCAAGGAAAGTCAGCAGCCTACAGAAGCTGAAAGAGTACTGGATTCTCCCTAGAGCCCCTGCAGCAAGTGCAGCCCTGTAACACCTTGACTTTGGCCTACTGAAACTGATTTTGGACTTCTGGCTTCCAGCACTGAGAGAGAATAAATTTCTGTTGTTCTAGACCACTCAGTTTGTGGTAATTTGTCACAGCAGCCACAGGAAATGAACACAACCCCCCCTTGAAGCCCTCCCTGGTGGGAGCCATGAGGCAATATGGCCTGGTTCCAGTCCCACAGAATCCACCTCTGTAGCATCCCCCCAGGGAGAGGATGAGAATGAAGGCAGCAGGGGCCTGGAATTTCCCCTCCGAGTCTGGGAAGCTACTGACCCTGCCTATCAATGAATGAGCTGCCACTGAAAGGGGAGGGGGCAGGGGAAGATGGCAGCAGGAGTAGCAGCTCTCGGGCAGATGTCTTCTCAGAGCCCAGGGCCAAGAGGTGTTTAATATTCTGGCCTTCACAGCTCTGCCCCAGCAAGCTTGATGCCAAGACCACCCCCCTCCCCCAAACTCCCAGGAACACTGGCTCAGCTCCATGGGCAAAACACAGGCAACCCATCCAGTGAAAAACAGGCACACTGCTAAGGAGCAACACAAGCTCTCCAGGGCGAAGGAATGGGAAAAGAGCAAGGCCTCCAAACCTACTGCTGGGCCACCGAGGGGGGAGAGGGGAGAGGAGGTGGGTTAAAAAATGAAGATTCTATTATTCTGCAACAACAAGAAACTACGTACTGACACATGTTACAACATGGGAGGCTATTAAAGAATATGCCAAGTGAAGCCAAAGAACTGCAGATTGTACAATTCCATTTAATATGAACCTCTCAGAATAGACAATCAATCAAGACGAAAAGTAGATTACTAGTTGCTGAGGGCTGGAGGGGATGACGGGACTAGAGGATAGTGACGATGCAGGGTTGCTTGGCAAGTGATAAAAGATGTTCTAAAATTGATCATGGTGGTAGGTGCACAACTCTGTGAATACACTAGAAGCTACTGAATTGTACACTTTAAACTGGTGACTTCTACGGTGTGTGAATGATACCTCAAGAAAGCCATTACAATTAAACAAATCCAAGGGCCTATAGCACTAGCAGGAGAGAAAAAGCCAAGCAGTGCTTGAAACTTTGCAGCATACCCCCAACAAGCCAAAGGGCCTCACCACTTTCAAAATGGGTAAGAGGAATGTGGAGCAGGGAATTAAGAAGAGATGACAACTAGCTTCTGAGAAAGGAGTCCAAGCTCCCTCCTATCATCCATTTTAAGACTGGAGAAACTGAGGCCCAGATAGGGGAATTGCCTGAAGATATAGGACTCAAACTCTGACAAGCCGGGTACTACTTCCTGCTGTAAGACTGTCTCCCTGCCAAACGAATCAGCAGGTTCCTAGATGCCAAAGCTCGGCTGCTAAAAGGATTCCAGGAAGAACCAGAAGATCCTGGGGCAAATGCAAGAAAAGAATTAGCCACACTCTGAGGTGGGCCAGATCTGGTATTCATACACTCAAAAACCCTGGGCATGGGTGGCCTTTTGGAGAAAAAGCAGCTGAATGTTTGCCTAAAGCATAAAACAGCCAAGCAGGAGATCCTGGGATTTAAACTCGGGCCCACCCAGCTCCAAAGCCCAAATTTCTTCCACACTACCTCCACACCATCCAGTAGGCCCCCTGACAGACAACCCCCAAGCTTATTCACCATAACACAGCTGGACATAAAAATCAGTCTGCCAACCCCGAGCCTCACACTCAACAGACACCTGTCCTGCCCACTAAGCTTGGATCGAAGGCAGGGAAGAAAGGGGCAAGGGAGAGAAAGAGAGAGAGAGGAATCCAGATTTTCCTAAGAAGACACCCACTGTTCTGTCACCTCCAGGTCCAGAGGGCTTTGGCCTGAGTTCCCTAAAATCCCAAAGCTAGACAACACTTCACCAGCTCCTTACCAGACCAATGAGGAAATGGAGACCTGGAGAACATAACCCTAGCTATTCTGGTTCATCCAGCAAAGCTCCAGCAGAGCCAGAGAAGGAACCCTGGGAACCTAGGTACCCTGGCTACAGTGCCAGGTCCAGCTTCTCCCACCACTGGAGCATGCACATCCCCCGCTGAAAATGCTCTGAGGTCCTCAACTCAGGAGACGTACAAGCCACTCTTTTCACAGGGTTGATTCAGTAAGGCAGCCATGCCTGGAAAAGGAAACCCTTGATACTACCACCTCCCCAGCACCAGGACCCCAGGGTGCCAAAAGGGCTCCTAAAGTCCTACAGTAGTCACAGCATGACTGTACAGGAAGTCTGAGTAGTCAGAACTCGGATTCACCATCTGCGCTTCCTCTCAACAACTCCATTCTTTCCCAGGAGATCTAATGGGCCTCCAAGGCTACAAATGCCCTAGGTGACAGTTCAGGACCAAGACTGGAGCAGCAGGAAGAATCCTCCCTCTTCTCATCACCCCAAAAGTCCCAAGTTGGAGGAAGTGAGACAGAGAGAAGTATCTTATTCTCCTTTTGTCCCAAGAAGTGTGAGGACAGGTAAAGCCTTTCCTCTGTCATTGGGAAGACATCATGCAGCCACAGACCTTCACTTCCATGTTCTTATGGAAACAAGTATGAAGGAGGGAGCCTAGGTGATGTGAAAGGGGTGTAAGGAGAGGTCTTTCTAGTCACCATGGCAGCACACAGCTTTCTTCCCTTAAGCCCTTGGGGCCAGGGACGTAGCACTCCCTTTTCTGTGGAGAAAAGGCAGACTCCCCCCAACCAGGAAGAGAAACAATTCCTGGCCCTGACCCTGTGGGCCCAGAAAATTGATTCTACCTGTAGTACTAAAGGGTAGAAAGGGAGAAACGACAGGGTGCTCAAGATAAGGCCCCTGCAAAGTAAAGAAAGATTTATCTGAACCAAGGCGAAGAAAAATATGGGTAGAGAATTTCCCTGGAGTGGGGATGTCTCTGGTGAGAACAAAGCTTGATGAAAGCAATTCAGGAAGCTCAAGACATTTCCATGATCCTGGAAATGAGAAGCAAACAGAGCTGGGTCAGGGAGAGACTCAGAATATCTCCTAGTTCTTCTGGGGAGGCCTCAGCTACCACACCCCCAGTACCTGGCAACCTTCTCCTAGAAAGTAGGGAGACCCTCGTCCTGGCCTCAGGGAGCTCAGGTAAAGGGTTCTTGTGAATATGAAGAGCACCTAGGTCTTTCTGTTCAATGGGGGAGGCCTCAGGACACACTGGAGAATACCTCATGTCTATCTCACTGGTGAGAAAGGATTGCCTGGTTGCAGGGTGGTGGAGAGTCTCATACCCAAGGGGGACCTCAAGCCCCTCCCTAAGATGATCTCTTGTCCCTGAGAAGCTTAAGAGGCTCAGACTCTTCCTCAGAATCCCATCCTACCCATGTCCCAAGGGTAGTGGGTGGTTCTCAGGATTTAGTTCACAAGTGGTCTGAGGCTCAAGTCCCCAAGGAAAAGTATCTTATGTCCCTAAAAGGTCCCTATGACTGAGGTATGTATATGCTACCTGAAGTGAGGTGACAATTAGAACTCTCAGGGCAGACTCAGGTCTCAGATTCTAAGGTGGGTTGAATTGTCTCACACACCAAAGAGAAAGTTTAAACTTACGGGGAGACCCAAGACCCTATACCCTAGGGACTTGGAGCCCAAGGTGGAAGAAGTTTTTCTGTTCCTGAGGAGTACCTTAAATTCCTTGAGAAGGAAGCCCAGACCTCATTTCTAAAAGACACACCAGTCACTGAGGTATGCATGGGTCTCATCCTTGAGGGCAAGCTCAAGTGTCCTGTGCAATGGGTCTCAGGCCCTGAAGGCAGACTTAGATCCATGGGGAGGGCACAGGCTCCATCTCTGGGACTCCATCCTGCCCACGTTCCCTGAAGAGTGGTAGTAGGCCACAGTTCCCAAAGCAGGGATCTTACATCCCTGACAAGAAACTCAAGCCCAAGGCACCTGGGTGGCTCAGTCAAGCATCTGCCTTAGGCTCAGGTTGTTTTCCTTGGAATCCTGAGATGAGGCCCGCATCAGGCTCCCTGTTCAGCAGAGTCTACTTCTCTCACCCTCTGCTCCTCTGCCACCCCCAACCCCAGCTCATGCTCTCTCAAATAAATAAATATAATCTTAAAAAAAACCAGAAGCTCAGGTATCTTGAGATAGAGGGTGCTCGGATCCCTGCTGGAGGGAGATAAGGGCCTGTCATGTACCCAAGGTGTGTTTCAGTCCTTCTCATATCGCTGTGTTTGTGTGTATTGGGAGGTGTCTGAGACCCCACCATGGCGAACACTCAGATACCAATCCCTGATGAGAAAGGACCTCTTAAGACTTCATCTTGCCTGGGACCTCTATGTGGGGGGTATCCCTTTTCCAGAAGAGTCTTCAGATCCTGTCTCTGTAAGCCCCTGTCCACAAAGAGGGGAGCTTGGGCTCAAGTGCCCAAAACTGTGAGGCTTATTTTCTTGAAGAAAGGTTCAGGCTGGGGAGGTTGGGGGAGAGAAGAGCTAAAGGCCTATCACTTAAAAGAAGCTTAAGCTCCTACAGAGAAATTCAAATTCAGACTCTTTGGCCCCAACAAGGTCTCTGACCACTGAAAGGAAGCATGGACCCTTGTCACTTAGAAAAGGGACGAATCTCATGGACCTTAGTAGTTTCTGGTCCCTGAGTGTTAGTTTTGGCTCTCGTCCTCAAAGGGAAGAGAATCTTTTCTCCCTGAAAGAAATCTTATCTCCCTGGAGAAAAAATCAGAAGATCCCATTCTCTAAATAGGATATATATAAATATATACACACATTATGTATCAGGCTCTTGATTCCAGAAGAGGGAGTCTCGGGCCCTTGAAGGCAGGCTTAACACCCTTAAGAAAGTCTCAGACTCCAATGCTGGGTGGTCCTGGGCTATGTCCCTGAGAAGGAACCGGGTGGGGGGTGGGGTGGTTGTCCTGTACAGATGGTATCAGACCCCTGAAAAGGATTTAGGTAACTCGGGAACGCTCGAAATTCCCCTGAGGTCTTCACCTTACCTGTGCTCCCTGGAGGAGGAGTCTTAGACCCTTATCCCAGAGGAAAGGAAATCTCAAGGCACGGAACACAAAACCAAGTCCCTTGGAATCCTAAGACTCCTCTCTCAGGAGGCAATCCCACCTAATGGTCCTATATGATGAGGTCTCAGGGCCCGAATGATGGCTCTAGGTCGGTCCCAGAAGAGACCACTGACTCAATCCTTAAGTCCGCCATCTTATTTGGGGACTCTAAACCCCCAAGTCTTTGGTGGGGGGTGGGGAAGAGTGTGCCTCGGGCCCCCACCACCAGAGAATGCCAGAATCCGGGATAAGACGTAGGTCCCTCGGGACTGTCTCAAACAGCCTTCCTGGAGTCCCTACCCAGGCTGGGGATCCCACCCGCCATACCCACTCACCTGTTACCCCAGCCCATACCTGCTCAACGGTTGCGGGGTCCATAGCCTCGATGCGAGCTGCAGCCGCCTCATATTCGTCTTCACTGTTATAACCCGCGCCGACCTCCTCACGCTCTGGACTGCCCCCTCCAACCGCTCCGACCCCGGGGGCCTGACGCCGCCGCTTGCTATGGCCCGGCCCCGAGCAGCAACCGCCAACGCCTACGGCTCCGCCCACGCCCACCACCACGCCCGCCGCGCCCACACCCGCCGCGGCTGCACCCAGCGCGTCACCTGGGCCGCCACCGGGACCAACAGGGCCCCCGCAAGGAGGAGGAGAGGCCTGCTGTGGCCGCGGACCCGCCACGGCGCCAGGCGGCACGGCCAGCGCCCAGCGGTGAAGCGCTCCCGGGGGCCCCGGTAGCGGGCCCTGAGGCGGTGGCGAGGCCCGAGGACGGGCCCCCACGACGCCCGAGTCACGGTCGCGGTCGCCACCCCCCACACCCGTGCCGCCGCCGCCCACGCCCACACCCCCGCCGCGGCGCGGCGCCGGGGGCAGCGGCCCGGGCGGCGGCGGTTCGTTGGCGGGGTCGGCGTCGGGAGGCGGCGGCTTCTTTTTGGGGAGAATAGTCATGGCGGCACCGCCAAGTACCCCCCAGCAAACCCGGCGCGGGGCACGCTGGGAGAGAACCCGGATGAGGGGGCTACTGTGGTGCGCGAAGCACGACGGGATCGGCGGGACCCGGATAAAGAGATTGTAGCACGGGTTCGAGAACGGTCGGTGGCGCGCGGGTCACGCGGCAGGAGAACCCGGATGTTAAGTCCTAGATGAAGGCACCGCAGCGGGTTTGTCGTAGTCTTCTCTCCAAGTCCAACAAGTTTATTGCTACACTCGCTCCTTCCGGCCTGCTGCTTCAAAAGAAACAGGACCAAAACAAGCACCGCTTCGCCCCGCCCCCTCGCAGGTTCTTGAACTACCGGGTGGGGCCCCTGGGCGCTGCGCAAGCGCGCCAGGACACGGCCCCGCCTCTCGCTCGGAAGTACGTGGGCAAAATCTTCACCGCCGCCACAACAATCGCGGGTACCAACCAATCGAAGCAGCTGCGTGGGTCCTCGATGACGCCCACGGACCAATCAGATGCGAGCGATCGCCCTCCCGTGCTCTCTGTCTCAGATTTCAGTCAAAGTCGGCGCTCTCGTTCCTTGCCTTTATTCTCGTCCGCCCCGTCGCGTTCTTTTCTCCCCGAGGTTCTGACTCGTGGGCGGGGTACTAGTACAGAACAGCGTAGCCGGCCCCGTGCACGACAATTTTAAAAGCGCCTCCCTGCCAGACTTCCAACTTGGCCGCAGTCAGCCGGACTGACTGGAAAATATCAACACTCCCAGAGCATAGCCCTCCCCTGAAGCGTCAGTTCCGGTCCCACCCACCTGCAAATCCACGTCTGGTGGGGAGGCGGGCGTCACTTCACCCTGGTAACAGGCCGAGTTCTGCGGTGACTGGTTAAGAGAAGCTGTCACTCACTTTGGGCCGGCCAACCCTGGGGCAGAAGTGCACCGTGGGGACCTTGGGTGTTTGGGAAGCAGACACGCCTTCTTTGGCTCCGCAATGCTCTCGCCCTCGCGTTGACCTCCCCGCCCCTGTGGCTAGTGCGCAAGCGCAACACGCCTTTCCGACGCCCCCTGCTCCCCTCAGCAGCTGAGTTTACCTGGATTGAGCAAAAGTTTATGAACCAGCGCTGTCACCAGTTAGTGCTTTGCAAGGGGGTTGGTAAAATCCCTGGTACTGAACAGCTGGAGAGCTACAAGCTAATCATAGCTCTGCCCCTCCTATCTGAGGGCTTTTTGGCAAGTCATTTAACATCCACCTCATCCGCAATTTTTCAAAATATTTTATTTTTCTAGTAATTGTTGTACCCAGCGTGGAGCTTGAAGTCACAACCCCCGAGATCGAGTCCCATGCTCTTAGGACTAATCACCAGGCGCCCCTATCTGCAATTTCTAATCCTTTGTAACATGAGAATATGATAATTATGATTTAAGGATCAGCGATTAATGCCTGCAAAGAGTATAGTGCTGTGCCTGGTACATAGTAAGTGCTCAATAAGTTAGTTTGAATGGCAGTGCAAAGAAAAGGATCCCAGGGTTTGGAGTCAGGAAGACCTCAGTTCCAGACCCTGATGGACTGTTAGTAATTGTATGAACTTGGGCGAGTCACTTAAGTGTCTTTAATTTGAGGTTACCCATGGAAAATAGGAAAGATAATGCCTGCCCAGACTGCCTCAGGGAATAGTTATGGCGTTCAGATGGGTTTATGAACCAAGAAGTTGTTTTGAGAGGTGAGAGCTTGCTGCTGGTCTTGGGAGTCAAGCTGTACATGTTGACTGAAAGATGATTAGTAAGCTCTTCTGAGTGCCATCTAACCTTGTTCCTTCAGATGCTGACCTTGGTTGAAGTTCTTCCTTGAAGAGTGTCAGTTACAAATGACATGTTGTGTTTTCTGCTCTGAAGACTTCATGAGACAGGACTCAAGTTTCCTGGGCCTACTGTGTTCAGGGCACTATGCCAAATGCCTAGGCATGTTACCATATTCAATCTTCTCATGATCCTCTCACTTGACCTCTATTTCCTACTAGATATTTGTCCAGCATTACATGTCTAAAATTGAATTTAGGATAATCATTGTAGCTAATCTTCACGAAGTACTTTCTCTGCGCCTGGCACTCTGTGCTAACAGCTTTGATGTTCCTTTTGACAGTGAGTGCCCCCCACTCAGCCTTTGCCCAAGCCAGAACCCGGGAGTCAACCTCGTCTGCTCCCTCTTCCTCAACTCCCACATGCCTGTCAATCCCAAGTCCTGTCAATTCCACCTCTCAAACCTCTCAAACTCTCCAACTCTTACCACAACTACATGGTCCAAGCCACCATCACCCACCAAGTGGACTACCACAAGAGCCTCCTCACCACCCTTCCTCCTGCCAGGACTGTTTCTTTAGAATCCACTGTCCACAGGCAGAGCAATCCTTCTGAAACGCAAACCTCATGATGACTCTTCTGTCTACAAGCCTTCAGAAGTCCCCATTATCCTTAGGATAAAGTCCAAAATCTGTATCATAGCTTCAAAGGCTTTTTTGTGATCTGGCCTATCTCCACATCCCGACTCTTACCACAGCCTCACACTCTCCTCCTCAGCTGAACCAAACTAATTTCAGTTCTCCGAAGGTCCTGAGCTTATCCCCTAACCTCCAGGTCATTGCACATGCTCTCCTGTCTGCCTGAAACTTTTATCCTTTTCCCTGGCTAAATCCACCTCATTCTTTGGGGGTTGGCTGGATTAGGTCCTCCTGCCATCTGCATGCTCCTGCAATCCCATCAATCTTAGTTCCACAACGCTAGACTGTAATTGCTTAATTGTCTGCCCTCCATGCTCACCTCTGTCGATCATAGATGATGTCTACGTTGCCCATCTTTGTATCCCTAGGGCTAGCACGTGGTATGTGGTTAATAAATATTTGGTGAAAAAATGGTTATTATTTTACAGATTAGCAACCTGAGGCAAGAGAAGGTTGAAGTGATTCTCTCACCTGGGGCTTGGAACCCAAGTCAACCCCAATCCAAGGTCTGTCTTCTTGGTGCTCCACAAAGCTCAGTCACACACTAGCCAAGTGTATCCAGTAGCCCAGCAGAGACAGTGCAGGGGATGTCCACAAGGAAGGGTGAGCTGCCAAACTTGAGAGATGCTTTCTTTCTTCTTCTTCTTTTTAAAATATTGAGTTCTCTTTTTTTAAAAGTAAGCTCTAGGGCCGACGTGGGGCTTGAATTTAGGAACCTGAGATCAAGAGCCGCATATTCTACTCACTGAGCCAGCCAGGCACCCCTGAGAGATGCTTTTAATTATTCAGTTCAGAGCCATTGGCTTCCAGGAAGCCTGGGGTTTAAGTCTCCTCTGACCAAATGCATGCTGCTCTAGGTCTCAGTTTCCCCATCTGTGAGTAAGAGAGCTGGAGCAGATGAGTCCCAGGGCCATATCTCAGGGCTTCCTGGCCTGCCTCACTGGCTGTAGATTCAGCTCTTCAAACCAGCCTCTTTAATTCCTCCTAGATCCCCATCTTCCAGAACATGTCATCAACAACTGACCTCCCAAAACCTGGACCGCAACCTGCCCTTCTCCGGTTGAAAGGAATTGAAACCAGTGAACATTCCACCACCACCACCACCACCACCCCCAGCCCGACCCAGCCTCCAAATTCACAGAGCCAGGAGGTATTCATCCTCATCTCTCCTCTCAGGTTTTATTGACTGATGGAAACTACATCTTTGTCAGCCACCAGCTCCACGGGGACAGTGCTGGGGACAGGGAACCTGAGATGATGCCAGATTTCAGCCTGAGAGCAGACACAGAGTTCTGGAAGGTGACCCAAGAGGGAAAAGAGAGAGGAATATGTGAAAAGGCTTTGCGGGGGAAGAGGAGGAAGAGATCAAGAAGTTCCTCCTGCCCCCTACAACTCTCAGAGTTTAGGAACAACCCAGGCCCCAGCCCCGACACTTCTGGACTCCTGCCCAAGAACTTGGAATCATCTATGATCTCCAAACACAGCCCAGCTCTCACTGGCTGCTAGGCTCTTATCTCAGCCAGTCCAGACTCCAGCCCAACCCAAGAAGGAAGCAAACCAGGGGAGAAGGGGGTGGAGGGGTTGGAGGTGGCCCCCCTGGTTAGGGCAGATGTAAATACTGCAGCAGCCTGGGCAGAGCCTTTGCATAACATCACGGCAGCAGCTGCTATTGCTAGAGTTTGCTGGGGGCCCAGCACAGGACGGGGTTGCAGGGACCCATTTCCAGCAGCCAGGAAAGGGGAGTGGTGTTTGTGCTATCTGTGTGTATTGGGAGAGGCAGCCTGACCCCTGAGCCAAGGCGGAGGGGTGGCAGGTCACTGCTGAGGCCACAGCCCAGGAAGCCTGTGGTTGCATTCCAAGCTTCAGAATCAGGGAGCTGTTGGGCTCAGTGGAGGGTGGGGAAAACTCCTAGAGGCCAGCTCCAAGGTGAAGGTTCTCTTCTCTGAACCCCCAAACCTCCACAGCCCAGCCAGAGAGAAGAGGGAACCTCATCTCTCCTTCTCCGGCCAGAGCTGAGATGTCAGGTGGGAGCCCCAGAGGCCCAACAGGAGAAGCATGCAGGAGGCCAGCGAGGGCAGAGAGGCCAGCCCCAGTGTGCTGGGGCAAGGAGGCCCGGGGGCCTGAGGAAGCCCAGCACTTCAGCACCCCCCAGGACAAACTATCGGGGGTGGGGAAAGTTTCCCCTTCCCTGGCTGCTTCCCCATTAGGTGAGCTGTTCCATCAAACTCCATTGCATAGTTCTCAGTGGAAGGAGGAGGGGCAGAAGGGGTCCCCAGGCCTGTCCCTCCCTGCCTCCCCAAAATATGGCTTTGGAAAGGAGTCCCCAAGAATCGAGAGGGCCCTCTGGACGGGCGGACCCACCGCTCACAGGGAAGAGATCTTGACAGTCTCCGGGAGGAGGCAAGGGGTGCCCAGGCTGGAGTTCCTGAGGTTGCTGCTGGCCCCACCGCCACCACCAGGGGAGGAAGGTTGGCTCTCATCTGGGGTGTTGGCAGGAGGGGTAGGGATACTGATGATGGCAGCCACGAAGTCCCGGCTGTCGCAGTTCAGGTCGAGGCTGTCGTGGGGCTTGGCATTGAGGCTTGAGCGGCTGTGCATAAGGGTGGGGAGGTGGAAGCTTCTTAAAAGGTGCTCTTAATACTTGCTACAGCAATTGTGACATGTATTGAGTGCCTGTTGGGTCTCTGGCTTGTTCTAAATGCTTCGCCTCCATCCCCCATTATGGCAGTGCCCAGTGAGGGCTCTGGGGTCAGGTGGTCCTGGGTTGAAATCCCAGTTTTACCTTGGCCCCTCTAAATCCCTCTTCTCTCTTTCATCTGTAGCATGGGAATAACAGAGTTGCCTACCTCGTAGGGTCCTTGCGGAGATTAAATGAGATAAGAAGTGCTATAAAGTGCTCAGCCCAGAACATAATGAGCACTCATGGAAATACTAGTATTTCTTACCTCATAGGGTCACTGTGGAGATTAAATGAGATAAAAAGTGCTACAGAGTGTTCCACATAGTGCCCGGAGCATACATACATAAGGAGCATACATACCAAAATGTTCTCCATCATGGTTACTCCTTACGATGCCAGACCCTCATAACGATCAGTGTAAGAGTTACATGACCTGGTCCTGTTCCTTTCTGATTTGGCTTCCCACAATTCTCCCCCTCACTCACTCCATTCTTCTCACAGGAGCTTCTTGGCTGTGTCTCTAACACTCAGACCCATTCTTGCCTCAGGGCCTTTGCACAGGCTGTTTGCTCCCTCCCTCATCTTCTTCTGGTGTCACCTCAGCAAAGCTTCTCCATACCCCGTTTTACACCCTGTCCCCCATCCCCAGTTTATTTTTCTTCTTGGTACTTAACACACCTCATTGTGTACGTGCTTGTTTATTAACGGTCTCATCCCACTAGAATATAAATTCCAGAATGTCAAGGAGCTCTGTCTGTTCACTTTGCTGTCTGAAATGAACTCACTTGTAAACTCCTACAGTGAACTCCAAAGTGCCTGAAAGTGTGCCTGGCATATAGTAGGTGCTCAATAAATGTTTGCTGAAAGAACCAACGAAGAACAAGTTCCAGGCAAGGGAAGCCCAAGCTCCCCGCATAGAGGAGTCCGGGCTTGAGCTTGGCTTGCTGGGCCAGAAGTCAAGACATCTCAGACCGCCATCCCCTGCACACCCAGCCACCCCGTCTCAGCTCTGAGCTTCCCCCAGGAGTAGCCAGCAGGTGGGGGTGCTTACCTCTGAGGGGCAGGGCTTCTCCGCAGCCCTGCCAATGTGTCCAGCTCCTGCATGCTGCCACGACTGACTGAGGCTGTGGAGTTGGCAAGGCGAATGGCACGGCGCTTGGCCCTGCGGGGACAGCAGGAGGACAGCAGGCTGCCAGGACCCACTGCCTGGGAGGACACGGAGGTGCTGCGGCTGGTGCGGCCCCCCAGTGAGACAGCACCCAGAGCCTCGCTGAAGGTTAGCTCATCTGTGAACTCATGGCACTGTGGGTGGAAGGGAGGCACGATCATGAGGCAGCACACAGGAACTAACCCCAGCCCTCGGCCTTGGCTGAGGCCGCTCCCTCCTTACTGGAAGTATCTCTTGCTTCCCTTCCTCTGCCCACCCTTCAAGGCTCAGCTGTACTGGGGCCTCTTCCAGGAAGCCCTGTGGGATTTCCACAATCAGTAGTGAGCCTCCCATCCCAGGGAGGGTACTGGTTGGGCTGCAGAGGAAGGCCCCTCTTTCTGTCACCCCCCCAACCCCGCCTTTAGGCCTCACCGTTGTCTTCTCTAGACAGTGCAGGAGGTGGTGATGTTGTTGCTCGAAAGCAGAACGGTTCCGGACACACAACGCCTGTTCCTCCCCACTGCTGCTGTCCTGGGGTGGACAGAGCAGAGGGACAAGGTCAGAACCTTCCTCCTCCCACCACTGCTCCCCCCCCCAACCCCAAGGCAGGCCCCTCCCCACCTCAAGGCCTCCGTTCTGCTTGTACTGTAGGAAGGCATTGGTGGTACCACTCTTTGCCAACCGGATCCTTGCCAAGCGCACCTTCTACAGAGAAGGGAGGAGACAAAGGGTCAGGTGGGTAGACGCAAGAGCAGACTGGCTTGGGGCACGGGGAGCAGGAGGTACTCTGAGGGAAGAGGCTGTTACCTGCTGCGCTCGGCGCTTGTCAGCACGCTGGTTCTGGTGGTAGATGCGGCTGAAGTTGGACACGATGACCGGCACAGGCAGTGCAATGACCAGGACACCGCTGAGGGAGCAGATGGATCCAAAAATCTTGCCAGCAATGGTGCTGGGCACCATGTCTCCATAGCTGGGGCCAGGGGAGGGAAGCCGAGGTTAAGAAGAGTGCCCACACACCCCTCAGTCTCCCACACCATCCCATCCAGCCCAACACATTCTGCGACCCTGGCCGGGCAATGAAACTCTCTGAGCCTCAGTTTCCCACTCTGCAAAATGTGGGGAAAGACCTCTCTGGCCACCAGCGGGGGTCAAGGGAGAAATTGGCCCTCGGCCCCTACCATCTGCTGCCCCCATCTGAGTTGCACACCGAACATCTGAGTCAGCTGGAAATCTATTAATACCAAACAGAGGAGAGAAGGAGGAAGTCAGAGGCAGTAAATATAGTCTCCTGAGGAGAAAGTCCAAGCACCACAAGCCAGCTGAGGGGCTCTGAGTCCTGCGAGCAATGCTCTGTTGGTTTTGCTTCCATCTGTCTTACCTTCTCTAGGTAGGACCCCTTCTTATAACCCCAGAAGAAGCCTTGAAACTCCCTCCTCCCTTTTCTCCATGCCATCTCCTCTTCCTTGGGGATGGAGCAATGCCAATCTTACCCACTTGTGTCACGGGGTCGGGGTGGGGGTGACCCAAGCTTACGGAGGTTCCACAGCTGACTTGCTCGAGATCGCCCAGCATTCTTTTGTTCTGAACACGGGACCAGTGAGATCCCCTCCCCTCTGCAGTCCCAGCCTCTAGGCCTTCTCTCAGTCCTTGTCCCCCTCCCCCCAAGGATGGCCGTTCCTTATTTCTTTGACTCATTTAAAAGTCTCTCCAACTTGGCCGTTTCTGGTCTGTGATGTGTCATCTCAGACTGTGTCCTCAACTGTGAGACACAGGCAGCTGTCCACCCTCTCAGGGTTGCTGTGAGGACTCATTAGGGTAAAAGGCACTCAAGAACCCAGTTCCAACCCACTCTCGGGGCTCAGTATTTGTATGTCAATCCAATTCTGAACCTCCAACCAGAATTAATTTCTACTCCTTAGAAACCCAAAAGCCATTTCTCTGTAGCTCTGCTAAAGCCCCAGCGAGCCCACTTCACCCATTCAAAAGATCCCAAGCAACTGTACACCTAATTTCAGCAATGGAAATTTAGAGAAGGAGCATGGTATGTGCCCTAAACAATGTCTTTAAGAACAACATGAGTTTGGTGATTCTGTCTGATGCCTTTATCCCAACTTGTTCCCTCTCAAGGATTGACACTAAAAAAATAATGCTGAAAATACCTCGACCTGGAGAACATCAAGGAATCACAATGTCACAGAGGTAGGACCCCATACGGCAGATGATTCTGGAGGTTTGAGAGACATGGGTCCTCAAGGTGGGAAAAAGGAGGTGGTGGAACGCCAGTACCTAGGTATCCTACACCAGAAACTTTCAGAGAACTTTCACAACCATGAGGTCACAGAATCCCCTCTAGATGACGAAGGGATCAACATTTCTCATTTGCCACAGTGGGGGAAACAGGCCCAAAGAGAACAAGGTCAACAGAAAGAGTGCAGCTAAGACAATCCTTGGAACCCAAGTCTCCTGACCTGGACAGTGAAGGCATTGTCAGACCTGCAAGGGATTTGGAGATTAGTCCAACTCCCTTTGTTTTCAGAGAAGAGCAGGCAGAAGCGCAAATCGAGAAAAAAGAGATCTTACTCTTACAGAGAAAGGTGAGTGTAACTGATCGGGCAGCTCCCAACACCGGGTCTGCACTCACCCGAGGGTGGTCATGGTGACAATGGTATACCAGAAGGCCGCAGGGATGCTAGTGAAGTTGGTCTTGTTTGTGCCCTTCTCAGCATAAAACATGACCGTGGCGAAGATGATGATGGCCATGGTAAGGGAAAAGAGGAGAAAGCCCAGCTCAGAGGCACAGCTCTTGAGTGTGTAGCCCAGAATCCGCAAGCCCTGCGAGTGCCTGGAGAACTTGAAGATGCGGAACACCCGGAAAACACGCAGGGTGACAAAGGCGCCCGAGACATCCTCGTTCTTGGGCACGAAAAGCCCGATGTAGTAGGGCAGGATGGCCACCACGTCGATAAGGCTCATCACACTCCGCAGGAAGCGGCACCGGCTGGGGGCGGCGAAGAGCCGCAGGAGGTACTCTCCCGTGAATATGAGCACGCAGGCCGTGTCCATGCAGAAAAAGGCCAAGGGGAAGCGGTCGCCACAGGGCTGCTCCCTCGGGGGCCGCCGCGCGGGGCCGCGGCACGGGATGGTCTCCACCACGTTGGCGATGACCGACACGGCAATGAAGAAGCCCGTCACGTAGTAGAAGACAAGGGCCGCCGTGCTAGTGTGCGGGTTCTCGAAGGCCCGCCAGAGCCGCTGCCGCAAGGAGCTGCCGGCAGGCAGGGCAGGGCCATCGCCTGCCTGCTCGGCCTCCTCGTCCTCCGCCAGGCGTTCGGCGTTCTCTTTCTTGCGGTCCCGGTACTCTTCGAGGCAGCAGTCGCCCACGAGCTCCGGCACCAGACCGTAGAAAGCCAGCTCTTCGTCGAAGGCCTGGATGCACTCCTGCCGCGGGCAGTGCAGGCGGCCGGTGCGGTAGAAGTTCAGCACGTGCCGGAACATGTCGGGGTCGCGATCGAAGAAGTACTCGCCCGAGTCCGCGTCATAGAAGAATTCCTTTTCCGAACTGCCTAGCAGGGTGTCTGGGTAGCGGTCCAGAGTGTTCTTCCAGGTCTCGAAGCGCCGGCCGCTCACGTTCACCACCAGAACCTCATCCCCTCGAGACGCCTTCACCCCGGGCGCAGGGGGCAGGGGCTGCTGGGCCAGGGGCAACCAGCCCACCGCAGCGGCCCTCGCGAAGGGCAGCCACGTGGCTACGCCGGCCGCCATCCTGCCGCGCCCCAGGCCCACGGAGACTCGGGGCGGGGAGGGTGGCCTTTAGGACAGTGTGGCTGTCTCCAGGATGCTGGGGGCTTGGAGAGGCCCTGGGCCACTCGCACAAGCAAACTGGGGGTGTCTACAGAGGCCGAGAGGAACCAGGAGGAACTAGAGAGACGGGTAGGGCCTTGGGGGGCATTTAGAGGATTCAGGGGGGACTTGGGGGATGTCTTGAGGGACCAACCGAGGAGGAGCCAGGAGACATGGAAAAGAGCAGAAAAAGGGCGCCAGGAGGGGCCAAGAAGGAGCCTAGGGAGTGTTTAGAGCGACTGAGAGGGCTCTGGGGGGGGGGGTCAGCATGTGCCTGGGAGATGTATGGGGTGTCTAGGGGACAAGAAACATGGGAGAGTTGCCCACACTCTCAAGAGTTCTGAGGGAAGATGGGGCTGGGACCCCTTAGTGGGTGTGGAGAAGGGACTGGGGCATCCAGAGAGATGAAAAGGGGACCAGAGGTGTTTAAAATAGGCTAAGAGTGTCCGGGTGCAGGGGGGGGTTCTAGAGGGGCCAAGAAAACTGAGGTGGGTCGTCTGTACCCTCAAGACTTCTGGGGAAAAGATTAGGGAACTGGAACTCCCTCATGGATCCAGGAAAAGGGTTCGTGCACGGAAGAGGTGGCTATAGAACCAGAAGGTTGTAAAGAGGCTGCGAGGTGTCTTGGGAGTGCCTAGAGCAGCCAAGAATAGCCTGAGGGGGGGTGTCTACACTCTACAGGAGTTCTGGGGAAGGCAGGCCAGGTGGGGCCCCCTAGAGGGACTGGAGAAGGGAGTAGGGCATCTGAAGGGTTAGATATGGGGCTAGGTTATTTTTCAGAGCCTGAGAGGTGTCTGGGAGCGAGGGGTATATGGTGCTGCTGAGAAAGTCTGGTCCACCCTCTCAGGAGTTCCTGGGGGGAGGAAAGGGGCCTGAGGAAACACCTTGGGGCTCAGCTGGAAGTTGGGCACAGCCCCAGAGCACCCAGAGGCTGGATAAAGACTAAGATAAGAGGAGGGGGTCCCCCCAAAATGGGTCAGAGGGTGGGGTGGGATGTTAAAGGGAGCTGGGTGTGTCTCAGGGGAGGAGGTTGGCTGGCCTTGCGGGGTGGGGGGGCGGGTGAGCGGATGGGGGAGGCCGGGGCGAAGCTGTGTCCCACCGTTAGGGGCTGGTCTGGGGAAACCACACCCCGAGGGGCTGGCGGTGTGTGCTGGGCAGTGGAAGCAGCGGCAGCAGAAGAGGCGAAGCAGCCACAGCCAGGCCCGGGAGAGAAGGCAGCGCAGACAGGCAGGGGGAGGGGGCTGGGTCCCTGGAAGGACGAGGTCCAGCAGAAGCCCTGGGGACTATCCCAGGATGGGCTAGGGAGTGGGGGCTGGAGCAGGGAAGGACAAGGACAGCGCTGTGGGTGGCCCCCTCCCCCTCCCCAAATGGCCGTCCTCACCTGTGTCCCCGCTGCAGCAGCGGCCACAGCGTTGGGGCTGGGGGTACCAAACACCGGAGCTCCTGCCCCCCTCTGCAGAGCTGCCTGAGTTCTCCTCCTTCTCTGGCTCTCTCTCCCCGCCCCTCTGAGCTTGCCGGGAGCTACAGAGAGGCGCAGGGAGGGGCCTCGTGGCTCCCAGAGCCCCCTCCCCTAGGACAGCCTGAGAGGGACCCTGGGGAGACTCCGCCTCCTACAAAGCTGGTTGGGCCTCAGTCGCGTCATCTGGAAAATGGGGGTGGCAGGGAGCTCTGCCAGTTCTCCCCACCTCCTTCCTGCCCAGCTCCTACCCTCTCTGCCCCCAGGGGCCCCCACCCCCACCCGTCTGAATCAGCAGCACTTAGCAGATCCGATCGATGGGGAGTCGTCCGGTTAATGGCCCCAGTGCCCAGTGCCATGTGGAATGATGCAGCGCTGTGTCCCCTCCCTGCCCCCATGCTGGAGAAGGGCTGGAGAAGAGGGTGGATGAGGGATGGATGGGGGGGCATTTCCCTAGATGGCCAGGCCCCCAAAGATGTTCCGGGGGGTGGGTGCATGGTTTAGAGCCCAGCTCCTATCAAGACTGTTGTGGGACTGGAGCACCATCCTGGTTTCAGACGTGAAATAAGGGGTAAGGGGGTGTGTGGATGGGGGCAACCCAGGCTGGGGACAGGCATACCACGTTCTCTCCCAGGGGGTCCCCACTCTGAGGGGCAGCCTGCCTCATTCTTCCGCATTCAGCAGCCTTAGTTCATACCTCCTCCTCTAGAGGACTCTGCTGCTCCCCGGTGGCACAGAGCACTGGGTACAGAGTGCCTTGGCCCACGGAGGAGTTCGAACCCCGGCTTTGCTACTGACTTGCTGTGTCCTTTAGCAAGTGCCTTGGGTTGTATCCTCGGCTGTCTGACGGCATAACCCCAACTTGATAGTGTCGTGGGGAGCATTAAATGGAGTGATGTGAGAAGGGCAGCACTGGGCACTGTGTACAGGGGAAGCCTCATTTTTAATAAAGGTGTGGTGCGAGCACTAAGGGGGGGACCAACTTTCCCCTTTCAACCAATCTACCTACCCGCGTAAGCCTCAGTTTGCTCACTAATCACGCTCCTGATTTGTCCATTTCTCCATCCCTCCACCTGTCCACCATGCAGCTCCCCATCCATTCTCCCACCCACACAAGCCAGTGCTCTACCCATCCCTCCATCCACCCACTCGCTCACCCATTTGCATGTTCACCCCATCCACCTATTTGCCACCCTATCCTTAAGTACCTCTGGCACCCATCCACCTGTCCATCCATAGCCCTGCCAATCACTTACTTACCTACTCTTCACCCTTCCTCACCCATCCATCCATTCTCCTGGCCATCCATCTGTCCACTTACATCCCCGATCTATTCATCTACCCATTTATTCATCTGATCACCTATTCGTCCCTCTGCCCATGTATTTCCCAACCTCCCCTGTCATTGATCCACTTACTTATCCACCGGTCCATCTAACCACTTACCTATCCTCTCATCAGCCCACTCTCACCCACACCCCCACCCATGCCCCCCCACCCCCACCCACATAACATCTCTGGTAGATATTTCTGGGTCACTCTGGTGGAGGGGCAAGCCCACGGTAACTGGGCAACAGTTGGGGGAGGGTGGGTAAGGAGAGTAGGACTGAAGCCACAGACTTCCCTCCCCATTCCAATGGTGTGACCTCCCCATCCCCGGCACATCCCTCCCGGTTGGAAAGAATGAGAGTAGACAGTCAGTGGGTGGGCCCGTCTGGCCAGATGGTATTTTGGCTGCAGCCTTTACACACACACACACACACACACACACACACACACACACACGTTGCTAGAACGCTGAACAAGGACCGTGCCCCACCCAAACATCCCCGATCCCAAATGCAGAGTAAACAGGCTTCCAGACATAAATTAAAAAATAAAATAAAATAAAAAAGAGTTGGTCTCTGGGGAGGGAGAACTCATGCAGAGGTGAAGGCAAAGGCCTCTGGGAGCCAGGGCCAAGAAAGATGAGAAATCCCTGCCCCTCCCTTCAGGATCCCCACTCTCCGAGGGCTTCTGCCCTAAAACAGGGTCACTAACACCAACCATCAGGCCTCCAGCCCCTTTAATGTGCAGTCTCCCAACCTATTTGATTTTGGCCCCATTTTCCCACCAGAGCCCAAGGGCAAGTTGTCCTGGGAGGGGGGAAGGGAGGGAGCAGCTGCAGCCTGCAGGTCTTTAGCTGGCTTCTCCTGGTTCTAGGTCTGGGTCAGGGGACCCCACGCACTCCTTGCTGAGCCGCACAATCTCCTGGGAGAGAACTTCAATGTCCTAAGAAACAAATGAGCCATCAGGGGCCAGGGTAAAGAGCCGGGGAAGCTCCCTCAGCAAACCTGGGATGTCCTCCTTCCCACCTCATTAATCAAAGCCCTTCTATGTCTAGCCTGGCACGGGAAGGTATTTGGAGAGACTCAGAGCCCCAGCAGTGGGCTGGGCTTGGAAAAGATGTGTGTTTCAGGGGTGGTGGTGGGCGGGGGTAGGGAGCCTCCCCGGGGAGGGGGACCCAGGGATACGGATATGGGAGCAAATCACAGATCGCCCACTGGTGTGGTACAGCCGGAGGAAAACACCTTTCCCTTGCCACTGGCTTTTCTACTAAACGGTGAGCTCCCTTCTCAGAGCAGGGGCTGGGTCTGCATCCTTTCTGACTCCCTCAGAAATGGGGGAAATATTTGGGGGGGCAGGATGGGCAAGAAGATGTATGGGGTGATCCATAGTAGGCAAACGGGTGGGCTAAGGGACGGTTCAGAGGATGGATGGAGGACAACAGGTAGGCAGGCGGGTCACTAGGCAGATGGGTAAAAGATAAGACAAGGGGTGACTGATGAGTAAATGTGAGAGAGAGGAGGTATGTCGGGAAATGGGAGGAAAGACACAGGGCAGGTGAGTAGATGGGCAAGTAGGGCGGGTTGAGGGGAGAGCTGGGTGAAGTGTGCAGGAACAGATGAGCAGGTGGGTGCAAGGACAGAGGGGAGAGTAAAGGTGAGCCGACCGACTAGAGGGTGGGGAGGTGAGGATGGTCAGTGAATGGGGTGGGGGTGGGGTGGGGTCTGGGCACCTGCAGATGACAGGGTGGGGGTGGGGGGTGGACAGGGGGATGGGACGGGGGCCAGCTGTGTGGCATGGGAGGCAGGCAGCTACACAAACAGATGGGGAGGCCACACTCGCCTTGTGCAAGTGCATGTTCTTGGTGAGCTGCTCCTCCAGCATGTTCTGGAGCTTCTTGTTCATTTCCCGAAGGTTCTCGTCACCTGGCTTCACGAGGTCTCTCAGGACGCTGCCCAGCCCACTGCGGTCCGTGTGGCCAGCCGCCACAGACACATCTGCAAGGGCCCAGGCTGAGAACCACCCCCCTCGGCAGAGCCAGAGGAGAGATGAAAGAGACAGGGCAGAGAATCGGGAAACAGAGAAGGGGGCAAAAAGTAGTGGGGAAAAGCTGAGTGAGATAGAGGGTAGAGGCTTGGCCTTGTGAAACCTGGCCATCACTTCCTGGCTGTGCAGCCCTGAGAAATGGGGATAATAACCACCTTGGGGAGCTGGCAAGAGGCCTCTGACTGCATGTGTAGCACAGACACACAGTGCTCGGCCTGCGTCAGTCCATGTTCTTCTGACTAAAAAGGGAAAAATGGGGCTAGGAGAAGGTGTGACAGAAAGAAGCAGAAGAAACAAAGATGGGAGGGGTGGGGGGAAAGAGGCTAGAAAGTGGGAGAGGAAGAGCTAAGAATCCCTGAAGGGGTACATATGTAGACGAGAAACTTCCAAAACAGACACAGTCCAGACAGGCAGTAGGAGCAGTGAGAGGAGATGAAGGCTACAGCAGACAGAAGAGATGGGGAGAGGAGAGAAGGGAGGGAGAGGGGACAGAGAACCACACTGGAGAAAGGAGAGTGAAGCGATGACAAAGACTCAGACAGAAGGGAAGAGCAGTGGGACCTGCTCTCCCCTCCAGCAGCTGTGATCTTGTCAGTACCTTTGCTGAGTCGTGAGAGGAGAGGAGACAGTGGGGAAGGAGGCGGCAGGTCAGAGACTGGATGGGGGGAAGGCCGGGGAGGAGGCACTGACCGATCCGGCTATCCATGACATAGGTCTCAATGATGGCGCTCTTCCGACAAAGGTCCTCCGCCATGGAGGCACTGCTCACCTCCAGGTGCTTCACCTGCAGGCCAGCCCAGAATGTTCGCACATTGTAAGGGGCCCAGCCACACATCCACCTGCCCCCCCCGCCCCAGCCTCCCAGCCAATGGTGGGCCAAGTGAAGACAAGGAGGCAGAAGGCACCTTCTCCTCCAGCATCCATTTCTCCTGCTGCGTCTCTGCCAGGCGCTGAAAGAGCTCAGCCACTTCCTCATCGGACAACTCGGCTGGCCGTGGAGGCTGGGCCTGAGGGCTGCTGGATAAGGACTGCAGGGAAGAGGAGGGGAGAGGCCAGCCCAGGCTCAGCACTGTCACCTGTCCCAGAGAGGATCATGGGCAATGGGGGAATCGGGCGGGGGGGAGGCGGTGGGAGTGGAGCACCCATGGGGACTCTGGATCTCCCTTGGTCAAAAGGGGGATACAGGAACCATCACATCATCTCCTTATTGAGAGGATGAAGGGAGAGTCCGTAGCAAACGTGGGCTCATTTCCAGATGACCGGAAAACTAGAGGGCAGAGGAATAAGCTCAATGATACCACTAGGAAGCCAGGAGAACCCAAAAGGTGGGACACTTTCTGTAGGTCACCTGGCTGGTTTCTTCTACAGGTTGGTGTCATGAAAACAAACAAACAAACAAATAAACAAAAGAACCCAAAAAACAACGGACCACACTAGACTCAGAGACTCAAGAGATGTAAAGGACATAAAGCAACAGATGCAACGTGATCTGAAACTGAGCGCTGGTTTTCATAAAACCAGCAATCACTATTTTGGGGCCAACCAGGGAAATCTGATTAAGGTCAAACTACTAGATGAACATTTACAAGATCAGGAGGATAAAAAGCAGCTAGACAAAAACAGCTTCTTTATAATCTCATTTAGGTTTAAGAAAGAGAGGGACGCCTGGGTGGCTCAGTCAGTTAAGCATCTGATTCTTGGTTTCCGCTCAGGACATGATCTCAGGGTCATGAGGTCGAGCCCCGCATCGAGCTCAGAGCTCAGCATGGAGTCTCCTTGAGATTCTCTCTCTCTCCCTCTCCCTCTGCTCCTACCCCCATTTGTTCGGTCTCTTTCTCTCTAAAATAAATATATTTTTTTAAAAGAGCAAGATCTAGAAGGGTGTGAACCGAGGGTTTATAGTGGTGATCTCTGGATGGTTAAGATGTAGTTGCTTTGGATTTAAAATAAAATCTTTGCTTCTGCATGTTTTTAAAAATTTTCTACACAGCCCACATACTACTTATGGAATAATAACAAACAATTTCCAAATAGAAGCAGCCAGCCAGGAAGCTGACACAACAGACAACAGAAACGAGTGATGATCATGAGTTGGGAAAAAGGACCTCCTACCTGGGTGAGGTACTTGCTAGGAGTGACATATTTTATGACACTGGGAAAGGTGGAATTAGCTCACAGTTGAGGGAACAGAGAATAAGAAAATAATTAGCCCATTCCACATTTGGCAATCTGAATTCGAGTTGGCGAGCTTAGAGAAAAGTTGGTAAGAAAATGTGTGTGCTGGGCCAACAAAGGTAGATGGCTGCAGGGGAGGGCAAAAAGAGGGCCCCAGAATTGGGGTGGGAGAAGCGGGGCTGTCGGCTCTTCTTTGCCTCTTACCCTGGCTGGAACAGTTGAGCTTTCCTTCTCCCGCAAAATCTCCCGGTAGCTAAAGGAGGAGACGCTACTGCTGTCCCCAGTCTGGGTACGGCTTGGCGAGTTCATCTCTGAGAGAACCAGCTCCTCGAGGCCTTGGGCAGAGAGGGAAGAGAAACCTGAGTTCCAATCCCCCAGGGTCCCAGGGCAGCAACTGGCAGGAAGAGGCAGAAATAGATTTGACAGAGATGGAAAAGAGGCGATGTTAACACTCGGGCACGGGAAAGGTGGAGGCAGAGAGTATGACAGAGAGAGGCAGAAATGGAAAGAGGAGCTGACTCTCCGGGCAAACACACACGCCAGAAGAGGAAAAAAAGGTAATGAGGCTAGGAGAAAGTGGGCAGTGTGGACACGTCCGGGCATAAAGGACATCCACACTTGGACTTGGCGTGTGCACAAAGGGGACCCACAGCTGGGGAGAGCACGGGGCAATGCCCACACGCAGAGAGAAGACCCAACAGGAAGTGAGCCACAGCAGAGAGGCCAACAGAGATGGGGCATAAGGATACAAGTCAGCAGAGACAAGGCAGGGGAAAGATGGAGACAGACATGTAACCACGACCCTAAATCCTCATTTCATCTAATGGACAAGGACAATGTATGGCACCACCATTGGAAGCTGCTTGATTCATATATTAATCTGTAGATTCATATATTAATCTGTAGCAAAACAGAAACTAAACCCCTCTACAAAGAGAGGTCATGGGTGCCTGGGTGGCTTAGTCGGTTACACATCTGCCTTCGGGTCAGGTCGTGATCCCAGAATCCTGGGATTGAGCCCTGCACCGGCCTCCCTGCTAAGCTGACAGTCTGCTTCTTCCTCTACCCCTCCCCCTGCTCATGTTCTCTCTCCCAAATAAATAAATAAAATCTTTAAAAAAAAGGTTAATTCAGGAGACAGAATGCCTCACGGAGAGAGAGAGATTGGGTGAGAGATCCATTTTTGCCATGTCACTTAAAGCAGGCCCACTGAGCTTGGGCCTCTGTTCCTGCAGCTGCTTCTACATATCAGGGATGGGGGCTGACATCCCTCCCCCCAAGGGTCTCCAGCAAGAGCCAGTGGCTGCAGGGGGGAAAGGGAGCAAGTTTTCTCTGAGCCGGTGATATGGGAGATGCACCAGAACCCTAACCACTGCATCCTATCTATTTATTTAAACATATTTATAGGCCATCTCCTTCTTAAAAAAAAAAAAAGTCCAAAGCAACTCAAGGTTTCCAGTTGCATCTTCTGCCCAAAGTGGCAGAAAGAACATGGATTTAAGCCATATAGTGAGAAAGCCGCAGTGTTGCTGTCTGAATGCAAGTCTGTCTCCCTTGCTCAACCCCGGGCTCCTGGAGGACAGAGCTTTGGGGGGTTTCCTATCAAGGACCCTGGACATGAGCATGTGGGCTCAGTCCACATTTACAGAATGAGAGAATGGATACAGGAGATTTAGAGATACCAAGTGAGGTGTGGGGATATGTATGAGAGGGTTGTGGGGATCCAGACAGAGACAGAGGAGAGAGAGAGAGTTAAAGGGACAGAGAAGAAAAAAAGCAGCAGGAGAACAAGGAGAGAGAAAGAAAGCAGGGAGAGAAAGACGGAGACAGACAGAAATGGCACAAAGTGGTACAGAGAGGCCAAGAGGAGAGACAGAAAGAGGTAACGCAGAGAGCAAGAGAAACAGGAGAGACAGACCGAATGACCAGGTTCAAGGTAGACAGCAAGCGCGGAAGAGCCTGGTGGAGCGAGGTGCAGCAAGTAGTCCTGGCCCTGGAGACCTCCCCTGCACCCTGCCCCTCAAGCACCCCGGCGCTCCCTGCCCTCCCGGTCCACACCAGAGCGGCTCTTGCTGTTGGTAAGGATGTCCTGCAGCCGCTCCTGCAGCTTATCAGCCCTTTTCCGCTCCAGGTGCAGCTGCCGCTTGAGGTCCTTGAGCTGTGGGGAAGAGAGAAGGGAAGAGGCAGGCTGAGGCCCAGTGGTCCCATGAGCAGGGGCCTGTGCCTGGCCATCTCCCCATCATACCGCAGCACTGCCCTTCTTCTCCAGGATCCGCTGCCCGTCCACTGTGTCCTTCACCTCCTGTGGGGTGGAGAAAGCACGGCTGGTGACAGCCAGAAAGGCTGGATGCAGTGCCTTCCCTCCCTGCCCCAGGTCTCTGTGCTGAGGCCCAGGGTGTGTCAGGGACAGTGTGGGGGGGGACAAGGGACCTGTTTCAGGTTGCTGATGGTCTTCAGGTGGCAGTCCCTCTCCTCCTGGGCCTGCTGGAGCTGATCCCGCACCCCCTGCAGCTCCTCCTCCTTGCTCTGCAAACCAGGGGGCAGCTCAGGCCTCTGCCTGGGCAACCTCCATCCTCCCTCCAGGGCCCGCCCCAGGAGAGAGGGACGCCAGCAGGCCACGGGCACCTTCAGCTCGCCAGCATGCTGCTCCCGGCACTGCTTGAGGGTTTCCTCTTGCTCCTGCTGCTGCTGCTGCAGGGATTCCTATGAGACAAGGGTCGGGTCCAGCCATGCCCCCCCACATCTCCGGGATGCTGTGGCCGGTGAGGGGTGTGATGGCAGGTGTCTGCAGGCAGGCAGGAGCCACTCCTGCGGGGACACTGCATGCCCTCAGGCGGGTCACACACTGGGCACGTCTAGGGCTATGCTGTCTGCGCCACAGACTGACACACGCGCCTCATTTGATTTGATTTCACAAAACACACGACATTTGCTACGCACCAAGAATGTCGTAGGGGTTTCACGTCCATGGACTCGGTTTATATAATCTCCCCGTAATACCCACGTGGCCGGTACTATCATTATTCCTTTTTTTGTTTTTTAAACTACTGATGAAGCACACAGGCCCCAGGCCAGGTGAGCTGCCCACAAGGAGCAAGTGGCCCAGCCAGGACTTGAGCCCACACAAGCGGCCACCTCCAGCACCCCGCGCTCCTCACTACTGCATGCCACTTCCCCTTGGGTGTTATGAAGAGTTCTCCCCCACGACGGCAGTAAAAGTCCTTGTTCGCATAAAATCAGGATATTACAGTAATTTCCTAACAGAAGCGGGTTTGGAAGGAAGGGATGCCTTTTCAAATCTGCACATGTGGCCTTCTGCCTCCCTGGTGGCCATCCCCTGATCCCTTCTGGAATGCTGCCATGGAGCCGGCGGGATTGCGGGGCTAGCCAAGTCCAGAGCACTTCAGAAAGTTCCGGGGCTTGACCAATCCCGCTCCCCTGGTGTGGCATGGGTATCCCCCACCCTGCACCGCCCTGCCAGCCCTCTGTGCCTCATCAGCCACCAACTCACCTCGGCCTCCTTCAAGCGTCGTTCAAACCAGCCCTTGGCTCCATCCATAGAATGTACCTGAGCTTGAAGTTCTTCCACGGTCTGCTGGAGATTCTCCAGTTCTCGAGTTCGGGCCTGGGAGAGGGGAGACTCTCAGGGCAAGGTGGGCAGACGAGGGGGGCCCCTTGTCACCCCCAAACCCATCAGCGATGCTGTGCTCCCTGAGTTTTGAGACACAGAAGGACCTCGCCATCCACCCACCCACCTTCTCCTCACGGATCTGCCCACGGAGCTCCTCCTCCTGCCGCTTCTTGTCTTCATGCAGCTCTCGGAGCTCCCGCTCGTAGCGCGCACGCACCCCCAGCACCTCCTTCTCATGCCTCAGTCGGACCGCGCCCAGCTCTTCCTTATGCTGGGACTTCTCCTGCAGTGTCTCCATTGCCAGCTCGTCCAGCATGGCCTTCCGCTTTTCGGCACTCTGGAGGCAGGGTGATGCCCGTCAGCCTCCTCCCTCCACGTTAGCTGGGGCCCCCCACCCTCTCCCCAGACCCAGCAATAGAGCCCAATTCAGCCTCCTCCCCATTCCCACAGACCAAGCTAAGTCACTCACCTATCCTCATGGCACTGGTCACTTTCTATCCCTTGTTGTTCCCAGGCGTTGGCCCGCACCACCCACTCCCTCCCCATAGACCAGGGCCAAGCCTTTCCACCTTGCAGAGCTGCCCACCTTCCGAGCCTCCTGCAGCTCATGGGTCAATTGCTCCTTCTCCTGCCCGATTTCTTGAAGTTGCTCCAGGAGCCGACTATTGGCCCGCAATGACTCCTAATGATGGGACCCAAGAGAAGAGTCTGACAAAGAGCCCCCAGCAGATGATCGTTGCCCAGGACACCTCTGGTGGATGGGTTTCCCTTAACCCCAGTAAAGTTGGTATTGTTCTCTCCATTGCTAGAGGAGAAACATGGCAGACGCTGCTCATGGCATCTGTGTTTCGTGTGTTCTGCCCCCTGCCCCGCTCCGGTCCCTAGCGATAGATTCTGTAGTCAGACTGTCGAGCTGACTTCGCCCTGCCTCCTTGCAGTGAGGCATGGCCTCACTGATTAATTTCCATATGCGGAAGTGGTAAGCATGAGGTAGGTTATTACTCATAAAGGAAAGGGGCATGCTGGCCCTTTCGCTCTTCCCTCCTTCCTTCCACATGGAAAACAAACATGAAGTGGGGGCCTGGGCAAGTGTCTCAGCTACCAAGACAGAAGTCTTTCACTGAAGGTGGCAAAGTAGAAGGAACCTGTGTCACTGGTCGTGGCACAGCCATTGTTCCCTCCCTAGACAGCCCACCTGGACTCTTCCATGAGGGAGAACTAGCCTTCTATCTGATTTAAGCCACTATGATTCTAGTTGCTACCATGGGCTCAGAATGGCTATCCTGTCTAACTGATGATGCTCAGTGTCAGCGAAGGAGAGCAACACAGTCTAGGACACAAGGTGCTAGTGAGTTAGGAGACCAGACCGGAACCCAGATCCTCTCGACTCCAGTCTTCCCCAACCTGTGCCTCATGGAGGGCTCCCCCGAGCCCATAAGAGGGAACTGGGAGAAGCCAGGTCAAGGCCAGAGATGTCACCTGCAGTTGGGAGTTGAGGTCATCCTTCTGTCCCATGAGGTCCTCGTACTCAGTCTGCCGCTGCTGCAAATCAGCTGCCAGACCGGCATTCTCATCCCGGAGTGTATTGAGTTCTTGGGTCTTTGCTGTTTGGATCTGGGATGAATGGGGGTGAGGGGAAGCAGAGTGAAAAGGGCCCCCCGGGGGCCAGCCACAGGGTTTGCGCCTACCGGTTCTGGGGAGACAAGGAGGGAGGCAGGAAGAGAGCCAGGAGGAAAGAGAAAGAATTTCAAAGGGAAAAAGAGATCAACGGGGGGAATGGATAAAGTAGTCTAGTCACACAGCAGAATAGTAAACAGAGATGAAAGAACAGACCAGTGCTACATATGGATGAGCCTCACAGGAAAGAAGCCAGGCACGAAAATGGGCATCTGATTCCACTACATGAAGTTAAAAAACAAGTAAAACTAATCTATGTCATCAGAGGTTGGTGGAGTGATTATTTCTGGGGAAGTATCAATTGGGAAGGAGTAAAAGGGGCCTTCTGGGGACTGCTGAAAACGCTCTACATCTTGATCTGGTGGTAGTCACATGGAGACAGACTGCCAGACAGATAGGATTCATCAAATGTACATGTAAGGTTAGTACACTTCTTATACTTTACAAGAGAGAAACTAGAAAATGCAAGAGAAGCAGGGGTGAGTGGCCAGAGAGAAGAGGGGTGGAAGCCATCGGAAAGAGAAGCTGAGAGGGGCGCCTGGGTGGCTCAATGGATTAAGCGTCTGACTCTTGATTTTGGCTCAGGTCATGATCTCAGGGTTGTGAGATTGAGCCCCGAATCATCAGGCTCTGGGCTGGGCATGGAGCCTGCTTAAGATTCTGTCTCTCTCTTTCCCTCTGCCCCCTGATCCACTCTCTGCTGCTCCTCCAGTTCTCACTCTCAATCTCTCTCCCTAAAAGGAAGGAAGGAAGGAAGGAAAGGAAGGAAGGAAGGAAGGAAGGAAGGAGCAAAGGATTAAGCAGAAACAGAGGCAGGAGAATGGCATGAGATCCAAACGGCCCGGCCCTATTATGGATCAGAAGCAGGAGGAGACAGGAAGCTGGAGAGGGTCCAGCAAGGGCTCCCAGCTATCCTCTACCTGCTCCAGGGCAGCTAGGCTGGTCCTCAAGGCGCTGTTCTCAGCCAAAAGTCCTTCCACTTGTTCCTGTGCATCTGCACTCTGGATGGACACCTGGCCCCACCCCCACACCAGGTGAGAGTGGGTCCAGAATGGTGGTGGGGGGGCAGGACCCACCCACGGCCAAGAAAGAAAACACCCACAGGCACACGTACCACGATCCAGGGGGAAACAGAACCCCTGGGGCCTTCCCTGCTTGTGTAAAACATGCGGTGCCCCCCCACCCCCGCCACTTCCCAGATGCTGCCCCCGTAGTACGTACCTGATCCTGTAGGGCTCGCAGAGCTGCTGCATGCTCCAGGCGCTCCCCCTGCCGCTGATCTCTCAGTTCTGCCAAGCTCTGTAGGGACCAGGTCAGGGGAGCCCATTCCAGACCTCAGCCTCCCCTGATGTGCTTATAACCACACAGACCCCCCTCTCTGGCCACCTGACAGCATATCCCCAGCACATGAGGGTCCCAGACTACCCAGCCATCAGACTTAGGCTCACGTAAATTTGTAGTAATTACCCTCAGGGGCCTCAGATCCCATATCCCAGGTCTAAGAATCTTAGAAGAACACCTAGGCTTTGGGGGAGTTCAATCTCACCCCACCCCCTTCCATAAGAGGTCTCACTCTCACCCAGATTCTAGCTCAGATGCCCTAGGATTCTCGGACAAACTTAGCCCGCAGGAACTACAGCTTCACCCAGATCACTCCTGACCCCAACACCTAGCGGTTTTAGACACACTCCAGCCCTGTGTCTCTAGCTCCCGAGAGTCTCAAGGTCTGCCCAAACTCATAGCCCCAAACCCTAGAGGTCTCAAACCCATACAGTCTCCTAGTTTCCACCTCCTGGTGAGGTCTGACTGACCCCGCCCCCCCCCAGCTACTTCTGTCCTAGTTTCTAGGGATCTTCAGACCCAGGTAACTAAAGACCCAGCCTTACCCAGACTTCTGTCCCCAGCTCTTAGGGACCTTAGACCCACAAACCACCGTGTCCCTTAATCTGTGGGATCTCAGACTCACCTGCTCCAGGGGGAAGCCTGGAGGCTTAGAAGTCCTCTAGTCCCTAACCCTTGGGACCCTGAGACCCACCAAAAATTTTGTTTCAGTCTCTGGATGTCTTAGACTCACCAACTTTTTTTATCCACAGCTTCCAGAGGTCTCAGGACCACTCAGCCCAAGTGATCCCACTTACCTGTTGTCTCAGTCCTCCAAACCAGCCCCCAGCCCCTGAGGGCCTCAAATACAGTCAGCCTCTAGGCCCACCTGTCCACCCTTGAAAGTCTTGTATCTATCCAGCTCCTACAGGTCTCAAAGTCCCCAACCTCCAGGGAGTTTTGGCTCATTCCAGCTCCTGGCCCCAGTCCCTGGTGACCACAGATTTCTCCAGACTCCTGCCTCCAATCCCGCAGAGTTTCTGATTCATCTGAACTTTGGCACACACCCCCCAAGTCCTTAGCCCCCCTGAGATCTCTGATTCAGGCAGACTCATAGGCCAACTCCTAAGGCTCTCGGGGCTCCCTAGTTCCCATTTTCCTAGCTCCTGGGACCCATCCAGTCCCTATATTTCCAACACAGGAACTACTGGATTCCCCAACTAGTCTCCACAGACCTCAGGGTTCCCTGGATCTCCAGCCCTGGCTTTTACCCCAGCACCCCCAAATCCAGCCACTCACCTGATTGGCAGCCTCGAGTTCCTGCTGCAGCTTCTGAGTGCGAGCCAACTGGGCTTTGAGATCTGCTTCCTTCCTCTGCTGTAACTCCTCAATTTTATTCCTGGAGGGTAATGGGGGGGGGCGCTGACCTGACTGTTGACCATGGCCTGAGGCCCTATCTCCCACCTCTGCCCCTGTGGCCTTCAGGCAATCCTGCTGGGGGCACTGTCCCCACTGTCTGCCCATACGCCCACCCCTGCTAGTTACCGGCTATCGTTGAATAGTGTCTCCTTTTCTGTCTGCAGACGGCAGAAACTGGACCCAGAGAGACATACACGGGTCAGTTCCACATGCTGGTCCCCCGCACCCGCTGGTCCTCCCAAACCCCTCCCCCCACCTCAGGAAAAAAAATTTACCTTTCTTGTTTCTTTTTCAGTTTCTCAGAGAGCTGGTTGGGGGGACAGGGGTGCAGACAATTGATAACATGTTAGTAAAGACAAAAATAAATTTAGTATTTATAGACACTTCTCACTAAGTCCTTTTCGGAAGCTGGAAGTTACTCATATTATCTTGTGGAATCCTTGAAATAGTCCTGAGAAGCGAGGATTACTGGTTTTATAAATGGGGAAACGGAGTCTTGGGAGGGTTCAGTAATTGGGTTGCCCGGGTGGTCAGTAGCAACATGATCTCCACCCAGTTCCCTTAGGCTCCAAAAGCCAGCATTTACACCCCCAACATATGGACTGACAGCCATGTCGTAGAATGGCTACAGCAGGAGGGCCTGGAAAGCAGGATCATGACTGCCAGCTTCATCACTTGATCTTCAGTATCCAAGTTAAGAGCCAGCAGTCTATAAATGCTTGTATGCATGGACGGATGAACAAGGAGAGCTGGGAGGACTCAGAAGGGAGGGATGGGGCTGGCCATCCATGAGACAGAGGAACCCCATTAGCCCTATTCTATACTGAAAGCAACTGTGAGACATAAATGTGTGTCTCTCCATTTCAGATGAGGAAACTCAGGCTTTGCGGGGGCGGGGGGGGTGTTACTCTGGTCCTTCTTCCCAGCCAGGAGAAGCATGGCAGGTGGGGAGTTGTAGGGGGACAAAGTCCAGGGAAAGCTCAGCAGCCCCACCTTAGCAAGTTCCTCCTGCAGCCTGGATGTTTCTGCCTGCTTCGAGCTCTGCAGGGGAAGGATGAGGGAGGGAGTTAATATGAGCAAGGGGGGAGGTAAGACCTGTGCCTTCCCCTGCCCTCCTGCCTCCCTAATCTGTCCACCCACGAGTTGGTGACATCACAGACATCTCCGTGGGACCGCAGGCAGACCTAGGGCATCTGCCTGTGTCCTGGCACCCCAGCCCCAACAGACACAGAATCACCTCCAAGCCTTGCAGTTGCTCCCAGAGCAATCTCTTTTCTTCCTTCTCCATTTCCCATTTCAACTCCACTTCTGCCAGTGGCATGGGGGCTGGGACAGTGGGGGCGGGGCCCCCTGGAGGGTCCCCTTGGCCCTCATTGGCAACTTGGGCTCTCCCAGCCTCTTTCCCATAGCGTTCCTGCAGGGCTGGGGGGCAGAACAGAAACAGATGATGGAGAAGGTGTTCTCTGAAGACCCCTGCCATGCCACAAGCAGATGGGAGAGTTGGCCTTGGATCCCTCAGGCAGAAGAGACCCTGCCCCAAAAGACCAAGTGCCTACAAAACAAAGGTTCAGGTCCATCCACACTCCTCACAAATCTTTTAAGCTCTCCCATCCACTGAAACCCCATCCACAGTTTCCCCAAGCTCCACCCCCTAACCCCCAGGACCCACCCACAGCCCTCCAAGGTGATGATCACCACCCTCCAACCCTGCTACTTACAGCTGAATCCTGTAACCAACTAATCCTCAACCAGATTTACAAAGCCTCCCTCCTGATCACCAAATCAGCACCTACCACATAGCAGGCCTCAGCTGCTCTCCAAACACCCCCACAATGGGACCCTCCCCCACTCTACCAAGCTTCCTTTGAGCCTTCCTCCCAGACCACGGACAATCTGGGCTCAAAGTCTTCCGAAAGCTCCTTCACTCACTCTCTCCATTTAGCAAAGAGCTCCTTTCTGGTGTCCGATCTGCTAATCTGTAACATTCGCTAGGTACCAGGCACTGAACTCAACCCAGAAAGATACCACCTCATATTAGCTCTACTTCAGTCTCCCATGTGGTGGACATCCCCACAAGCACCCTGGAGATGAGGAAGCTTTGACTCAGAGGGGAAATGGCTTGTCCAAAGTTATACGCTGGTTCACAGCCAGGCCCAGCCTGATTCTGAAACCTCTTCCCTTCCCCCAGCGGGAAAATACCCTACTCAATCCCCAAGGTCCCCACATCCCCAAGAAGGGCCTGCTTGCACCTGCCACATTTTTCTGCAAGGCTGTGTTCTCCGCCTGCAGTCTCAGCAGCTCGCCATCCACAAGACCCCCAGCCTGGGCAGTGCCTGCCCTGGCAGCCCCATCCTTCAGTTGCTGGTTCTCCCGTTCCAGCTGCTCCATCTGGCTGCAGAGCTGAACAGGGGAGGAGTGAGGGAGCAGACAAGCAAAGAATCAGAACAATATTGGCTGCAATATACCTAGCGCTTGGCAGATGCACTTTACAGTTGGCGTAATTCCCATAATGCCCCTGCATTAGGTAGGGTGCCGTTGTAACTCATTATCCCCACTTCACAGATAAGGACACAGAGGCACAAATGTCAAATGACTTTGAATTCACCCATCTGTTAAGAGGCCAAGTCAGAGAGGGCAGAGGCCACTGAGGGCAATTTTCTGCTTGCCCAATCGCAACCTTACAGTCATAATTCAAGACCTCTGGCAGGCTCCATCTGGAAGCTGCTGGTCCAGGTTGTCAGCATCACAAATAGCCCCACTGCCAGACCCCTTCTGTGAGGGTGGGTCTGTGTCTGGGAGCCTAGGCACAGACAGCTTCCCGGGCATTTCCAAGGCCAGCACTAGCCACAGCTCCTTCACTTGGAGAAGCCCTTCACATCGTCAGCCCTTGTCCTTGGAGAAACATGTAAAGCGAATAAAACTAGGCCAGCCCCTTGCTCAACTCCTGGCTAAAAGAGTTCTACAGGGGTCCAGACAAGATCCCTTGTCCCCAGGGCACCTGGGTGGCTCAGTCAGTCAAGCATCTGCCTTCAGCTCAGGTCATGATCTCAGGGTCCTGGGATAGAGCCCAAAATCGGACTCCCTGCTCAGAGGGAGCCTGCTTCTCCCTCTCCCCTTGCCTGCCGCTTCCCCTGCCTGTGCTTTCTCTCTCTGTCAAATAAATAAATAAAATCTTTTTTAAAAAACAAGACCCTTTGTCCCCATTTTCAGATGAGAATATTGAGGCTCACAGAGAATTTTTATTCTCTTGCCTGGGATATTTTCTACCTAGGACACTATTCCTTTCATCTAGTTCTTCACATGACTGGCTCCTTTGCAACCTTCAGTGCTCTGTTCAAATGTCACCCTTTAAGTGGTATCCCCCAACACAAATTCCGAAACTCTCCAGCACAGCGCTCTGTTCATTTATTTCTTACCTAGTACTAATCGTGATTAAATTGACCTAGTATGTTCTTTTTTTTTCCCATGGTAAAGACTGCTTTATTGGTGGCAGTTAGTATAAGTCAATAAGTATTGATCCCCAAAGAAGAACTCATTTATCAGATACTGGTCCATAGAGAGCTGAATGAAACTGAACCAACTGCCTGCTGAGATGATAAACTGAAGTCAATCCTGCTTCTTGGGAAATGAAGCCATAGCTAGCTGATATATGGCATATGCTGTTCCACCAAATGTAAGCATCATAGTAGCTCTAGACAGGAGGGCTTCAGCTACTCCACCCTTTAGATGCAGTGGAATTCCATTATCCTCCTGAAATAGCTTTTGTTTCTCTGGAACTTTATTTTCAAACTGCCTGTGTGAAGCAGTACTTATGGTCCTCTGGGCAGTCTGATGATGAGCCAGCAGATTCCGCAGCACTGTGGCTCAGTTAATACCCACCCACCTCGACAACCAACCACCAAGAACAAAACTCCCCACCTGACCTAGGATGTTCTTAATTTCTTAAAACTGGGCAGATGTTTGGATTCTAAATTGTGATTGATGATTACACTTTATTTTGTAACACAGGGTCACAAGCACAGATCCTGAAATTAGCCTGCTTAGATGTGAACTTCTACTCTGCCATTTTTTAGCCACGTGTCCTTGAGACAAATGGCTTCACCTCTCTGGGGCTTGGTTTTCCTCATTTGCTTAGTAGGGATCTTAGTTATATATCGTTGGCCCATTTTAAGAATAAATGAGTGAGGGGTGCCTCGGTGGCTCAGTTGTTAAGTGTCTGCCTTTGGCTCAGGTCATGATCCCAGGATCCTGGGATCGAGCCCCACATCAGGCTCCCTGCTCAGCGGAGAGCCTGCTTCTCCCTCTCCCTCTGCTGCTCCCCTGCTTGTGTTCCCTCTCTTGCTATGTCTCTGTCAAATAAATAAAATCTTTAAAAAAAAGAATAAATGACTGAATAACATAAAGCACATCGAACAGGACTGGACATGCAGTAAGCACTACCTAACTGTCAGTTACCTGTACTAGTATTATTTTTAATTTTTATTTTATTTAAGATTTTATTCTTAAGTAAACTCTATACCCAACACAGGGTTTGAATTCACAACATTGAGATCAAGAGTCACACACTCTTTCAACTGAGCCAGCCAAGCGCCACTATTATCATTTTTAAAAACATTCTCTTTCTGGGGCGCCTGAGTGGCTCAGTGGGTTAAAGCCTCTGCCTTTAGCTCAGGTCATAATCTCAGGGTCCTGGGATTGAGCCCCGCATCGGGCTCTCTGCTCAGCAGGGAGCCTGCTTCCACCCTTCTCTCTCTGCCTGCCTCTCTGCCTACTTGTGATCTCTGTCTGTCAAATAAATAAATAAAATCTTAAAAAAAAAAGAAAACATTCTCTTTCTCCCCATCCCACATCCAGAAGGTAGGCTACCCAAGAGTGGGGGCCAGGTTGTGCTGCTTCCAACTATCTCCAGAATGCACAGCATGCTGGGGGTGCTCAATAACTATTTGTTGGAGGAAAAATGCAGCTGAAGTATCTTGGCAAGTAAGTGGTAGAGGCAGGCCTTAAACCCAGCTCTGTCTGTGAGCACTACCAGTTCCTGGGGGAGGGAGAGGGAAGTGGGAAGGATATTCTTCTACACCTGGTCCAGAGCAGGTGCTGAGAAACACAAGTTGGATTGATGGAAGAATGTCTGCCCCTGCCTCACCCTAAAGGGACCACGATACCACTGAGGCTGGAGGCAGGAAGCAGTGAGAAGTGAGGAAATGAAGTTGACTATTATTTGAGCACCAGGGGTTCTGAACAGTCAGGGTCAAGGACCCACTCGGAGCTGCTACTTAGAGGAGTGATGTGATAACATCTGCAGGTCAGGAGAACCTCTAGGGCATGGGCTGGTAGGAGAAACTAGAAGTGAAGAGACCAGCAAGAAGGCTATGGGAATAGGGCAGGTAAGTGGTAGTAAGGGCTGAGGCAGAGCAGGGCCACAGGATGGCTCTAAGACTTTTAAATAGTCAAAAAATATTTTAGCGGGAAAATCAGTCAGTAATAATAATACAATATTATCACTAGCTGTCACCTTGGGCACCTGGGTAGCTCAGTCGGTTAAGTGTCTGCTTTTGGCTCAATCATGATCCTGGGGTCCTGGGATCAAGTCCTACATTGGGCTCCCTGCTCTCCGGGGGAGTCTGCTTCTCCCTCTGCCCCTCCTCCCACTCATTCTACCTCTTTCTCTCTCAAATAGATAATTTTTTTTTAAAAAGTAGCTAACACCTACATAACCAATACTATGTACAAGGCTGTCATAAGTCATTTACAGACACAAGTCCATTCAATCCTCACAAAAGTCCCTACAAGGCAGGTGCTGTCATTATCATTTCGGATTTAAACATCTGGGAACCAAGAAGCAAACAGGTCAAGTGACTTGCTCAAGGTTACAGTTAACAAAAGGTAGAGCTAAGATTTTAATCTAGGCCTTACAGCTCTTAACTATTAGTTGGCAAATCATCTCTCCTGACATTGTACCTGCTTAAAGATTGTTTTCATGGGGCACCTGGGTGGCTCAGTGGGTTGGGCCGCTGCCTTCGGCTCAGGTCATGATCTCAGGGTCCTGGGATCGAGTCCCGAATCGGGCTCTCTGCTCAGCAGGGAGCCTGCTTCCCTTCCTCTCTCTCTCTGCCTGCCTCTCCGTCTACTTGTGATTTCTCTCTGTCAAATAAATAAATAAAATCTTTAAAATATATATATATACACCATATATTTTTAAAAAAAGATTGTTTTCATATTCTGTTTCTTAAGGTCTTAAGAACTAGATTCTCACATGGAGTTCTGGAAATACCATTTTGGTTGCCATGAGAATTTGTTCCTTAAAACACATTAAAACCTTAGACACCTCTTCTTTTTTTTTTTAAGATTATTTATTTGTCAGAGAAAGAGAGCATAAGCAGGGGGAGCGGCAGGCAGGGGGAGGAGCAAGCTCCCTGCTGATCTAGGAGGCAGATGTTGGACCCGATCCCAGGACCCTGGGATCATGACCTGGGCTGAAAGCAGATGCTTAACCAAGTAAGCCACCCAGGTGTCCCCCTTAGAGCCTTCCTGACCATGGACACAGAAGATAGATAAGGAAACAAAAGCTAATATCTCTAACTCCCTAGTAGGTTTAGGAACAGCCAGAACACTAAAATCTGTGAGGAGATAGAATTATCCAACCTGGGATGAATTATCTAGAAGAAGTAGAACTCCAGGATCAGGTCAGATGAAGAGGAAGGAAGAGAAAAGGGATGCAGCTAAAACATTTTTCTATTTCATGCTAAGCATAAGAACTTTAACTAAGACCCTCTAGTAACCTGGAGCTCCCTAGCATCAGCTACCAAATATATACAAAGGGACTGGAAGCTTGAAGAAAAGGAGTGATTTGGTCTGGAACCAGCTGTCCTCAGGGCTTGCAGACTTTTAATCCCAGCACAGGGAGTGGCCCCATTTGTCAAATCACTGCCCCCCAGCTCAGATCCAGGATCTGTTTCAGCACCATGGACAGTGATCCAGGGCCAGCCTCTGTCCAACCACCTTCAGCAGCCCTCCAGCTTCAGTCCAGGAGGCCCCTACCCGTCAGATCCCCCTCAGCTGTCCCGGGCACCAGTACCTTGCTGAACTCCGCCATAAGCGTGCTGTTCTGCAAACGAAAGTCCTCCTCCTGGCTGTGCAGCTTTGCCTGCAGCATTTCATTTTCACTCAGTAGCCCTTCGACTTCCTGCAGCGGCAGATATGGGTCAGGTCTCCAAAAAGGGTAGAAAAGGACAGAGAGGTACGGCAAAGAAACAAAGAGGAAGAAAATGACGGGGGCGGGTGGGGGGAAATCATAGGATAAAGAGAATGACATAGGTGAAATCAGATACAGGGAAGGAGACAGACAAGACAGGAGAGGGGAGAGAAGGATGGGGAGGGGAGAGAGGGACATGAGAGGAGAGAGTGGGAGGAAAGAGAATGGTAGATAGAATAGGTGAGAGAACAGGTAGAGAGATGGGGAAAAGAAGACAGATAAGGAAGGAGAGAGGGATGGAGAGGAAGAGAGAAAAAAGAAAAGGCAGGAAGAAAGAGACAGGCACAGAGAGATCAATGGGAGGGAGAACAGAAGCAAGAGAGGGGGTCAGGGAAAGAAATGAGGAAGCGACAAAGGAAAGGAGAGGGAGAAAGAAACAAGGAGTCAGACAGAGAGAGAAAGGGAAAGAAGAAAAGAGAAATGATGGCACAGGTAAGGGAGAGAAAAATGGAAGGTTGGGGAGAGAAGCAACAGTCAGAAAGAAACAGGAAGACAGGCAGAGAGAGACTCAGAGAGAAGGCCAGCCAGAGAGGGAGAAGGAATGATGGAGAGGTCCAGAATGAGACAAACACAGGAAAATAAAGACAGACATACAAACATATGACAATGAGGCAGTCACAGATTCAAGTGCACACACAGAGAAAGAAAGGCCAGTACCAGGAGATCTCAGCATACAAAAATATCACCCCTCGGTTTCCCAGACACACTCACTCACCATGGGTCCCCTTACCTGAGCTTTCTTGCTCTTGCTCAGTGCCTAAAGGTAAGGGGGGTAGGAAGAGAGAGGTGAATGGAGATGGACTCACTCACTAGTTTATGGAGACACTGTGGCAAGTGTCAAGGGGAGATAATGATGATGGGTTGGGGGATGGGAGCATCTTCAATCACAGAACTTGCATGAAATTTGTAGTCCACAGGAATGATGGAGTGAGTGAGTGAAGGGCACCCCGCTCAAAAGCCTTCCTCTTAGCTCTTGAGACTGTTCATGAGTCTTAGTATTTAACCCTTCAAGGGCTGGGTTTCCAGGCTCAAAAATTGTGGCTGCATTGCTACGTGGGTCCAAACATATCTACGTGGATCCCTCCCATGCACCATGAAAACTGCTGCTCCCTTGTTGGGCAGCTGAGGGCACTGCCACGTTCT
Source organism: Neogale vison (assembly GCF_020171115.1). NCBI lineage: Eukaryota > Metazoa > Chordata > Mammalia > Carnivora > Mustelidae > Neogale > Neogale vison. The sequence goes on along the minus strand of NC_058105.1, from coordinate 89,120,976 downwards.
GCAATCAGCACCATACCAAAGAGAAGCCCAGCTTCCTGATTGCCAGATTTTCTGCATTACGTATGCTTTCGTCTAACAAATATTTATGGAGTACATAACATTGAGCTACGTGTGGAGAAAGAGCAGTGAAGAAAAAGACTAAAGAGGGCCTTGAATGCCTTGAGGGGCCATAACAGGTTATACACTATTTCATCTTCAGATGATCTGAGAGGTAGATCTAGTCTTACGTTACCAACAGGACCAGGACACAGATGGAAAGTGGGAGCACAAGGCAGGAGTGTGAGTGGAAGACAGAAGGCAGATTCAAGGCAGATTCACCTCTGGATATGACTATTTTGTTAGAAGTTAGTGAATGAGACTGAGTAATTGAAACCGTAAATTCATTAAGAGTAAATTAAGGGGCGCCTGGGTGGCTCAGTCGGTTAAGCGTCTGCCTTTGGCTCAGGTCATGATCTCAGGGTCCTGGGATCGAGCCCCACATCAGGCTCCCTGCTCAGCGGGAAGCCTGTTTCTCCCTCTCCTATCCCCGTGCTTGTGTTCCTGCTCTCACTGTCTCAGTCAAATAAATATATAAATAAATAAAATCTTTACCAAAAAGAGCAAATTAATATTAATCAATAACTAAGCAGGATTAGACAAAATTAGCAAACTAAAGAGACTTCCATTAGAGTTTTTTGAATGACTGATGACAGCATGTAATGTTCGGCCTGGTTCCCTGTAGGTGCTCCCTGGATAGATGAATGAGTCAGATGGTTACAGGGAAGCATGGGTGGGTGAGTGGGTGGAGGGAGGTACCTTCTGAGCTTTGTTGAACTCCTTATCCAGGTAGGCAACCTTCTGTCGAAGACTGGTGAGCTCTGGTGTGGGAAAAGCAGGGAGTCTCAGCCTCAGTCAGTGGCAGGAAGTTGAAAGGTCTTCCTGTCAGGCCTCTGTCCCCCAAAGCCACCCCCACCTAATGAGACCCTCTTAGCTCACCAACGCCATTCTTGCGTAATTCATCTGAAAGCTGGTAATTATTTGTCCGGAGTTCCAGGAGCTGAGCCTTGGGGGAAGCAGAGAAAGGAAACAACTAGGTTAGGAATTCGCCCCTAATTTCACCATGAGGGAGCTAATCCCCTAAGCCCCACAGACCCTACTGCCCTCTCTATGCCTCTCTAGTCACTCCTTAAGACCTATGCATGCTACATCCTAAATGAGCCTCCAGCCCCTCAGCCCCTGTCCCACCTTTTCCAGCTCTACTTAGAACCACAGCCTGCCTCACTCTTCCATCCCTCTGCATTCAGGCCATAGACAGAACACTGACGCAGTCAAGTTCTTGCTCACGCATATCCCAGGGTTCCCCATGCCCACAAGATAAAGTTCTCCCCCCTAATCCTGGCTGACTTCATCAGACACTAAACACTGGTCTATCTTTCTGTCATAGGATAGAGAGTATTGTCTATCCGCCTGGCCAGACTTGGAGGGCCCTGAGCATAGGGGGCAGGAGCCTGTACTCCTCCTTCTTTTCAAGGGAAGAGGACCTGGTATTCTCCTGTCCAACTTACACTAAGTTGGGAGCTGCCTGGGGTCCTCCCCACCAAGGCTCTTTAGAATTAACCCCTTTAAAGAATTAAGGGAAAATGAAGTATGGGTCACTCCAAACAGCATACCCCTTCCTAACAGCCCTGTAGGGCAGTGAGGCCGGTTCTTCCCAGACTTACTATCCCTTATGCCACCAGGATCTTTCCCTCATCCCATGGCACCAGCCTTCACCCCCTGGTGGTCTGCTTAAGGTCAAAGGGCTTGGCCCCTACAGAATCTTTCCTGCCCCTGTTACTCTACCAGATCCAATGATCTGTATTCCCCTGTCTTGATCCAGTTAGTACACCCTTGGCACCCACACAGAAGCCTTATCCGTCAGAGCCAAATGGTTTTCCCCTCACTCATGGCCTAATTAAATCAATATTCCTCACTCAAGGGTTCCCCACACCCCTCAAGAACTCCCTAGTCACAATCCAACGGAATGGCCCTACATCCTTCAGGCTTTCTCCTCCACAAAACCTTGGGTGGGCCAACTGGATTACTCTTACTCACTTAGAATCTCCCCTCACAAGTTACAGGTTGTAACTTCCCCTTTCACCCTCCTGGATCTCACCCTTTCACCCTAAGCATCCCTCACACAGGAACAACTGGTTTATCTCATTCAAGTATCAATGGATCACCTACCCTCAGAGTTCCCCTCTCCTCCCACAGGATCCTACTTAGGGCTCAGAGTCTCCCCAAACAAAATCCAATGGTCTTCCCCAGTAAGGAACTCTCTCAACAAGGGCCTACTTTTGCCTTGCATCCCAACTCAGAGTTGTCCACAAAAGAATTCGAGTGGTCAGGGTACCCAACTGGGGTACTTCTCCAAAGTCCAATGATTTCCTCTCTGTGTGGTCCAAGCTATCACTCTTTAACCTTTTTTGGTCCTCTCTCCAACAGGAATTAATGGTATTATCCATTCTGGGTCCTCTTCACCCCAGGCTTAATGGGATCACCCCTAACATAGATCCAAAGGTTGCGCCCCCTCTTAGGATCCACTACCAGCACCCACACAGGAACTCCACTCCCAGAACAATGACAACATGTGGGGTCTTTGCCCAATTCCCTGGCATAGTGGTATCTCCCACAAACATTTCCACCTTCCACCGGATAATGAATGGTACTGCCCTCTCAAGGGCTCCCCCCACCATGACGCAAATGGCCCAATGCCGGTTTCCTTCCTCTCCAGACAAAATGGTTTCGCCCTCTCAGGATCTCCTCTCAAAACCCAATGTTATCATCACCGACCCATGGTATCCCCCGCACGGGCCAAAGGTCTCGTCCCCTCCAGGTGTGAGTGAGGTATCGCCCACTCTAGGACTCTCTCCTCCGCCCACAAAGCTAACAGACGCCAACCCCTCAGAACCCAACAGTATCTCCGAACCCAAGAGTCTCGCCCCTCAGAGCCTCAGTTTCCCTTCCCCAGACCAACCCCCTAGACCCAAGGTCCACCATAACCAAACCCTCCTCAGAGCCGGTGCCACGACCTCTCTCTACCCCGCCCCCCGTCGCCTAGCGCGGTGGTCTTTTCGCGGCGAGCGGCACCTGCATCCGCTGAAACTCCTCCTCAGACAGAGCTTGCGCCATGTTCCTCCCCCCCACCCCCCCCACAGCCTTCTGCGCAGATGCAGGTCGTCCCTCCTGTCAGTATTACGATCGGATCAAACCACTGGCCAGGAATGGAGGGGGAGGAGTCTACCCCGGAAGTTCAGTATTTTGGAGACGGAGAGAAGAGAGTGAAACTGACAGGTCAGGTGAACTGCAGTTTAATGTTTTACCGCAAACTCGGTCGTCTGATCTGGCTTTTGAGGTCTCATAGACCACCCATTGTGATGCGACACTGTGGCATCCCTATGTCATCGGTGGACTCGTCGCTAGGGAAGGGTTTGCCGACAGAAAATCACCCTTCCGCCGTACTCCTTTAATGAGAATGGTTGACTTATAACCCCAGAAATGAAAGCGGAAGCTTTGCGCGCTGATATTGTTCCCGCCCTCCTCCGAGTGACCCCAGAGGGAAATCCCGCCTCTGGTGAAGCCCTTGGCTTTTTTTTTTTTTTTCTTTTGGTAAGATTTGATGCTGATTTTCTTTCTTTCTTTTTTTTTTTTAAAGATTTTATTTATTTATTTGACAGAGAGAGATCACAAGTGGGCAGAGAGGCAGGCAGAGAGAGAGAGGAGGAAGCAGGCTCCCCGCTGAGCAGAGAGCCCGATGCGGGACTCGATCCCAGGACCCTGAGATCATGACCTGAGCCGAAGGCAGCAGTTTAACCCACTGAGCCACCCAGGCGCCCTGATGCTGATTTTCTTAACAAACACCGTACATCCTGTTAGGTAAAGGGCTTAGCCAGAAATAAATGTAAAATACCCAAAAGGAAAGAACCGCAGTGAATCAAAAGAAAAAGCTTCGTATAAAACAAAAACAAAAACAGGATGGCGAAACCCCAGGAACATCCAAATAAGTAGTAAAATGCATTATAAGCCTCTCTTGTGCTTTCTGGCTCCCTATACAAACCCCACTACCCAAGCAGTAGTTTTTATCTGGGAAAAAGCAACATTAGAAAGCATGTTTAGAGACATTATCAATACTAGCATACTCTATTTTATCTTTCTTTGGTAGGGGACGGTAACTTAATTTTTATATCATTTTAAATGTACCCAAAAGGAAGAGTGGTACAAGGAAATTCCAGGTACTCCTACCCAGATTCGTCCATTGTTTACGTTTCACCACCTTTGCCTTATCATTCTTTCTATGCAAAATTTCTGAACCATTGGCTTCAGTATTTAGTGATCATTTTCTAACACCAACATTCCTTTCGTATTTATTAGTTGCTATTCTACAGTAAGGAAGAGCTTTCTCTTCTCCCCCATTTATGTATGTATATCTGTACAGACTTACTTTGTTCAATAAATTATAATCACTATCATTATTTCCTTTGGTGCTCAAACTGTCCCAGATTTGGCCAGCGGGAGCTCCTTCAAGTTGACTTCCCTGTCCCGTTGGCATGCCCCCATCGTTTTGTTTTTGTTTTTGTTTTGCACTTAATGTTGGCATTATAAGATACTCCAGACTCACCTTATTTTTTTTATTTAAATTCAGTTAATTAACATGTAGTGTATTATTAGTTTCAGAGGTAAGAGTTTAGTGATTCAACAGTTCATATCACACCAAGTGCCCTCCTTAATGTCCATTCCCCAGTTACCCCAGCCCCCTACCCACCTCCCCTCCTGCAATCCTCAGCTTGTTTCCTAGAGTTAAGAATCTCTCTCTTGGGGCGCCTGGGTGGCTCAGTAGGTTAAGCCGCTGCCTTCGGCTCAGGTCATGATCTCAGGGTCCTGGGATCGAGTCCCACATCGGGCTCTCTGCTCGGCGGGGAGCCTGCTTCCTCCTCTCTCTCTCTGCCTACCTCTCTGCCTGCTTGTGATCTCTCTCTGTCAAATAAATAAATAAAATCTTTAAAAAAAAAAAAAAAGAAAAGAAAAGAATCTCTCTCTTGGGGCACCTGGGTGGCTCAGTGGGTTAAGCTGCTGCCTTCGGCTCAGATCATGATCTCAGGGTCCTGGGATCGAGTCCCGCATCGGGCTTTCTGCTCAGCAGGGAGCCTGCTTCCCTCTATCTCTCTCTCTGCCTGCCTCTCTGTCTACTTGTGATCTCTCTCTGTCAAATAAATAAATAAAATCTTTAAAAAAAAAAAGAATCTCTCTCTCTTTTTTTTTTTTTTTGAGTTAAGAATCTCTTATGGTTTGTCTACCTCTCTGATTTTGCCTTATTTTACTTTTCCCTCCCTTCCTCTGTGGTCCTCTGGTTTGTTTCTTAAATTCCACGTATGGGTGAAATAAAATAATAATTGTCTTTCTTTGACTTACTTCACTTAACATAATACCCTCCAGTTCCATCCAGGTTGTGGCAATTGGTAAGATTTCTTTTTTTTTTTAATCTTTTTTTTAAATTTATTTATTTGACAGACAGAGATCACAAGTAGTAGGCAGAGAGGCCGACAGAGAGAGAGGAGGAAGCAGGCTCCCTGTGGAGCAGAGAGCCCGATGTGGGGCTCGATCCCAGGACCCTGGGATCATGACCCGAGCTGAAGGCAGAGGCTTAACCCACTGAGCCACCCAGGCGCCCCCCTTTTTTTTTTTTTTTTTTTGATGGCTGAGTGCAGTCTGACCTTATTTTCAGTGCCAGTTGACAAAGTGTGTATTGCTATTGAGGTGTAATTGTTTCTAGGCCCTCCCAGTGTACAAAGCTAGGAAGTACATGTATGTGTTCTCCATCTAGCCATACATATCTATTTATATGTTTTGCTATAGGTATCTATATTTTGAAAACATAAATTCATTACTAATACCTTACATGTCAACCCACCAACACAAGGTTCATTCTAGTTGTCTCACTTTCCATATTTGTAAATCCCTTCTTCAGTGAAAAGAAACCTGGACTCTCATTATCCTCAACAAATGTGCTTATTTGTGCAATCATATAATACCCATTAGGTAACAAGAATTGCTAAATCATAAGACTGCAGAAAACAAACCTACCAACTAGAGGTCAATATAGTTATTTTACAGTCTCTCATCTTTAGGCTCATGGCGTCTAAAGTCAAATAATCTAATAGTCTAACAGTCTAATACTGGGTTTAACAAACTTCACTATTTGATGCAGTTCCTTTTGTCTTTAATCTGATGATAGTCAAAATACTGTGTTCAAGAACTACTTGGGTTAGTTCTCCTCCTCCTCGCCCCCTTCCATTAGGCTGTGTGATTCATTTGAAATACCATCAGATTCCTTTGTTTCTACTAGAATTCCATTTTGCCCCTCCCCACCGTTGTGGAGGTAACCAGTCTACTTACTTTCTGGTTTAGCCTTTCTGTGTTTCTTTTTGCTCAATGAACAGATATATGTATATTATCTTATTTTTCGTGCATGAAGGGTAGTGTGCTTTGCATTTGTTGTTTGACACTATATCTTGTCTCTCTTGCAGCTACATGGTACCCCATTTTGTAGATGTATCGTAATTTAACCACTCGCCTATGTTTGCCCATGTAGGTTGTTTCCGATACTTTGCAATTATAAACAATGCCAAAAAGAATGCCCTTGTATGTATATGTAATTTTGTGTTATCTGAGGCATATATTTAGGGACAATACATATAAATTGGATTGCTGCATCAAAAAGTGCAGATGTAGTTTTGTTGGGTATCTCCAAATTTCTTCCCCAAAGGGCTGTTCCCATTTCATTCCCACTAGCGATGTATTTGACAACCTGTTTCCCACAGCCTTTCCAAGAGACTGTGCTGTTATTTTTTAAAATTTTCTCTGATCCAGGGGCACCTGGCTGGCTCAGTTGGCTAAGCATCTGCCTTCAGCTCAGGTCATGATCCCAAGGTCCTGGGATCGAGCCCCACATCGGGCTCCCTGCTCAGTAGAGAACCTGCTTCTCCCTCTCCTACTCCCCCTGCTTGTGTGCTCCTTCTCTCTCTCTCTCTCCATCAAATAAATAAGTAAAACCTTTAAAAATTTTTTTCTCCAATCTGAGAGGTAAGAAATGCTATCTTATTGAAGGTTTTTTGCCCTCATTTTCATAGGGGTAAATAATTTGCCTGCTTTGGGAAAGCATTTTCAGCCAGAGCTTTTTACCTTTTGTAATTTCATGAATTTATTGAGATGCTCTCCCTCTCCCCCCATATATATAGTTAAAAGATAAACTGTAGGCATATTGAAAATTTTAGGAGTTTATTTGAGCAAAACATATCTGAATTAGGCAGTATCTAATCTAGCAGATGGAAAAGAGCCCTGAGAAGCTGTACAAAATGACATTTATGGCCAGAAGGGAGCAGGAATAAGGAATTTTTCCAAGCAGAAAGCCCAAGTTGGTTATTGCAAGTTTACTTTCCTTTAGGGGATGGCAGAAGTTTGTCAGAAAGACCACCAAACTAGTGCCGAGTGGGTGCTTCCTTTTTTTTTTTTAAGGATTTTATTTATTTATTTGACAGAGAGAGAGAGATCCCAAGTAGGCAGAGAGGCAGGCAGAGGGAGAGGAGGAAGCTGGCTCTCTGCTGAGCAGAGAGCCTGATGCGGCCTCGATCCCAGGACCCTGAGATCATGACCTGAGCTGAAGGCAGAGGCTTAACCCCCTGAGCCACCCAGGTGCCCCATGAGTGGATGATTCTTGATTGACTGGTGTAAGAGTTCATATCTGGGAGAGCCAAAACTGTAATTAAGTCTTCGCTTGGTGATGTGCATAAGCAACTCCATTTTGGAGCTGTTGTTTGTTTGTTTAACAATATATATACTAAAGGGTACAGTTCAGTGAGTTTTGACAAATGTATATAACGTTGTAATGACTACCACAATCAATATATAGACCATTTTCACCACGCGCAACAGGTTCTTTCGCACCCCTTCCCAACACCCCCCCATACCTCAGGCAACCATGAATTTGCTTTTTGTCACTATAGATTATATTTGTCTTTTTCAGAGTTTTATACAAATGGAATGAGACAGTATGTACTCATGTATCTGGTGCCTTTCACTCAGCATAATGCCTTTAAGATTCATCCAACTTGGGGTGCCTGGGTGGCTCAGTGGGTTGAGCCTCTGCCTTTGGCTCAGGTCATGATCCCAGGGTCCTGGGATCGAGCCCCGCATCGAGCCCCGCATCGGACTCTCTGCTCAGCGGGGACCCTGCTTCCTTCTCTCTCTCTCTGCCTGCCTCTCTGCCTACTTGTGATCTCTGTCTGTCAAATAAATAAATAAAATCTTTAAAAAAAAGATTCATCCAACTTGCTGTGTATATCAGTACTTTTCCGCTTTTTACTGATGAATAGAATCCCATAGTACAGATATTTCACAATCTGTCGATCCATCCTCCTGGGGTCGTTTTATTTTATTTTTTTTTATTATTTTTTTAAAGATTTTATTCATTTATTTGACAGACAGAGATCACAAGCAGGCAGAGAGGCAGGCAGAGAGAGAGGAGGAAGCAGGCTCCCCGCTGAGCAGAGAGCCCGATGCGGGGCTCGATCCCAGGACCCTGAGATCATGACCTGAGCTGAAGGCAGAGGCCTTAACCCACTGAGCCACCCAGGTGCCCCTGGGGTCGTTTTAATTTGGGTTTCTCCAACTATGAGTGAGATTACACTTTTTACATATCGAAGGGCCATGTCAATATACTTTTTAAATGTGTGAATTGTTTGTTCACATCCTTTGCCCTTTTTTTATTGGCTTTTTTGACCTTACTCCCTCAAGTTTCAAGACTTCTTTGTATATGGAGGATATGAACGCTTTACTGTTTAAAGATACTGCGTGCATTTTCTCGCAGACTCTCAGTTGTCTTTTGACCTATACATAGAGGTATGTATACTAACTCATGCACAGACACATATCTACAATGGTTTCTGTATCTTTCCATCTGTATGTATTTTAACACAAACATGAATTCATACCGATATTCCAGTACCTCATAGTTCATTCTATCTCTTCTTGCTTATTTATGTGTTCCCGCTCCAAACATGAGAAACCTGGCTCCAACCATCCACCACCCATTTATGTAATTATATAATTGCTATAAACATGTCTAGCAATATCAGAATTGTTAACTTGGACCTCTGTGGGAAATAACTTTAACAAAATTGAGTTAAATATTTTTCTGTGGTTCCTTTTGTCTTTAACATTGGGGTTTCCAGTCAAAGGACCCTTTTCCAAGGTTACTTAGGTTAGCATGCCTTCTCCTGCCCCCTTCAGTGAGGTCATGTCCTTTATTTGTAATAGAGTTAGATTATGTTGTCACAGTCTGCATTCCACCCTGGGATTCCCTGACCTCCCAGTTGATTTTTTTTTAATTTTCATAGATTAAGATTCATTTTTGTGTGTGCTATAAAGATCTATGGGTTTTGACAAACACAGTTTAAAGTTTTCTTCCTATAGATTTTTTTTGTTGCATTTCTTGTTAGATTCACTCTTAAGGTATATTATCCTCATTGCTGCTATTGTAAATGGGGTTTTCTCTATCATTATATCCTCTAACTGGTTATTATTTGTATATATGAAGGCCATTGATGTCTTTTAAAAAAGATTTTATTTTATTTATTTATTTTTGAAAGTTCATGTATTTTTAGAAAGCTCTACACCCAACATGGGGCTCGAACTCACAACCCTGAGATCAAGAGTCATATGTTCCACCAGTGGAGCCCTCCAGGTGCCCCATGAAGGCCATTGACTTTTTTATGTTAATTTTACTTTCCTCCACTTTGCTGAATACTTTGTTATAGTTTTATCATTAATTCTGTAGGTTTTGCCAGGTACAAAACCATATCATTTGAAAATAAAGGTATCTTTATTTCTTCTCCTCCAGTTAGTGTACCTCTAATTGATTTCTCTCGTCTAATTATCATTTTCCACTAACAGGAACCAGAGATCCTTTTTGAAATGGTTGATTGCAGGTCCGAGACAAGGAAAGTACAAGGTGAATCTGGAGCATCTTGTTTGACCATCCATTGAATGAATTTGAATTTAAAAAGAATCCATGAGGGGCACCTGGGTGGCTGAGGTCATGATCCCAGGGTCCTGGGATCCAGTCCCACATCAGGCTCCCTGCTCAGCAGGGAGCCTGCTTCTCCCTCTGCCCCTCACCTTGCTCATCTCTCTCTCAATAAATAAATAAATAAATAAATAAATAAATAAATAATCTTTTAAAAATTAAGAAGAATCTATGAGTCAGGTTAAGCATCTGCCTTCGGCTCAGATCATGATTCCAGGGTCCCGGGATAGGATTGAGCTCTGCTTCAGGCTACCTGCTCAGTGGAGAGCCTGCTTCTCCCTCCTCCCCACTTGCACTCTCTCTCCCTATCTCCATCACCATCTCTGCCTCTCTCTCTCTCTCTCTCTCTCTCAAATAAATAAATAAAATCTTAAAAAATAAAAAATGAAGCCATAAGTCCCAGCTAATTTAAATAAATGAATGGAGGACAAGGGAAAACTCCCTTACAGTGGGTTGTCAACTACTAAATGTAGAAGAAATGATGAAATTAGAAAATTACTCTATGGGGGCACCTGGGTGGCTCAGTGGGTTGAAGCCTCTGCCTTCGGCTTGGGTCATGATCCCAGAGTCCTGGGATCAAGCCCCATATGGGGCTCTTTGCTCGGCAGGGAGCCTGCTTCCTCCTCTCTCTGCCTGCTTGTGATCTCTGTCAAGTAAATAAATAAAATCTTTAAAAAAAAAAGAAAAGAAAATTACTATATGGCAAACACCACTGTAGTAATTGTTTCAGGCAAAAATCATCAATGGGTGCTAAAACCAGTGGGTGAAAGTATGATGAGGAATGCTATATTTACATAGTATTAAAGGATCTCCCCACAGATTATTGTTTTTTTAAAAAATTTTGAAAGATTTTGTTTATTTATTTGTCAGAGAGAGAGAGCAAGAGCACAAGCACGAGGAGCCACAGGCAGAGGGAAAAGCAGGCTCTACATTGAGCAGGGAGCCCGATGCTAGGCTTGATCCCAGGACCCTAGGATCATAACATAAGCTGAAGGCAGACCCTTAACCAATTGAGCCACCCAGGTGCCCCTCAACAAATTACTTCTCAATTATAATTAGAAAAATGGTAACTTTACTGTGGAGAAACCTGGTGGACACTACCTTCACCAAGAGGACATTAACATCATGAATATGGGGACAGACTGGTATTTCCTGCCTCCTGATGTGAGGCACTGAGAAAGATGCGTCACTTCTGTGGTGTTTCTGCCAAATATTCAAATCTGAATCTAATCATGAAAAAATATCAAGCAAACTCCAATTGAGGGACATTCTACAAAATAACAGTTCGTACTCTTCAGAAATACCAAGGTCATAAAAAGAAAAGCAAAGGAAAACTGAGGAAGTGATCCAGGTTTAAGGAGATTAAAGGAACATGACAACTGAATGCTACATGTGATTTCTGCATTGAATCCTGTACCAGGAAAAAAAAAGGATTTTATTTTACTGTAAAGGATGTCAGGGGCACGTGAGTGGTTCAGTGGGTTAAGCGTCTGCCTTTGGCTCAGGTCGTGATCCCAGTATCCTGGGATCAAGTTGCATTGGGCTCCCTGCTCAGCAGGGAGTCTGCTTCTCCCTCTCCTCCCCGCTCTTGCTCTCTCTCTTGCTCTCCCACTCTCAAATAAATAAATAAAATCTGTAAAAAGAAAAAAGGTGTCGGGGGGACAATTGGCAAACTTTGAATAGTGTTTCCAAAATAGATCACAGGAATCTATCAGAATTAATTTCCTGATTTTGATAATGATACTGTGGTTATATAGGGGACAGTTTTTCTCTTATATATCTTTGTACAGGAAAGAGTTGACACTGAGACTGGCTATCCTTACAAAGGCATGATTGCAAGGTTAGCCCTTGACTGGCATCTGGTAACTTGGGTGACAAAGAGTTTCCTACCCTGATACAGAAGTTTTTCCAAATGGTAAGAATGGTTCACTGTGCCCAACCATTTGTACAATGTGATTTAGGCTGAGCACCTGCATTCCTTTAGGGAGCCTGGAATTTTGGTAAATGGTAGGTAGAGGGGGGCTCGTAACCATCCCCCAGTGAAAACCTTAGGCACTGAGTCTCTAACGAGCTTCCCTGGTACACAAAGTATTACACATGTTGTCACAGCTCAGTGCTAGAGAAATTAAATTCATCTGTGTGACCGCTCTGGGAGAGGACTCTTACAAGCTTGTGCCTGCTTTCCTCTGGACCTCAGCCCATGTCAATTTTCCCTTTGCTCAAGGCAGGTGGGGAGTCTAAGGAAGTCCATGCAAGGATTTCTCCAGATTCCACCTGTGCCCGTTTATCTTGTTGATCTTGTCATGTATCTGTCCTTTCACGGCAGTACACCTTAGCTAGGAGTACAACTATATGCTGAATCTTCTAAGTCATCCTGCTGAATCACCATACTGGGGGATGGTCTTGGGGACCCTGACACAAAAATACACACATACGCAGAAAGAAGGAATGATAAAGGACAGTGGCAGAAAGTTAACAGAGGAGGATCCCAATAAAGGATATACAGGAATTGTTTTGCAGCTTTGCTGTAAATCTGAAATTCTTTCTTTTTTTTTTTTAAGATTTTATTTATTTGGGTCACCTGGGTGGCTCAGTGGGTTAAGCCTCTGCCTTCAGCTCAGGTCATGATCTCAGGGTCCTGGGATAGAGTCCCGCATCGGGCTCTCTGCTCAGAAGGGAGCCTGCTTCCTTCCCCTCTCTCTGCCTACTTGTGATCTCTGTCAAATAAATAAATAAAATCTTTAAAAAAATTTTTTTTAAAGATTTTATTTATTTGGGGCACCTGGATGGCTCAGTGGGTTAACGCCTCTGCCTTCAGCTCAGGTTGTGATCTCGGGATCCTGGGATTGAACCCCACATCCGGCTCTCTGCTCAGCAGGGAGTCTGCTTCCCCCCCCACTTCTGCCTGCCTCTTTGCCTACTTGTGATCTCTCTCTGTCAAATAAATAAATAAAATCTTTTTTAAAAAAGATTTTATTTAGGGCGCCTGGGTGGCTCAGTGGGTTAAGCCGCTGCCTTCAGCTCAGGTCATGATCTCAGGGACCTGGGATCGAGTCCCGCTCTCTGCTCAGCGGGGAGCCTGCTTCCCTCTCTCACTCTCTCTCTGCCTGCCTCTCTGCCTACTTGTGATCTCTGTCTGTCAAATAAATAAATAAAATCTTAAAAAAAGATTTTATTTATTTAGCAGAGAGAGAGAGAGAATGAGCACAAGCAGGGGGAGAGGGAGAAGCAGGCTCCCCACTGAGCAGGGAGCTTGATGCAGGGGCTCCATCCCAGGATACTGTGATCACTACCCAAGCCAAAGGCAGACGCTTAATCGACTGAGCCACCCAGGCGCCCCTGTAAATCTGAAATTATTTCAAAATTAAAACTTTAAAATGGAAAATGAAACCAAATCTGTATCTTAAGTGGGTATATTGCTTATTGCTAGAGGTATGTCTGCTTTTAGATCCTCTCCGTGAACAGACATGGGAAATACACACACACATAGACACAAACAGTTCTCTTTCTCCATCTTATCTAAAATCTGGAGATCATCTTGTTACCTTCAGTTCTAATTCAATACTTCAGGGTACATTCTTCTCTTCCTCCATCCAGATTTATAACTTCCTTATATTTGTAACTCCGTTAGTAAGTACCTAGTTCCCATTATTTCTAATATATTTACATGTTTCCTGAAACCTAGATTATACAAAAGGGAATTTTGGAATTGTTAACTCATACTTCCACAAAAGCATACCTATTTATTAGAGATCAATATTTATTTATAGGCATTTTAATTTTTATTTATATATTTTTAAGTGAAAAATATTCTTTGGATTTCTTTCTTTCTTTCTTTCTTTCTTTCTTTCTTTCTTTCTTTCTTTCTTAAGACTTCATTATTTGATAGAGATGGAGACATCAAGAGAGGCAACACATGCAGGGAGAGTGTGAGAGGGAGAAGCAGGATTCCTGCTGAGCAGGGTGCCCAATGCAGACCTCGATCCCAGGACTCTGGGAATGCGACCTGATTGACCGGAGCCAAAGACAGATGCTTAACAGCTGAGCCACCCAGGCAGCCCTGATTTTTATTTATTTATTTTTTAAATATTTTATTCCTTTATTTGAGAGAATAAGAGAGCATGCGCACAAGGAAGGGGAGTGACAGGCAGAGGGAGAGGGAGAACTAGGTTCCCCCCAAAGTGGGGAGCCTGATGTGGGGCTCGATCCCAGGATCCAGAGATCATGACCTGAGCTGAAGGCAGATGCTTAACCAAGTGAGCCACTCAGGTACCCCTATTATTTTTTTTAAAGAAAGAGAGAGGGACACCTGGGTGTCTCAGTTGGTTAAGTATCTGACTTTGTCTTAGGTCATGATCCCAGGGTCCTGGAATCGAGCCCCACTTTGGGCTCTCTGCTCAGGGGGAGTCTGTTTCTTCCTTTCCCTCTGCCTCTTCATCTCCCTTGTATTCCCCTACCCCAGCTTGTACTCTCTTTCCAATAAATCAATAAAATCTTTAAAAAAAAAGAAAGAAAAAAAGAAAGGAAGGAAGAGAAAGAGAAAGAAACAAAGAAAAAAAGAAAGAAAACGTTATCCATTCTGCACTGCCTTTGCACCTTTTTCAAGTCAATTAACTAGGGTGCCTGGATGGCTCAAATGATTTTGATTTCAACTCAGGTCATGATCTCAGGGGCCTGGGGTAGAGCCCCGTGCCCGCGTCGGCGCTAGCATGGAGTCTGCTGGAGATTCTCTCTCTTCCTCTGCCTCTGTCCCTCCTCTCGCTTTCTCTCTCACATTCTCTCTCAAATAAATAAATAAATATTTGTTAAAAAGTCAATTGACCGTACATGTGTGGGTCTATTTCAGGAGTTTCTATTTTCTTTCATTGATATATGTTGCTGTCTGGACATGCATACCACAATGTCTTGATTGATAGAGCTTTACAATGAATCTTGAAGTCAGGAAGTCCACCAAATTTGTTCTTGCTTTTCTAAGTTGTTTCTTTTTTTAAGTTTTTTTTTTAAACTAACTTCTACACCAGTCATGGGGCTTGAATTTATGACCCCAAGATCAAGAGTTGCATGTTCTTAAAAAAAATAAAGAGGGGTGCCTGGGTGGTTCAATGGGTTAAGCCTCTGCCTTCGGCTCAGGTCATGATCTCAGGGTCCTGAGATCAAGCCTGCATTGGGCTCTCTGCTCAGCAGGGAGGCTGCTTCCCCCTCCCTCTGCCTGCCTCTGCCTCTTTGTGATCTCACTCTCTCTGTCAAATAAATAAATAAAATATTTTTTAAAAGAGTTGGATGCTCTTGCAACTGAGCCAGCCAGGCTCCCCTCTAAGTTGTTTCGGCCCTTTTCATTTCCCTGTGAATTTTAGAATCTGCTTGTCAATTCTTCAAAACAAAACATGCAAGGATTTTGACAGATTGCACTGAAACTATAGATGAATCTTGAGAGAATTTACATCTTACTATACTAAGTCTTCTGATCCATGAACTTGGTTTTCTCTCCACTTATTAAATCTTTAATTTCTCTCAGCCAATACTCAATGTACTGGTCTTGTTCTTCCATATTTTTGATGCTACAATGAATGTTATTTTAAAATTTCAGTTCCTGGGGCCCCTGGGTGGCTCAGTCGGTAAAGTGTCTGCCCTCTGCTCAGGTCACGATCCTGACGTCCTGGGATCTGGCCCCACACTGGGCTCTCTGCTCAGCAGGGAGTCTGCTTCTCCCTCTCCCCCTGCTCCCCCTTCCCTGCTCCTGTTGTCTCACTCACTCTTTCTATCTCAAAGAAATAAATAAAATGTTTAAAAATTTTTTCAACTCCCTATGGATCATTGCTGGTATATAGAAATATAGTTAAGGGGCGCCTGGGTGGCTCAGTGGGTTAAGCCGCTGCCTTCGGCTCAGGTCATGATCTCAGGGTCCTGGGATAGAGTCCCACATCGGGCTCTCTGCTCAGCAGGGAGCCTGCTTCCTCCTCTCTCTCTCTGTCTGCCTCTCTGCCTACTTGTGATCTCTGTCTGTCAAATAAATAAATAAAATCTTTAAAAAAAAAAAAGAAATATAGTTAAATGTAGTGTATTGATCTTGTATCCTGCAATCTTCCTAAAGTCACTTATTTGTTCTAGTGGAGTTTTTTTTTTTTTTTGTAGATTCCACATGATTTTCTACATAGATGAATACATACATACATGTCACTTTCTAATAAAGACAGCTTTGTTTCTTCCTTTCCAATCCGTATATATATTTTGTTTCTTTCTTGCCTTATTGCACTGACGAACCCTCCAAAACGATGTTGAATTGAAGTGATGAGAGTGGACGTCCTTGCTTTGTTCCTGATCTAGGGAAAAAGACATTCAGCTTTACGACACTAAGTTTGATGTTACTACCATTTGCAACGACATGGATGGAGCAAGAGAGTGTGATGCTGGGCAAAAGAAGTCAGTCAGAGAAAGATACATACCATATGATTTCACTCTTACGTGGAGTTTCTTTTTTAAGGATTTTATTTATTTATTTGACAGACAGAGATCACAAGTAGGCAGAGAAGCATGTAGAGAGGGGGCGTGGGGGGGTAGCAGGGTCCCTGCTGTATACACAAGTATCCTTCACAGAGATGCAAAAGTTTTAATTTTATTTATTTATTTGTCAGAGAGTGAGATAAAGAGTCCAATGGTGGGGGAGAAGCAGGCTCCTCACTGAGTAAGGAGTCTCATGTGGGACTCAGTCCCAGGACCCTGAGATCATACCTGAGCTGAAGGCAGAGGCTTTAACCCACTGAGCCACCCAGGCGCCCCTTAGGTGGAGTTTAAGAAACAAAACAAAAGGAGCACCTGGGTGGCTCAGTGGGTTAAGTTCTGCCTTCAGCTCAAGTCATGATCCTGGGATTGAGCCCCTCGTCGGGCTTCCTGCTCCCCTGGGAGTCTGCTTCTCCCTCTCCCTCTGCCCCACCAGCAGAGGTGCCCTACCTCTGCTCCACCTGCTTGTGCTCTCTCTCTCACTCACTCACTCTCTCTCTTAAATTAAAAAAAAGTCTTAAAAAAAGAAACAAAACAAATGAGCAAAGGGGAGAAAGTGAGAGAGAGAGAAACAAGCCAAGAAACAGACTCTCTCTCTTTTTTTTTTTTTCAGACAGACTCTTAACCATAGAGAACAAACTGATGGCTACCAGAGGGGAGGCAGGTGGAGGGCATGGGTGAAATAGACAATGAAGATTAAGGAGTGCACTTGTAATGAGCACCAGGTGTTGTATGGAAATGTTGACTCACTCTGTTGTACACCTGAAACTGCTATTACACTGTATGCTGACTAACTGGAATCAAAATTAAAACATAAAAAGGTTTGATCTTACTATACACTTTTGTAAATGCTCTTTGTCATGATGAGGAGATACTACCTTTTACTAGTTTTCTAAGAGCTTTTTTTTTTTTAAAGATTTTATTTATTTATTTGACAGAGAGAGATCACAAGTAGACGGAGAGGCAGGCAGAGAGAGAGAGATAGAGGGAAGCAGGCTCCCCGCTGAGCAGAGAGCCCGATGCGGGACTCGATCAAAGGACCCTGAGATCATGACCTGAGCCGAAGGCAGCGGCTTAACCCACTGAGCCACCCAGGCGCCCCGCTTTTTTTTTTTTTTTTTTGAATCAGGAATGGATGGTGGATTTTGTCAAATGCTTTTTCTGCATTTGTTGAGATGATCATATGGTTTTGCTTGCATTCCTGGAGTAGATTCAATTTTCTCTTTTGTATATTTTGTTGGATTTGATTTACTAAAATGTTGCTAAAAACTTTTGTATCTCTGGGACGCTTGAGTGGTTCAGTGGGTTGAACATGTACCTTCAGCTCAGGTCATGATCTTAGGGTCCTGGGACTGAGTCCCACATGAGACTCCTTACTCAGTGAGGAGCCTGCTTCTCCCCCACCATTGGACTCTTTATCTCACTCTCTGACAAATAAATAAATAAAATTAAAACTTTCGCATCCCTGTGAAGGATACTTGTGTATACAGTTGACTCTTTTTAAAAAACTTCTCATTTATTTTTTAAAAAATATTTTATTTATTTATTTGACACACAGAGAGAGAGATCACAAGTAGGCAGAGCAGCAGACAGAGAGAAAGGGGGAAGCAGGCTCCCTGCCGAGCAGAGAGCCCGATTCGTGGCTTGATCCCAGGACCCTGAGATCATGACCCAAGCGGAAGACAGAGGCTTAACCCACTGAGCAACCCAGGCGCCCCATTTATTTTTTTTAAGCAAGCTCTATGCCTAACATGGGACTTGAGCTCACAAACCTGGAGATCAAGTGTCACATTCTCCACTGACTGAGCCAGCAGGCTCCCCAACAATGGGCTCTTCTTGAACAATGCAGAGGTTGGGGCACTGATCCCCTGCACAGTTGAAAATCCACATAGAAATTTTGATTCTCCAAAATCTTAACTACTAACAGCCTACTGTTGCCTTACTGATAATATGAACAGCTAATTAACACATATTATGTGTTATATATCATATTCTTACAACAAAGTAAGCTACAGAAAACAAAATGTTATTAGTAAATTCAAAAGGGAGGTGCATGTGTGGCTCAGTTGCTTAAGCCTCTGCCTTCAGCTCAGGTCATGGTCCTGCAGTCCTGTGATCCAGCCCCTGCATAAGGCTCCTTGCCCAGTGGGGAATCTGCTTCTCTCTCTCCATCTGCCTGCTGCTTTCCCTGCTTGTACTCTCTCTCTCTGTCAAATTAATAAAAATAAAATCTTTTTTAAAAAACGAAATTCAGGGGCGCCTGGGTGGATCAGTGGGTCAAAGCCTCTGCCTTCAGCTCAGGTCGTGCTCAGGGTCGTGGCATAGAGTCCCACATCGGGCTCTCTGCTCAGCGGGGAGCCAGCTTCCCTCTCTCTGCCTGCCTCTCTGCCTACTTGTGATCTCTCTCTCTGTCAAATAAATAAATAAAATCTTTAACAACAACAACAAGAAAGGAAATTCAGGGGCATCTGGGTGGCTCAGTGGGTTAAAGCTTCTGCCTTTGGGTCAGGTCGTGATCCAGGTTCCTGGGATAGAGCTCCACATGGGGCTGTCTGCTCAGCAGGGAGCCTGCTTCCCACCCCCACCCCCACCCCGCCTGCCTCTCTGCTTACTTGTGATCTCTGTCTGTCAAATAAATAAATAAAATCTTTTTTAAAAAAAGAAAATTCAAGGGCGCCTGGGTGGCTCAGTGGGTTAAGCCGCTGCCTTCGGCTCAGATCATGATCTCAGGGTCCTGGGATCGAGCCCCGCATCGGACTCTCTGCTCAGCAGGGAGCCTGCTTCCCTCTCTTTCTCTCTCTCTCTACCGGCCTCTCCATCTACTTGTGACTTCTCTCTGTCAAATAAATAAATAAAATCTTTAAAAAAAAAAAAAAGAAAATTTATAAGGATGAAAAAATACATATACAGTACTGTACTGCATTTATTTAAAAAATCCTCATATAAGTGAACCTGTGCAGTTCAAACACATGTTGTTCAAGGATCAATGTACTTTTCTTATTTTTTTGAAGGATGTATTTATTTATTTGAGAGAGACAGACAGCACAGTGGGGAGGGGCAGAGAGAAGGAGAGGGAGAGAGGATCTTCAGTGGACTCTGGGTTGAGCGCTGAGCACATTGTGGACCTCCATGTCACAACCCTGAATCATGACCCTGAGAGCACAACCTCAGCCTGAAACCAAGAGTCAGATGTTCAGAGGACTGTGCTACCCAGACGCCCCAACAGTACTTTTCTTATAATGATATTCTCTGGTTTAGATGAGAAATGCTAGTCTCATAGAATGAAGTAGGGAGTATTCCTTCCTCTTAAATCTTCCGGACGAGTTTGTGTAGAATTGGTATTATTTATTCCTTAACTTATTTGGTAGAATTTCCCAAAAAAGCCATCTGGGCCTGGAATTTCCTTTGTGGGCAGATGTCTTCTTACAAATTCAATTTCTTTAATAGATACAGTGTTATCCAAGTTATTTATTTCTTCCTGAGCGAGCCTTGGTATTTTGTGTCTTTCAAGGAATTTGTTGCCAGAATTATTGTCATAAAGATGTTCATACAATTCTCCTATTTATTATTCTTTTTAAAATTGTGATAAAATATGCATAACATAAAACTTACCATTTTAACTATATTTAAGCATATAATTCAGTAGCACTAAATAAATTCAGTGTTGTATAACTATCACCACTGTGTATTTGTAGAACTTTTTCATCATCCCAGACAGAAATTATGTACTCATTAAGCAATAAGTCCCCATTCTCCCCCAACTGCCAACCCCCAACCCTCTACTCTACTTTCTGTCCCTGGGAATTTGCCTACCCTAGACATCTCATAAAAGTGGAATTACATAACCTACAATCCTTTTGTGTCTGGCTTATTTTACTTAGCATAGTGTCCTCAAGACTCATCCATTTTATAGCATGTGTCATAATTTTATTTCTTTTTTTAATTTTTATTTCTTTTTTAAAAAAGATTTTATTTATTTATTTGACAGACAGAGATCACAAGTAGGCAGAGAGGCAGGCAGAGAGAGAGGAAGGCAAGCAGGCTCCCTGCTGAGCAGAGAGCCCGATGTGGGGCTCCATCCCAGGACCCTGAGATCATGACCTGAGCTGAAGGCAGAGGCTTTAACCCACTGAGCCACCCAGGCACCCCAATTTTATTCCTTTTTATGGCCAAATCCACTATATACATCTAGCACATTTTGTTTATCTATGCATCTGTTGATGGACACTTGGATTGTTTCCACATTTTGGCTGTTATGAATAATGCTAGGAACATTGATGAAAGAGCACCTGGGTGGCTCAGCTGGTTAAGCATCTGCCTTTGGCTCAGGTCATGATCCCAGGGTCCTGGGATCGAGCCCTGTATTGGGCTCCCTGCTCAGTGGGAGTCTGCTTCACTCTCTGCCTCTGCCTCTCTCCCCCGTTGATGCTCTCTCACTCGCTCTTGCTCTATCTTAAATAACTAAAGATCTTTTAAAAAAAAGAATGTTGGTTTACAAGTATCTCTTATTATCCATTTAATATCTGTAGAAACTGTGGTGATGTTCCTTTCTCATTCTTGATATTGGTCATTTATATGTCTTCTCTTTTTCCTGACTTATGTGGCTATAAGTTTATCAGCTTTTCTGATTTTCTCAGTAATATTGGTTTCATTGATGTCTTTTATTGTTTTTCTATCTGCCATGTTACTGATTTCCACTCTGACCTTTATTATTTGTTTCTTTTGCTTCCTTTTCTAGTTTTTTTTAAAGATTTTATTTGTTTATTTGACAGACAGAGATCACAAGTAGGCAGAGAGGCAGGCAGAGAGAGAGAGGAGGAAGCAGGCTCCCTGCTGAGCAGAGAGTCCGATGCGGGACTCGATCCCAGGACCCTAAGATCATGACCTGAGCCGAAGGCAGCGGCTTAACCCACTGAGCCACCCAGGTGCCCCTCTAGTTTTTTTTTTTTTAAGATTTTATTTGTTTATTTGAGAGAGAGAGAGAGCATACAAGCGTGGGTAGGGGTGGGGAAGAGGCAGAAGGAGAAGCAGGCTCCCTGCCAAGCAAGGAGTCCAATGTGGGGCTCAATCCCAGGACCCCGGGATCATGACCTGAGCCGAAGGCAGACGCTTAACCAACTGAGTCACCCAGGAACCTTAAACCTTCCTTTAATATAGGCATTTTTGTACTATAATTTTCTAAGTATTGCTTAGAAATACTTGTACCCCATACATTCTGTGATATATTGTTTTCATTTATTCAGTTCATTTAAAAATTTCCCTTTATAGTTCACATTATGATTTGCCCTTTGATTTCCTCTTTGACCCATAGGTTATTTAAAGATGTATTATTTAGTTTCCAAGTATTTGGGGATTTTCCAGATCTACTTCTGTTACTGGCTTCCAATTTAAATCAGTTTTGGTTAAAGAATGTGGTAAGACCTGAATCCTTTTAAATGTCTTCAAATGTGTTTTGTGGTTCAGAACATGGTCTATCTTCATAAATCTTTTATGTGCACCTGAGGAAATGTGTATTCTGCATTTTCTGGGTGAAATGTTCCATAACCGTCAGTCAGGTCGAGCTGGTTGGTAGTTCTAGTCTGTTCTCCTACATCCTTACTGATATTCTGTTTACTTGATTTTCCATCTGATTGTTCTATCAACTGTTGAGAGAGAAGCGCTGAACTCTCTCATTTTATTCATGGATCTGTCTTTCTCATTGCAATCCAATCAACTTTTGCTTCATTTATTTTGAAGCTCTGTTACTTTTATTTTTATTTTTTAGTTTTTTAAAAGATTTTATTTATTTATTTGACAGACGGAGATCACAGAGAAGCAGGCAGAGAGAGAGGAGGAAGCAGGCTCCCTGCTGAGCAGAGAGCCCGATTTGGGGCTCGATCTCAGGACCCTGGGATCATGACCTGAGCCAAAGTCAGAGGCTTTTTTTTTTTTAATATTTTTTATTTATTTATTTGACAGAGAGAGATCACAAATAGGCAGAGAGGCAGGCAGAGAGAGAGAGGAGGAAGCAGGCTCCCTCCCCGATCGATGCGGGACTCGATCCCAGGATCCTGAGATCATGACCTGAGCCGAAGGCAGCAGCTTAACCCACTGAGCCACCCAGGCGCCCCAAAGTCAGAGGCTTTAACCCACTGAGCCATCAAGGCGCCCCAAAGCTCTGTCACTTTTGACATAGTTGTATTTAAATCTAGTCTTTGTTTTCTATTTGTCCTATTTGTTCTTTGTTCCCTCTCTCTCTCGCCTTTTGAATTTACTGGGTATTTTTTATGATAGTTTCTTATTTCCTTTGTTGATTTATTAGCTATAACTCTGTCATATTAGTAGCTGCCTTAGCATTTATCTTTAACTTACTATTAATCTTTACCTTATTATAGTTTACCATCAAATGTTAGTGTACTATTTCATGTATAGTATGATAAACTTAACATATACTCTTTTTTTAAAAAATGATTTTATTTATTTATTTGACTGAGAGAGAAAGCCAGAGAACCCAAGCAGGGGAAACAGCAGAGGGAGCCAGAGAAGCAGGCTTCCAATGAGCAGGGAGCTCTCTGCAGGGCTCTATTCCAGGACCCTGGGATCATAACCTGAGCCAAAGGCAGACGCTTAAACGACTGAGCCACCCAGGCACTCCTATAGTATAAGAAGCTTAAAACAGTACATTTCCATTTCTCCCCTCCCAACGTTTGTTCCGTTGATAGCCATATATATATATATATTTTAAAGATTTATTTATTTATTTATTTGACAGAGAGAGATTACAAGCAGGCAGAGAGGCAGACAGAGAGAGAGGAGGAGGAAGCAGGCTCCCTGCTGAGCAGAGAGCCCGATGTGGGACTCGATCCCAGGACCCTGAGATCATGACCTGAGCCGAAGGCAGCGGCTTAACCCACTGAGCCACCCAGGCGCCCCAAATTTTATTTATTTATTTGACAGACAGAGATCACAAGCAGGCAAGGAAGGCAGGCGACAGAGAGAGAGGAGGAAGCAGGCTCGCAGATGAACAGGGAGCCCGATGCGGGGCTCGATCCCAGGACCCTGGAATCATGACCTGAGCCGAAGGCAGAGGCTTAACCCACTGAGCCACCCAGGCGCCCCGTAATATATTTTTTAAAGATTTTATTTATTCATTTGAGGAAGAGAGAGAGAGAGAGAGAGACAAAGAGAGCACAAGCAGGGAGAGGGGCAGAGGGAGAGAGAGACATGGACTTTACTGCTGAGCAGAGACTGACACGGGTCTCGATTCAGAACCTGGAGATCATTACCAGAGCGGAAGGCAGGCGTAGGTAGGGCCCTTCTGAGCCACCCAGGTGACCTTCTTTTAATATTTTTCTGTTTATTATTTATTTATTTATTTTTAAGTAATCTCTGCACCCAGCTGAGGCTCAAACTCGCAACCAAGAGATGAAGATTTGTATGCTCTTCCAACTGAAACTCCCAGGCACCCCTTTTTGTTTCTAATTTTTAAATGCTATTCCTTTTCTTTTCTGTCAACTTTCAATACTTTTATTGAATTGTTGTGCAGTATTTTCTTCTATGTCCTAGCCCCCTGCCAAAAAAAGTCTGATATCATGGTTTTATATTATCATTCCTTGGGTACCTCTACAGATATATTTACCATTATCATACTGTTCACTGATCCTATTTGTATATAAGGTTTCCATCTGGAATCATTTTTCACGTGCCCAAAGGAGACAATTTAAGATTTTTCCTTTACGGGGAGCCTGGCTTACTCAGTGGGTTAAGCCTCTGCCTTCGGCTCATGATCTCAGGGTCCTGGGATGGAGCCCCGCATCGGGCTTTCTGCTCAGAGGGAAGCTTGCATCCCCCTCTCCTCTGCCTACTTAAAATCTTTGTCTGTCAAATAAATAAATAAAATCTAAAAAAAAAAGATTTTCCCTTTATTCCATTAACTCTGTTTTTGTTTTCTGAAACTATTTATTGTTGCTTGTATAGAGGAAACATAGTTTTGGGTTCCTAGGTGGCTCAGTCGATGAAGCGGCTGCCTTTGACTCAGGTCATGACCCCAGGGTCCTGGGATTGAGTCCCAGATCGGGGTCCTTTCTCAGCAGGGAGCCTGCTTCTTCCTCACCCCCTCCCTCTGCCCCTCCTCCCTGCTCTGGCTCACTCTGTCTCTCTCTCTCAAATAAATAAAACCTTAAAAAAAAGAAACATAGTTTTTGCTGTTTATGGAAATCTAGGTTGAAAAGTTTTTTTCCCTCAGCATGACAAGGATATCATTCCTCTGTATTCTGGCCTCCATTATTGTCATTGAGACATTATCCATGAAGTTGTCATTCTTTTGTAAATAATCTAATAATCTACCTTTTCTTCCTTTTTGTGTGTGTGTTTCTTTTTTTATTTTAAATATTTTTAAATTTAAATTCAATTAATTAACATATAATGTATCATTGATTTCAGAGGTACAGGTCTGTGATTCATCAGTCTTACATAACACCCAGTGCTCATTACATCCCATGCCCTCCTTAATGTCCATCACCCAGTTCCCCCTCCCTAAATGGTATTCTTTTTTAATAGCTTTATTGAGATGTAATTCACATCCCATACAATTCACTTATTTGTTTATTTTTTTCCAATTTATTTATTTTCAGAAAAACAGTATTCATTATTTTTTCACCACACCCAGTGCTCCATGCAAGCTGTGCCCTCTATAATACCCACCACCTGGTACCCCACCCTCCCACCCCGCCCCCGCCACTTCAAACCCCTCAGATTGTTTTTCAGAGTCCATAGTCTCTCCCGGTTCACCTCCGCTTCCAATTTACCCAAAAGCACATACCCTCCCCACAATTCACTTATTTAAAGCGTATGATTTGGGATGCCTGGGTGGTTCAATGGTTAAGCGTCTGCCTTTGGCTCAGGTCATGATCCCAGGATCCTGGGATTGAGCCTCATCTTGGGGTGGAGGGTCCCTGCTCAGCGGGAAGCCTGCTTCCAACTCCAACTCCCTCATGGCTTGTGTTCCCTCTCTCACTATCTCTCTCTGTCATAAATAAATTTAAAAATCTCAAAATAAGTAAAGTGTATGAGTCAATGATTTTTAGTATATTCACAGAGATGTGCAATAATCAGCACAATTTTAGAACATTTTCATCATCTCAAAAAAATTCTTTACCCATTATCAGCCATTCCCCATTCCCCTCCAATTCTAGGCAATCACACATCTACCTTCTGTTTCTATAGATTTGCTCTTCTGGATACATCATATAAATAGAATCACACAATATGTGGTCTTTTGTGACTGGCTCCAGTCACTAGGCAGAATGTTTCAAGGTTTATCTATGTTGTAGTATTATCAGTATTTCGTACCTTCTTTTTTAAAAAGATTTTATTTATTTATTTGACGGAGAGAGAGATCACAAGTAGGCAGAGAGGCAGGCAGAGAGAGAGGGAAGCAGACTCCCCACTGAGCAGAGAGCCTGATGAGGGGCTCGATCCCAGGACCCCAAGATCATGACCTGAACCAAAGGCAGAGGCTTAAGCTACTGAGCCACCCAGGTGTCCCTACTTTGTACCTTCTTATTGCTGAATAATGTCCATTATATGGGTATACCATAATTTATTGATCCATTCATCAGTTGATGGACATTTGGGTTTTTACTTTTGGCTATTTTTTTAAAAAAGATTTTATTTATTTATTTGTCAGAGAGAGAGAGAGGATGTGCAAAAGCACAAACAGGGAGAGTGGCCGGGAGAGGGAGAAGGAAACTCCCCGCTGAGCAAGGAGCCCGATATGGGTGGGGCTCGATCCCAGAACCCTGGGATTGTGACCTGATTTCAAGGCAGATGCTCAACAGACTGAGTCACCCAGGCATCCCTTGGCTATTATCAACAATCATTTTTTAAGTCTCTTTTTCCCTTTGTGTATTTCATTTCAGATAATTTCTGTCATTCATGTTCACTAACCTCTTCTTTCAGAATGTCTAATCTGCCATTAATTCCATCTAGTGTACATTTATTTTTTTAAGAGTTTATTTATTTATTCATGAGAGACAGAGAGAGAGAGGCAGATGCAGAGGGAGAAGCAGACTCCCCGTGGAGCAGGAGGCTGATGTGTGACTTGATCACATCATGACCTGAGCCAAAGGCAGATGCTCAACCAACTGAGCCACCCAGATGCCCCATCTAGTGTACTTTTATTTTTTATTATTTATTTTTTTAAGATTTTATTTATTTATTTGACAGACAGAGATCACAATTAAGCAGAGAGGCAGGCAGAGGGAGACGGGGGAGGGCGGTGGGGGGCGGAGCAGGCGCCCTGCTGAGTAGAGAGCCCGATGTGGAGCCCAATCCCAGGACCCTGAGATTATGACCTGAGCTGAAGGCAGAGGCTTAACCCACTGAGCCACCCAGGCGCCCCTCTAGTGTACTTTTAAAACCAGATATTGTGTGGCACCTGGGTGGCTCACTCAGTTAAGCATCTGCCTTTGGGTGAGGTCATGATCCCAGGGTCCTGGGGTCGAGCCCCACATCAAGCTCCCTGCTCTCAGGGAGCCTGCTTCTTCCTCTCCTCCCTGCTTGCATGCTCACTCTCTCTCAAATAAGTAAATAAAATCTTTAAAAAGTTCTAGAAGTTCAATTTGGGTCTTTTATATATTTTCCACATTTCTACTTAACATGTTCCATCTTTCCTCTAACTTCTTGAACATATGCAATACAGTCACAATAACTCTTTTAATGTCCTTGCCTACTAATTCCCTCATCTGTGTCATTTCTGGATCTGTTTCTGTTGAATTTTCTCTTCATTATGGGTTGTATTTTCCTGTTTCTTTGCATACCTAATAATTTTGTATTGAATGCCAGACATTGTGACTCTTACCTTCTTGGGTACTGGCTATTTTTGTATTCCTCTAACCATTCTTGAGTTTTGTTTGGGGATGTGATAAAGTTACTTGGGAACATTTTGTTACTTTCAGGTTACAGCTTTTAAGCTTTGTTAGGTAGGATCACAGCAGTGTTGAGACTTGGGTTAAGTATCCCCACTACTAAGGCAAGACTCTTCTCAGTACTCTACCCAATAATCCATGAATTATGAAGTTTTCTTCTTAGGCTTTTGGGAAAAGGTATTATTTCCTGCTCAGCATGAATTCCAGTTATTGTTCTTTTTAATCTTTTTGTGTATTTTTCCCTGGCCTTCAGTAGTTTCCTCACAAGCCTGTGCTGATTAACACTCAACTGAATACCAGTGGAAATCCCCTGGAGATCTCTGGAATTGCCTCTCTGTGAATCCCTCTGTACTCTGATATCCTGCCCTGCTAACTTTAATTGCCCTGGCTTCCACCAGACTCATATGATTTGTCTCCTCAACACGGGCAGACTTCTAGATATTTTAAAGAAATGTTCTCTTATTAAGTAAACTCTGCCCACATTGTGGGGTTCAAACTCACCACCCTGAGATCAAGAGTTGCATAACTGAACCAGCCAGTGCCCCTAGGCTTACAGGTTATTCCTGAGTTGGCCCTTTCTCAGGCTGTAAGCTGGGCGATCGTAAGGCTCACCTTGTTTGTTCCCTATCTCTCAGGGATCACTTTGCTTCATTGCCTGATGTCTGATATCTTGAGATTTGCTGGGGCATATATTTTGTCTAGATTTTTATTTGTTTCAGGCAGGAAGGTAAATTTGGTCCCCGTTACTGAATCTTGGTTGGAAGTGGAAATCTCCTTATTGTTTTTGCTATTCTTATCATTCTATCTACTTCTAAACCAGGAGTATTAACATCTCCAATCACGATTGTAGATCTCTGTATTTCTCTCTTTATGTTTGTGTTGTGTCATCTATTTTGAAATTTTATTATTAGGTATCTTACGTACTTATGGTGTTATGTGTTTCTGATGCAGTCACCCTTTTATCATTATGAAAGGTCTCTATCTCTGGTAATACTCATAGTCTTAAAGTGTATTTTGTCTGTTATTAATACAGCCATTCCAGCTTTCTTAAGTTTAATGTTTGTGTAATATATGTTTTTCTATGCATTAAATTTCTTTTTTCTTTTTTTAAAATAAATCATTGGGTTTTTAAAGATTTTATTTATTTGAAAGACAGAGAGACTTGGGGCATCTGAGTGGCTCAGTGGGTTAAAGTCTCTGCCTTCAGCTCAGGTCATGAGCTCAGGGTCCTGGGATCGAGTCCCTCATCAGACTCTCTGCTCAGCGGGGAGCCTGCTTCCCTCTCTCTCTCTCTGACTGCCTCTCTGCCTGCTTGTGATCTCTGTCTGTCAAATAAATTAATAAAATCTTAGAAAAAATAAATCCACAGTGCACCTCGGTGGTTCAGTGGGTTAAGCCTCTGCCTTTGGCTCAGGTCATGGTCTCAGGGTCCTGGAATGGAGCCCCGCATTGGGCTCCTTGCTCAGCAGGGAGCCTGCTTCTCCCTCTCCCTCTGTCTGCTTACTTGTAGTCTCTATCTCTCTGTCAAATAAATAAATAAAATTTTTTTAAAAAATAAATAAATCTTTTTTTTAAGTTTTTTTTAAATTTATTTATCAGAGAGAGAGAGAGAGAGAGAGAGAGAGCACAGGCAGACAGAATGGCAGGCAGAGGCAGAGGGAGAAGCAGGCTCCCTACCGAGCAAGGAGCCCGATGTGGGACTCGATCCCAGGACGCTGGGATCATGACCTGAGCCAAAGGCAGCTGCTTAACCAACTGAGCCACCCAGGCATCCCTAAAAAATAAATAAATCTAAATAAATGGTGGGGGCACCAGGGTAGCTCAGTCGGTTAAGCATCTGCCTTCAGCTCAGGTCATGATCCTGGGGTCCTGGGATTGAGTCCCGTGATGGGCTCCAGGCTAAGTGGGGCATCTGGTTCTCCCTCTCCCTCTGCCCCTGGCTCTGCTCCTTCTCTCTACCTCTCACTCACTGTCTGTCTCTCAAATAGATAAATAAAATATTTTAAAAAATGGTGCTGGGAACACTGGACAGCTACATGGAAAAGAATGAAACTGGACCACTTTATTATATCATACAGAAAAATAAACTCAAAATGGACAAAAGAAATGTTTTTTTTCCAAAAAAGAAATGTTTCTAGAAGAAAACATAAGCAGTGATTTCTCTGACAATAGCCATAGATACATTTTTCTAGGTATGTGTCCTTTGGCAAAGAAAACAAAAGCAAAATTAAACTATTGGGACCATACCAAAATAAAAAGCTTTTGAACAGTGAAGGAAACCACCAACAAAACAAAAAGGCAGCCTACTGAATAGGAGAAGATGTTTGCAAATACACAATAAAGGGTTAATATTCAAAATATATAAAGAACTTATACAACTTAAATGCAAAAAACAAATAATCCAATCAAAAATGGGCAGAAGACCTGAATAGACATTTTTCCAAAGAAGATACACAGATGGCCAACAGACACATGAAAAGATGCTCAGCATCATTCATCATCACGGAAATGCAAATCAAAACCACAGTGAGATATCACCTCACACCGGACAGAATGGCTATTATTGAAAAGACAAGAAAGAACAAGTGTTGACAAGAATGTGGAGAAAAAGGAGCTCTCGTACACTGTTGGTGGGAATGCAAAGTGGTGCAGCCACTGTGGAAATAGTATGGGAGTTTCTCAAAAAGTTAAAAATAGAATTACCATCTGATTCAGTAATTCCACTGGGGCGCCTGGGTGTCTCAGTTGGTTAAGTGTCTGCCTTAGGCTCAGGTCATGATCTGCTTTTCTCTCTCCCTCTGTTGCTCCCCCTGCTTGTACTCTCTTTCTCCGTCAGATAAATAAATAAAAATCTTTTTTAAAAATTCCACTACTGTGTATTTACTCAAAGAAAATGAAAACACTAATTCAAAAAGATATATGCACCCATATGCTTATTGTAGCATTACTTACAATAGCCAAGATACGGAAGCAACCCAAGTGTTCACTGTTCAATGAATGGTTAAAGAAGTTGTATATGGGGCATCTGGCTGGCTTAGTTGGTGTAGCATATGACTCTTGATCTCAGGGTTGTGAGTTCAAGCCCCACTTTGGGCATAGAGATTACTTGATATTTTAAAAATAAAAATAGAAATTAAAAAAGAAGAGGTGCTATAATTGAATATGGAATATTACTCAGCCGTAAAAAAGAATGAGATCTTGCCATTTGCAACAACATGGTTAGAACCAGAAGGTAGAGTGGTAGGTGAAATAAGCCAGTCACAGAAAGACCATTACCGGGGCGCCTGGGTGGCTCAGTGGGTTAAGCCTCTGCCTTCGGCTCAGGTCAAGATCCCAGGGTCCAGGGATCGAGCCCAGCTCTGCTCAGCAGAAAGTCTGCTTCCCCCTCTCTCTGCTTGCCTCTCTGCCTACTTGTGATTTCTGTCTGTCAAATAAATAAATAAAATCTTTTTTTAAAATTTATTTATTTTTAAAGGTTTAATTCCAGTGTAGTTAACATGCAGTGTTATATTAGTTTCAGGTATACAATACAGTGATTCAACAAGTAATTATCAAGGTACGAGTTCTCTCTTTTTTTTTTTTTTAAAGATTGTATTTATTTATTTGACAGAGAGAAATCACAAGTAGGCAGAGAGGCAGGCAGAGAGAGAGGGAAGCAGGCTCCCCGTTGAGCAGAGAGCCCGATGCGAGGCTCGACCCCAGGACTCTGGGATCATGACCTGAGCCGAAGGCAGAGGCTTTAACCCACTGAGCCACCCAGTCGCCCCAATAAATAAAATCTTTAAAAAAATACCATTACCATATGATTTCACTCCTATGTGGAATTTAAGAAACAAAACAAAGAGACAAACAACATGAACAATAACAACCCAAACCCAGATTCTTTTTTTTTAATTTTTTTTAAGATTTTGTTTATTTATTTGACAGACAGAGATCGCAAGTAGGCAGAGAGGCAGGCAGAGAGAGCAGAGGAAGCAGGCTCCCTGCAGAGCAGAGAGCCCGATGTGGGACTCAATCCCAGGACCCCGAGATCATGACCTGAGCTGAAGGCAGAGGCTTTAACCCACTGAGCCACCCAGGCGCCCCAAACCCAGATTCTTAAATATAAAGAATAAACTGGTGGTTGCCAGGGGCGCCTGGGTGGCTCAGTGGGTTAAAGCCTCTGCCTTCAGCTCAGGTCATGATCCCAGAGTCCCGGGATCGAGCCCCACATCGGGCTCTCTGCTCGGCAGGGAGCCTGCTTTCTCCTCTCTCTCTCTGCCTGCCTCTCTGCCTACTGGTGATCTCTGTCTGTCAAGTAAATAAATAAAATCTTAAAAAAAAAAAAAAAACAACTGGTGGTTGCCAGAGCGGAGGTGGGTGGGAGCACAGGTGAAATAGATAAAGGGGATTAAGAGTACAATTATCATCAGGAGTGCTGAATAATGTATAGAATTGCTATATCATTATACTGTACACCTGAAACTAATATGAGATTCCTGGGTGGCTCAGTTGGTTAAGCATCTGCCTCTGGCTAAAGTTATGACCCTAGGGTTCTGGGATCAAGCCCCACATTGGGCTCCCTGCTCAGCAGGGAGCCTGCTTCTCCCTCTGCCTGCTGCTTCCCCTGTGTTATCTCTCTGACAAATAAATAAGATCTTTTTAAAAAATAAAACTAATATAACACTATATGTTAATTATACTTCAACAACAACAACAAATAAAAGACCATTAGATGTATAAAAAAAATTTCTCAACCCATTTCTAAATTTGGATAAGATTGCACTAAGCAGGGGCACCTGAGTGGCTCAGTCAGTTAAGCATCTGCCTTCAGCTCAGGTCAAGATCCCTAGGTAATGGAATTGAGCCTCAAGTCAGGCTCATGCTGAGAGCATGGAGTTTGCTTGTCCCTCTCCCTCTACCCTTCCCTCTGCTCACGCTCACTCTATCTCTCAAATAAATAAATTTTTTTTAGATTTTATTTATTTATTTGACAGAGAGAGAGAGATCACAAGTAGAGGTAGAGAGGCAAGCCGGGGGCGGGGGGAAGCAGGCTCTCTGCTGAGCAGAGAGCCCGATGTGGAGTTCAATACCTGATCTGAGCTGAAGGCAGAGGTTTTAACCCACTGAGCCACCCAGGCACCCCTCAAATAAATAGAATCTTAAAAAAAAAATAAAAGATTGCACTAAACAAAATTCGTGAATCAGTTTTAGAAGATCTAAACATAAGGTTGAATTTATATTACAAATTATTGATTTTACATGCTGCTTCAAACTATTTTGGATAAATTTCTGCAGGACTTAGATCAAAATATTAAGAGCTAAGTCAATGGCTGCCTTTTGTAAATCAGATGTATTTGTAGAAAATAACTTACCTCTGGATAGAATCCAAAATCTGAAGCCACTCATTTTTCTTATTACCATTGGAAATGAGAAATTAGAGTATCTATTATTTCATTAATTTCTGTTTGATATGCACTTTCTCCATAATATGTGATATTCTCAGTGATTCATACATTTGCAATTTCTTTTTTCTTTTTACATTTTCAAATTCTGTACTATCCTTTTTAGTTTATTTTAAAACTTGATAGTTATAGGATACCTGGTTGGTTTGGTTGATGGAATGTATGACTCTGGATCTTGGGGTTATAAGTTTGAGCCCCACATTGGGTATAGAGTTTACTTTCAAAAAATTAAAAGAAATTTGGGACGCTTGGGTGGCGCAGTTGGTTGGACGACTGCCTCCGGCTCAGGGCGTGATCCTGGAGTCCCGGGATCGAGTCCCACATCAGGCTCCCAGCTCCATGGGGAGTCTGCTTCGCTCTCTGACCTTCTCCTCGCTCATTCTCTCTCACTGTCTCTCTCTCTCAAATAAATAAAATAAAATCTTTAAAAAAAAAATTAAAAGAAATTTGATAAGTACATTCATATCTTGTGCTCCTATTGTACATTCAGTAAAATTTCTGTCGAAGTCACATTCTCTTATTTGTTCTAAGCAGAAGAATGGGCCATCTACTAAGCATGCAGCTTTTTATATAGTCATTTTTTTTATATATAGTCATTTTTAAAAAGACTTTATTTATTTATTTGAGTGAGGCAGAAAGGGAGAGCCTGAGCAGAGTGAGGGAGAAGCTGACTCCTTGCTGAGCATGGAGCCCAACATGGGGCTTGATCCCAGACCCCGGAATCATGACCGGAGCCAAAGGCAGATGCTTAATGGACTGCAATGCCCAGGCATCAAATCATGTTTTATTTATTTATTTATTTATTTATTTATATTACAGAACTTTACTAACTTTTCCCACTTGGCTCAAAATATCACTCCACACAGATTAGTCCCATACAAATTTGTAATTGATTTTCACCAAGATGCTTTTGTTTGGGTGCCTGGGTGGCTCAGTGGGTTGAGCCGCTGCCTTTGGCTCAGGTCATGATCTCGGAGTCCTGGGATCGAGTCCCGCATCAGGCTCTCTGCTCAGCGGGGAGCCTGCTTCCTCATCTCTCTCTCTCTCTCTGCTTGCCTCTGCCTGCTTGTGATCTCTCTCTGTCAAATAAATGAATGAAATCTTTAAAAAAAAAGATGCTTTTGTTTTCAGAATAATATATTTCATGATTTCATAGTATATATCTTAATACATGATAAACGTTTTTTATTTGTGAGCAAAATGCCTTGATTATATTTGATCTTGGTGCCCATTAAATACCTGTACCTGTTTTTGATGTTGTTTTTAGGCCAGACGTAAGGATATCCCATCTACTATTTATTTTTTTTTTAAGATTTTATTTATTTATTTATTTGACAGAGAGAGATCACAAGTAGACAGAGAGGCAGGCAGAGAAAGAGGAGGAAGCAGGCTCCCTGCTGAGCAGAGAGCCCGATGTGGGGCTCGATCCCAGGATCCTGGGATCATGATCCGAGCCGAAAGCAGAGGCTTTAACCCACTGAGCCACCCAGGTGCCCCAGAATAATAAATTTTTTATGAAAGAATTTAATAATAGCAAGCTTTCACTATTTTAAGTGTATAAATGTTTCCTGGTCAATTATTTTTCCTGGTAAAAAATACTGTTTTTTCAGCAGATGTTTGATATTTGATCAGATTTAATTGGTGAAAAGGCAAATATATCAATAGATCAAATTTGTATTACTTTCCTAAGTGCTCTTAATATTTAAAAAATCACACAAGCATGTGTTTGTAATAAAACAGAACTTTCCCTTTTACCTTGAAATACTGTAGATGGCAGGTATAAACAACGAAAAAAACTTGTCAACTTTCCTCAGGATGAACACTGATCTTCAAAAGAAATTGCAAGCGACAGACTTTTTTTTTAATCAAAGTATAGTTAACATACAGTGTTATATTTATTTTGTGTATAACAGTGAATTCAACAAGCCTATACATTATGCAAGGCTCACCATAAGGATAGTTACCACCTGTCATTATATGTTACTGTAGTATTATTGTTTATATTTCCTATGTTATACTTTTCATCTCTGTGATTTCTTTCTTTTTTTTTTTTAAAGATTTTATTTATCTATTTGACAGACAGAGATCACAAGCAGGCAGAGAGGCAGGCAGAGAGAGAGGTGGAAACAGGCTCCCTTCTGAGCAGAGAGCCCAATGCTGGGCTCAATCCCAGGACTCTGAGATCATGACCAGAGCCGAAGGCAGAGGCTTTAACCCACTGAGCCACCCAGGCGCCCCTGTGATTTATTTCATAACTAGAAGTTTCTACTTCTTAAGAATCCCCTTCACCAGGGTGCCTGGCTGGCTCAGTGGGTTAAGCCTCTGCCTTCGGCTCAGGTTATGATCCCAGAATCCTGGGATTGAGCCCCGCATTGGACTCATTGCTCAGCAGCAGCGTGCTCCCCTGCCTCTCTCTGCCTACTTGTAATCTCTCTCTGTCAAATAAATAAAATCTTTAAACAAAAAAAGAGAAAGAAAAGAATCCCCTTCACCTATTTTGTCCATTCTCCACAACCTGTCCACTCCAGCAACTGCCAGTTTGTGAGATTTTTTTCCTTCTATGTCATTAAGCCCTCCCACCTCCCACAGGTTGCATGATTCCTTGGGGTAGTACAAGTTCAGGGTGGAATTCTGTTTTGATGCCAAGTTTTGATATTCTTTGCACCATGGATTGCTTTTCATCAATTTTCTTTTCAAAATTGCAGTGCAGGGGGCGCCTGGGTGGCTCAGTGGGTTAAGCCGCTGCCTTCGGCTCAGGTCATGATCTCAGGGTCCTGGGATCAAGTCCCGCATCGGGCTCTCTGCTCAGCAGGGAGCCTGCTTCCCTCTCTCTCTCTCTGCCTGCCTCTCCATCTACTTGTGATTTCTCTCTGTCAAATAAATAAATAAATAAAATCTTTTAAAAA
Source organism: Neogale vison (assembly GCF_020171115.1). NCBI lineage: Eukaryota > Metazoa > Chordata > Mammalia > Carnivora > Mustelidae > Neogale > Neogale vison. Next base: position 89,085,122 of record NC_058105.1, on the reverse strand, counting down.
AAATTGCAGTGCAGGGATGCCTGGGTGGCTCAGTTTTTTAAGCGTCTGCCTTCGGCTCAGGTCATGATCCCAGGGTCCTGGGATCGAGTCCCACATCAGGCTCTCGACTTGGCAGGGAGCCTGCTTCTCCTTCTGCCTGCTGCTCCCCCTGTTGGTTCTCTCTCTCTCTCTTTAACAAATTAAATGAATAAAATCTTTTTAAAAAAAATTTGCAGTGCAATGTTAGTTATCCCTATGTTAACTATACTGGAATTAAAAAAATGTTATTCATCTTGGTTACTGACATTTTTTAGTAATTTCTTTATTTTTTTTTAAAGTAGGCTCCTTACCCAGCATGGAGCCCCACACAAGGCTTAAACTTATGACCCTGAGATCAAGACTTGAGCTGAGATTGAGTCAGACACTTAATAGATTGAGCCACCAGGTGCCCCTACTGACTTTTTTGACATCCATTTAAATTTTGCACCCAGATCCAGTTGGGTCTTATTTTTCATTTTTCTGGTCTTAAAATCCTTGCCTTTAAAGAGGGTTTCTAGGGCGCCTGGGTGGCTCAGTGGGTTAAACCTCTGCCTTCAGCTCAGGTCATGATCTCAGGGTCCTGGGATCGAGTTCCGCATCAGGCTCTCTGCTCAGCAGGGAGCCTGCTTCCCCCTCTCTCTCTCTGCCTGCCTCTCTGTCTACTTGTGATCTCTCTCTGTCAAATAAATAAATAAAATAAAATAAATAAAAAATAAAAAAAATAAAGAGGGTTTCTAGTACACTTACACTTTTTGGAGTTACTGACATGGTCAGATTAAGTTCTATCATATTGGTATATGTTTTCTACTTGTTCCTTCTGTGTTTTCATTCTCTGTTCCTCCTTTCCCACCTTCTGTTGAGTTAACCAAATGTATTTTAAAATTCAATTGTTATTCTTCTATTTGCTTTTCACCTGTCCCTGTTTTCATTATTTTCTTAAGAGGTAGCCTTGATAATTACAAAGTACATCCTTAACTTATCACAGTGAACTGAAAGTTCATATTGTACCATTTCACATGAGATGCAAAATCCTTGCAATGGTATAGTTTCCCAAATTCTGTCCTTTGTGTCATTGTTATGTATATTACATCTACATACATTGTGAATACCACAATTCTAATTGAGCCTCTTTTTTTTTTTTTTTAAGTAAACTCTATGCCCAATGTGCGGCACACACTCAGGACCCTGAGATCAAGAGTCTCATGCTCTACTAACTGAGCCAGTTAGGCATTTCCCAACTTTATCGTCTCAAGACATGTTTTAAGGATATGTTAGAGAGGATCTACAGTAACCCTTACTCTAGCTAGGGCTGAACTGGCCTACTCTTGAGGCATGGTCTTTCTGGGGTGTTTGTTTCTCATTAGGGGTATTGGATGAGGACTGTCTACTCAGGCTGTCCAAAAGACTTCTGTCTCCCCGAACTGTGCAAGTATCCATTTAGTTCACAGAATCCCAGGACTGATCTCTGCTAAGCCTCCCAGTGTTTTGTTTTGTTTTTTGTTTGTTTGTTTTTGTTTTACTTTATTTTAAAAGTTTTTTTTTTATTTATTTGACAGAGAGACAGAGAGCACAAGTAGGCAGAGTGGCAGGCAGAGGGAGAAGGAGAAGCAGGTGCTCCATCAAGCAGGGAGCCTGATGCAGGACTTGATCCCAGGACCCCGGGATGATGACCTGAGCCAAAGGGAGTCGCTTAACCTACTGGGCCACCCAGGCGCTCCATCTCCCAGTGTTTTATTGTGAGCCTGCATAGCCTAGCATTTGGCCAAATACCTACAGCAATGCCTATGGTGATTTCTACAAAGCTTCTTTTTCTCCAGTAGATTGAAATCCCAGCTGCCCTGCAATCTGATCAGTCCCTCCCAGATCAGCTCCATTGCTTTCCTCTGCTTAAGCTCTACTTCCCTACAGGGAGGTCCTGAAAATGACCCAGGTGGAAAGAAGGTACAGTCCAGGCTCACTGCGTGTTTCTCTTCTCTCAGCCATCATGTTCCAACCAGTGGAGCATAGGACAGCAGATAGCCTTGATAAACTTATTCGAAGAATGACGCCAGCTTCTGGGTCTCAGCACCTCGCCTCAAAAAAAAAAAAAAAAAAAAAGCCAGAATTGACATATGGAGACAAACATGATTGAGTTTGCTTAAATATACAGCCAATCTTTCTTTGTCTTGTGTGATCTTGACACTTGAAGAATGTGGGTAAAATATTTTGTAGGATGACCTTGTCCCAATTCATTTTTTTTCTGCTATTTTCTCATCATTACACAGGGGTTATGGGGTTTTGAGGAAGAATACTATGAACGTGAAATGCTTTCTCATTGTATCACTTCCAGGGATACCTGACAGCAATGTGTCTTAGAACTGGTGATGCTGTCAGATTTTTCTACTGCAAAGTTACTGTTTTTCACTTTCCTTACTCTTGTCTTTTGATGCAAGTGACTGAGCCCAGCTTAGATTCAAGAGAAGGAGAATTAAGCTCCAACTCTTTTGGGTGTGTGTGTGTGTAGGGGGGGAAATCAAGTATTTAATAAAAATTTGGGGGACACCTTGATGGCTCAGTCAGTTAAGTGGCTGCCCTCAACTCAGGTCATGATCCCAGGGTCCTGGAATCAAGCCCCATATCAGGCTCCTGGCTTGGTGGGGAGCCTGCTTCTCCCTCTCCCTCTGCCTGCCACTACCACTGCTTGTGCTCACTCACTCATTATCCCTCTCTCTGTGTCAAATAAATAAATAAAAATCTTTTAAAAAAATTTTTGGAGTGATACTTTATGGCCTTGCAACTATCCTGTTCACCTTAAAGTTTTGCCCACTAATATTTGCATTTAGTGGATCAGGTCCGCAGCAGTTACTACTGTGGTATTTTAACAGTAATTTTCTATTTCCCTCATTCCTTCTATAATTATTATTATTTGGAATTCTTATGCATGGAGTTGTCCAGTAGCCAGCATTTATTTATTCAATCATATCACTGATTTATATAAGTGTGGCATCACAGATATTTCATTTTGGGGACTATAAACCAATACTATCATTATTTTTTTGTTGCTCAAGTTGGGCCAGCTTTGGCCATTGGGAGCTTTCAGGATGGTTCTTCTATCCTCAAGACATGTTCCTTTTTTTTTTTTTTTAAAGATTTTATTTATTTGACAGAGAGAGATCACAAGCAGGCAGAGAGGCAGGCAGAGAGAGAGGAGGAAACAGGCTCCCCGCCGAGCAGAGAGCCCGATGCGGGCCTCGATCCCTGAGATCATGACCAGAGCCGAAGGCAGCGGCTTAACCCACTGAACCACCCAGGTGCCCTCCTTTTTTTTTTCTTTCTGGTACTTCCTTACTCTGTGGGACTATAGGAGGCTCCAGTCCCACCCTGTACTTCCCTACCCTGGCCTTATGACCAGCCATTTCTCCAGGGATCCCTGGTTCCTTTTACTGGATAGTGTCATGTAGAAAGCAAGATCTTGGTACTAAAGATGCTCATTGTTTTTAGAAGAGCAGCTTCTAGCCCTTCTCTGTGGACAAAGCACGAAACTGTCAGAGGAAACCAAGATGTGGCTGCTAAGTGCAATGCGGTAGGGAGCTGCTAAGATGGTCCCTCAGTGGTTCCGACCTACTGATATTCATGGTCTTTTGTAATCCCCTCCCCTGGAGTAACTTGATTCTAACCAAGAAAATGCCTTGCCTTTGAGGAGGTGTCACTTCCTGTGATTACATTACAAGAGACTGCAACTTCCATTTTGCTAGTTGACTCTCTTGCAGGTTTGACAAAGCAAACCACCATGCGTGAGCGCCTCATAGAAGGAAAGGAACACATGCGAAGGGCTGGGAGCTCCCCAGCTGATAGCCAGCGAGGAACGGGGCCCTCAGTTCAGCAAGCTACAGAGCTGAGACCTGCCCAAACTCATGGGAGCTCAGACCAGATCCTTTCTTAGTCCCGCTTTCCAGAGGAGTCCTGAATCCTGCCCAATACCTTCCTTGGTAGTATCCTCGGGAAAGTCACTGGAATAGAAGACCCAACTAAGCCAGCCTAGATTCGTGACCCACAAAATCTGGGAGGATGTGAACGTGTGTTGTTTTTAGTTACTGAGATTGTGGTAATTTGCTACACAGGAAGAGATAACAGAGTTTCCTTACTTGGATCCTAGAACAGAAAAAAAAATTCTTGGAAAAATCAGTCAAATCCAAATAAAGCCTGAAAGTTGAGTTCCTGGTACTGTGCCAATGTTATTTTCTTAGCATTGATAAATATGCCATGGTTCTGTAGGATATTCACATAAGAGGATGCTGGTTGATGGGTCCAGGAACGTCAATGCTTTCACAGCTCTTCCGTAAGCTCAACTTCCTTCAGAATACAAACTTGGAGAAAAACATTTCTGGGCGTTATGTGTTATGTTCACAAAACGAAAAAGAGAACACAGCAGATTTGAGGAGCAGGAAGTCCAGAAAAGGTTATCAGGGACACATCAGTCTGGTGCCAGAGGCTCGGCAACCAGGCCTTAGTGGTCAGTGTGACAGGCCAGAAAGGAGTAGGAAGGGTGGCGGTCACAATCTGCTAGAGGAGATGCAAGGCCAGGCCTGATGCCCATCCTGGGAGTCAGAGTCTGGTGGAGGAGTTCCAAAAATAATATTTTCCCCCAACTTTCAAGAAGAGTATTTGTGTTTGTTTACCTCCATTTAAATCCCCCCCCCCAAATGTCAACATTTGTCCCCAAACGGAACTGCTTGCTTGTCCCTCCACCCTTATGGTTTTTGTTTGTGCCCTTTGGACCATCTGGCAGACCTCTACCGCCTGCCAGGAGTTATCCTCATATGCTTCCTTATCGGTTTCCAAAAGTGAGCCTGCAAGAAAATCTTTGCTCCCTCTGCCCTCAGTGATGACATGCTTCACGGCAGATCTCTCACTCTCCTAACTTCACCATTTAGCTCTTCGTCCATCTACTAGCTGTGTATCTTCAGGGAGTTAGTTAAACTCTAGTTCTCAGCTTCTTCCAACATGGAATGGGACTAAGAAGTCGCACTTTCTTCCTAATTAGTCCTTGGATTAAACAATTAGGGGAAACATAACAGGAGGGTGCCTGGCAGGTAGTTGAGGACTGACTGCTTTTGCTCACAGGTTATTTTCCTCCAGCCCCTCTAATTTCTTTAGTCCATCCCACATAAATCTGCTTCTTCCAAGAACCTTCTTCCTCCTGGCCAGCCCCAACCGTGCTCACTGTACAGTCAAAAGCAAGGATAGGAGACCCTCTGCCAAAGTTAAAAGCGCATCAAACACGCCTAGCATTTATTATTTTAATCACAAACCTACAGACCCCTTAGTACACCCTCCTTGGGGCTTGACCCCAAGGATCTGAAGCTGACAACCTTGGGTGTATGTGGTAGGAAGGGTGGGCATGGGCAGGGAGTGTCTCACAGCTCTGAAATGGGGAGGAGTCCTCCCAAATGGAGAACAGGGTGGATGGAGGCCGGAGATTGGAGGTGACCTAGCTTCTGAGAAATGGGGGTGGGGGTCAGTAAAAAAAAAAATCAGATAAACAAAAGAGGCATACATATGCTTTTGCAACCCTCCCTCCAAGCCTCTGCTTTGGTGGGATAGGTTTCCACTTTTCCCCGGGCTTGGGAACTCCCCAGAAAGGCCCCTTCCTTCATCCTGCTCCTCTACAGACTGCAAGAGTGCTGGGGTGCTGGTTCTGGGAACCTGGACTCCGTACCCTCTAATTCCTATCACCTCCCTAACCTGCCCTTCAAAGTAGGAGGCGGGACTCTACCCAAGGGTGAGGGTCTAGTTCTCCTGATCGAGGTCTGGAATGTCGCCCCACAAGATTTCAAGATGGGCCCTCTTGTCCAAGGGCAAGGTTGGCTCAGAGCCCTCCTGGGTTAGGTCCCATTGGTCCCAGGTTAAGGCTGGGGAGCAAAAGTACCACTCTCCCCCTCCCTGCAGCGTGGAATGCTCTGATGGGATGTTGCTAAGGGACAAGGTCTGTGATCTCCACATGGCCTGATCTCACGGACTTCCCCATGTTTGAAATACCTGCGCTCCGCTGTGCCTATAGGGAAAGGGCGGGGCCTGGCTCCCGCACGACCGGAAGGCCAGGACTACGCTCTCAGGTGAAGGGCTCTCCTCACATCTCTTCCTTGGCTGGACAGGACGGGACTGAGGGGAAAGGGCAGGGCTTAAACCCCCAGGGTGAGACCTCTATTTTGACTCCTCTTCCTTGCCCGGATTGACTAGACTAGTGGTTCCAAGAGAGGGGGTGGGCCAGTATCTTGCTACCTCCTTACCCCAGGAGACCTGGCTAGGAGAGTCCCTAAGGAAAGGTGGGCCTAGCTCATCCTGCCTCCTTCCCTCACCTGGGCAAGGGCGCGTCCCACGGGGCGGGGCGAGGCTGCAATCTCCAGGGGAATGGCCCGAGGTTACCGCCTTCTCCACGGCTGAAACGCCTCACCGGCTGGTCTGGTGGGGAAGGGGGCGGGGCCTCATCTGACTCCTCCTCCTTGCCTGGTTGCAGGGGTGGGACCTCATCATGTCTGCTCTTCCCCCCAACACCTGGGCAGGGCAGTCTCACGGGAGGGTGGGGGGGGAAAAGGTGGGGCCTCATCCTGAGGCGTCCTCCTTTCCTGGGTGGGGATGTCCCAGGGGAGGGGTGAGGCCTGATCAGGACTCCTCCTCCATGCTGAAGCTGCTGCGGCGACTGCTGGCCTTGGAGACAGCGGGGGAGACCGACGAGAGCAGGGGGTCAGAGGCTGCCCGCAGTGGGGACAGGGCGCCCGACAGTCCCCCCACCACCCCTTCCTCCTCCTCCTCCATCAGAATGTCCTCCAGCCCCAGGTGGAAGGGGTCCCCCAGATCCCCCAGGTGGTCGCTGGGAAAGTGCAGGTCCAGAAGGGCATCCGAGGGTGGCGCTGGGGGCTGCTGATGGGGGGCACTCTGGGCAGATCCCCCCGCTGCGTGAAATGCTGCTGTGCCTGGCCTGCCCTCCTCCTCAATGTCCAGCTGCTCTGGCTTGAGGCTGTCAGAGGCTGAAGTTGTGGCCAGGGAGAGCAGCCCCGGGGTGGGAGGTACCGGCAGACCGTGGATCTGTGCCTGCAATTCTAGCTCCTGCGAAAAGTAGGGGGTGGGGGGGGCGGGATCAGATGGGGTTCATGGTTCCTCAGAGGCAGAGACGTCTGATGGTGCCAAGGGCAGGCTGCTGCTCACAGGTTGTGTGACTTGAGGCAAGTTTTGCTTAATGTCGCTGGGCCTCAGAGTCCTACTCTGTAAAACGAGTGGAATAACGGTCCCTGCCTCACGGAATCATACAGAGGGCTACCTTAGCAAATGGAGATAAGGCTCCTGTTGCCGTGCGCTGCACGAGACAAACACCATATATATTAGCCAGTATTCGTCGCTGTTCTCGGTAGGGTTATGATTGCTATTTGTTACTGTTGCGTGAGTTGGGGAAGCCCGGGGATCCCCCAAGTAGGCCAGGAAATCCCAGCCTGCTCTTCCTCTGCCTCTGCCTGTAAGGAGCCCCCGTCCCCTCTGCCACGGCCTCCTTGTCCCAAACCTGAATTCGGAGCTGCAGACTGCGGTTGGTCTGTTCCAGTGAACGTTGCCGGCTCTCCAGGTCTTTCGAGCGTTGCTGCTCCTTCTGCAACTTGCGGATGTAATCCACAGAGGCTTTCAGGATGGTGCCTTTGTTCCAGCGCATCTCCCTGTAGGGCCCGACGGGAAGGAAAGGAGGCAGTGTTGCGTAGGGGGGCTCTCGGGAGCTGATGGGGCAACTGCACCAGCACAGGCCTAGACCAGGAGTTCAGGGGTGGGGCATACCTCAAGGGTATGGAATGCCCTTCCCAGTTGTTCTAGGGGAAGAACAGATTCATGCTCCGAGAACATGGAAAACCACTTCCATCTCAGGGCCTCCAGGCCAACAGTGCCCTCCGCCGTGGACACTCTTCCCCAGACACCAAGATGGCTCCTGCCTCACCGCCAATGTTTGCTTTTCAGTCCAGGCCTGCCCGGTGCCCACCCTCCTCACCCTAAGTTGTAACCCTTGCCAACATTCCCCGATCTTCTATTCTTTTTCTAAAGTCACCTCTATGACCAACATGGGTCTTGAACTCACAAACCTGAGGTCAAGAGTCACACACTGGGGAGCATGGGTGGCTCAGATGTCTAAGCGTTTGCCCTTGGCTCAGGTCACAATCTTTAGGTCCCTTGCATCGAGTCCCGCATCTGGCTCCCTGCTCAGCAGGGAGTCTGCTTCTCCCTCTCCCCCTGCTTGTGCTCTATCTCTCACTCTCTCTCAAATGAATAAACAAAATCTTTAAAAAAAAAAAAAGAGTCACACACTCTACTGAGCCAGCCAGGCACGCCCCCATCTTCTCTTTATTTTTCTCCACAACACTCCTTGTAACCTCCCAGATTTTATTTATCTTGTTTATGGTCTGTCTGCCTCCACTAAAGTATCAGTTCCAGGAGCTCAGGGATTTTTGTCTGTTTTGTCCCTCTGATATCCTCAAGGCCTAGCACAGTCCCTGACACAAAGCAGCTCGATGCGTCCCTTGAATGAATAATTAGGAAGTACTAAATGAACCCAAAATGAGTGCCTATGTCAGATGGGGACCAGATGAGGCACACTGACTGCAATGTCATGCACTTAAAATTGTAGGTTAGGGGCTACAAGGGGCTACGCCCCTATGCAGGGTCCTGAAAGCTGGATGGACCCGGAGCAGAAATGCCAGGCGCTTCCCACCCAGGAACAGCTTTAGGGGAACAGGGCCCTCATCCCACCTTCTGCCAGCCCAAGACCCTCCCCCCATCCTAGACTCACGGGTCACTGGACTTTGGGATGAGGGTACCCAGCTCCTTGATCCTGTCGTTAATGTTGAATCGCCGGCGACGCTCGACTTTGGGGGTGGGGTGGGGAGAAGAGTGGGAAAGCTGTCAAGAGGCTGAGGAGGGAGGAGGAGCTGGGGATAGGGAGGCTGTTGCAGGGACAGGCCCCCCTCAAGGAAGGCCAGGGCAGGGAGTGAGGCAGGGCTGGAGAGCATGCTGGCAAGGGCACGGGAGCCCACTCACTTAGGTTGTGATTGTCTTTCTTCTGTCGTTCCTTCAAAAGGGCCTTGGCCTCAGTCTCTGGAAGAGAGGTGGGGGCGGTGGGTAGTCAGGACCTCTGGGCGTGGGAAAGACAGAGGGCAGCATGTACGGCTGAGGGGGTAGGAGATGGTGGGTGGAGGCAGGGAAGTGCCTTTTTTTTTTTGAAGTGCCACTTTCATGACTTTTTAAAAAAGAGCCCTGGTGACTGGTCATTTGTTAAACCCAAGACAAGAGGAAATGGGGTGAAAGCTAGCCCATAGGCCATGTGGAAGGAGAGGGCAAACAGCCCCTTTCTGTCTGCTTAAGTCCCTTCCCCCAGCATCAGGCCCACCTGGTTGACAAAGGGCTCACCCCGGGGTCCAGAATGGGCGCCTGGGGCCAAGACCCTGGCCCTTACCAGAGATCTCCCGTTTGATGTTGGGCAGCTCAGCCGGGCAGGAGTTGCTGACAGTGATGGCTGGTGTGGCCACGCCCTGACTACTGTACACATCAAGCAGATTCCCTGACACAGGCAGCTGGGGGCAGGGAGGGCAGAGAGACGACGGCTCGGAGCAGCCCCAGGCTTGGCCCCCTTCTCAGAACCTGGCCCCCACCCTTCCACACGCTCCACAGATGCCCTAACACAAAGACTCGCTGGCTCAACACAGGGACCCTTCCCTCTCGTTCAAGGGAACTTTGCAGGGCGACTCAGTGGGGAGGACAGGATCACGTGGACCCACCCAGCTTGGTCAGGGGACCGGAGTCTGCTGGACCCTTTCCTTGTGCCCCTGAGTGCCCCCAAATACCTCAGCAACCTAGGAGGCCCCTCTCCCCAACTCTGGGGTTGGCCCTGAGAAGTGCTGGAAAACCACTCCTCCTCAGGTCTTTCTCGGCTACGATGCAACCTTCCAGCCCGTCAGCCCCTCCTAGCACAATGTTCCAAGTCGGCATTCTTGGAACACTCCAGCTCAATCTTCTCAGACCTTGGGAAATTGTCATGGTAACATTCTATCCAAAATATGGCCTTTCAGAGAGTTCCAGCCCGATCTCTAGCCTTCTGCCGTGGCTGTTGTGTTCCACCACCTTATCATGTACATGGTCATGCACCGAGCTCCTGACTTCTGGTATCTTCCTACGCATTCCAATCTCTCAGGATTTCTTGTCCAACTATTCAACAAGCACTACTCTTTTATGCCAGCCTTGATTTTTTGGTTCTCTTTCCTTCACCCTCTCCTGGATATACTCCAAGGTAACACACTAAACCCTGAATAATTAATCCCACCTCTTGATGAATTATCATCTCTTGAAACCCCTGCTAGTCTGCTGGATCCATGTTAATATAAGGTCCCAGTCCCTAGCTGTGTCCAAATCAATAAAAAGTTCTGATAAGCTGGTGCCGTATTTATACACGCTTCTGTCCTTTTGGTGTGTTGGAAGGAAACAAAGCCACAGCCCCCTTGGTATGTCCCAAAGCAAGTTATAGGACTCCTGGAATGTTCCAGAACCAGAACTGTATAATTTATTGGCACATCCCTTGCTCCAGAGAGTTTTACCCACTCTCCACAAGGATCCAGCCTCTTGGCATGGTTCGCTGAAAGAAATGTTGTACTTTCCGATCACCCTGAGGTTCAACCATACCGGGTTTTTAAGACTTTTGATATGTTCCAATCGCTACATGGTCTGGCTATATCCCAATGACCTGAATCTCTTGCTACAAGAGTCCTCGGTCCCTCCCACACTGCAGTTGGACTGCCTGGGTATGCCTGATTACCTCCCCAGAGTCCCTGCCCTTGTATCTCTCAGAATCCACCAGAACAACCTCTCCACACAGCCTAACACAAGGTACCAGGGCCCTAGTGTGCTCTCTTCTCATCCCCATGGCCTCCTTCACTATCTTTGTACAACCCAAAGTAAGGGTCTTATATACACAGCCAGCCTGGGTGTCGTGTCAGGGATAGAGGGATGCGACTAAGCGTCAGCCAGCCTCCCGTCCCAGGGCCTCACCGTGCTGGGGAGCTGCAGCGCTGCGGTGCCTCCGGGCAGATAGCTGAGCATCTCATCATTGTAACTGGATTCCAGGCTGATGATCTCATCAATGACATCGTCAATCTGAGGGAAGAAGGGAATATGGACAAGGGTTAGAGGAAGCTGGGCGACGGGGAGTGTGGTAAGGTTGTCTGCAGCTACTGACCTCCTTCTCTGAGCTGGACCCAATGGTGAGGAGCGCCATGGGGCTATTGGGGGCGCTGCCTGTAGGACCGGCAGCGTGGGCAGCCTCGGGCGCTGGGAGCGGCTGGGTGCTAGCAGCTCCCGGTGGTGGCGTGAGGGCCTGGGAAGCCAGCTTGGGGCCGAGTGTGGTGGACAGGTACTGTTTCACCTGCTGCCGGCGTGCCTGCTGGAGGTGGTAGCGCGTCGGGTTCTCTAGGTGGGTCTGCACCTGTGGGAAGGGGGCAAGGTAGGATGGGCTGACTATGTGCCCCAGGCTGACCCTCAGAGGTCACCTGTTTCTAGGCTCAGGCCGGCAAACCCGGCCCAGAATCAGAAACCCCTCCTACCTCCCCCAATACTGGGAAGTCTCCCCCAGGGACCCAAACTCTTTCTCAGAAATCCCTCAGTTTCTGGGGCACCCTGGCACAGGTCCCAAGACTCCCTCTCCAGTCTCTGACATCACCTAGGAGACCTGAGATCTGACATCACCTAGGAGACGTAGAAGCCACATGTGGCTTCCCAAGTCACTCCAATGGCCAAACTCCTAATGTATGACATACACAGGAAACTCTTCCTATGAATTTCTTCCTGGGGTTACTTCATAGGAGGCCCTAGGGCCCACTCGAGGCACTTACAACCTTCCAGGGCCCACCCAGACATCCTGCGCCTCCTAAGAACCTCTCATGGCTGCACGAGAATGCCCTGGAACCCCTAAATGTAACGGGACACTAACAGAGCCTATTTGAACAGTAACTGGGATCTTCCTGAGAGCCCCTAGGACCTTGGCCGAAAAGCCACCACGACCACTCCTCAGTCACCAAGACCCCTCCCAGGTCCTCTGGATGTCACCGTACCTTGAGCACCTCCCTGGGCACCTGAGCAGGGGGAGGACGGCCCAGGGTGTGGCCCCCTGCAGAGACGCCCACAACTGAGATGGCAGGAGAGGCAGGGGCAGGGCTGGGGAAGGAAGAGGCTGCGGCCTGTTCCCGTCGCTCACGCCTCTCCTGCTCCTGGGCCTGGGCCCGCATGAGCTGCTGCCGCAGCAAGACCCGCGATGAAGAAGAGGACGACATGGCAGGGGTCCTGGAGCCCCCTGCAGAAGACGATGCAGAGAGTGGAGCTGGGGTGGCTTGCAGTGATATTGGGAGGCTGTGGAATGGGAAATATGGGGCCATACGTAAGCTAAAAGTCTTGTCCTGAGCCTAAGGAGTCACCGTGGGAGGAAGCGGATACTGGAATTAGGCCTGTTTTCTGCCTTCAGGGGCCACAACGTGGAGGGGGACACCCAGGAAGCACACCTGCTCAGGGCTCTCTGGGTTCACAGTCTGACAGGGGAGACACTGGGACCAGGCCGAGTCCCAGCCCTTAGAGGTCACAGTCTGGTGGGGGGAAGGTTTAGCCTTCGATCCTTATGGTGAAGGCTGGATCTGGGCCTGTTCAAACACTGAGGAGAGATGCCATTGCTAGGCTGTGGGAGAGGGGGTCCATCCCATTTAAAGGAGAGAAGAAGGATGCCAAATGGGGGCCATGGCAGTAGGTTAGGGTATAGAGGGCTCTTAAAGCTCCGTTTGGGGCTGAGGATGCTCAGCTCCTGGTCATGGGCATCTGGCTACGGGGTAAGTGCAAGGCCTTCCTCAGCCCCAGCCTGGGCCTCTAGACCCAGGAGCTAGGCAGTCTTGAAAATCTCAGAGATTTCACAATCCTCTCTTCCTGCCCCTCTTCCAGGTCCCCTCCCCTCTCTTAGAGCCCAGGCCGATGACTCAGCACATTTAGACTTCCAAGCTTGGGTAAAGAAGAGACCAGCAGGGGTTCCTCAAGGGCTGGGGGGGTGAGTTTGTTGAGTGGGGAAAGGGGTGAGCAGGGACTGTGGGTCCAGCTCCGCCCACCTGGCGGCTGGGCACCCGCAGGCCAACCGAGGCTTCCAGCAATATTTGTGTATGAATGGGTGTTCGGGTTGGGAGGAGGGAGGCAGGGGAGGTCTGGTTCAAGCTAATGGAATCCCAGCGTGGCCACCTGCTTTCCTGTGTGACGTACACTTTCAGGCCCTTAATTTTACCATCTGGAAAATGCACTCTGCCAAAAGGGCTGCCCTGGCACTGAGGGCCTCTGCCTGTCAAGAGGGGATGGAGGGGCCTGAGGAATCGGGAGGGGAGTCAGGGGAGACAGACCTTGAGCGTAGGGGTAGGGGCTGGCTTTTGAGCTCGTAGAAGCTGTCCGGATCGAGGACGCTTTCTAATTCGATGTCAGCAACAATCCCAGATTCCGGAAGCAAAGAGTTGAGGCTGAGGGTGAAAGGGAGGGAAGGGTGATTGTCAGTGAGTATGTGGAGACCTCACTCCCCTCCAAGAGAGAAAGAAAGAGTGGGCAGTGGGAAGGAGAGAGACACACATCAGGGGAGAGGGGAACAGAGCGCAGGCTGCAGAAGAGGCTACTCCTTGGTTACCACCATCGGGAATTTCCAGGTTTTCCTCTCTCCCCACACCCCTCTTCCCTCCCCACTTGCTTTTGTTGTTACCCATAGTCCCTTAGGATTCAAAATAGTAACAGTGCCTGGATCCCAACTCCTCACTCTAACACAATCACGTGTAATAACCTGGGTTGGAGGGAAAAGAGAAGCAAAGAATTTAGGAAGGACAATTCACTTTGCAGGAGTCCTGACCTCGCAGTCAGAGTTGTTCCAGCCCCCCATACCCCCTCCTGGGGTCCTGGCAGCTGAATGTGAGCCCACGTAGGTCTACACACTTCCAGCACTGTGGGGGCACCCTTCAGCACAACAGTCCATTTTAACACAAACTGAATGCATCACAAAGAACTGGGGTCGATGATTCACTGGACGGAAGGATCCACCATTTTTGCAAATAAGTAACACCCGCCCCAGCCAGAGTTCAGGGGAAGCCAATACACACCCCAAATACAAAATGGAAATATCAAGGGCTCCCCTCATTCCGGTAATTTGGATTTAAAAGAGGGAGCGCTGGGGTGGGTGATCCGCTTCCGCAAGCATTCTTTTCTTGGCGGGAGGAGCCAGTCCAGCGCTCTCCTGATTTTTTGGTGACAGAACACACACACACACACACACACACACTCCTACCTCTAAAACCAATATCCACTGACACAAAATAAAAAGCTGTACACCCCTCCCTTTCAACTATTCCCACTATTGTGATGAGCCAGGTTGTTTCAAAGGCATCAGAAAATGGGCAAGCACTGGGTGCAAAGGTTCTCACTCAGTCCTCCAGGCCAGGGGCAAGACCCTATTGTGTAGGGAGCATTCACATGCACATGAATGGATATGCATCCTGAATCGAGTCAAAGACTTAGAATGCTGAAATACTGTGGGTGACTTCGCTTAACAAGAACTCTCTCCCGGCTCCGAGGATCTGTCTTCTTCCTTCCTTTCCTCACCCTCAGATGGGGACCTAAAACCACCCAGGAAGTCGAGAAGAGGAAGCTTGGGGAGCTGCTGAGCTCAGCACAATCCCAGGAAGAAAGCAGGCAAAGCCCCATCCCTGCTCACACACCCATTGCACTGAAGTTTGAAGAGATGGGCACTGGGGTGGGCAGGGTGAGGACAGAGTGGGCTGGCGCTTACAAGCCTGCTGATCGAAGTGAGGATGTGAAGAGGCCACAGAGGACCCACCCAGGCAGGGATGGTGAACCTGGCCCTCATTCCAGCTCTAGGGACAGATTCGAGATGACTGATTTCCAGGGTCTGACTGACTGGCAGGGGGAGAAAAATAATCCAGGCACGCGCAGAGGGTGAGCCAGGCTGACTGAGAGGCTGGGATGGTTGGCAGCAGGAACGAGACCCTCCTCTGGGTTCCCAAGTAAGGTCTGAGGCCTTCCCCGAGCTTAGAAGTAGGACCATCTCTGTTGCCTCTGTCTGTCTCCCTGTCTCCCATTCAAGCCCCTGTGGGGGTGTGGGAAGAGGGCTTTTCCACTATCCCTGACCATGATCTGACCCAGCTGGGTGGGTGGGCAGGGGTAAAGTGATTATTCTGGTCAAGCCTTGATGAATGTTGCTTCTCTTGCTCACGCACACACACACACAAAGCTGGTCCCTCATAGCATATCTGAGATACCCCCCAAATCCCTCCAGATTCCTGTTATCCCCGAACATAGTCAAGCAACCAGCCACTGGGAATCATCCAGCTTCCAAGACAGCACTTCTGTCTTCCAGGACCCCTTCTCTGACACTGAGGGGAAAAGTCCCTTCAGATCAGTGCCTTGCCTACAGAGTACCCCCTCAAATTCATTCCCCTCACGCCTAACTCAAGGACCCCAAATTCAGCCCCAGTCCCCCAAGTTCAGTTGCCCCAGACCAGGCTCGGGACACAACAGAATCTTACCCCTCTAAACCCAGTCAAGAGCCCCCCAAATTAGAACCAGGCCTCCCTTAAGGCACTTCTATGACTTCTTTAAGCCTCAGTCCAAGCAGGCCACCAGCGGATTCCTTAGGTACCCTCCCAATACCGGCGCCCCGACGTCCTCCAAGCCTAGGCCGAGGGCCTGCAATTCCAGGCCCGGGCTCCCGTTGTCCCCCCCAGAAACCCCAGTCGGCACTACCGGTCCCAGGCGGCCCCGCACCTGAGCAGCTGGGCCGAGTCGGCTGGCCTGCGCTCCTCCAACAGCACGAACACGGCTCGAGGGCCTTCCGCGCTGGCCTCTACGCCGTCCCGAGCTGGCTCGGCCGCATGAGACATGACGCCCGGCCCCGGGCGAGCCCTGCCAGGCCGGTCGGGCCCCGGCCCGGTCCCCCTAACAAAATAAGAGTCCCCCTCCCCCCCGTTCGCCACCGCCTCCTCCGCTAAGCCATGGAGCGAGCTCTGCGCGGGCGGGCGGCGTCGGGACGATGGGATGGGCCGTGAGTCATCCCCCGCCCTGAACGGACCAACACCCCCCCCCAACCTAACCCTGGACGACCGCCCTCCTCCCCCTCGTCCTCTTCCCCCTCCTCCCTGGGCTGGGGAAACTCCACAGGAAGTGACCGCACGGAGGATGGACGGCTCGCTGGCCCACCCCCTCTGAGTGAGGCGGCCAATCATCGAGGGGTGGCTCGAGGGCCCGCCCTAAACTACGCCTCCGACACAGAGGGAAAACTCGATTCGGCCGGCCCTCATTCCGAGAAGGACGCTCTAGGCCACGCCCCCAGGAACAGTGGCCAATCAGCGAGACATACTTTGATTAAGCCACGCCCCCGAAAGCGATCCCTCCGCAGGATTTTTTTAAGCCGCTCCTTGCGTCCTCTGCGCCTGCGCACCGATGGCCTGTCAGCGCGCAGAGGGTCTCCAGGCCACGCTTCTAGCAGCAGGACCGCGCCCCCTCTTGGCCGATATTTGTAACGACCGCTCCCTAGATCGCGAGGCAACCTCCATCCAGCCGTGCCTCCTCAGCAGAAGCCTTAACTGGGAGGCCTAGGCAGCTAAGTTCCCCCAAGGTGCGAAGCAGAAACCCCGCCCTTTCGGTACCCACAAACTAACCGCCCAGCTGGTCTTCCCGGGAGCATTCCGCCTACTCTGTGTCACCTAGAGCTATTGCTGTACTAGGTCGTTGTACTACATAGTGTGTGCTTAATAAATCCCTGACAGACGAATGAATGAGTGAAAGGATGGAAATCTGGTCTCTTCAGTGAATGACTTCGAGAATAATAAAGATCCGGGTTTGGATTTGAGCAAGGGACTGCCCCTCTCCGATCCTCAGCTTTCCCGGCCTGTCAGATGGGGGTCATAATTACCTGTCTGGCAGGATTGTTATGAGGATTAGAGATAAGTTATGAAAAGTGCTAGCAGGTTGTTTGGCATGCAATCGGCTCTCCAAAACTTGATTCACTCATTTGTGCACTGGCTGAACAAATATTTATTGAGCTAGTCTGTGTTCCAGATACAGACAAGCTGGCTCACACACAGCAGAGGATGCCCCAGCCATACACGGTCAGCTCAAAGAACATCTGGACCCGCACCCTTCCCTTTGCCCTTCCCAACATCCCAAGACCCTTCCCAGTTGTTGGACCTCAAATAACTTCACTGAGTTCTCATCGGTCTTGCGCGTTACTGTATTGGCCCAGGACGTTGACTTAGGAAACACGCACCTCCCCACATGCTTGCACAACCCCAATCCCATTATCCACATAATAAAGATGACAATTAGGTCCCACATTCGTCTTTTAAAAAAATATATTTATTTATTTATTTCAGAGAGCGAAAGAGAGAGAGAGGGCACATGCGTGGGGCAGAGGGAGGGCGAGAGAGAGTCTCAGCTGGTCCTGGGGCTTGATCTCAGGAACCTGAGATAACGACCTGAGCCCAAACCAAGAGTCTGGTACTTAATTGACTGTGCCACCCAGGCCCACCCCCTCCATTAATCTTAAAAAAAAAAATCAACACATTACCAATAAAAATTCCAAAATAGAACTGGTAGACCTGTTGTTAAAGTTCTTATGGTGCCTTAAATATGTAAGAATATCTAATTTGAGGGGCTCCTGGGTGGCTCAGATGCTTAAACTTCTGCCTTCCACTCCAGTCATGATCCCAGCATACTGGTATGGAGTCTCAGCGGGGAGTCTCCTTCTCCCCCCCCCCTGCTCATGCTCTCTCTCTCTCTGTATCTCTCTGTCTCAAATAAATAAATAAAATCCTTTAAATAAAGAATATCTAATTTTATGAAAGAGGAAGAAAGGGGGAGGCATAATCTTAACAAATTCATAGTATATCACAAAGCACTAGTAATTAAAACACTGTGATACGGGAGTTGGAGTAGAAAATTAGATTGATGGCACAGGAAAAGTCCAAAAATCGACCTAGGTACTTGTGAGAATTAGTAAATGATATTTTAAGAACGATATTTCAAGTAACTGGGAGGGAGATGGACTACTTTATCTAAATGGTTTGGGGAGAAATGAATATCTTTTGGGAGAGGGATCAGACTCCTAATTTACACAATTCAGAAAAAAATAATTCCATGGGGCACCTGGCTGTCTCAGTTGGTGGAGCATGCGACTTTTGATCTCAGGGTTGTGAGTTCAAGCCTCATGTTGGATGTAGAAGTTACTTAAAACTAAAATCTTTTGGGGGCACCTGGGTGGCTAAGTGGGTTAAAGCCTCTGCCTTCAGCTTGGGTCATGATCCCAGGGTCCTGGGATCGAGCCCTGCATCGGGCCCTCTGCTTAACAGTGACCCTGTTTCCCCCTCTCTCTCTGCCTGCCTCTCTGCCTACTTGTGATCTCTCTCTGTCAAATAAATAAATAAATAATCTTTAAAATAAAACCTAAAATCTTCTTTAAAAAGCGAAAAGAAAAAGGAATTTCAGATTAGTTAAAGACCTAAACATTAAAACATTAAAAAAAAAACACTATAAAAAACATCCGAACAGGGGCACCTGTGTGGCTCAGTCTGTTAAGCATCTGCCTTCACCTCAGGTCATGGTCCCAGGATCCTGGGATCCAGCCCCACGTTGGGCTCCCTACTCAGGGGGAGTCTCCTTCTCTCTTTGCCTCTGCTCCTCCCCTCACTTGTGTTCTCTTTCTCTCTCTCAAGTAAATAACATCTTTTTAAAAAAACCAAATCAGAACAGAATATTTTGGAGAATGTGTTTAAAACCTTGGCAAAAAAAAAAAGCCTTCTTGGGGCGCCTGGGTGGCTCAGTGGGTTAAAGCCTCTGCCTTAGGCTCAGGTCATGATCCCAGAGTCCTGGGATTGAGCCCCGCTTCCGCTCTCTGCTCAGCAGGGAGCCTGCTTCCCCCTTTCTCTCCGCAGGCCTCTCTGCCTACTTGTGATCTCTGTCTGTCAAATAAATAAATAAAATCTTTGAAAAAACAAAAACAAAAACAGAACCTCACAACAGTAAGGTTTCATTTATTATCCCAACGTCTAGATCAGGAAACCAGGGTACAGCTAGGTTAAGTCATTTGCCCTAGGTCACCCCAATTTATAAAACCTGGAATTAGAACCCAGGCGTTCTTTACCACCCCCCTGCACCGTCTCTCCAGTTTGATCCCGTGGAAATATAAAACTGTAGTCCATTGCAAGATGCTACAAAGTTAAAAACAAACAAACAAACTTACAGCTGACTGGGAGAAAAAAAATCTACAGCATTAGACCCCCAGGTCACACACCCCAGTTCTACAAACACCAGCTTCATACGCATACCCCAGATATGTCCATGACAAATGCTTCCCCATCAACTGCACAATAAACCCATTCTTCATCTCCCTCAGTCTCTCTCTTAATCTCTTGCTCACATCTTTCCAACTTTTTCAACACCACGCTTTCTCTCTCTCTCTCTCTCTCTCTCTGGTGCGTCTGGGCTCTCATTGCAAGGCAACTGTGGAGTGGGATTAACAGAAAATATGGAGGGAAAAGAGAGGGCAATTGGAGTGTGACATTGGGGATGTTTAGAGGCAGATGTGAGTGGAGATCAAAGGTGGCTTGGGGCGAGGTTGGGATCTACTACAGGACAGTTTGTAGGCAACTAAAGGATTACGTGAAGGGCTTCAGGAGGAATGGGGCTACTAGAAGCAAGTTTAAGAGTGCAGGCGGGAGCCACTGAAGGGTGAACTGGGAATACCATTGGAGGATTGTAAGGGACTATGGGAAGTTGGTGAGTGATTAGAGACAAAATCCTGTCTTCTGTAAAGTTATTATGTTCACTCTCATAGGATGATGTGATCAGATGACTAGTGGCTCCCCAAAATACGTCCATGTCCTAATCCCTGGTACCTGTGAATGTTACCTTGTGTGGCAAACAATGCGTTGCAGATGTGATTTAATTACGAATTTTGAGATGGGGAGATTATCCTGGATTATTTTAATAGAATCTGGTTGTAATCTCAAGTGTCCTTATAAGATGAAGGCAGAGGCAGTTTTGATAGAAAAGGAGAAGGCAGGGCGCCTGGGTGGCTCAGTGGGTTGGGCCGCTGCCTTCGGCTCCGGTCATGATCTCAGGGTCCTGGGATCGAGTCCCACATCGGGCTCCCTGCTCGGCAGGGGGCCTGCTTCCCTCTCTCTCTCTGCCTGCCTCTCTGCCTACTTGTGATCTCTCTCTGTCAAATAAATAAATGGAATCTTAAAAAAAAAAAAAGAAAAGAAAAGGAGAAGGCAGGGCTTCCTGGGTGGTTCATTGGGTTAAACATCTGCCTTCGGGTCAGGTCATGATCCTGGGGTCCTGGGATCGAGCCCCGCATTGGGCTCTCTTTTTCCCTCTCCCTCTGCTGCTCCCCCCACCTGTTCCCCCCCAAAATAAATAAATGAAATCCTAAATGGAAGAGAAAGAAAAGGAGAAGGCAATGTGACCACTGAGGCAGAGATCTTAGCGATGTAGCCACAAGACAGAGAATGAAAGCAGCCACCAGAAGCGGGAAGAGGCAACAAGAAGATTCTCCTCCAAAGTCTGCAGAGAGAGTACAGCTCTTCTGACACCTTGATTTTGACCCAGTGAAACTGATTTTGGGTTTTGGGCCCCCAGAACCATGAAAGAATACAGTTCTTATATTTCAAGCTGTCAAGTGTGTTGTAATCAGTTATAGCAGCCACAGGAAATGAACACAGATTTTGGTGCATTCATGCACACGGATTGTGGCTTTGTCCTAGTCCGCTTGGGGTGTCCTAACAGAATACCACAGACTGGGCACATTAAACAACAGAAATGTATTTTCTCACCGTTCATGAGGCCAGAAGTCTGAGACCAAGGTGTCATCTGGATTCATTTCTGATAAGGACTGTCCGTCTCACAGGCAGATAGTTGCTTTTTGTTGTGTCCTCACATGGTCTTTTCTTTGTGCACACGCACTCCTGGTTTTTATTTATTTATTTTTCTTTAAAAAATATGCTATTTATTTGACAGAGAGAGAGAGAGAGAGAGAGAGAGCAAAAGCAGTGGGGAGAGGCAGAGGGAGAAGCAGACTCCCCACTGAGCAGAGAGCCTGATGCGGGGCTCGATCCCAGGACCCTGGGATCACGACCCAAGCCAATGGCAGATGCCCAACTGACTGAGCCACCCAGGGACCCCCTTCCTCTTTTTTTTTTTAAATTTATTTGAGAGTGAGTGTGCATGCATCAGGAGGAGGGGCAGAGGGAAAAGGAGAGAGAAAATCTCACGCAGACTCCATGCTGAATGCAGAGCCTGACCCGGGGCTTGATCTAACGACCCTGAGATCATGACCTGAACCAAAATCAAGAGTCATATGTCCAACAGACTGAGCCACCCAGGAACCCCAATCCTTTTTATATATATACAAGCAGAAAACTTAGTTGAACTGTGTCCTATAGTTGTGTGAAAAGCAGAGCGTCTCAGTGATGATCTTAGATATTCAACTGAGGAGATTTCCAAGGAATGTGTCAGAGGTACTGCTTGATTCTTCATACTGCTTTTAGTAACATGTGAAAGGAAAGAGATAAATTGAGGGAAGAACTGCTATGCAAAATGGATCCAGGATTTGGTGGTCTGGAAACTTCTCTGGCTGTCCAGATTGCAAAAGATACAGAATTTAGGAGATTTACTTTCAGCAAAGTATGTTCTGGAGAGAGAGCCAAAGGTGTGGCTGGACAGCCTTTTGCTAGTACTAAAGAGATTAGATGTGTGACTCATGGATCCTCTCAACCATTTCAGCAGAAGTCTGGAATGAGGATGGAACCTTCCATGAAGGTTTTGTGGAAGACTCTTCGGTCTACTGGTGTGAATCCTTGGGACTTCCATGAAAACCCACAAAATTTTTGAGGATGAATGTTATACGGACAGAAACACTGGCCCAGTTGGCTTGCGAGAAATGGAGATAGGATGAAATGAAGGAAGGATGTTGGACTCCCAAAATTCTACTGGAAGGACACAGGGCTAAAGCTACTTAGCAGCAAACATGTGCTACCCTTCAAAAGAAAGGATTAATGATTCTGAGGGCAGAGTGATGGGCCCAGAGGTGGAGCCCCACGTCACTGTGAATTAGTCCCAGGTCTTGAAACCTAATGGAATGTGCTCTGTTGGATTTCAAAATTACTTGGGACAGTGACACCTTGTTTCTGTCCATTTTCCCCCCTTTTGAATTAAGAATGCCTATAACTCCTATCTTATGTCTGTCCCACCACTGTGTTTTGGGGACAGATAATTACTTTCTAGTATCACAAGCTGGGTGATGGAGAGGAATTTTGCCTCAGGTTGGATCATACCCAGAGTCTCACTTATACCTGACTCAGATGATAAAATTTGGAACCTTTGGGCTGATGAAACTTAAGTGAGATTTTGAGGGGCTCCTGGGTGGCTAAGTTGTTAAACATCTGCCTTCAGCTCAGGTCATGATCCCAGAGTCCTGGGATTGAGCCCTGCGTCGGGGCTCCCTGCTCTGCAGGAAGCCTGCTTCTCCCTCTCCCACAACCCCTGCTTGTTTCCCCTCTCTCGTTGTGTCTTTCTCTGTCATATAAGTAAATAAAATCTTTTGTTAAAAAAGTGAGATTTTGAAGTTGAGTTGATGCTGTAATGGATGAAAGTTGGGGGTATTGGGATGAGGTACATGTATTTTGCATGTGGGGTAGATGTGTATCTTTGGGGACCAAAGGGTATAGTGTTGAATGATGCCCCCCCAAAGATATGCACATCCTAATTCCTGGAACATGTGAGTATACTTTAGATGGCAACAAAAAAAGGAAAGGAAAAGAAAAGAAAAAGGACTTTGCAGTTTGCAGATGTGATTACGATGAGGATTTTGAGATGGGGAGATTATCCTGGATTATCACTATCACGAGGGCCCTAACTGTAATAACAAGTGTCCTTATAAGGGGAAGCAGAGGCAGATTTCAGAGATGGAATGGATGGCAATCGCCACCATAGCAGAGATTGTACTGATGTGGCTACAAGCCAAGGAATGCTGACAGTCCCCATTGTAAGAAGTGGTGACAAACAGATTCTCCCGTAGAGCCGCTGGAGGGATTATGGCCCTGCTGGCACCTTGACTGTGGTCTTCTGGCCCCCAGAACTGTGAGAGAATACATTTCTTAGGTAGTAAGACACCAAGTTTGTGGAAATTCATTACAGCAGCCACAGGAAGCTAATGAAAATGGCTTGGGGTAGATTTGGTGATTGTTGGAGGGATGATGCTCAGAGATTATTAGAGACACTTTGAGGGGCGTCTGGGTGGCTCAATAGTTTAAACATCTGCCTTCAACTCAGGTCCTAATCTCGGGGTCCTGGGATCCAGCCCAGCATGGGTGGGGGGGAGTCCCTGCTCAGCCTGCTTCTCCCTCTCCCTCTGCTCCTCCCCCTACTTGTGTTCTCTCTCTCACTCTCTCTCAAATAAATAAATAAAATCTTGAAAAGAAAAAGACAGCTTAGGAGCTGTCATAATTAGGAGCCATTGGAAAGTGTCTGGGAACTGTTGGAGCCATCAAAGGGAAGACTGAAGGGGTTTGGTGGGTCACTGGAAGGTGGTTTGGAGGTTTAGTTGGAAGACTGGGAATGTAAATGAGGAATATTTACAGATAACATTGGGGACTATTATAGGGAAGTTTAGGGTGTAGTTGGGAGTTTTTGGAGGGTGGTATGGAAAAAACTGGGAGAGTTTTTGTGGGTATGGTTGCATGTAATTTACAACAAGGTTGGGTATAGTGATCATTGAAGAGTGGTTTGGAGGCATAGTTTTGTGCTGCAGAGTATGGTTGGGAGGATACATGGGGAGCAATTTGGGGTCCATGGGGGTGTTTTCAGTGCATACTGGGGGTGGATGGGAGAGTGACTTGGAAGTGCTCTTTGGAGGTTAATGATTTCATGGCTGATTGCAGATGGTTTAGGGGAACAGGTTGGGGGGTAGTGAAGGGTAGTTTATTCCTACAGTTCGGGAGTCCACGGAGGTTGGATTGGGGGTACTGCTTGCGATCAGTGGATCATAGTTTGGGGATGCAGTTGGGGGGATGATGGAGGGTGGTTTGGAGACACACAAGTTTAGAGGACAGTTTAGAGGTGTGGTGGTCGCTGATAAAAGGCAGTTTGGGGTACTGATTGGGGGGTCCTTTGGGGGGTGACTTGGAGTAAGGGGCGCCAGTCCGATCGCGGAGGGGGCGTGGCCTCCATAGAAGAGCGCTCCACCACCCCTCGAGAAAGAGTGTGCGCACGCGCTCCCAGCTGGTTCGCTCCTAGCGCTCCGAGGGCAGGAAAATCGAAGACCCAAACTGGCGCCTGCGCACTAGGTCTCCGCCGCTGCTGTGGTCCCGCGCCCCGCCCCCCGTCCCCCCACCTCCCCCAGGCTCGCGCTCAGCTGCTGCTGTGTCGGTGCCGCCGGGAAGGGACGGACCCGAGGTGAGGGTCGGGGGGGCCGGGGTCCACCGGCCGCGGCCGAGCCGGCGCGCCTCTCCCCCCCTCCCCGCGCCCCCCGTCTGGCCCCCACGGTTAACAGTCGCGCGGCCGAAGGCGGCCCACGGGCAGGGCGCGGAAGGGGGAGTAAGCGCGAGGCCGGGACGAGCGGGGGGGGGGCGGCGAGGGAGGGGCGCGCCCACCACCCCTCCTGGCCTGCAGCGACCCCGCCTACGTCGCGGGACGCGGACCTTCGGTGAGTAACGCCAGCTTGGAGAAGAAGGGAGGAGACAGGGCGGGGTGAGGGCTCGGAAACGCCAACAGGGGATGTACTTGCGCGCGCACCCGCGACCTCTGACCCTGTGGTCTCACTCCAGACCCCTACCTGACCTGACTACATCTTTTTTTAACCTCGAGCTCTGGCCAGTCTTGGCCCCAGGACCTCCGATCTCACCCCCAACCTAACCATATTCTGGCCTGGCGTGATCCTCAATCCCTGTTTTGTTCCCTTAAACCCAGCCCTGACCCCAAACCCCACCCAGTTCTGTTCTCGGGATCCTTGGCCTGCCCCTGCTCCATCTCTGAAGCTCATCTTGCCTTGTCCTGATCATCCCAGTTTCTGGCCTGATGCTTGACCTGTCTGTTCCCTAAACTCTTGTCCAGCCCCTGATCCCCTTCCAGTCATGTCCTGTCCCCCTAACCGCAGTCTGATCCAGGTCTGTCTGGATTCCTGATCTCTGATTTCTAAACTTTCTCCCCACCCTGTGCTATCCTCCTGGTCCCCTCCTGACTCCCCATCTCCCTCCTGGCCCACCCCCTTTAGACTGTCCCTCTGTTTCCTGCCCTGTCCCTGCCCCCACCCCTGTGCTGTTTTCCCCTGTCTTCTCTTGTCCTATCACTGTCCTCATTCCTCTCCTTATTCTGTCCCAGTCTTTTCCTGTTCCTTACCTCCATTCTGAACCGGCCCTTTTCCCTCTCCCCTTCCTTGACCACCATCTTGGCCTGTCCCCCATCATGTCTTCTAACTACCATTCTATACTGACCCTCCCCTGCTCTTTTGTTCCTTGCTGCCCTCTACGTTTTCCTCTGACCCTTGTCCACAACCTCACTCCATCCCATCCCCTGGCCAGTGTCTTGGCTCCTTCTCTGTCCTGCCTCCTGTCCTCCATCCTATGATGACTCTGATTCTGTCTTGACCCCTACACTCCTTCCTGTTCTTTTCCTTCATCCCCTCCCAACTCCAGGCTCTTGTTTTACCCCTCAACACGCCCCTCCACCCTGTTTAGATCTCCCTCTTCCTAACACCCACTTTCCATCTCCTCTCAGCCCCGAAGAACTAGGGTCCTGTTATACCCTGCCCCTCAACTTAGAGGTTCTACTATTTCCATGATTGCAAGTTCATCCCAAATGCTTCTCTTAGTATGAGCAAGAGCAACAGCCTTGGCCCTGTGTGGCTAAGGGAGTTTTCATATGTGATGCCCTTCACCCTCACCCAGTGATCTCACACACGGCTTGCATTTGTCTTCCTGCCCCAGGAGGGCATGTAACTGTTCCTATGTCCCCCCACCCTACCCAAGTGTGAAAGAACATCCTAAATTATTCAGTGACTCTCTGGGAGTCTGTGAGGTCTGGATCATGTTTCCAGCCTGGCTAGGTTGGGGGCTGCCCCATGTCAAGGTGGGGGGTGTGGTGAGCAAACATTCAGGGGTGGGAGACTCAGGAGTATGTGTGACTCTTCCGTGTCATGTTAACCCCCATGTGCTAGTCCTGATCCTGGGTGTGCATGATCTCTGCTTTCCTGGCCTGAAAAAATCCATTCCATGCCAGAGGCTTCAGGGCTTGATGGGGGTGGGATGGGGGTCAGAGGGGTTCTATCCCCCGCTTTCTCTGCTGTAAGCAATACAAATTTCGATGCTAAGTCCATCCCGTCTCTGTGTGTGTGTGTGTGTGTGTGTGTGTGTGAGAGAGAGAGAGACTGGGTGTTAGAATTAGTCCTATCCTGTAGTGACAATAACAGCTAGAGCAATTCTTTCACTGAATCTCCTTGATTCTGAGGACAGGCAGGGAGAATTTGGGTAGCAAGAAGGTAACATGATATTCAATTGTGTTTTGTTCCTACACTTGTCACAGAGAGTAGTAACAGCTTGAATAATGAGATACTGGACCCCTCTCATTTATCTGAAACACTTATCCAAACCTATTTTTTGAGCCCAATGTGAGGCTTGAACTCATGACCCTGAGATCAAAACCTGAGCTGAGATCAAGAGTCAGACGCTTAACCAACTAAGCCACCCAGGCACCCCTGTCCAAACCTACTAATAACAACACAAGCGTTCTTCATTGTTCCAGCGTCTGTCTAGCACCTGACTTCTGAGAGGGAGCGCTCGGATAATTCAGACAGTGAAAGGTACCAAGTTATCTGAAGAGGTTTTTTGTTTGTTTGTTTTTGCATTGTACATAGTGGGGAGGGTTCAGATGATGAGGGATAATGGCTCCAACTAAAAGATATATTCAAATCAATTCATTTCCTTGAACTCTAGTGGCAGGAGTTGGAACAGTAAGAGGACTGTGTTGTGTGAATATATTTGGTTCCTGCATTTTGCCTGGTGAGTAAGGGAAGCTCAGAGAGTACGGGACGCCAATTCTATCTCAAAGGTGTATCCAGATCCATTCAGTTCCTGTATGTGGATAGTGAGCTTTTGGAGACTGTGTCTGAATAGGTTTGGTTCCTGCATTTTTGATGTTGAGTAGCTAGAGGTCTGATAGTGATGGAAAACAGCTCTTCTCAAATATGTCTGGTTTGATATTTAGGGAGGGTTCAATGTCTGGGTGATAAGTAGGGAGGCTGTGGAGGCTGAGGGATACCAGCTCTGTCTCAGCAGTGCATCTGCATACATTTAGTTTCTGATTTTGGATAGTGAAGAGTTTGGACACGCTTATTTGAGGGAAAACAGCTCTGTTTGAAATTTATCGGGTGGAGCTGGGAGTACCAGCTCTGTCTCTCTCTCACACACACACACACACACACACACACACACACACACACGATTCCCGAGTTTGGATTGGGAGGAATGTTGTAATTATGACAGCCAATATATATTGAGCACTTACTTACCAAGGGCCAGTTACTGCCCTAAACAATCTTTAAGTGTCTTAATTCATGTCACGCTCACAACAGCCCTGTGAAGTGCATATTGTTGTCATCACCCCTGTTTTCCAGATGAAGACATTGAGGCACAGAGATGATAAGTGACTTGTCTGGGCAGCCACATAGCCATAAGTGGCAGAGCAGGGTTGTATCCCAGAGCCATGGTTTCCTACCCCTACAGGAGGCCACATGGGGCTCAAGTCCCGGCTGTGGT
This sequence comes from Neogale vison, assembly GCF_020171115.1. Classification (NCBI taxonomy): domain Eukaryota; kingdom Metazoa; phylum Chordata; class Mammalia; order Carnivora; family Mustelidae; genus Neogale; species Neogale vison. The sequence goes on along the minus strand of NC_058105.1, from coordinate 89,057,223 downwards.
GGGACCTGGAGGTTGGCCATCTTGCAGGACGACGATGTGTGTGGGTGATTCTACCCCACCTGTTGGCCTAGCCCAAGAGGCCCAATTACCTGCTCTCCCCTCCTTACTCCTGCCCTAGCCCATCTCCACACGGGTTTATTATTGTTGTCATTAACAGACATTAATGACGTGGTGTGAGTTTTCTTGTACTTTGAAACGCCTTCCAAAGTGACTCTGGTCTCTGTTGGCCCTGGAAATGCTGTTTACCCATTTTACAGATGAGGATAGCTAAACCTTGGTCTGCATTGCCAGCCAGATACCCTTGGCCCTCGCAGCTCTGGTTTTATAAGTGTCCCTCTTCCCAGTGTTCTTGCTGTCCCCCAAGAGGCAGGAGAGAGGCTGTGGCTGAGGGGACACTCCCCATTGACACTCAGCCACCCACCTTATGGCTGCTGCCTCCACCAGCCCTAGGCAGTGGAGGCGGGGGAAGGGGGCGGATGAAAGGAGCCTTTGTGTCCCATGCCAGAAATCTCACTCCCAGGAAGAAAGGTGGGCAGGGTGGCAGGAGGCCTCGCATTGCGTGTCTACATATACGGGGCAGGGCATTGCTGGTACAGTGCTCCCCTCCAGACTTGGCCCCCCTACCAAGTGGGGAGGGAGCTTTCCTCACTCTGCTCTTTCACATCACAGCATGGGCTGCTGCAGGGGCCCGGGTTGGGCTTGGGCCCTGAGGTCACAGAGCAGATGGTCCCAAATGGAGCACAGGATGTGTGGTATGTGCCGGGGCAGGCCAGAGCCCTCAATTTCCTTGACTCCCGGCCAGAAATGCTCAAGGGGGAGGGGTGGGGCAGAACCTGCCTGGATGTGAAGAAGCATGAGCCCCCTCCCCACTTTTCCTCCCTTGCAGGAGTAGCCCCTGTCCACCTCCAGCCCAGGACCCGGCCCCTCAAGTTCTGAGTCCACCCGCTCTTATGCATCTTTGATCAGAATCAGGCCTCCTCACCTCTCCGAGCCCCAGCTTCCACATCTACGAGCTGGCTATGAAGAGCTGGGTCTGCGTCATCCTCCCAGGTTTGTAGGGAGCGGTAGGGGTGAAAATGTGCATGATGTGGTCAGTTGGCTGGGATGATTTCTTCTGGAGATGCAGAAGGTGGTAGGGTCTTGACATCCCAGTCTTTCCTTGGAGAAGCTGGCCTCCTCTGTCCTGAGTTTGGCAAACTGTTACCCCAGTGAGGGTGGCGGTTGCCCCAAGACCTTCTCCCACCTGTGCCTTGCCCTGGGAGGGAAAGGTAGGGGCCTCAGGCACGTGATGCTTGCTGCCTAGAGATACACACCCGATTTATACACGTGTGCTTAACAAGTCCCCAGAACTCCATCCTCAGCTCCCAGGCAATGCCCTTGGGTGGGCAGGGTCTGATGTGGGCTCCTGGGTAGCACTAGAGGCAGCTCCACTCCCACGACCCTTGGCCCTTCTTCCTTTGTTCTCTACTAGGTTACTGGGGTGAGCGGGGACATCTGGGCTCTTTTCTTGGTCATGCTGAACGCCCTGAAGGGACCTGGCCCTGAGATTGTCCCTGAGGGTGTCCTGAGCCCTGGTGACAGGCAGGCAAGGGTTAAGAGGTATGGGCTGGCCCAGGCCCTGGCCAGGTAGGCTGGGCTATTGCCTAGTGGGAGGCGGCCTAGGCATCCGCCACCGTGCTCACCGCTCACTGCCACTACCATCTGGAACAGGGCCTGATTGAGACAACTATCTTTTTCTTGAGGTACCTGAGGCCACCCCACAGCACCTCTCTGGCGTTGGTGAGCACCTGGGAACAGGGGGCCCGGGGCAGGGTGGCGGGGAGAAGGGTGTAGGGTGTACTGAGCCTTCCCCTGGGAGAAAGCCAGGTCTGTGTGAGGAGTGCAGTGAAGAAGGAGGGCCTGAGTAGAGGAGTGAAGCCCAAAATGTTCAATTTCCTCTCGTGGCATGAAGCCGATTCCTTGCCGGAAATGAATGAGGAGAAAGGATGGGGGAGAAGAGAAGCCAGAGTCCTCCTTCTCCACTGTCCCCCCTACTTCCTCTCCCCCTTTCTCCCCTGGGGCGTAGCCTCTGCCTTACTGCAACCCCGGGGCCCTGGGGGAAGCCCAGACAGAGCTATTGAGAAACTGGTTCCCGACACCTGCCTTCCCCTGATCTGTTCACCCAGAGTGGAGGCTGGGAGGGGCTCTAGGGCAGTGTGGGGAGCAGTCCCAGACACTGGGAGTTTGTATTTGCCACGCTAGTGGCAAGGTAGGGAATTGGGGGGTCCCCACTGAGGTGCTAGGGTGCCACCCAGGTGAGGTGTCTTGGTTGTAAACAGTCATTACGGCCAGGCCAGGAATTTCTTTCTCGGCTGTGGTGTCAGAAGGGCAGACCTGAAAAACCTGCTGGGCCCGCCTCTGGGTGTGTGTGGGGGGTACCCTCTCAGCTCTCCTGCTGCGGCCCAGCCTGGGACAGGAGTCAGGGGCTGGGGGGAGGGAAGTTAGGGAAGGGGGCTGCTGGGATCCTCCTTCGATCCCTGTCTAGGTGGGGACAGGGCAATTCTGGACCCCAAGGCAAATGTGCAGAGGGCAGGCAAGCAGAGGCTGAGGTTCAGGAGCTGGCTGTGGGGGTGTGGGGCATTGACCCTGTGTCTAGCCTACCCAGTGACCCCATGACTCAGGCCCTAGCTATGTCCCCGAGGTCAGGCTGGCAGGGTGGAGTCGGGGTTCCTGTCTAGACCCCATGTTGACTTCCAGGATGCCATGAGCTCCCAGGGAGGGAAAGCTCAAGGCAGCCAGCATGGGATGTGGGACCTATCCTGATGAATGGGCCCACCGGGGAGGAGTTGAAGTTCCTGCTGGGGTGGAGCCCTGGGAGAGTGCCTCAGACTCAGCTGCGAGGAAGGAGCCCAGGCTCAGCCGGGAGCTTAGGGGCCCAAGAGGTTGAGCTGGGACCTCAAGGAAGCTCTGCCATGCTGGGCGTCGTCAGGCAGCTTCAGAGTACATGCTGCTGCCTGGTTGTGCAGAAAGGCTCTCAGGCCTGACCCCTGCCCCTGAAAGCGAGGACGAGGGGCCACCGTTTGCCGGGAGCCGGTAGCAGGCCTAGTGGCCCTATGTTAACAGTTCGGCCGCATTCCACAGCAGATAGACGGGGAGGGGGCTCGAACCCTCACCTCCTTGGCTGCCTCGGTCTCCACCACACCTGGCCCCTGAAGCACGACAAGCTGGGATGAGGAAGGGAGGGGACCTCTGTGGCCTCATGAGGCCCTCCCAGTTTACTGCCGCCCGCCCGAGGTCAGGCCAGGTGGTGGAAGGTGATGTCACCTGGCTCCCCAGCTGGGGAATGAGCAGGATGTGGGAGGGAAGGAGCAAACTCCAGAGGAGGGGATGAGGGCAGGGCTGGCGGCCAGCCAAGGCAGGCTCTGTGGTCAGCCAGGGTGTTTGGGGGCAGAGAAGGAAGCAGGAGGCAGGAGGCTTGTTATCTACAGCTGTGGACTTTCCAGCAGGGTGACTCCCTTCTGCCGGTACAGGACTAGAACTGACTGGGGTGGGCACAGGGACTGGAGGGGTCGCGGGGCTAAGTGAACACTCTCCCTGTAGCAGCGGGGCCGCAGGATGGAGTCGGGATGAGTAGAGACCCACAGATCTGGGCTAGATCCATATCTCAGCTCCCTTGGCATTCTCTCACTTACGCGACAGCCATTCATTGAGTGCTCACTGCTGGCTCAGGAGTGTTCTGAGTGCCAGAGATATGGTGAAAACAGGACAGGTATGTTTCTTGTCCTTGTGAACATGCAAGGGAAGCACAATCTCTTATTGGACAGCAGTTGTGAGGGGACCTGGGCAGGGGCCCACCTCTGGAAGTGACATGCAAGTCCCCGTGTGTAAGCTTGCCCCCTGAGGCCAGAGGGGCGAGACATGGCAAGAGTGTTCCAGATAGCAGCCTCAGCCTGGGCAAAGGCCCTGAGGCCTGCCGGGCTGGGAGCTTATGAGGAATTGATGGGCTTGGAGCAACTCTAGCCAAGGAGGGTCAGGTCCAAGGGGTGGGCCTGGGCTGCATCCTTAGCCAGTGGGCAGGTTATTTACCCCTCTGTGCCTTAGAGTCCTCATCTCAGAAATGGGGGCAGTGATCACAGAACTGCTGTCAAAGGGTGGTTGGAAGATTGGGTGTGGCAGGGAGGGTGACTGTTCCAGGACCCAGGTACATCATTAGTGCCCACCATTGTTAGAGTTGGTTGAATCTGTACAGTTCATTCTTCCTCCCTAGGCAGAACTCCTGACTGCGGCCCATGGGCCTCTGAGGAGGCGTCGTAAGTCCGCCTAGCTCCCCACGTGCTGTGCATCCACTCAATGGGAAGGGGACCAAGGTACCAGGGCCCAGTTGGGCCAGACGCCGATACGGATTCTGAGAGGGCAGGTTGATCAGGCGGGCAGGGTCAGGGTTCCCCTTACTCCCAGGTGGGGTGCAGGGCGTTGGGCTGGGGCAGGGGTTGGGGGAAACGTGGGATGCACTTCCTTAACAGCTCCTGTGCGTCACTGCCAGGCCTTGTCCAGCCATCAGCCACGGCCTCTCGACAGTACCAGGATGGAAGTCAAAGGTCAGCTGATCAGCTCGCCCACCTTCAATGCCTCAGGTGGGTGGTTGGTTCCCCTTCTCTGCCTCTGCCCCCACTTCTGAGTCACCGCCTGCCTACTTTGAAAGGGTTGGTCCTTGGCCCCACAGCTGTGCCAGGATGCCCTGGCTGATCTTTGCCTGGAACTTTGCTCCCTCTGTGTCCAGCTGCCCTGTTCGGAGAGGCTGCCCCCCAGGTGAAGTCAGAGCGTTTGCGGGGGCTGCTTGACCGGCAGCGGGCCCTGCAGGAGGCCCTGAGCCTGAAACTTCAGGAGCTCCGCAAAGTGTGTCTGCAGGAGGCGGTGAGGGCCGGGCCCTGTGTCTGGTGGTGGGGCGTGGTAAGGACCCAGAGGCCCTAGGCAGGCAGGTTGGAGTGGCGAGTGCCGAGCCACATGTCTGGGTGGTAGATTCCTTGTCACCCTCTAGCTCCTCAAAGCTCAACTTCAATGTCTTAGAGTCAGTAAAATATGGCAGAGCAGGCCCTCAATTCCCTATCAGCAATTTGAAATCCCCAAACCCTTCTAAACAATAGTCATTTCCAAAATCTGGCAGTAAAACCTGGCCTGAACTAACAAGGGGTGAGTTACCGTTTTGATTTACCCCTCTTGGTGTGAACAGCTACGCAGTTGGCCAGAACCCATAACTGGCCAGAACCCATAATGCAGTTCACAGCATGCAGCCCCCGCCCTGAGGGGAGCGTGATGTCATATGCAGTATATAGACCTGTGGCCTTTATGAAAGAGAAGAAGTTCCAGATTCCAGAGCAGGTCTCCTGACCTCCCATGCCCACTGCCCCAGGGATTTGGGCCACCGAGGGGCTGAGAGTCCATAGCACCCCTATTGGGTGGCAAATGGGAGGGAGGAGGAGAAGTAACAGGCATGGGGTGCTGAGCATTACTGAGCTCCTAGTATGACTAATGTAGCTTCTGTAGTCATTCCTGCTTTGCCCCATTCCCTAGCTAACCCTCGGTAGTCTCTGACCCCTGCCCCCTCCAGGAGCTGACTGGCCAGCTGCCCCCTGAGTGCCCGTTGGAACCTGGGGAACGGCCCCAGCTGGTCCGCCGGCGGCCCCCTGCAGCCCGCGCATACCCTCCATCGCACCCCAACCCAGCACACCACTCCTTGTGCCCTGCTGAGGTGAACAGACGGGCCTGGGGGGCAGGATGGGGGTGGGACGGGTACAGATTGCTGCCTCAGTGTTGCAACCAGGGGAAGGAGAGGCTAAGGTGAGAAGGGAATGGCTTGAAGAAGGTGCGTTCTGGCTCTGAGGGAGGAGGCTGGGCCTCGTGGTCGTAAGCCTCTCATTCCCTGGAAGCATATCTGTCTAGTCCCTCCCCAAGACGGCTCTGCCTGCTGGAGAAATGAGCTCCACCCCAGAACAGGCCCTGCCCCTGCGCTGGCTGGCTCTGCTCACACTTGGGCCCGGGTCTTGTTCCCCTCCAACACTGACACTGGGTCCTGTCCCACCCTCTCGCCCACCTGCAGGAGCTGGCTCTTGAGGCCCTGGAGCGGGAGGTGTCCGTGCAGCAGCAGATTGCAGCCGCCGCCCGCCGCCTGGCCTTGGCCCCCGAGCTGAGCATTGAGCAGCGCCGCCGCCGGCGCCAGGTGCAGGCAGATGCGCTGCGGAGGCTGCACGAGCTGGAAGAACAACTGGGGGACCTCCGGGCCCGCCTCGGCCTCCCAGGGCTCCCCCCTCCGCAGCCCCTGGCCCTGGCCCCGGCCCCGGGGGCTCTCATCACCACCCAGGGAGTATGCCTGGGCACACGCCTCGCCCAGCTCAGCCAAGGTGAGCCAGCCCTGTCAATGCCCAAGTGTGGGCATGGGCTGAGCAACGTGGCAGGGAGGGGTAGATGGCCAGTGAAAAGTGGGAGCTGGGCGGAGCTGAAGGGACTCAGCCCGCAAGAGGAGTTGAGATAAATGGGCTCTACAGCAAGGGTGGGGATGCTAGGAACTTGACCAGATGGCACCAAGAAAACCAGGAGCCAAGCCTCAGGTAGTCTTGGATTCAGGTAAAGGTGGGTTCTTGGGAAGGAACGGGCCGGGGAGGAGACCATCCGGGGTTGTAAGGAGACTGCACCCAGGTCTTGCCTTGATGGGCCTGGGTCTCCCCTTCTCGCCTGTAGAGGACGGAATCCTGCACTCGGAGAGCAGCTCCCTCTCGGAGTCTGGGGCCAGCCATGATAATGGTGAGGACCTCTGGCTCCCACACCCACCCTTGCTTTGATGCTTAGCCCCTCCACTCTCTCTTTAACCCCTCCTGAGCCATGCCCCATCCTCGCATGGGGCCCCCATCTTTCTTGCTTCACGCTGCCCAGCTCCTCATCCCCAGTTCCAGCCTTGTGCTTTAGCTCCCGCCTGTCCTGCTGCTGCTACCTGCTTCACTCCCCCTGCCCCTGCCCACAGCCCATCAGGCCCCCTCTCTTTGACTTCTCCCCCACTTTCCACCTTTCTCCCAGAGGAGCCCCGTGGCTGCTTCCCCCTGGCCGAGCGCCCCTCACCACCCAAGGCCTGGGACCAGCTGCGGGCCGTATCTGGGGGCAGCCCTGAGCGGCGAACCCCATGGAAGCCACCCCCGTCAGATCTTTATGGGGATCTGAAGAGCCGGCGGAACTCTGTGGCCAGCCCCACCAGGTGAGGGTGAACCCCTTCCCTTCCCTTCCCCGGGAGCCGGGAGGGGGATCCTGAGCCTGGACGGGCAGGACGGCTTGCTGGTGGTTATGGTGTCTAACCTGGACCCCCACCTGGGCCTGTCTGTTTCTGCTCAGCCCCACACGCTCGCTGCCCAGGAGTGCCTCCAGTTTTGAGGGGCGAAGCGTGCCTGCTACCCCTGTCCTCACCCGGGGCGCTGGCCCCCAGCTCTGCAAGTAAGGGGACTCTGAGGGTGGGCTTGAGGACCGGAATAAGTAACTGTCCATTCTGACGAGGGGGGCATTAGTAAAGGGTGTGGGATGTGAGAGGCTGGGCTTTGAAAGGTATATTTGGAACAAGTCACTTCCTTTCTCTGAATCTTGGCTTCTCATCTGTGAGACGGGTATGATATCTGCATCTGGAGGACACTGTGGGCATAGTAAGTTCTGGTTCACATGCACTGAGCGCCTAACACCTGCTGGGAATTCGTGCTCTGCGAGGTGTGACTGCGGTCATTGCCATAAGGTCTTGGCTAGGTAGATGCTGTCATTATTCCCAATCTGTGGATGAGGAGCCTGAGGCACAGAGAGGTTAAGTGACTTGGTAGTAAACAGAAGACCTGGTGTTCAAACCCAGGCTGGTTTGACTCTAGAGTCCATGCATTTAATCACTGCACCCTCCTACTTCTCAAACAAATTCTTGCTAAGCACCTGCTTTTCCAGGCTGTGAGTAGAAAGTCCCTATCCTTATGGCACTCGCATCCTGTGAATTGTGGCTGTGGGGCTGATAGTTGAGGGTGGCTCAGACATGTGGGGGGTAGGGGAGGGCAGAGAATTCAGGAAGTTGGATTCCAGGCCCAGGGATTAGGACCCCACTTCTAGAAAGCTGGGAGACACACCCTCACAGGGCAGGGGGCCCCAAGTGTTGGGAAGAGCCCTCTGCTGGCCTTCCTCGGTCAGTTTTCCCCCTCCAGCCCTGCGCACGCTGACATCTCCCTTGGCGCTAACACCCCCCCAGTACGTCTTCTGTCCCTCTGCCCCCCAGCATGGGACAGAACCTCCACTGCCTTTTACACGCCCCCACCTGACCCGTTTATACAAGAGGTGTCTGATCCTGGGCCTCCTTCAGAGATGCGCAAGTGGAAGCTCAGGAAGAGGTGGGGCACAGTGGGCCAGGCACTCTGCCTGAGATTTCCGATCAGCTGTATTCCCATCACCCCCACTTCTGTGTCCCCAGACCGGAAGGCCTCCATTCTCGCCAGTGGTCTGGCAGCCAGGACTCCCAGATGGGCTTCCCCCGGGCAGACCCTGCCTCCGACCGTGCCTCCCTCTTCGCAGCCCGCACCCGTCGCAGCAACAGCTCTGAGGCCCTGCTTGTGGACCGGGCGGCCAGTGGGGGAGCTGGCTCCCCGCCTGCGCCCCTGGCTCCCCCTGCCGCTGGCCCCCAGGTCTGCAAGAGCAGCGAGGTGCTGTATGAGCGCCCACAACCAACCCCTGCCTTCTCCTCCCGCACAGCTGGCCCCCCAGACCCTCCCCGGGCTGCCCGGCCCAGCTCAGCTGCCCCTGCCTCCCGTGGGGCTCCCCGGCTCCCACCTGTGTGCGGGGACTTCCTCTTGGACTACTCCCTGGACCGGGGCCTGCCCCGCAGCGCTGGTGGTGGGGCGGGCTGGGGGGAGCTGCTGCCTGCAGCTGAGGTCCAAGGACCCCTCTCCCGCCGGGATGGGCTCCTAGCTGTGCTCCCGGGCCCACCACCCGTGTACACAGCTGACGGCAGCAGCCCCCTCCTCCGCAGCAAGGACCCCCACTCCCGTGCCACCCGCACCAAGCCCTGTGGCCTATCCCTGGAGGCCGCCGAGGGGCCCGAGGTGCATCCAAGCCCTCTGCTGTGGATGCCCCCCCCAACCCGTGTCCCCCCGGCCGGTGAGCGCAGCGGCCATAAGAACCTCGCCCTGGAGGGGCTGCGGGACTGGTACATCCGCAACTCGGGACTGGCTGCTGGGCCCCCGCGCCGGCCTGTGCTGCCCCACGTGGGCCCGCAGCACCCGCCCTTCCTCCATGCCCGCTGCTATGAGGTGGGCCAGCCGCTGTATGGGGCCCCCAGCCAGGCGCCGCTCCCGCACTCGAGGAGTTTCACGGCACCCCCTGTCTCCGGCAGGTACGGGGGGAGCTTTTACTGATGGGTAGGGGTCTCTGGAGGCAGATGGCAAAAGCACCCATGCTGGGGAGCAGCCAGTCACGGGAGTTAGTGACTCCCAACTGCGAGAGAACTAGCCGCAGCCTCGCCTCAGGGTCCTGGGCCCTGCCTGACCTGCATGAATCCACGGGGTCTTGGAGGGGTGTCTTGGGCCCTGGCAGCAGCAGCAGCAGCTGTCTACCAAGCTGTAGAAGAATTCTGATATTGGAACAAAACAGTGCATGTCTGCTGAAAATGAGCCTTGAAAGCAGGGTGCTGGGAGGAAGGGCCTCCCAGGCCCCTCGCCTCTCTCTTCTTCCTTTTGCTGTGCCCCCATGCTTGTGAGCCTAAAGGTGCTGTCCTGTGCCTGCCTCCACCTCTTTAACGAGCCTCTTTTCCTCTCTCTCTGTGTCTTGTCCGTCTTTTCCTCTCTTCTCTGTCTTGGCACCCTGTCTGGATTCCTGCTACCCCTTCTAAAGATACTACGCGGACTTCCTGTACCCCTCGGAGCTGAGCTCTCGTTTAAGTGACCTGACGCTAGAGGGGGAGCAGTCCTCCAGCTCTGACCCCCAGACCCCGGGGACACTGGTCTGACCCCTTCTTGTTGTCCCAGGCACGACTTTAGTCTGGGGAACACACGGCTGACCTCGCTGAACCCCGGGGTGTGATTGCTCAGTCCTGGGGGGGTGCCGACCTGATCTTCCAAGGCCCCTGGCTCCTTGTGGACCCACGAAGGTGTCTGACTCCCTGCTTCCCCTCTTACGCTGTGCTGGGAACTGGGGCCCTCAGCCAGCTGAAAAAAGAGGGGATGGTGTAATGGGGGCTCCAGGCCCCTTCCTCCGTTTCTGTTTACACTTGTGATTTAGGTATTCACTGTCTTCCCCCAACACTAGACCTTTTATAAAAGGGAAACTGTGATCTCGTCCTGGTTGGGTTCATTCCTATCCCCATGCCCAGCCTGTTCCATTTAGGAACCCCCCCCCCAAAAAAAACCCGGACAATATAGGGTCTCAGGGCCCTGTTCGGGGCAGCCAGGAGACTGGTGTGAACAGAACTCCCTGCCATCCCCCCACCAGGGTAGTTCTTGGGGAGGTGGGCTCTCTGCCCGCATTCGGAAGGACTGAAGTCTGGCTAGGGGGCTTGGGTTCATTTTCCTACTCCCAGGTGTGCCCAAGGGAGCCCCAGTCCTTGTCTGCCTGTCTGTGCCCGCTGCCTCTGCCCACAGGTTGAGATGGCCCAGCCTCTGCCCTATCTATCCCGGTCAGGAAGCCAGCCCTGCAGGAGGGCTAAAGGGCAGAGCCGCTGGGTGTGTTGTGTCCTGGGATGCTGCGGTGGTGGAACCTGGCATCGACTCGATGCCAGGAAAATCCTCAGGTGACGTCTGGCCACAGGCTGCGTCACGTCTTCCTTGGCTTTCTTTCCATCCACCACTTTTTAAACAAATCTACACAAGCTGTGTTTTCTATGATACCTATCTGTGACTTTCTGGAGCTAGGGGTCCCCTGACCTCCTTTACCTGGTGTTAAACTTTTCTTTTTTCTACCAATGGATCTGGGCCCAAGACACTACCCACACTGGAAGGGGATTTCTATAATAAATGTGTAAACCGAACCCATGTGTCACTCCGCTGTCTGCCTTGCCTTGGGGGGCCACACCTGTAGTTAAGACCAGGTTAAGATATTTTTATGAACCAGATTATCAAACGAACACTGGGAACAGCCTAATGTCATCAACTTGGGCTTCACTTGCTGTGATGTGGGGCAACAGCTTCGCCGGCCTGTGCTCCAATTCCCCGCCAGCCCTGGACAGGCGCCGTCAGTAATACAAATGATAGGAAACACTCTGCCTTTAACTGCTCTGGGCTCTGCCCCAGAGGGAGCCACTTGGATGAAGGAATGCAGAGCTTCCCTGCTCAGTCTGCATACTCGACAGAAAGAGACCTAGTCAGAAAAAGTCCAGCAGAACTGAAAAGCAGAAGGCCACTTCTGGCCCCCGAAGCGCATGGACTTGACCCCAGAAGCCCACGTTGGCTTGAGCGATGCACCAGCCTTTATTGTTGCAGTAACACTGATTATAGATGCCCCATTCTGGGTCTACCCCCACCCCTCCCCACCCTACCCCTTGGTCCTCATCACTGTGGAACTTTGGAGAAGGGGGCAGAACCCCTAAGCAGAGCTGGAAAGAGGCAAGTGGGACTGGTGAGTGTTTGGGTCACATGGAACCAAGGGTTCAACAGCATCAGGATGCCTGAATTCTCTGTCCTGATGGGGGCTGGGAACACTGGGTCCCAGGTTCAAGATTTGGCAATGCCCTAACCTGGTTTCAAAGCCGGGGTAGGGTCTGAAAAAGCCTAATATTAGTCCCAGGTTCAAGAGAATGCCTTGGTCCCAGATCCCAGCTTTGGGGCTGAGCATGGGAGATGGGTGGGTCCCAGATTGGGGGTTGGGGGGGGGGAGTATCTCTGGGTCCAGAGTTTGAGGTTGGCCACGGATGCTCTGGGCTCCACGCCCCAGGTTCAGGGCTGGGGAAGTGTGGTCCCCTATGTAACAGGCGCTGGGTAGCAGGGATATCCCAATTTTGGGTCTGGGGTGGGCAGGGTCACTGATGTCCTCTGCTTTTTGAACTGGACGGGGCCCTCTATTTCAAGGGCTGGGAAAGGGCTTTGGGTCCCTCTACAGGGCCAGGGTGGGGGTGGCGTTCTCCAGGTCTTGGGTACAGATCCCAGACCCCTAGGATCCAGCCTCCTGCTCTTGTCCCAGCGCCTCCAGTAGCAGGCCCATGGGCGTCCGCTTGAGACCAATACTCTCAATCTTGTTCTCGATCTTGTTCTTGAGGTTTCGCAGGCGCAGCGAGGCGTGCACCAGAATCACTGTGGGCAGTGCCGAGAGGAGCAGGGTCAGTGGGATGAGACCTCAGCTTTTAGCCAATGGGGGCCCACAGAGGAGAACCGGAGCACGGGCAGGCCAATAAAGTGGTCAGCGGCCAGGATGCCTGCGATCTGAAAGCGTGGCGGAGTAACGAGTCTTGCAACAGGGGCGTGGCCAGGGAGGGCTCAGGGTAACCCGGACGAGGCCCGGGGAGGACGCTCAATACTCAGAGCGAGGCCCGAAAGAGCGGTAGTAAGAGGGGCGTTCTCAGAAGAGGGAAGGCAAAGCCAGGGAAGGCGCTTTGCGAAGGCGGTGTGGTCACGCCCGCCTGGTGTCCCCGCCCCCTCTTAGGGCGGGGCTGGCCTGCCACTGTGCGCAAGCGCCGGTCGTTTATTGGCCTATCTACGGGTAGCGGATACTTACGAAGCACGGGCCCGGCGATGCTCAGCAGGAAGGTGCAAGCGCCGCCCACCGCCCAGAGAACAAGGAGGCCGAAGGCAAGCACTGCGGCCAGGCAGGCGGCGGGGTGGCTGCGGCGGCAGCGGCGCACGGCTGCTTGAGTCTCAGCTGCCCACACCAGCGCGCCAAGGGCCACCGTCACAACCAGCGCGCTTAGGAGGGTGTGCAGCGGGCGCACGTACCTGCGAGGACAATGGAACTGAGCTAGCCCGGGCGACGGCAAGAGGGCTGCACAGCCTCCAAGCCTCCCCATCCACCCCGTTCCGTACCCCAAGAGCCTTGGCTCCCCCTTCTCAGGGACCTCCAGCCCGGAAGATAACTCCTGCCAGCCCGTCTCCCAAAGGTTCCACCGTCCAGGGCTTCCGACTCCCAGGAGCCCTGGAGGTCCTAATTTCCTTTCCGTCAATCCTACAGTCCCATCTTCCTTAGCTCTCCCGTTTCAGGTCCTCTCAGTCCGCTAGGCCTTCAGGCTCCCAGACCTTAACAGCTCTTTTTCTTCCAGCCCTATCCCGGCAGGGCCCCTCTCCAACCCTTCAGACCCCACCCCAACCCGCCCCCAAATCCACCCTTTGGGCCCATCCCTGTAGATTCCTCTTCCAGGCCTTCTGTCTCCAGACATTTCCCTCTCCGCAGGCCCAGAGTCTTTACAAGACCCGTTCCAGACTTCCTCCCCTTCAAATTCCCCATCCAGGTTCCCACTCCCTGTACATCTCTTCCCCCATCATTGCTAGCACCCCTTCCTTGCTTTCAGTACCACTCTTAACTTCCTACCCTGCCCAGGACCCTTCAGGTTCTCCATCCTTCTCTGGTCTCAAGCCTTCCACCACTGGGTCCTCCCTCTCCGTTCAATTTCCCCAAGAAGTACATGCTCCTGGAATGTTCCAGTCACAACCAGGCTCCCCTCCACGCCTAGTGCCTCCACAAGCCCACCCTCCCAACCCTTCAACTTGACCACATCCCTGTCCCTGTCTCTGCCCGAAGTCCTCCAAGGCCGCTTTAATCTGGGCCCATCACTCACGTCCTCCCCCTCCACCCCCACTTTAACTTTCAGGCCCTCCTTATCTTCTGGTCCACCTCCTTACCCAGTTTCCTCTCCAGTCCCACATTCTCCATCCTCCCGACCCGCTATCCTCAGCCAGTATCCCACCCAAGGCACTCCTTATAACCACGTTCGACTTCCTTCAAGCCTCCCCTCCCAGGCCCCGGAGATTTCCCATCTCTAATGAACTCGCCCTTTCCGCCTTCATCCCCCTCCCATTCCTCAAAACCCCACTGGTCCACCCTTCCTGCCCGCAGTCGTCCCCGGCCAACGGGACTCCCCCTCCCTCCCTCACCCAGCCAGAGCGAGACCGAAGACGAAGCACAGAAGGTAGTTGGTTTGGTAGTAGAGGAGGTTGTTGATGACGCGGTGGCACCATCGCTGCGGGTCGCATGGATCCGGAGCCGCTAGACGCGCGGACCCCAGAACGAAGTCGTCCAGGGCGCGTAGCGGTGGCAGCCGCACCTCCGACATCCTGCCGGTCGATGTAGCTGGACCAGCCAGAAGAGAGGCCGGACTACAACCCCCGTTATACCCTGCGCCGCCGCGAAGGACACCGGGAAATGGAGTCTGGGTCCAGCAGTTGCTCTTTCAGCCACCTAGGCGGACTACGTAGCAGCAATGCACGTGACCAGAAATGCCAGCAACATGCCGGAAGTGTAAGGCAGCAGGGGCTGCCGGGAAATCAAGTCTTCGCCGCCGGGCGAGGTACTCCCATCCACCCCCAGGTGGGGGCGCCCAAGGGGCGGTTCCTAGCCGTGCTGACGGCTCAAGTACACAGTAATCCCGACCTTCCAGGACATGCAGGAACACATTCTGGGACATACAGATAGGGACTGTCAGACTTGGGCAGGATTGCAGGATCCCACTGTTAGGGGCCAAGAGGGCCCCACCTACTTGGAAACTCCCGCAGGTCTTTTTCAGCTGCATCTCCTCCGGCCACACCCCTGCACCCCAGGTCCAGCCATAAATACTATTGAGGGCCTTTTTTAAAATTCATATTCACCACATCAGAGATGTCTCTTTCTGGGAAGGTTTTTTAATCCCCACAGGTGAATTAGGGCACTCCCTCTAGGTCGCTAGCAGTCTTCAGGCTGGGAGTCCCAGGGGGGTCTCCTCCCTCCATGGGTCCCTGGCCTGGTCCTGCAGGCACACAGTCCCCAAGCTTTTTGGGGGGAAGTGAGCTGTGTAGGCATTGCACTGCTGTTTGGAAGGTGGGCACCTGCCCCATTACTGCTTGCTGGCTGGCAGCTTCCACGGCACTCCTGACCCCCTGAAGGCTTTGCAATCTAGCACGGCAGGTCCCTCACACAACCCACAGTGTCCTCAAAAGTCATCGTCATCACAGATGTCAAGGTATACATCAAAAGCCTCTCTGTTGCAGTTTCCATCAGGAGTGAAGACATATTTGTGGAAGGTCCCATCTACACAGATGGCTGAAAGCGGGGAGGGTGGGGGGGGAGAACAGGTAAAAGGTTAAAGGCTGCCGAAGCCACCCACTCCAATCCTCGACGGTGTCCCATGGCCTACAGTCTACCTCCAAGCCTTTGTTCAGGCCATCCCTCTGGGGATGGGAGTTGAGCCACCCGCTCTAGCTCTCTCAGGCTTCCCATGCCCTGAAATTCCTGCAGGTCCAAACTGCAGGACTTTGCCCATGCAGCACCCCTGGTTGAGAGGCAAGAGCTATTCCCACTCACCAATGACAGAGTTGACGTTCTTGGAAGTATTGCGACCGAAGGCGCAGATGCAGGCTGACTCGGCAGGCACGGTGAAGCTCGCCAGGCTCCACTGAGAGTCCACGTATTGCCCAATCATAGGCCCCACCTTGCCCACGCGAGCCAGCCTGCAGGCAGCACTGGCTGAGCCCAGGTGTGGGACACAGGCAGGGGGACGGGGGACAGGGTAGGGCCGGGCAGGGAGTACTCACGCGGAGCGGCGGTTGAGGCGGGTGTCCTTTAGAGCAAAGATATGGACTGTGCCCTTATCGCTGGAAGCGCAGAGGAACGAGGAGTCATGGCTGAAATTGATACTAGAAGACACATCGGCAGTGATGCACACGGGTCAGGTGGCAGAGGGTCACAGGGTCACGCAGCCCGCCGCACATACCCTGTGCTCACCAGTAAAGGGTGGCAGGGTCAGTGCCTCGGCGCAGTTCTACCAGTTTCTCCTTGGACTGTGTGTCAAAAAGGCGAATCAGGGTGCCCTTCTGGGAGGCAGAGGCCACTACCGTGCCTGGCTGGTTCAGGGACACGCAGGCCACATCGCTCTGATGGGCGTTGATGGTGAAGGGAGCAGAGGAAGTGCCAGGCTTCGTGCTCGCCAGGTCCTGTGGGAGGAGGAGCAGTCTGGGCTTGGGGTAGTATGGAAGGCGGAGGCCAAGCGGCCACAGAACGGGCCAGCCCAGCCACCCACACACCTACACTTGCCCCCTGGATGGCTCACCACAAGTTGCAGGCTCCCACACTTGTGTCCAGGGAACACCAGCAGCTGCTTCTCCAGGCTGGGGCAGAGGTCACAAAGCCCTAGGGTGTGAGGACAAAATGTTGGGGGAGGGGGTAGGCTGGTAAAGGGGAGGCAGGGCCCCGGCCATGGGCCCGGCGGGGTCTCGGAATAGAGAGAAGCTGGGTAAGGCCCAGACTTTGACCTTCTGCGATATATGGCCCCCAAAAAACTCTCAGGGGGGCCTGCCATCTGCCTGGCTTGCCACCAGTGAGGGCCCAACGATCCCTGGCACAGCCACGCAATGTCCTCACTGGGTGCTCCTTCCCTGCTCTCTGGGGCCCCCAGGGGTGGGAAGACAGAACTGCCTAATGGATGGAAAGACAGACAGACTGGGAATATGAGCCTCTCTGCACAGGGACTCTCGCCCTGCCCCTTTCCTAGCTTCTCTGGGCACCCCTGGCGTTCTCTCACTTCCACCCTGTCCACTGCCTCCTGCCCTCACACCTGCACATCCGGGTCCTCTCACCCTTGGGGTTGTCTCGAGTGTCAAACTCAAACAGCTTTCGGGGATTGTCGGGGAAGGAGTACACGTAGATGCGGTTCCTCAGCACGATCACAATTCTGTGGGGATCACACAATGGAGGAGGTCCATGAGGGGAGGGCAGGATGCCCATGGAGGACTAGCCCTCTTGCTGCTGTGGGGACCTCCTACCTCCCCCACCCCAGTCCCCCTCAGGCTCACTTGTCATGGCGCATGCGCACAGCCAGCACTGGCTTGGTGAAGGTGAACTCCAGCACCAGCTTGTCCTTGGAGTCCTTGCCCTCCCGGGCATCGTCCCAGATCAGCACTGCTGGGCAGGTGGGTACGTTGTCGGGGCCAAGGTTTAGGGCGAGGGGCAGCCCTGGTGACACAAGACCCACCCCTACTCCCCATGGGACCTCAGCCCACTCGCTTAACCTTCTGCTGACACCAGTGTGAGCCTCATGCGGCATGAGCACATGTGGGTGTGATTCCCGAGGGCGCAGGTTTCTCAGACTGTTATACTCATTTACAGATGAAGAAACCGATGCTCAAGGGGGCTGAGTTATCGGGCCAAGGACCTCACTGCCCATTAGCAACCAAGCGGGGATTCACACCCAGGCCTGGAACTTCCCATCAGTAACTAGTTCTGCCGCCGGGCTCCCAGTCCATACCCCTAAGAGACTTCCATGATGAATCCTAGGGCTCTGTGACTCGCCTAGGGCCTCTCCTGCCATGTCCCAAGGGGATTAGCAAAAAGCCTTAGAGCAAGATGGCTCCTGAGGCCCAAAGCAAGAGGGCACGGCTGAGATGTCTCCAAGATTTTAAGACCTATTGGTTGTGTGACTTTGGAAAAGTCCCTTGACCTCTCTGGACCTCGGTTTCTTCATTGTAAAAATGGGGATAACAATACTTCCTGCTCCATAGAGGTACCGTGAGGATTAAATGAGTTAGTATCTGTAAAGTGCTTAGAACAGTACCAGGCTCACAGCAAGTGCTCTGGAGGGAAGGACAAGGCATACATGAGGCATTCAGTTAGTGTTAAGCAAAAGCAAAACACCAAGCTTCTCAAGCAATGAGCGCCGTGACTTCCAAGCTGTAGGCCTCACTGTGTGACTCTGAGGTGCTCTAACATCTTCATCTGCCCACGCCTTGGGGGTGCCTGGAGGAAGCCAGGATTCCAGGGAGTCGGTGCCAAGGGCAGGAGGGGATGAAGGCACTTACCTGAGATCTCTGAGAACTTGGGGCTGCTACCACCACCCACTAGGGCCAGCAGGTTGGAGCGGTGCAGCATTTCCACCAGGCCCATGCTGCCCACCTGCTCATGGTCTGGACAAGGACCAGGGTGTCAGTAGGGGTGGGAGCCAATGCCCGACCCACCCCTTCTGCCCACTGCCCCTCCCCTGCCAACAGCTCACCCAGATGCCCCTTCTCCATCAATGGCTCCACGTTGTAGATGCGCACACCAGTCTCCATAGCACAGCAAAAGCAGCCTGGTGGAAGGGGGAAATTCTGGCTGCCTCGGCTGATGCCCAGGTGGAAGCTAGGGGCTTAACACCCACCTCTGACCATTCTTTCCCTTCCTCCCTCCCAACTACAAGGGTGAAAGCACGAGCCTCTCTCACTTTGGTCTTGGTTGAAACGTAGACTGGTCACTCCTCGAAGCGGCTGCTGAGTCATGGTCCAGGATTGCTTCCCTGAACACAAATGGGGATAGAGTTGGGAAGAGTCTGGTGTTTGCCCTCCAAGTCCTAGAACTCCTTTCCCCAAATGATTTCTTCTTCTTCCTCCTCTGCTACTTACTGCCTCCAGTGCAACTACAAAGACAACAAAACTGGGGGATAGTTCTGGGGTCTATGCTCCCGAGACCCCAAAGGGCATGGCAGGAACTCCTCCATCTTCTCACACTTGGTTGACCCCAGCTCCAGGCCCACCTTGACTTGGCTGGACTCCCCACCTCCTTCTTACTCCATGGCCCTCACTCTGCGCCAGGAAGTAATGGGGTAGAGGGTGCCCTAGTGATATCTTCTCCCCACCGCCAGTCAACCCTGGCCCTAATGGCCTGCAACCACCCCCCATTCGTTTCTCATCTTCACACCTGGACCTACCATCCAACTCCACCTGTCAATAAACAGAGAAAGGGGCTAGGACCCCGCACCTCCCTGACCTGGCCCTGAGACTTGCCATGTTTGGTCTGCCACCCACAGGCCTTCCCCTTCTCATGCCGTGCTGAAGCTCCCAAGCTATTCCACCATCTCAGAGTCCTCGCACACCTTACCTCCTCCCAGGCTTCTCCAAACCCCTTGGGGACCCCATGCCTCGCTCCAGATGACCCCTTCTCGTGCCATGCTAATTTCTGCCTGACCAGGGCCAGCCTGGATGTCCCCCCAGACCTCCTTATGCCCTAATGACCCTACATCAGATTCCCCTATCACTCCAAATCACACACCCTGGGACATCCCCACCTGTGTGCTTTTCTGTCCCTGACTCCAACATCGACTGGCTTGAACTTACTCCCAGGAATCCCATTCCCCTTACATTCCTCCTCCAGATTCTCCACCCTCTTCCCCAAACACCCTGCCCCAGGGCAACCCTTCCCCATCAAGACTTGCCCAGGACACACCTCCCCAAACCCATACCTGGCACAGCTCAACCCCACCAAGACACCTGCCCCAGACCCCTCTAAGATTCCTGTCCTAGAGCACCCATACAGCCTTCAAACTCCCATCTCCCCAAGACCTTTGCCTAAGCACTCCCCCTCCCCATCCTCCAAGAGCTCAAACCTACCTTCCCCCACTTTGTACCACCTCCACTGGACTGCCTCTGTCCCCAGAGACTCATTCTTTGGAGAGCCCCACCTTCCAAGACCCTTTTTTGGACGTCCATTCCAACGATCTTTGACACTTAAGAACCCTGCCCCGGGATGCCTCACTTCCCTCCACTTCCTCAAGTCCAAGACCGCCCTCATACTACTTCCAACCCAGGCGCCCACTTAAGCTTCCTGTCTGAGCCGCGCCCCCATCTACCAAGATCTCTGTTCAAGGGCCCCTCCCGCCCCAACCCTCCCCCAGACTCCAACCAACTCTGGGATCATGCCCCAGTTCCCCACTGCCTGCACTGACCTGACCTCCGTGCGTTCCCGATCCCAACCCTTGCTGTCGGTGCCGCCCGCGGCCCGGTTTTCTGACCTCCCGGGCCCTGACGCCCGGCTCCGGTGTTTACATCAGGTCTCACTTCCGGGGGGAGGGAGTCTGTAACCGGAAGTGACTCATCTCGGCCGGAAAACGCGGCCGCAACCTTGCTCACCGGGTTTCCAGGCCTTTGGAGCAACGCGAGCCATAGCTGCATCCCCCGGCGAGGCTGTGCGAGGGCCTGGCTGTCTGAGGGAGCCGAGGCGGGTGGGCGACAGAGACTTGGCGTCGCTGAGCGGAATAGGGCCGACCATTCCCCAGCTCGCTCCTGCTCTGAGAGCGAGAGGCGTTAACTTTCTGGGCTAACAAGACTCGGGCCTCCGAGGTGGGCTAGAGTGGCCTTTCTTGTTGGAAATACTAGTCCTCCCGGATTTCTAGAGAGGCGAGTGGGGGAGGCCGGAGGCGGGCGCGGACCTGGAGACCTTGAAAGCTGAAACTCCTTTTGCCCAAGGGAAGACAGCCCCTCCCCTCGCTTGGTTTGTTTACAGAAGGAAAAATGAGGTTTTAATGGGGAGAGGTACACGTGCTTACTGCGGAAAAAAGCCCAATGGTGTGCATACTGGAAATACTTTTTAATTCAGCTTTTAACTTTGTAGGTAACTGGATTCACACGTAGTTTTGAGAAATAATACAGAGAATTCACATGTACTTTTAAGGGTTTCCCGCATTACATTACGTTTCCCGCATTTACATTAACATGTAAATGATGGTAAAATGTTACAATGAGGTTGTTGACATTGATACCCGTCTACCCATGCTTTACTTTCTCTCAAGTATTGCTTTGATGCTTTTTAAAGTTTCTATTAATATATAATGGATATCTGTTTCAATTCCGACCTTTTTTTTTTTTAGAGATTTATTTATTTGTCAGAGAGAGAGCACAAACAGGCAGGGCGGTAGGCAAGGCAGAGAGAGAAACATGCTCCTCGCTGCGCAAGGAGCCCGATGCGGGACTCGATTCCAGGATTCTGGTTTCATAACCTGAGCCAAAGGCAGCAGATCCCCAAGATCTTTGCCTAACCAACTGAGGCACCCAGGCATCCCATCTTTCTAACTGATTCATAGCATTCCATGGAATAAATGTAGCATGGTTCAACTCTTCTCTTACTGATGGCCATCTAGGCGGTTTCAAGTATGATGTCAACATACTGTGAATTTGGGCTCCATATCCTGTCCTAGGCGGGACTCCACTACTATGATCCTTGGCAAAGCCAATTTTCTGGCTTTCTTCAGTCTCTACTTCCTCGTGTCCCAGATCATATTTAACTTAATTCGGTTGGGTCCTGCCACTCCCATGTCTCTGAGATTGCTCTTAACCAGATCACCCGTGAATAATAATCCTGTTAAACCAGCAGTCACTTCCCTACCGGCAGGCACCCTCTCCTGTGACCCATGCATTCCAGTTTCTTACTCTCACTCTCTTGGTTTTTCTCCTACATTTCTTTTGTTATTATTATTATGAACGTACGATCTATTATTTGTTTCAGGGGTACAGGTCTGTGAATTGTCAGGCTTACACAATTCACAGCACTCACCATAGCATATACCCTCTCCAATGTCCATCACTCTTCTTTATTTCTTGCTACTCTTACACCTTTATCCAATTCCCAAATATTAGAGTATCCCTGGGTATGACTCTGGCCCCCTTGCCTTTTTAGGCAATATTCTTTCCCTAGGTGACTTCATTTTGTCTCATAGCCTTAATTATTGGGAGATCCACTAATTTAGGCCTCTAGCCTAGAGCTTTTTGCTGAATGCCAGACTTACGTGTGTTGTGGCCTGTTTGACATCTTCCTGTGGATGTCTCATAAAGTATGTCAGACTTAACACATCCAAACAGATCTCTCTGGGTGCCTGGGTGGCTCGGTTGGTTAAGCATCTGCCTTAGGTCAGGTCCTTAGATTGCAGGGTCCTGGGGTGGATCCCCATGTTGGGCTCCCTGCTCACAACAGGGAGTCTGCCTCTCCCTCTGCCCCAAACTGCTCCCTGCTTGTGTTCTCTTTATCTCAGATAAATAAGTGAAATCTTTAAAAAAAAATACAGGCCCTAAAAAAGTAAAATTTATGATGTCTGTTTTCCAAACAGACATGACCAGGCATAGAAAGAAGCAGGAGGTACATATCGCAACATGAAAAAAACCTTGAAAATAGTTTGCTAAGTGAAAGAAGTCAGTCAGCAAAGAACCTCATATTGTGTGATTCCATTTATGAAATGTCCCAAACAAGTAAGTCCGTAGAGACTGAAAATAGATTAGTGGTTGCCTAGGGCCTATGGAAGCAGCAAAGGGGTCATGGGGGCAGGGGTGGGGCATTGATTGGGATGAAAAGGGCACTGATTGCTAAGGGGTATGGGGTTTCTTTTGTGGGGGATGAAAATGTTCTAAAACTGATTTTGGTAGTGGTTGCACAACAGTATACTAAGAGAATTGTACACTTTAAATGAATTATGTGGTATGTGAATTACAGAAAAATACACTGAATAGGATTAATGACTAGACATAACAGTAGGAAAACATGGGTGACTTGAAGTCATAACAATAGAAACTAACAAAATGGAACAGAAAAATAAAGAATCTAGGGGCACCTGGATGGCTCAGTTGGTTACATGTCTGCCTTTGGCTCAGGTCATGATCCTGGGGTCCTGGGATCAAGCCCCACATTGGGCTCCCTACTCAGCAGGGAGCCTGCTTCTCCCTCTCCCTCTGCCTGCCGCTCCTCTTGCTTGTGCTCTCTCTTTCTCTCTCTCAAATAAATAAATAAAGTCTTTAAAAAAATAAAAATGAAGAATTCTAAATAGGGCGCCTGGGTGGCTCAGTGGGTTAAGCCGCTGCCTTCGGCTCGGGTCGTGATCTCAGGGTCCTGGGATCGAGTCCCATATCGGGCTCTCTGCTCAGCGGGGAGCCTGCTTCCCTCTCTCTCTCTCTGCCTGTCTCTCCATCTACTTGTGATTTCTCTCTGTCAAATAAATAAATAAAATCTTTAAAAAAAAAAAGAATTCTAAATAAATAAATAAAGAGGGCATAAATAAGCTATGGGACAATTTCAAATGGCCTTATATGCAGGGAAATAGAATCCCCAAAGGAGAGGAGGGGGACAGAAAAAATATGTGAAGAAGTAATGTCTGAAGGGTGTGGTACATAAACAATGAATGTTAGAACACTGGAAAAAAACCTTCCCAAAAATAGTGAAAAATATAAACCTGCAGATCCAAGAAGTTCAAAGAACTCCACTATAAGAAACATGGAAAATATTACACAAAGGCACATTGTGATGAAATTACTCCAAACCAATAATAACAGAGAAAATCCTAAAAGCAGCCAGAGAAATAAGATGTATTACATAAGGGAGAAAAAAGAGAAGAATGACATCAGATTTCTTATGAGCAACAATGAAAACAAGAAGACAGTAGGGCAATATGTTTAAAAGAGAATATCACAGGGTACGTGGGTGGCTCAGTCGGGTAAGTGACTGCCTTTGGCTCAGGTCATGATCCTGGAGTCCTGGGATCGAGTCCCACATCTGTCTTCCAGCTCCACAGGGGGGTCTGCTTCTCCCTCTGACCTTCTCCCCTCTCATGCTCTCTCTCTCTCTCAAAATAAATAAATAAAATATTTAAAAAAATAAATAAAAGAGGATAGCACTTTCTGAATGGTAGAGTAAGGAACCCCCAAATCCATTCCTCCTTACAAGTAGTGAAAACACTGGCCAACAACAATAGCAAAAGAAAATCCAAATTAACTTTCTGGGAGTTGTAGACAGTTAGTCAATGTAGGCATTAGCTTGAAACAATCTGAGGAGCATTTATTCAAGAAAAGTGTCTGAATCTTGGTAAGAATGAGCTTTGTGATATTTTAATGGCTTTATTCCTGTCCTCCTCACCCCACTCCATCATACCAATGAAAACCAGCAGCCTAACAGGATGAAGGGAGGAAAATGGGCTCGGAGCTCCCCTAAAAGCTACATTCTTAAAGAATTGCCATCCTTTTTAGTTTTTGGTTTTTGTTTCTTTTTAAAATATTTTATTTATTTGACAGAGAGAGAGAGAGAAAGCCCAAGCAGGTGGAGCGGCAGGCAGAGGAAGAAGCAGGCTCCCCACTGAGCAGGGAGCCTCATGATGCTGGGCTCCATCTCAGGATCCCAGAATCACGACCTGAGCCAAAGGCAGAATCTTAACTGAATGAGCCACCCAGGTGCCCTGAACTGTCATCCTCTTTAAAAATCATATGTTGGGGTGCCTGGATGGCTCAGTCGTTAAGCGTCTGCCTTTGGCTTGGGTCATGATCCTAGGGTCCTGGCATTGAGCCCTGCATTGGGCTCCCTGCTCGGGGGAAGCCTGCTTTCTCCCTCTCCCACTCCCCCTGCATGTGTTCCCTCTCTTGCTATGTGTCTCTTTGTCAAATAAATAAATAAAATCTTTATAAAAATAAAAATCAAAATCACGTGTTAACATAAACAGCATTTTCCAAAACAGAACAAAAAATATTTAGTTAGAAGAATGGCATCATTTTACATGTCTGCAAATTTCTTTAATGTCTGGTTTAATAGAAAAAAAGCTAGATTCTCATATACGTTCCTGAGTTCAGTCTCTTGTGATATCACATATTTGATGTCCTCCCGAAAACTCTACTATGCATTTGTGAGAGAATGAGTGTGAAAAAGGCAAATAATGTCTTAGTATTGTGAAAACACTGCTGACCTCCAGACCCCTTGAAAGATTCTCAAGGGCCTCCATCAGAGATCCCAGACCACACTTAGAACAGTTAATCAAAGCTGTTAAACTTTCCGGTTATAAAGATATCAACCCATCCTCACCTCCACAATGAATGTTTAATCTCACCTTTACACTGAAACAAATAGGGCTTTACATCTTATTTGAATGAAGATGGGTTCCTAAGTGTTTAAATCCTCTTCAGTTTGCTTCTCAAACCCGTGGTCTGTTTATTTACTTAATGCTGTGTTTTAATCAGACAGTCACCAGAGAATGAAGAATGATGCACATTCCTGTCATACAAAGTTGTTATGAGGAAGGGTTTCAGGATCAAAAGGACCAAGTTTCAATGACCAAGTAACCTGATGAAGAAATCCAAACTTGGATGAATGTTTAGGCATTCCAGATTTGTGGGACCAAGTTTTAAGTACTTACATCTCTGTCAACATCTTGTTCAAAGTGTGGATCTTGAAGCTAACATGACTGCTCGGATCCATTTGGGCCAACTTCAATATTAAGAGTCTCTCCTCGAACATTTCATCTTCTTTTGTGAGTGTGGCTCACTGAATTCAATGCATCCTGGAAAATGGATTATTTGTGGCTTGAAGAATTGTTTAAGTTTTACTCTGGTGTTTTGAAAAGTAGCATCTTGATTTCCACAGGCCTCCATTTCACAACGAATCGTTGAACATTCAGTCATTCATTTATTAAATCCCTACAACACATCAGGCACACTGTATGAAATGCTGGGAATAGAACTGGAAGCAGAACAATATCCTTGTCCTCTAAGGAGTAAGCTGATGAACATATACTTAACTGCTAATGGAGGGGAAAAGGGTTAGGAGATAGGAAGGAAGAGCTGGGGTAGAGGTAGGGGTTGCTACTTTATTTGGGGTGTCAGAGAAGCTTTTGTGATAAGGTGACATTTGAGCAGAGACCTGAAGAGAGGGAATGAGTCATATGGAAATTTGGGGGAAGAGCAGTGTGGGCAAAAGGAACAGCAAGGGTACAGCTTGAGAGAGGAGGTCACAGAGTTATGGGGTCAGGAGCAGATCATGCTAGGCTTCATAGGTCAAAATTAAAAAAAAAATAAATGAAGGCTTTGGCTCCTGTTCTGAGTGAGATTGGGAGCCACTGGGGACTTTGGAGGTGAGGACAGAGACATGACCAGGCTTGCCTTTTCAAAGAGCATTGCCTGCTTTGTGAAGACCAAAGGAGAGCAGGGAAAAGGTAAGCAAGGAGGGCAGTTAGGAGGCTATTACAGTAAATCAGACAATGGTTTCTGGTGGCTTGGATACTGGGCAGTGGAAGTGATAAGATGCATTCTGGAATTATTTTGAAGGTAGAGTTGAAAGGACATGTTGGACTGGAGATAGGGTGTGAGAAAGATAGGAGTCAAAAATGATTCAAAAGGCTTTAATTCACCTAGGAATCAGCTGGATAAGCAGATTTGAGAAGGGAAATTGGGAGTTTGGTTTTGTTTTTCCAGAGTCTGAAATATTTATGAGATAATCATGCAGAGATGTTGTGTAGGTGGCTGGAGATGACAGAAGATCAGGAAGAGAGCTACAGGCTGGAGGGAGATACACATATAGGAGCAGCCAGAATATCAATGTTATTTAAAGCATGAAACTAGAGAAGATACCCTAGGGAGGGGGTGCAGATGAGGTCAGAGTCCTAAGCCCTCAGGCATTCCCAAGGTACAGGAGTCAGGGCAATGAGCAGGAGTCCGCAAAAAGACCCAGTAGGAGCAGTCAGTGAGGCAGGAACAGAACCCAGAAGGGATTCCTGGAAGTCAAGTGAAAAAGCACTTCAAGAAGGTGATGACGTGTCAGCTGCCAACTGTGCCTGAGAGGGAAAGACGAGGGGTACCCACTATATGCAGACACTGGGTATCCAAAGAATGCCAGGCACATGGGGCTCCTGGGTGGCCCAGTCGTTAAGCCTCTGCCTCGGGGGGCGCCTGGGTGGCTCAGTGGGTTAAGCCACTGCCTTCGGCTCAGGTCATGATCTCAGGGTCCTGGGATCGAGTCCCACATCGGGCTCTCTGCTCGGCAGGGAGCCTGCTTCCTCCTCTCTCTCTGTCGGCCTGCCTCTCTGCCTACTTGTGATCTCTCTCTGTCAAATAAATAAATAAAATCTTTAAAAAAAAAAAAAAGCCTCTGCCTCGGGATCAGGTCATGATCCCAGAGTCCTGGATTACCTCACATTAGGCTCCCTGCTTGGTGGGAAGCATGCTTCTCCCTCTCCCTCTCCCACTCCCCCTACTTATGTTCCCTCTCTTGCTGTCGCTGTCTTTGTCAAATAAATAAATAAAATCTTTAAAAAAAAGAATGCCAGGCACAGAGTAAATGTTCATGTACTTTTTTTTTTTTTAAAGATTTTATTTATTTATTTGACAGACAGAGATCACAGGTAGGCAGAGAGGCAGACAGAGAGGGGGGGGGGGGAAGCAGGCTCCCTGCCGAGCAGAGAGCCTATGCGGGGCTTGATCCCAGAACCCTGGGACCATGACCTGAGCCGAAGGCAGAGGCTTTAACCCACTGAGCCACCCAGGCGCCCCATGTTCATGTACTTTTAATTGTAAAATGCACACAATGTAAATTTACCATCTTAAGCATTTTTAAGTGTACCATTCAGTGGTGTTTAGTATTTTCTCAATGTTAGGAAACAGTTCTCCAAAACAAAAAGTCCCCATTCCCTCCCTCCTCCCCACAGACCCTGGAAACCACCATGTGACTTTGTGTTTCTATGAATTTGACTACTCTCATAAGAGTGGGAACATACAATATTTGTCTTTTCATGATTGACTTCTTTCACTCAGCATCATGTCTTCAAGGTTCATCCATGCTGTAGCATATGCCAGTACTTCCCTTTTTTAAGGCTAAATAGTATTCCATTGTGTGTGTATATATGTGTGTATATATCTATATGAACACACACATAGATATGTACCGTGGGGAGTCTGCATCTCCTCCTGACCCTCCCCCACCTCGTGCTCTCTCTCTCTCTCTCAGTCTCTCAAATATATCCATAAAATCTTTTTAAAAAACATATTACTTATTTATTTGACAGAGAGGGAACACAAGCAGGGGGAGAGGGGGAGGGAGAGGGAGAACAGGCTTCCTATGGAGCAGGGACCCCAGTGTGGGGCTTGATCCTAGGACTCTGGGATCATGACCTGAGCTGAAGGCAGACCCTTAATGACTAAGCCACCCAGGTGCCCCTAAATAAATAAAATCTTAAAAAAAAAGAATACAGACTTCACAGAATTGCTTCATAAAAGTCACTAGATGAATAGCAGAAACAAAACCAACAAATAGCAGCCAAAACAAAGCCCAGGGAGGAAATAATCTGAATTTCACATTATATTAAATGTCCACATTTAAAAAATTGCAAAGAAACTAGAAAGTATGGACCATACATAGGCAAAAAATAAACAATAAATAGAACGTGTCCCTGAGGAAGCCCAGATATTAGGCTGCACTAGACAAAGATTTTTTTTAAATATTTTATTTATTTATTTGATGGACAGAGATCACAAGTAGGTAGAGAGGCAGGCAGAGAGAGAGGGGGAAGCAGGCTTCCTGCTGAGCAGAGAGTCTGATGTGGGGCTCGATCCCAGGACCCTGGGATCTTGACCTGAGCAGAAGGCAGAGGCTTTAACCCACTGAGCCACTCAGGCACCCCTAGACAAAGATTTTTAATCACTAGTTCCTTTTAGTTCCTTTTAATCAAGGTTCTAAATTAGTTCCTTTTAATCAAGGAACTAAAGGAAACCACGTATAAAGAACTAAAGGGAAGTTTAATAACAGTGTCTTACCAAATAGAGAATATTTAAAAGGAATGAGGGGCAGCTTGGTGGCTCAGTCAGTTAAGTGTCTGCCTTTGGCTCAGGTCATGATCCCAGGCTCCTGGGATTGAGTCCCACATCAGGCTACCTGCTCACTGGGGAGTCTGTTTCTCCCTCTCCCTCTGTTGCTCTCTCTCTGTGTCAAATAAAGAAAATATAGGGGCGATTATTACCTGGGGAGACAAGATGGCAGAGAAGTAGGAGGCGCTGTTTCACCCAGTCCTCTAATGTGAGCTGCTTTCCTACCAAAGAACTCTGATCACCCATGAAATTAGCCTGAGATTAGAATTACATACTTTTGGATCTCTATGGGGGAAGAAGATGCAAGTGGGCAGGTAAAGCAGAGTGGAAACATCAGACTGATGTTGGAAGATAAACAAAAGGGGGACGGAGCCACCAGAAGCGACCCATTGGAAAGTAATACCCCAATACAAGAGTGCCCTGTGATTGGGGATTGTTGAGGCCAAAAAAAAACAAAAAAACAAAAAAACAAGGCTGTACCCACCCCAAGCCTTGACATAATACAGCCATCTTGGCCCCAGCAGCCATCTTAGGTCTCTGGGACCAGTAAATGACCCCTGGCTCTGGGAAGACTGACCAGAGCAATTACAATGAATAGGACAGGTCCAGGAAGACTGAATGGAGCAAACACAAAGATCAATCAGAAATAGGATGGCTTATCATTGTAATAACTCATGTCATGAATAATATGGCTTGATGTTATAATAGATCATGTCAGAAAGAAAAAGGAAAAAACAGGAACAACATGGTTTTTCGTTGTAATAGATCATGTCAGAAAGAAAAAGGAAAAAACAGGAACATAGGGCTAGTAGTCGTGGCCGAATCACCTACTGACACCCCTGCTCTGCCTTTAAAAACTCTGACTGTAATCTGGTTCGGGGTCCAAGTCCCTACTCCACTTCATCGGGTATGCTTGGGCCCAAGCTTAAGCTTGTCAAATAAGCCCTCGTGTGATTGCATCCGTGCTTGGCTCCTTGGCGGTCTCTCAGACACAAAAACTCGGGCATAATAGGGACCAGCATTAACTTGGAGTCTGGTTAAAAGCACTCAAAAAGAGCAAAAGATCTTTAGGGGAAATTGGTGGAATTGGGTGGTTAGGGACAGGGACTTAAGCCCATGGACCCAGGATGGCCCCTGAGCCACAGGCGCGCCTGAGAATGTCTCGGTGGCGGCGCCCATGAGGGAGTGGACACCAGCCCGCAGAACCCCAGCCTTTTGCAGTCTGCACGCGCGCTGCACGACCAGAGCCTGAGCCGCGCCCCACACCGTCCCCTGAGAGAGGTGCGTGCAGGTGCCAGCCCACGCTCTCTCAGACCCGGAAAGTCTGAGCACTCCCAGCCCGGGCCAGCTGGAGGGAAAGTCTCAGTGCTCTATATGGCTGCTTGGGACCTCTCTGGCGGTCTGGACCTGCCCAGACAGCCGTGGCTAGGATTTCTCGTGGTTTGGGGTACAAGCGGGAGTTCCTGTGACCCCAGAGATCGTGACTGGGGACGTGCTCTGCCAGCGGCCGAGGGGGAGTTTATGTGCTCCGGTGCACCCAGAGGGGAACAGACTGAGGCTTCTCTGAGAGGGAGGTCTGGGTGCAGTTTGCTTTCCTCTGAACCTCCAAAGAACCACCAAAAGCCACCAAGGGGGGAAAAAACAAACTAACAAACCAACCAACCAAAAAACCTCCAGAGAACAAAAGCCTGAAAAACTAGTTTCTTCAGAGCCCAGCCCCTTGATGGGGGCGGGAGGACTTAACTCTAGCAAGACTCCCTGAAAAACCACACGGCAGGCCCCTCCCCCAGAAAGTCAGCCAGAAAAAACAAACAAACAAACAAGAGGACAACCACCACTACTTCATAGATACAACTTTTATTTTTAATTTGTTCCCACTATTCCTCTTCTTTTCATTTTATATCACTTTTAACCTATTTACCATCACAATGAGATGATCAGTACATCAAATACCATAGTAACCTTTTAACCTGAATGTTTTTGAGACGTATACCTGTGTTTTTCTTTTGCTTTTCTATTTTTCTATTTATTTTATTTCATTTTTAATATTCATATAGAGATAAGCTTCGAGGTCCCCTTTCCCCAACCAATGCTACCCCTATATATAAACCAGTTTTAATCCCCATTTATCTCAGGAAAGTTGAGTCCTTTAACAAAGATATCAAGATACATCCAGGAAGAATCAAAATAACCGTCCTCACCCACACTGAGAATTTATAACCACTCTCCCAGCTTTTTCTTCTGTCAGTGTTTCTGTGTATGTTTTTGTTCTGGTAGTATATAAATCTTATACTTGGGATTCATTTTTGCTGAGTTCTTTTATTTATTTATTTATTTATTTATTTTCTTGTCCTCTACTTTTGTCGGTCTTTTTCTTTGTCTGTTTTTGTTTGTATACTTCATAAATCTTACCTTTGGGGCCCATTCAGGCTGGGCCTTCTCTTTTATTTTTTCTTTCTTTCTTTTTCTCCTGTCTCTCTCTTTTTTCCTTTTTTCTTTCTTTTTGGTGGGGACTCTCGATTGCTCAGAAGTGTTCCAGAGGGCACCTTGCCTGCACCATGGTTGATACATTCAGCTACACAGCCATTCAGCCATGTCTCACCAAAATGACTAGGAGGAGGAATGCCCAACAGAGGAAAAATTCAGAGACTGGGCCCTCTCCATCAGAGCTATTGGATATGGACATAAATAGTATGTCAGAAAGGGAATTCAGGCTAACAATTATGCAGGCAACAGCTAGGTTGGAGAAAGCCTTTGATGACAAAATGGAATTGATTAGGGCAGAAGTGAAAGTCACAAGGGATGATGTTAACAAGGCTCTCAACGAGTTCCAATCTAATCTAAATTCTCTAAAAGCTAGAGTAACTGAGGCAGAAGGTAGAATTAGTGATCTGGAGGACAAACAGATAGAAAAAAAAGATCAGGAGGAAGCCTGGAACAAACAGCTTAGAAGCCATGAAAACAGAATTAGGGAAATAGTGATGCCATGAAATGTCCCAATGTTAGAATTATTGAGGGGGAGGAGAAAGGAAGAAAGACTAGAGGATATAGTTGAACAAATTCTCCATGAAAATTTTCCCAATCTGGCGAATGGAACCAGCTTCCTGTGCTAGAGGCAGAAAGGTCTCCCCCCAAGATCATAGAATCTAGAAAGACCTTAAGATACCTGATGAATCATAATTTTAGACAGGAGCTTTTGAAAGCAGCTAGGGGGAAGAGATTCCCTATGTACAGAGGAAAACCCATCAGAATAATGTCAGACCTGTCCACAGAAACCTGGCAAGCCAGGAAGGGCTGACAAGATGTATTCAGGGCACTAAATGAGAAGAACATGCAGCCAAGAATACTTTACCCAGCAAGACTGACATTCAAAATGGATGGAGAGATAAAGGGCTTCCAAGACTGGCAAGGTTTTTTTTTTTTTTTTTAAGATTTTATTTATTTGGCGGCGCCTGGGTGGCTCAGTGGGCTAAGCCACTGCCTTCGGCTCAGGTCATGATCTCAGGGTCCTGGGATCCAGCCCCGCATCGGGGCTGAGCAGAGAGCCTGCTTCCTCCTCTCTCTCTGCCTGCTTGTCATCTCTCTCTGTCAAATAAATAAATAAAATCTTAAAAAAAAGATTTTATTTATTTATTTTTATTTATTTGACAGACAGAGATCACAAGCAGGCAGAGAGACAGGCAGAGAGGGGGGGGGAGGCAGGCTTCCTGCAGAGCAGGGAGCTCGAAGCGGGGCTCGATCCCAGGACCCCGGGACCACGACCTGAGCTGAAGGCAGAGGCCCTAACCCACTGAGCCACCTAGGTGCCCCAAGACTGACAAGGTTTAAAAGAGTATGTGAACACTCAAGCCGGCACTGCAAGAAATATTAAGGGGGGTTCTATAAAAGAGGAAAAAACCCAAGAATATCATTGAACAGACATATATGGAGACAATCTGTAGAAAAAGAGACTTCACAGGTAACAAGATGTCAATAAAAATGTATCTCTCAATAACCACTCTCAACATGAATGGCCTAAATGCACCCATAAAATGACACAGGGTTGCAGATTGGATAAAACGACAGAACCCATCCATATGATGTCTACAAGAGATTCATTTTGAACCTAAGGATACATCCAGACTGAAAGTAAAGGGATGGAGAAGCATCTTTCATGCCAATGGGCCTAAAAAGAAGCCTGGGGTAGCAATTCTCATGCTCTCAGGGTCCTGGGTTCAAGCCCTCAGGGTCCTGGGATTAAGCCCCACATCCAGCTTTCTGCTCAGCAGGAAGCCTGTCCCCCCACCACCAGCCTGCCTCTCTGCCTACTTGTGATCTCTCTCTGTCTGTCAAACAAACAAATAAAATCTTTTAAAAGAGAGCTTGTGCTCTCTGTCTCTCCTTTAAATAAATGAATAGATAAATCTTAAAAAAAGAAATATATACTATAAGTTAAATCAGTATACTGTAAGTTAAAGATGTATACTATAAGTTAAAGAGCTATACTATAAGTGCTAACTCAACCAATAAAATAACAAATCCAAGACATATAAATGTCAAACTAACACAGGAGAGAAAAAGAAATCGACAAATAAATTTGATTACTTCAAAAGAAGGCAGAATAAGTAAGAAAAGGGAATAAAGAAGAGATGGAACAAAGAGAAAACAGCAGGATGGCACACTCCCAACTTTGTATCACCTTATCCTGTTTTATCATATTAAGGTAAATAACCTAAATATCCCAGTTAAAAGACAAAGATTGTCAAACTGCATAAAAATCTACTAAATGCTAACACTAAAAAAAGATATGCTGAAATAAAGATTTTATTTATTTTGACAAGAGAGAGACACAGTGAGAGAGGGAACACAAGCAGTGGGAGAGGAAGAAGCAGGCTTCCCTCCAAGCAGGGAGCCTGATGCAGAGCTCGAACGCAGGACCCTGGGATCATGACCTGAACTGAAAGCAGACACTTAACCACTGAGCCACCCAGGTACCCTAACACTAGCTTTTTTTTTTAAAAAGGTGGGACTGCTATACTGTTATCAGACAAAGTAGGTTTCAGACTAAAAGCTATTACTAGGGATAAACTTTTATCTGAAGCATTCATACACATAATAACAGAGCTTCAAAATACATGAAGCAATAATTGATAGAACTGCTAAGAGAAATGGACAAATCACAATTACAGTTGCAGACTTCCTTATTCCTATCTGCATTATTTGTAGAAAAAGTAGGCAGGAAATCAGCAGGAATATGGTAGATTTAAAACAACAGTAGCAACCAACTTGACCTGACCAATATTTATAATATATTTCATCCAACACCAGCAGAAAACAGTCATCTCAAATGCACACAGAACATTTGCAAGGCTGAAATATTTGGTGAGTCAAGAAACAACAAACCTTTGCTAGATTCAGACAGTTTATTACTTACATGGATTGCATAAAAAGAGTAGCAAAGATGTCAGCTCCCCATATCTTTTGGCCCATAGGACAACATCAAAACAAAAGGGACCAGATGATTTGCAAGAAAGAGTTTATTCTGGGCCCCCAAATTAGTCTCAGTAGATGCAAAAGGGTTCAGGTTATACAAAGTATTTACTCTGACTACAGCGGAACTGAATTAGAAATCCATAACAGGGGGTGCCTGGGTGGATCAGTGGGTTAAAGCCTCTACCTTCAGCTCAGGTCATGATCCCAGGGTCCTGAGATCGAGCCCCGCATCGGGCTCTGCTTAGCAGGGAGCCTGCCTCTCTCTCTCTCTCTTTCTCTCTTTGCCTGCCTCTCTGCCTACTTGTGATCTCTGTCTGTCAATAAATTTTTAAAAACCTTTTTTTAAAAAAAGGAAATCCATAACAGGAAGATGTCTGGAAAATTGCTAAATATTTGGAAATTAAGTAACATGCTTCAAAATAACTCATGCATCAAAGAAGAAATCAAAATTGGTCTCAGAAAACATCTTGAACTGAAGGAGACTGAAAAGTGAACATATTAGTATTTGTGGGATACAGCTAAAGCAGTACTTGCAGGTGAATTTATAGCATTAAATGCCAATATTAGAAAAGAAGAAAGGACTAAATAAGAAAGGTCTAAAATCAATTACCTCAGCTTCCACCATAAGAAACTAGGAAAAGAAAAAAAAAAGAAACTGGGAAAAGAAGAGCAAAGTAAATGTAAAGTAAGCA
Source organism: Neogale vison (assembly GCF_020171115.1). Classification (NCBI taxonomy): domain Eukaryota; kingdom Metazoa; phylum Chordata; class Mammalia; order Carnivora; family Mustelidae; genus Neogale; species Neogale vison. The sequence continues at coordinate 89,022,569 of NC_058105.1, read as the reverse complement.
GAAGAAAGGAAATAATAAAGATCAAAGTGGAAATTAATGAAAATAGAAAACAGGAAAACAATGGAGAAAATTAATGAAACCAAAAGCTGGTTAGTTGAGATAAATAAAATTGATAAACATGAAGACTTACAAGAAAGAAAAGAATGAAGACACTACTTACCAATATCAAGAATGAGAAGTGACATCACTACAAGTTCTAGTGAAACTGAAAAGGATAAAAGAATATTTTTAGAGGCACCTGGGTGGCTCAGCTGGTTAAGCAGTCAGATTCTTGATCTCAGCTCAGGTCTTAATCTCAGGGTTGTCAGTTCAAGACCCATGCTCAGCTACCTACTGAAAAGAAATAGACTATTTAGAAAAAACCTTATGTCAGTAAATCCCACAACTTAATCAAAATGTACAAATTCCTTGAAAGATACAAATAAGCGAAGCTCACTTGAGAAGACAGATAGCTGCGGTGGGGAAGGAAAGAATGAGAACTAATTAATGGGCACAGAATTTCAATTTTGCAAGATGAAAAGAGTTCTGGAGATGGATGGCAAATGATGGCTGCTCAACAGCGTAAGTATACTTAATGCCACTGAATGGTACCATTAAAAATGGTCAAATGGGAAACTTTATACTATGCATATTTTGCCACAATTAAACAAAAGAAATAGGTAACCTGAATAACCCTATATCTATTAAAGAAAAGGACTTTACAGTTAAAATCCTTCCTACAAAGAAAACTCCAGGCCTAGAAGTTGTTACTGGTGAATTCCATCAAGCATTTTAGGGAAGAAATAGTAACAACTCTACACGAACTCTTGCAAAAGTTTGAATATTTCCTAGCCATTCGATGGGACCAGCATTACTACAATACCAAAACCAGATAAAGACATCACAGAAAAAGAAAATAAAGACCAATATCCCTTATGAACACAGATGCAAAATTCTAAAAGTTATTTTAGCAAATTTATTCCAACAATATATTAAAAAGATAATATATCACAACCAAGTGCAGTTTGTTCCAGCAATGCAGGTTGCTTTAACTTTCAAAAATCAGTCAATGTAACTTCCCATACTAACAAACAACAAAAGAAAAAAAATATGATCATCTCAATAGGGGTAGAAAAAGAAGCTGATAAAAGTAAACATGATTTCCTGATAAAACACTAAGGAAAGTAGGAATAGAAAATAACTTCCTGTATGTGCTATGGTGAGTGCTGTGAAGTGTGTAAACCTGGTGATTCACATACCTGTACCCCGTGGGATAAAAATATATGTTTATAAAAAATAAAAAAATAAATGAAACTATATGCTTAAGGAAAAAAAAAATCCTCACAGTAACCCAGCCTATTGGGTACTATCTCATCCCTACTATACACAAAAGGCAACTGAAGGTCCTGGAGTCTAAGTCACTTGCTGTGGGTAGGGAAGAACTGGGTGGCAGAAGTCAATGGACTCCCGGGTCTGTACTTATAACCACCGTGCATCAGCACCCTTGATCCATAGTACTAGTCGGCCTCAGTAGCAAGGAACAGGAGTCCACTGACACTAGCTTAAGAACACAGGGGTTTTGTTACAAGGAAGGATATCAGGGTGTCACAGAATCCACAGGCAAGGAATTAGCTGGACTGCAGGAATCACCAGCAACTAGACGTTGGTTTGCCACAGGAACCAAAAGGATCATCTGTTGATTATGGATTCATTGTTTGTGTCCTCCCCAAAAATTATATGATGAAGCCCTAATCCCCAACATGACTGTATTTGGAGCTAGGACCAGTAAGAAGATGATGAAGGTTAAGGGAGATCGTAAGGGTCAGACCCTAATTTGATAGGGCTGATGTCCTTATAAGAAGAGAAGGCATCTGTCTGCTAGGCAAGAAGAGAGCTCTCACCAGGGGGAAAAAAACCCACCCCTGCCAGGACCTTGATCTTGGACTTCCAGCCTCCAAAACAATGAGAAAATAAACTTCCATTGTTTAAGCCAAAAAAAAAAAAAAAAAAGAAAAAGAAAAAGAAAAAAAAAAAGAAAATAACTTCCTTAACCTGAAGGAGAGGATCTATGCAACAGGTACATGAAAAAGTACTCATTGCCACTTATCATTAAGGAAATGTGAATCAAAACCATAATATCACCTCACACCTGTCAGAATGGCTAAAATTAAAAAAAACACACACACACAGAAGAAACAACAAGTGCTGGTGAGGATGTTGAGAGAAAGGGGAACCCTCATGCACTGTTGGGGGGTAATGTAAACTGGTGTCGCCATTGTGGAAGACAGTATGAGGGGATCTCGAAAAATTAACAGTAGAACTACCGTATGGTCCAGCAACCCCACTTCTGGGTATTTATCCAAAGGAATTGAAATCAGGATCTTGAAGAGATATACGCACTCTTGTGTTCCTTGCAGCATTACTTATTGTAGCTAATATGTGGAAACAACTTGCATATGGATTGACAGATGAATGGATAAAGAAAATGCAGCACATACATACAATAGAATACTATTTAGCCTTAAAAAAGAAGGAAATACTGCCATATAAGACTATGTGTATGTGCTTGAAGACATTTGCTAAGTGAAATAAGCCAGACACAGAAAGATACATGATTCCACTTATGTGAGGTGTGTAAAATAGTAAAATTCATAAAATCAGAGACTGGAATGTTGGTTATCAGAGGTTAGAGGGTGGGGGAGTTACTAATCCACAGGTATAGAGTTTCAGTTAGGTTAAGATGAGTAAATTCAGGGCCCCTGGGTGGCTCATTGGTTAAAGCCTCTGCCTTCGGCTTTGGTCATGATCCCAGGGTCCTGGAATCGAGCCCCAAATCGGGCTCTGTGCTCATCAGGGAGCCTGCTTCCTCTCTCTTTCTGCCTTCCTCTCTGCCTACTTGTGATCTCTGTCAAATAAATAAATAAAATCTTAAAAAAAGAGAGAAGAAAAGATGAGTAACTTCTAGGGAAGCCTAAAAAACAGTCTAAAAAAAGATGAGTAAGTTCAAGATCTGTTTTGTAACATTGTGCCTATAGTCAACAATTATGTATTGTACACTTAAAGAGGGTAGATCTCATGTTGTGTTCTTACCACAATAAAATTAAAAAAAATAAAAGCTCCTTGAAGGAAAAAAAGATGTGGATTGGCTAAAGTTTTTTTTTTTTAAGATTGTATTTATTTTGTTGGGGGGTAGGGGAAGAGGGTGAGAATCTCAAGTTGATACTCTGCTGAGTGGGCTGATCTCACAGCCCTGAGATCATGATCCCAACTGAAACCCTAAAGTTCTTTTTTTTTTTTTAGATTTTATTTATTTGTCAGAGAGAGAGAAAGAGAGAGCACAAGCAGGGGGAGCAGCAGGCAGAGGGAGAAGCAGGCTCCCTGCTCAGCAGAGAGCCTGATGCAGGACTCGATCCCAGGACCCTGAGATCATAACTCAAGCCAAAGGCAGATGCTTAAGAGACTGAGCCACCCAGGCACCCCCCTAAAGTTCTTTTAAAAAAGATTTTATTTATTTTAGAGAGCATGTGCGTGTGGGGGGTGGTAAGGGCAGAAGGAAGGGAAAGAGAGAATCTCAAGCAGATTCTGACATGGGGCCTGATATGGGGCTCTGTCGCATGACCCTGAGATCATGACCTGAGCAGAAATCAAGAGTCGATGCTTAACGGACTGAGCCACCCAGGCACCCCTCGCTAAAATATTTCTGAGGCCCTCTCAATCTTGCATTAGACGTGAGAATCTAGTTGTGACTATGGACTTTGTCCTTAGTCGTGTTGCCCGTCACTTGACTCTGAAACAGACCTACCTCTGCTGTTTTTTGTTTGTTTGTTTTCCGAAGAGCATTTCTTAACTGGAGCTCATATTATAATTCTCTGAAGGCCTCATTATAATAGAATGCTGGTCTCTACCCCAAAATGTCAAATTCACATCCAGAAGGTTGCCCGAGAATTTGCATTTCTACACTGTTTCAAGATGATGCTGGTGCTGCTGGTTTGGGGTCCACATCAAGCATCTCTGGTTGTCTGATAGTACAAAGTAATAGAACTCTGCTCCTGGAGTATTGTTGTATCTGCCACAAAGGAATTCTGATTCAAGGTATGACCAGAGTTCCTAGAAGGACAGGAAGCTGGGACTTTGATGAGTTTATAGCTTATGATTAAAATATGTTGAGCTTACTTGGTAACAAATGGTTGTTTAATAAATGACAGGTATGTTGGAGAGAGGGAAAAAAACCCCACCATTAACATTATACTTAATGGCAAGAGACAGAATGCTTTTTCCCTAAAACCAGGAGCAGATATCTATTCTCACCATTCTTATTTTACTAAAGATTCTAGTCAGTGCACCAAGGCAAGGAAAAAAAAACAAGGCAACCAGATTGATAAGGAAGAAATAAAAGTGTCTTTATTTGAAGACAGTATGATTATCTAGTAGAAAACCCAATGGAATCTAAAAAAATAGCTACTAAAATGAATGTTTTGCAAGGTTGCAAGATATGACCAATGTACAAAAAGCAACTGTATTTTTATATATTAACAATGAACAACTGTAAATTGAAATTTAAAATAATATATACAATAATATCAAGAAATGTGAAATACTGGGACACCCGGCTGGGTCAGTCAGTACTGCATGTGACTCTTAATCTCAGGGTCATGAGTTCAAGCCCCATGTTGGGCAAGGAGACTGCTTATTAAAAAAAACAAACAAACATGAAATACTTAGGGATAAGTGTGACAAAAGATGTGCAAAAACTATATATTGAAGACTACAAAAACTGCTGAAATTGTAGGGTCATAGGGAAGCTCTATTTTTAATTTCTTGAGGAATCTCCACACTGTTCTCTAAACTGGTACACCAACTTGCATTCCCACCAACAGTGGGAGAGGGTTCCCCTTTCTCCACATCCTCTCCAACACATGTTGTTTCCTGTCTTGCTAATTTTGGCCATTCTAACTGGTGTAAGTTTGTATCTCAATGTGGTTTTAATTTGAATCTCCCTGATGGCTAGTGATGATGAACATTTTTTCATGTGTCTGATAGCCATTTGTATGTCTTGATTGGAGAAGTGTCTGTTCATATCTTCTGCCCATTTTTTGATATGATTATCTGTTTTGTGTGTGTTGAGTTTGAGAAGTTCTTTATAGATCCTGGATATCAACCTTTTGTCTGTACTGTCATTGGCAAATATCTTCTCCCATTCCATGGATTGCCTCTTTGTTTTGTTGACTGTTTCCTTTGCTGTGCAGAAGCTTTTGATCTTGATGAAGTCCCAAAAGTTCATTTTCGCTTTTGTTTCCTTTGCCTTTGGAGACATATCTTGAAAGAAGTTGCTATGGCTGATATCAAAGAGGTTACTGCCTATGTTCTCCTCTAGGATTCTGATGGATTCCTGCCTCACGTTGAGGTCTTTTGTCCATTTCGAGTTTATCTTTGTGTATGGTGTAAGAGAATGGTCGAAATTCATTCTTCTACATATAACTGTCCAATTTTCCCAGCACCATTTATTGAAGAGATTGTCTTTATTCCACTGTACATTTTTTCCTGCTTTGTTGAAGATTATTGGACCATAGAGTTGAGGGTCCATATCTGGGCTCTCTACTCTGTTCCACTGGTCTATGTGTCTGTTTTTATGCCAGTACCATGCTGTCTTGGTGATCACCCCTTTGTAGTAAAGCTTGAAATCAGGTAACATGATGCCCCCAGTTTTGTTTTCCTTTTTCAACACTTCCTTAGCAATTCGGGGTCTCTTCTGATTCCATCCAAATTTTAGGATTGTTTGCTCCAGCTCTTTGAGAAGTGCCGGTGGAATTTTGATCAGAATGGCATTAAAAGTATAGATTGCGGGGCGCCTGGGTGGCTCAGTGGGTTAAAGCCTCTGCTTTAACCTGGGATCATGACCTGAGCCGAAGGCAGAGGCTTTAACCCACTGAGCCACCCAGGGGCCCAATAAATAAAATCTTTTTTAAAAAAGTATAGATTGCTCTAGGCAGTATAGACATTTTAAAAATGTTTATTCTTCTGATCCAAGAGCATGGAATGGTCTTCCATCTTTTTGTGTCTTCTTCAATTTCTTTCATGAGTGTTCTGTAGTTCCTCGAGTACAAATCCTTTACCTCTTTGGTTAGGTTTATTCCCAGGTATCTTATGGTTCTTGGTGCTAGTGTAAATGGAATTGATTCTCTAATTTCCCTTTCTGTATTTTCATTGTTAGTGTATAAGAAAGCCACTACTGGGTATTTACCCCAAAGATACAGATGTAGTGAAATGAAGGGCCATCTGCTACCCCAATGTTTATAGCAGCAATGGCCACGGCAATGGCCACACTTTTCACCAAACTGTGGAAAGAACCAAGATGCCCTTCAATGGATGAATGGATAAGGAAGATGTGGTCGATATACACTCTGGAGTATTATGCCTCCATCAGAAAGGATGAATACCCAACTTTTGTAGCAACATGGACAGGACTGGAAGAGATTATGCTGAGTGAAATAAGTCAAGCAGAGAGAGTCAATTATCATATGGTTTCACTTATTTGCGGAGCATAACAAATAACATGGAGGACATGGGGAGATGGAGAGGAGAAGGGAGTTGAGGGAAACTGGAAGGGGAGGTGAACCATGAGAGACTATGGACTCTGAACAACAACCTGAGGGTTTTGAAGGGGCGGGGGGTGGGAGGTTGGGGGAGCCAGGTGGTGGGTATTAAGGAGGGCACGTATTGCATGGAGCACTGGGTGTGGTGCGAAAACAATGAATACTGTTACACTGAAAAGAAACTTTAAAAAACCTGCTGAAATTAAAGAACGCATAAGTAAATGAACCTTATTCATGGGTCAGAAGGCTAAATATTATTAACATATCAATTCTTTCCAAATTGACCTGTAGATGTGATCCAAACCCAGTAGGCTCTTTTGTTGTAGAAATTGACAAACAGTTCTTAAAACCATATGGAAATACAAATGCTCTAGAATATCCAAATCAACTTTGCAAAAGAATTATAAAATTGAAGGGCTAACACTACCTGATCTCAGGAATCATTATAAAGCTACAGTAATCAACACAGTATGATATTGACATACAGGTGGACAAATATATCAACAGAACATTATAGAGTCCAGAAACAAATCAATACATATATGGACAACTAATTTTTTCTTTTCATTCTGGTGGATAACTGATTTTTTATAGTTTTTTTTTGACAGAGAGAGAGATAGATCACAAGTAGGCGGAGAGGCAGGCGGTGGGGGGGAGCAGGCTCCCTGCCGAGCAGAGAGCCCGATGTGGGGCTCAATCCCAGGGTCCTGGGATCATGACCTGAGCCAAAGGCATAGGCTTTAACCCACTGAGCCACCCAGGCACCCTAGATAACTGATTTTTGACAAAGGTTTAAAGCAATGCAGTGGAGGAAGGATAGTTTTTTCAACAAATAGTACTAGAACAGTTTGATATTCATATGCAAAAGAATGAGCCTGGATCTGTACCTCCCACCATGTCCCAAAATTAATTCAAAATTAACTAAATGTATAATCTAAAAACATAAGACTTATAGAAATTCTTTGTGACTTTGGATTAGGCAAAGATCTTTTTGATATGACATCAAAAGGACAATCCAAAAAGAACAAATCAATATATTTGACTTCATCAAAATTCAACATTTCTGCTTTTTTAAAAAAGATTTTATTTATTTATTTGACGCACAGAGAGGGAGCACAAATAGGCAGAAAGGCAGGCAGAAAGCGAGAGGAGGAAGCAGGTTCCCTGCTGAGCAGAGAGCCCCATGCAGGGCTTGATGTGGGGCTCCATCCCAGGACCCTGAGATCATGACCTAAGCTGAAGGCAGAGACTTTAACCCACTGAGCCCCCTGCTTTTCTTTTTTTAAAAGACATTTATTTATTTGAGAGAGAGAGAGAGAAAGCATGGGGGGAGGGGTAGATGTAGAGAGGCAGGCTCCCCATTGAGCATGGAGCCTGATGAGGGGATCCACCCCAGGACCCTGGGATCATGACCTGAGCCAAAAGCAGGCACTTAACCGACTGAGCCACCCAGGCACCCCAGCATTTCTGCTGATTCTGTGAACATTCTTACACATATCTTTTTGTTGTTATATATGTTTTTTAAAAGATTTTTAAAATTTACTTGTCAGAGGGAGAGCACAAGGAGGGAGAGTAGCAGGCAGAGGGAGAAGCATGCTCCCTGCTGAGCAAGGAGCCTAATGCAGAACTTGATCCCAGGACTCTGGGATCATGACCTGAGCCAGAGGCAGGCACTTAACCGACTGAGCCACCCAGGCACCCCAACATTCCTGCTTTTCAAAAGATATTACTGAGAGAACGAAAAGACAAACCATGCACTGGGAGAAAATATTTGCATCTATATGATAAAGTATCTCTATCCAAAATATATAAAGAGCTCTAAAAACTCAATAAGAAGACCAAGAGTTCATTTTTAAAAGAGAGGCAAAGAGTTTTACCAGATACTTCATCAAAGAAGATACACAGGTGGCAATTAAACACATGAAAAGATGCTCAGTATCATTTGTTGCTAGGCATATGAAAATTAAAACCACAAAGAATATCAGAAACAAATATTGGAATGGATAAAATCTGTTTGACTGACCATACCAAAAACTGGTGAGGAAATAGAAGTCATGTACACTACTGGTAGGAATGTAAAATGGTACAACCACTTTGGGAGACAGTTTGACAGGGTTAATTTTTTTGGATTTTATTTATCTATTCGACAGAGAGAGAGAGAGAGATCACAAGTAGGCAGAGAGGCAGGCAGAGAGAGAGAGTGAAACAGGCTCCCCACTGGGCAGAGAGCCCGACGTGGGGCTTGATCCCAGGACCCTGAGATTATGACCTGAGCTGAAGGCAGAGGCTTAACCCACTGAGCAACCCAGGCACCCCAACAGTGTTTTAAAATATTAAACATATACTTATTATGTGATCCAGTTATTCTGTCCCTAGAAGTCTATCAGGATAAAAGAAACATATGTCCATTCATAGACTTGTATGCTAATGTCCAACAACAGATAAGTAAATAAACAAAATGTGGTATATCAATACAATGAAATATTACACCGTAAAAAGGAACGTAGTTCGGATACCTGCTGTAGTGTGTCAACCTTGAAAACATTATGTTGAACGAAGGAAGCCACACACAAAAGGTCACATATTGTATGGTTCATTTATATAAAATATCCAGACTAGGCAAATCTATAGAGACAGAAAATAGATTAGTAGTTTCCAGGGGCTGGGGGAAGGGGAAAATGGAGAGTGTGTACTAATTACTACGGCGTTTCTTTTTATTTATTTATTTATTTATTTTTAAAGATTTTATTTATTTATTTGACAGACAGAGATCACAAGTAGGTAGAAAGGCAGGCAGAGAGAGAGAGAGAGGAGGAAAAAGGCTCCCTGCCGAGCAGAGAGCCCAATATATTTTTTTTAACATATAACATAGCATTTGTTTCAGGGGCACAGTTCTGTGATTCATCAGTCTTATATAATACCCAGTGCTCATTACAACACATAACCCTCCCCAGTGTCCATCACCCAGTCACCCTCTCCCCAACCCCCTCTGGTATGGGGTGATGAAACGTTCTGGAATGAGATAGTGGTGATGGTTGCACAACCTTGTGAATATACTAAAACCACTGAACTGTATACTTGAAAGCGGTGGATTCTATATGTGGATTTTATCTTACAAAAAAACCCCTTTGGAATGGAATAGGGAATGACCTGTTGATGTATGGAACTACATGGATGAATCTCCAACAATTTTCTAAGTCTGTCAGACAGAGGAGAGTACATACTCAATGATTCACTTATAGAAAACTCTAGAAAATGCAAACTAAACTATAGTGACAGAAAAGTGAATCATTGGGTGCGTGGGGTTGGGGCTGGGACGGGAAGAAGAGATTATAAAGGGGCAGAGGAAACTTGGCGGTGACGATATGTTCACCATCATGATTGTGGTGATGTTTTCATTGGGTGTATACCTGTTATTTTAGAAATAATACAACCCCTCCTCTGCCTTCCTGGGCCACCACCATCTCCTGTGCACGTCTCTTTGCGACGTTTCTGATAGAGGGCATAAAAAGTCATCTCTTAGGTCCCAAATATGAGAAGTTATTTTATTCTTTTCTGTTGATATTCTGAATCTTTGTATTAGTGCTTTCTGAAAACAATCTATACATAGGATATGGTAAAGACACTATGAAGACATATTCTTCAAGCACTTTTCATTTTTTTATTTTTATTTTTTAAAGATTTTATTTATTGATTTGACAGAGATCACAAGTAGGCAGAGAGGCAGGCAGAGAGAGAGAGAGAGAGAGAGAGAGAGAGAGAAAGGCTCCCTGCTAAGCAGAGAGCCCAAAGCAGGACTTGATCCCAGGACCCTGAGATCATGACCTGAGCCAAAGGCAGAGGCTTAACCCACTGAGCCACCCAGGCGCCCTTCAAGCACTTTTTAAAAGGGAATAGGCTCGGGGGACCTGGGTGACTCAGTCAGTTAAGACTCTGCCTTCAGGCCGCCTGGGTGGCTCAGTGTATTAAGCCTCTGCCTTCAGCTCGGGTCATGATCTCGGGATCCTGGGATCGAGCCCCACATCGGGCTCTCTGCTCAGCGGGAAGCCTGCTTCTCCCTCTCTCTCTGCCTGCCTCTCTGTCTAGTTGTGATCTCTCTCTCTGTCAAATAAATAAATAATTTTTTTTTTTAAAAAGACTCTGCCTTCAGCTCGGGTGGTGAACTCAGGGTCCTGGGATTGAGCCTGCTCAGTGGGGAGCCTGCGTCTCCCTTACCTTTACCCCTCCCCGTTTGCACGCTCCCTCTCAAATAAATAAAATCTTAAAAAAAAAAATAGTGCCATCCGCCCACTCCAAATCTGGTTGACGCTGCTGGTCTTCCTTTCTCCGCCATGGCTCTTCTCTACTTCTAGCTGACTAAATAAGTTACCTTTTTTTTTTTTTAAGATTTATTTATTTATTTATTTGACAGAGAGAAATCACAAGTAGTCGGAGAGGCAGGCAGAGAGAGAGAGAGGGAAGCAGGCTCCCTGCTGAGCAGAGAGCCCGATGCGGGACTCGATCCCAGGACCCTGAGACCATGACCTGAGCCGAAGGCAGCGGCTTAACCCACTGAGCCACCCAGGCGCCCCTAAATAAGTTACTTCTTATATTTACTGCTTGTCTCTCTGCCCCACTGGAATATCAGGCCCACAGGGGCAATTATCTTTGTGTTTCGTTAATGGCTTTATCCCCAGTACTTAGAATCATGTCTGGCATATGGTAGGGACTCGTCTGTTGAATGATTTATGCTCTACTGTATCCCAAGCATGCAGAATGGTACCTGGAACACAGCGAAAGCTTAAGAGACACCTGTTGAATGGATTGGGGAAATAGGGGCACTAGGTGAGGACTGATTGCCCCTCATGCAACTTTCCAAGTTGTTGGATCCTTCACCCTCCCGCATGGTACTAAAACATGGAGCTTAAGAGGGCGCAACGTGGGGAGTGGCGGGGAGGAGCCCCTGGCTGAGGAAAGAATGTCAGAAGAGGGTCTAACTGCCTGTTCTCTGCCACCAAGCTCAGCCCTGGGCAACAGTCCTAATTGCCCCAATAATTCGCTCCTCTCTGAAAGGCAAAGAGGCTGCTTCTTGCGTCTGCTGCCACTGGTCCTGTCTGCGCTGGTCCATCTCTGCCCTGCAGTGTGGCATAAGCTGGCAGTTTCAGACAGTCCCTTCCTCTCCTCCATGTGCCATGACACTTAAAACAGATCTTTCATCAGATTTTAGTTTCGTGGAGTTGACTTTTCTCTCGAGCCTGCCTTCAAATGCAGGGCCTGAAGTTCTTAAATACACCCCCATGTCCAGAACACGCAGCCCTAGCAGAGCATCTGGCCCCTCAACAGACCATCGTGGTTTTGTGTGCTTCTTTTGAGTGGATCCCTCCTGATACCTCAGTTCCAAGATAGGCTCCTCGTATCTCAAGAACTGTGCACAGGATCAGGAAGCTTTCCCGATCTGTCCCTTGTCCATTGGGCACAAAGAGAGACAATAAGGCTGCGCGGTTCTCTTGGCTCTCTGCCTGGTGCTATTTGGCTGCCAAGGTCGCCCCTTTGGCCACAGTTGCTGCAACAACAGCTGTGAGTCTGTGAATTCTCCCCAGGCCACGCACAAGCCAGGGACCATGACCGTAAAATTTGTTCAGACTGGCCTCTTCAACGTCATGGGGGATGAACAAGATGTAGGTGAGAAAGCATCTGCCTTTCCTGCAAAGTCTTTTGAAGACAGGCTCGGGAGAAAACACAGAAAGAGTCTTGCTGTTTTCTCCTGAGCCTGTTCAGCTGAAAGAGTCTTTCAGCTCTTCTCAAGGGTATTACCAAGATGAATTTATTTTGATTTGGAGGAGAGAGGCGGCCTTCATGACAGAGCATAGAACGTACAACAGGACTACTGGACATGTCAGATTGGGAACCTTGAGAAGGCATGACCCTTCCCCACAACATGAAAAATATAACTCAGCCAGGAATTCCGGAGGCAGTGTAGACAATCACCATTATGACTCAGGAACTGGAGCAGTTGGGGGTTAGGGGTTTCCTCTGCTCCCAATCTTGAAAATAGATGAGTTCTGGAATTAATTAGGGATGACAAATCAGTCAGTCCGTAAAGTTCATCTTTGCTAGTGTACTTCACGCTGCGGGGGTATGAGACTGGAAGATTTTCTGGTTATCCATTTCCTTACTTGGCATATGGCCGCTGATGTGGCCAACTCACTGCTTTTTTGTACTTGCTCGATTCTGGCTCGAAGCTGCAGTCCGCCTCTGCTTGGCAGGGACAGCAGCTTAGCTTTTATTGTCATGCTCTGGGGGATGCTCCAGGAGGAGGGCAGATGGGCAAAATATGTGAAGGGGGTTAAGAGGTACAAACTCCCAGTTACCAAAAATAAATAAATAAGTAAACAAATAAACAAATAAATAAATAAGTCAGGGAGATGAAAGGTATACCATAGAAAAGAGTCGGTAATGTTATAATGTCTGGTGAGGACGCTCTGCGTGCTGGGCACGGCGTCATGTGTAGAACTGTCAAACCACTACACTGGACACCTGAAACGGAGATCACATTGGACATCAATTATACTTCAACAATTAAAAAATTTTTTAAAAAAGATTTAATCAGAAAAAAAGAGTTGTAAGAACTTTAATGTGATAATTCAATTATTTAGAAAAAAATTCTCCAGTGCTGTGCCATGTTCTGACCTGTCGTGAGTTTATACCAGTGACGAAGATCTAACTCCAACGCCATTTATGACATCAACAACTTAGTGATCGGGGGTGATTTAGAAGCAACTGTACCTAAAGTTCTTGCTTCCCTTGCTGCTTTTCTATCTCAGCCTGTTAAACAGGAAAAAGTTGAAGGACTGTCTAATAATAACTTTTCTCAGAGTCCAGTTACCTGGAGGAATCAGAGAAGTTTTACCCAGGACACACAACATTTTTTACCATCAAGCCAAAGTTTGGGGACTAAAATGGGGGCCCCAAAGTTAACTGACTGCTCTCGGAGGTAGAGCAAACACATCCTATTTGTGGGTAGAAGCCTCCCTTTCCTCTGGACTCTCTCGTCACCGGCTCAAGATAGCCTCTGGACATCTGATCTGGACCAAGAGTAAAAGCAGAGCCACCGCTGGGATTCTCGCTTGGAAAGCTGTGCAAAGACACGGCATTCCAGACTTCTTAGTATCTGCTCAAGGGACATACTTCATAGCTTCGGTGTTCTGAGAATGAGCTCGTGAGCAGGCAGATCCTTTGGCTTGTCTGTCAGCCCCACAGGGTGGTGGGGCTGAAGCCCTGCATGGCTCCCACCACAGTCAGCCCAGCTCCCGCTTCCACTCAGCTTAGCACACATTTACGATCTCATCATTCTGCTAAGTTTGGGAAATGATTTTTATTACATGCTAACTTCTGGAAAAGTCTCGGCCAGTTTTGAGCCTCCCTTCTGGTCCATCTTTCTCATGCCCTGTCCCTGTCCTTGTCCTGGAGCTTCAGTGCAAGCAGATGGCAGAATGACGACCTCCCCACCTCTGCGAAGACAGGCTTTGCATACTGTACAGTGATGGCAGCAGCCCGGGGGTGGGGCTGCAGGTCAGTCTTCGTCTGAGTCATTGGGGCCCTCGTACTGGCAGACAGCGTCATAGTGAAGCTCCACCAGCTGATTCTCTCTCCGCAGCTGCACCAGGGCCTGGTTCCGTTCTCTGTCCCAGCCCAGCAGACGGCCCACCTGGAGCAGTGGCGGGTAGAGTCAGCAAGGCCAACCCAGACACCGAGACGGCCCTGGCATGCCCCCACCTCCCCCATACCCAGGTCTGGGACTCACCCTTCCAGCCTGTGGCCCCAGCACCACCATCACCCGCTTGCCCTCGACCTTGGGGATGAGGGTCTCCAGCATGACTTCCTTCACGCCTGCAGATGAGGAAAGGGGACTGAGTGAGGCCCTCAGCCAGGGCCAGCCCAGCCAGGGCCCTGTCAGAAGGACCTGTATTCCCCAGAGACACCCTGCACCCTGTTGACAAGTGGGGTCCCACCACCCCATTTCACAGGTGAGGACACCTAAGGAGCAGGTCCTAGAAATAACTCAATAAAGGGAGCACTTATGCATGAAGATGATGGGTGACAACAGATCCCATTTACTGTGGGCATGTCAGCTGCCTGCTCTGCTCAGGGTGTTCCATACAATCCGCACAAGGCCCAGTCCCCAGAGGGAGAAAACAGCTCATTTCCATGCCAGTGTTTGCCCGTGGGGGGAGAGAGGCTCAGATAATCACCATCTCAGAAGCGCCTTGTGCTCCATCAAAAGATTCTGGGCCTTGCAAAATACCTGAGTTCTGCCCAACCCCCAGCCTTTGCCCACGCCAGCCTCTGGGTCGAAGACAGGCTTCCCGTTTGGCCTCCAGGAGGATAACAACCCAGTGGTCACCCTCGCATTCACCTTCCAGGATCCGGCCTTCCTCTGTTCGACACACACAGGTATCTGGGCTGAGGACATCTTCAATCGTCATCTGGGGAGAGGGTCGGGGGTGTGATAATGTCAGACTCACGAGGCCTAGTCCCTGGGGGTGGAGGGGGCACCAGGTTGCAGGGTTCCCACCTTGGTGTTGTAATACTGGCCACCCTTGTACTGCTTGTCCACAAAGCGCACACGCAGGTCCCTGTGCAACCAGTGCTGGCTCCGGGAACCGACCTTCTCAGTCTTGGCTACAGGCTCCCCCTCTCTGTGCGAAAAGGGGCCAACGCGAGGCTTAACTGATCATAGGCATGTTCTGGTCACCCCACCTTTGCGGCTGTGACACCCAGCCGTAGTGCCGTCCCTAGTTTCTTCTATGTGCCTGCCTGGCCCTGGAAGCCTTCTCTGGCTGCTAGGACCTTTCCATAGCCTTGCCTTCTCCCCCCACCCCAGATGCCCAGGGTCCCACCGGTTGGGAAAGTGTTTCCGCTTCCTCTCTGAGTCTTCCCGCCGGCCGGGGAGCTCCTGATCCTGAAGGGCCTTCCATGATGACGACGCTGTTCCATTCTGTTGTCCTGGGGAAATTTTGTTCATCTGGCCTGTACAAGGGTATGTGGAGGAGAACCAGAAAGGAACCCCAGTGCGTCATTCTCTTACCAGGGAGGCTACACCTTGGCCTCCGGCCACCTCCCAGCTGCCTCAGTGTCCCCTCCCACCATCACAACTTTGTCAGTGCCATTAGAAGACTCTTCCCTTCCCCTCAACTGCTGGGCTTCCTTCAGGACACCTTCCTCAGCCACTCCAGCATGTGCTGATCTGAGGCACCATTCCCTAGTGTGGGCTAAGGAAATCCGAGAGCTCTGACAGCACCAGTGTCCCATCTGCCAAACTGCTCCCATCCTGCTGCCATGCCTAGAATGCCTTCCTCCTTGGTCATGGCCTAGTCCCAGCTGCTCTCATGACCTAGAAGAGGGGCTCATCACCTTGAATAGAAAGACCTCCTGAGGACGGGCATAGGTTTCCAAACATGTTTTTTCTTTCTCAGAAAGAGGCTAAAGCGCCAGCATCATTTTTTCTTCAAATCACTTATCTTCATTCTCACCTCCTGACTTCTGACCAGAAATCACACCTGCCAGGCAGACCACTGCCCTTCCCCTCTGCGGATCTCACACCTGCCCCCCACGCCCAAGCCTTACCGCCCGAGACAGGCCCTACCACCCCTGGAATGCTTCTCCAACTCTCCCAGCAAGGTAAGAGGCTCACTCACTGAGATCCAAGGAGTTCTTCTCAAACTCCTGCTGGGAGACAGGCCGCAGGCAGTACTCACTAACTGTCACCATGCGGTTCCCCACGGCCAGGCGAACCATGGCCCGGACATTGTCAGGATCAAGGCCTTCTACCTGAAGTGTTGGTGGGAAGAAGTTAGGCAGGAGTTGAAAGGACTAAACCCGCATTCCTTTTATTTTTTTTAAGATTATTTATTTATTTGCTAGAGAGAGAGAGAGAGAGAGATATCACAAGTAGGCAGAGAGGCAGGCAGAGAGGGGGAAGCAGGCTCCCTGCCAAGCAGAGAGCCCGATGCAGCACTAGATCCCAGGACCCTGAGACTATGACCTGAGCCGAAGGCAGAGGCTTAACCCTCTGAGCCACCCAGGTGCCCCTAAAACCACATTCTTAGGATCAAGCTGTCTAGTCTTACCTCCAATAGGCCTGACCCCTGTGTCTCCCCCACCAGACTGGCCCAAGGTCTGGAACTGGGCCTGGTCTACGTGTCTCCCCCACCAGACTGTGTGCTTAGGATAAACTTTAAAGAATTTAAGTCTCAGGAACATGTGGCATATGTCATTCCCTCTTTCAGTTGGAAACCGAGGCCGAGAAAGGCCCAGCAGGTGGTTCTGAGTTAACCAAACGAGGCAGCAAGCCAGGCAGGCCTCAGAGACAAGGACCCCACCCAGCCTTTCCATCCTAAACCCAATTCTTCCTCCCTCTGACCCTTCCCATCAATCTTCTCTGCTGCCTGTTTTGGGCTCTAGGCATAGCCTGGTTCCTTACCTTCCCATAGAGGCCTCGGTGAGGGCCAGAGAGAACCACCACAGCCCCTCCAGGCACCAGTCCTTGAGGCTGGTCTTCCTTATCTTTCTCTTGCTTCTCATCTGGCTTTGGTAGGTGGTGGGTGCCAGTGAAGACCAGGGCCTGGACCTCATTCAGGCTGGCGCCCAACCCTAACCCCTTCGGCCTCAGTGAGTTGACACGGGGCTTCACCACTCTGCAGGGAACATAGTGTGTGAGCTTGTTGGCCTGGGGGCACGGGAGGTGAGGGAGAGACACAAGTCTTCCGTGTCCCCCTGCCCAACGCCACCCAAATCCCAACTGTCAACATGTTCAAGAATATCCTTCCTGATCTCACATTAGGGCTGTTTTTGATCTATAGAGATAGCAATTTCATTTGGTTCAACCTAATAACACTGGGTATACCATCTACTACATATTATCTATAGTGGGATCTGGGGCAGAGCCCTGAATTCAAATATCATAATAATATTTCTACAGGGGAAGTCATACAAATATTCATACCAAGCAGGAGAAATCAACTATAATATGCTCTGTATCAATTCAGGTCATCTTTGGCTAAGTGGTTTATGAAAAAAATGTGTGATTTTCAGAATTCTTCAGAGTTGAGAATTGAGAAGAAGGGCTCCTAAATCTGTGTGATAACAGCAAACATCTCGTCTATGTTTATCTGGGGCCAGGCCCTGCTGTAAGTACTTTATGTGGATAATTTCACATAATTCTGCAACAGACCTGGGAAGTCAGTATTGTCACTATCCCCATGTTGCAGATGAGGAAGCTGATACTCAGGAAGGTAACCAATACATAAACGGGATCCTGTTACAGTTTCAAAGGGCAAACAGGAGACTGAAACAGTAGTGGAAAGGCTTACCGAACTACTTAGGGTAGTAATATGCCCTCTTCGTACCTGGATGGTTCTGGATGGGCAGTAACCCAAGGGGGTCTTGTTCACTGCCCTGTCTGCTGCCCCATGCCCCTACCCTAGAACTCACTGATTGAAGGTGCGGCCAATGCCCTCGCCAGGTTTCCAGCCCATGCCTCGTAACATGGCCAGCCCATAGGCCTCTACGGGGACTGCCTCGTAATCAGCTTCCTCCGGCACCTACAGGTTCAGCAGAGAAAGGATGGTCAGGCTGGGCCCATGGTGCGCCCTTGGAAGCATGCTTACTAACACCCAATGGGTGATCCTCAGTGCTTCTTTACCAGGAGTTTACCAGCTTCTTTACCAGGTACTTCTTTACCAGGGAGTCCAAGCAGAGAAAACAGTAAGACCAAAGGCCCTGAGGCAGGGCAAGCCTGGTATGTGGGAAGAGCATCATGAAAGTCAACCTGACTGAAAAAGAGATGTGGAGGCAGAGAGGGGTGGTGAGGGATTGATCAGGACGTCTGGGCTGGAGCTGTAGGAGGGGGGCCGCCAAAAGGGGGTCCGTGAAGAAGTTACTACAACAGTCCACATGAGAGATGCTGGTGGCTCAGACCAGAGTGGTAGGTAGGTGCTGGTGAGAAGTGGTTAGATTCTGGATGTATTCTGCAAAGGGAGATGACAGGATTTTGCTCAACGACTGCATATGGTGTATGAAACAAAGAAGAGGGTCAAGAGTGACTCGAAGGTTTTTAGGCTGAGTGAGAGGAAGGGTGGATGGAACTGTGATCCACTGAGATGCTGCAGGCTGGGGAAGGAGAGGAAATGAGAGAAATGAGGCCAAAGTGGGAACAGGATGGAAAGTGAAGTGAAGGTCTTTTTTTAAGATGAAAAAAACCAGGGCGCCCGGGTGGCTCAGTGGGTTAAAGCCTCTGCCTTCGGCTCGGGTCATGATCCCCGGGTCCAGGGATCTAGCCCCACCACACTGGGCTCTCTGCTTGGCGGGGAGCCTGCTTCCTCCTCTCTCTCTCTCTCTCTGCCTGCCTCTCCGCCTACTTGTGATCTCTGTCAAATAAATAAATAAAATCTTTAAAACAAAAATTTAAAAAAAAGATGAAAGAAACCAGAAGACGGATGAAGGCCAATGAGAACAGTTCAGTTGAAAGAGGTGATCTAGGGCTGTGGGAGAACTAGGCCCCAAAGAAGCATTGCTAAAAACTGTGAAAAAAGTGGTGAAAAGGAGGGTCCATGGGTATGACAGACAGACTTGGTTGCTTCTTTAGACGCACCCCAGGTAAGTACCCTATTACCTACACATCCCATCCTCACTCCGTCGACTCCTTTTTATCCCCCAATTCTTTATACTCATTCTAGACACACTGCAGGTTGCTTCACTGATGGACCCACACCACAACTGACCCACTGCCACTGTGCCACTGCTCAGGTTGCTGTTGCCCTAAATACCCACCCTGCACCTCCCTCACTCACTAAAGCTGACCTGTCCTTCCAGGCCTCACTCCTACCACTCTGGTCTGAGAGGCCATCCTTTCCAGCCTGTGCTACTGGTCTCCTTACTTCTGCCTTTGCTTACTACTCTATTCTGCTCATAGTAGCCAGAGAGATCCTGTCAAATCTTAAGTTCTGATCCCGCTCTGCTCAGAAGCCTCTCATGGCTCTCATTTCATTCAGGGTAAAAGCCAAAGTCCTCACCATGGTCCATAAGGCCATGCTTAGTTTAGCCCCTGCCACATCTGACTTCGTCTCCTCCTCTTCTTCATTCATTCCACTCTAGTTACACTGGTCTCCTTGGTGTTGTTAAACATGCCACGCTGAGTCTACCCTCAGGATCTTTGCATTTCCTGTTCCCTTAGCTCCTCATCTTGCTTAGATAATCCCAGAATGTAAGTGTCTTCCACATCGCAGCATCTGGATTCATTTGTTAATGCTTCCCAAAAAGGGCAGAAAAAGAAAGGGATAGGCAGCAGGCCTCTAGTACACACACAGACTTTCCCTGCTATGTGCAGAGAGGCAAGCCTGGCAGACGGGGCAAAGAGAGGCTGGGGTAGGAGGAGTTAGGGGCCAGCTCACTGTCTCAGCCCGGGGCTCGCTGTCTGCCCTTTCCCCGTTAGGGATGCATCCTTTCTGGATCATGGGGATAGCAAGCGTGGGGTCGACACCCGAATTCTCTCTCTCCTCCAGGGACTTCTTGGAGTCTAAGGAAGAATGGGAGGGTGCAATGAGGTCCCACCCTATCCTTCCATTTTCCTCCCCCTCTTCCTTCACTGGGATAACGCGAAGAGCGGATCACTCACCCTCAATGAGCTCCTTCACAGCCTGGGACAGCATCCCATCCACCAAGGTCTCAGTATTTGTGGATGGCCCAGGAGCATGGGTCGGTGGCTGCCTGCGACGGCCATTCTGGATCAAAGGGATGACGAGTTCCTTGGGGGTTTCTGAGGGCTTCACACTGATGTGGACACAGAGTCGTCAGGTTGGGAGAGTAGCATGGTTAGTGGGTTCTGAGCCACACTCCTCCCTCCAGAGAAAACAAAAGAGCCAAACTCACCTCCCACCCCAGATGGACCACACCCTCTGCTCTCCTGTAAGGCCTCTAATGGTGCTTTCCTGGGATTCTCTCCCTCACCCACAACTCTTAAATGTCAGTGCCTTTGAGGAATCAGCCTTCAGTCCTGGACCCTCCTCTGCTCATCCCAAGACTCACTTCCATGACCTTCAAGATGCCTCACAAATCACCGTCTTCAGCCCAGCCTCTCCCCAGATCCAGGGTCCACGTCAATCTCCTGGATGGCTGATTTTCTTCTGGAAGCCTCTCCCTCTGACTCTTTCCTTTTTTTTTTTTATTTTTTAAAAGATTTTACTTATTTATTTGACAGAGAGATCACAAGTAGAAGAGAGGCAGGCTCCCCAGTGAGCAGAGAGCCAGACGCGGGGCTCAGTCCCAGGACCCTGAGATCATGACCTGAGCTGAAGGCAGAGGCTTAACCCACTGAGCCACGCAGGCGCCCCTGACTCTCTTTTCTGAATTAAGCAGATGATGGCCTCTCCCAACCTGAATCTGCCCATTCCACCCCGTCCCCATACTAGAGAAGCTTCACCACTTCGGATGGGACACTAGGGGCCCTTTCGTTCTTCACTCTCTTCCTTCACTCAGAACGCACACACTTCAGGGTCCTCAAGTCCTCAAACACCCCCTCTCAGGAATACATCCTCTTTTCTCAAACGCCACGGCTCTTAGGCCCAATTCCCCCACCTCTCCTGCTCCACACTGCCTGCTTCTCGACTCCAGGAACTTCCCCAAGCTGTGTTTCAGGCGTTCCAGACCACCGCCACCAACACAATCAACTTACATTCCACCCTCCCGGTTGCACCCACCGCACCGAACTCCAAGGGATAAAAGACCCGACGCTTCACCTTTGCAGCTCCCTCCCTTCCACGGTCTTCAAGAAATCCTTCTCCTCTGGAGCCGCACCCGCGTCGTCTGCCAGCCGTCTCCGGGCAGATGTGCGACTGAAACTGAATGAAATTGGGGCAGCGGAGGATCCCGACGGCCGCAAAGCGTCCTCTTCGGCATCCGCCATCTTGCCCCCCTTTCCCAGGCTAGTGCGCTGCTTGCTGGAAAGTTTAGTTTGCGCTCAGTTTGACCAGGGCCGGAGGACGAGCGCTAGAACTACCTTTCCCACAGAACACTGCGGTACCAGCCGCGAAGTTGAAAAAGGGGCCTTAGAAAGTAATTGTCGCTCTTTTTACTTCATAGGAGCGCGTCGCGCCAAGCGTAAAGGGAAATGTAGTTCTTGGGTGAGGTAGATGGGGCAGAAGTCGATTCATTCTTGCAGGTATTCCTTCCTCGGAGATCAACAAGTATTTATTAATTATCTACTGTGTGCATGTTACTGTGCCCTCCTGGTATGGGGAAATGTAGATAAAATACATCATTAAGAAAAAAATCTGTGAATGCCAGTTGTGTACAATAACAGACATTTAAATTGTGCCTACCAATGCCAGATTTAATACACAAGCTCTGGATTCAGATATTAGTAAAATAGACATCCTCCTTTCTAAATATTCCAGTGGGGAACAATAACACTTAAACAGATATTTTACACACACACACACACACACACAGTTGACCCTTGAACAATGCAGGGGTTGGGGGTGTCAATCCCCTGCCCCCACAGGTGAAAATTTGAGTAACTTTCGACTCCCCCAAACTTAATTACTAACAACCTACTGTTAACTGGAAAGCTTAATGATAACATAAACAGTAGATTAACACATATTTCTCATCTTACAGGTAATATTTTTTGGGGGGGTTGTTGATGATGATTTGTTTTTAAGTAGGCTCCATGCTCAGCATGGAGCCCAGCGGTAGGGCCTGAACTCACAACCCTGAGATCAAGACATGAGCTGAGGGCACCTGGGTGGCTCAGTTGGTTGAGCGCCTGCGGTCAGCTCAGGTCATGATCCCAGGGTCCTGGGATCGAGCTCTGCGTCAGGCTCCCTGCCCAGAAGGAAGCCTGCTTCTCCTTCCCCCACTTGCCCTGCTTGTGTTCCCTCTCTCTCGCTGTCTCTGTCAAGTAAATAAATAAAATCTAAAAAAAAAAGAAAAGAAAAGAAATGTGCTTTGGGTAAGTAGTGCTGGTCAGGCATAGATTACAAGATGATCAGGGGCCTAACTTGACTTTTCTCATGTCAAAAAAAGCTATGCCTTATCTTTCTTTTTCCAGGGATCCCTAACTACTTCTGCTTATATTACCAACATTAAATATGTTGTGAGAGCAAGGTTCTTTTTTTTTTTTAAAGATTTTATTTATTTATTTGACAGAGAGAAATCACAAGAAGGCAGAGAGGCAGGCAGAGAGAGAGAGAGGGAAGCAGGCTCCCTGCTGAGCAGAGAGCCCGATGCAGGACTCTGAGATCATGACCTGAGCTGAAGGCAGCGGCTTAACCCACTGAGCCACCCAGGCGCCCTGTGAGAGCAAGGTTCTAAGGCTCTGAAAGATTAATGGGACAGATTCCTCTTGTGTCAGACCATAAAGAGATATGGAAAATGAAAGGGCCCCATGAAAGGCCGTTTTTTTTTTTAAAGATTTTATTTATTTATTTGACAGAGAGAGATGACAAGCAGGCAGAGAGGCAGGCAGAGAGAGAGGAGGAAGCAGACTCCCTGCTGAGCAGAGAGCCCGATGCGGGGCTCGATCCCAGGACCCTGAGATCATGACCCGAGCTGAAGGCAGCGGTTTAACCCACTGAGCCACCCAGGTGCCCGAAAGGCTGTTTTCTGAACTGCTGTTTTACCCCTTTTCTTGCTTCTATTGCTAGGATCAGCACACCTGTCTTACACATTCCTTGTAATACAAACAACCTATGTTCTCACTTTGTAAGGATTGAGGAGTTAATGATTTCTTTGGAGCCTTCCGGCACAACAGATAACTTCTTCTTTTAATATTATTTATTTTTTAAGATTTTATTTATTTACTTGACAGAGAGAGAAAGAACACAAGCAGGGGGAGTGGGAGAGGGAGAAGCAAGCTTCCCGATGAGCAGGAAGCCCAATGCAGGGCTCGATCCAGGACTCTGGGATCATGACCTGAGGTGAAGGCAGCTACTCAACGACTGACCCACCCAGGTGCCCCACAATAGATCACTTCTAAGAAATGACTAGGTGAGGCCATTATGTGCATATTCTAGACCACGGGAGCTAGAATCTTGATGCCAAGACTCCTTATAAGTGACTTATGGAGGACACCTGGACCCTTATAGTTCTGACCAGTTTCCATGTGTCTGAGGGGACACTTACATCAGACTACAATCCTCAGTAAAAGCCCCAGACGAAGCAAAAACAAGACACTCTCCTTCCCTTCTGAGTCTCCCAGACGCTCTGTATCTGCACTCTCTCTATATCTTCAATAAACTCTGCTTTTACATCCTCTTGGCTCACATTTGATTTCTATCCTGTGTGACACCAAGGACTCTCTTGGCTGGTCCTGCAGGAACCCCTCTGGGTCCTTAGACCCAACCTGCATACATCATTAAGAGCTTGTAAATTAGGGACGCCTGGGTGGCTCAGTCCTTAAGCGTCTGCCTTCGGTTCAGGTCATGATCCCAGGGTTCTGGGATTGAGCCCTGCATCGGGTGCCTTGCTCAGCTGGAAGCCTGCTTCTCCCTCTCCCACTCTCCCTGTTTGTGTTCCTCTCTCACTGTCTCTCTCTCTCTGTCAAATAAATAAAAATAAAATCTTTTTAAAAAAAGAGCTTGTAGGTGCCTCAGTGGTTTAAGGCTCTGTCTTCGGCTCAGGTCATGATCTCAGGGTCTTGGGACTGAGCCCCACACTGGGCTCTCTGCTCAACGAAAGCCTGCTTCCTCCCTTCTCTCTGCCTGCCTCTTTGCCTACTTCTGATTTCTCTCTGTCAAATAAATAAATAGTCTTTAAAAAATACTTTAAAAAAGAGCTTGTAAATTAGAAGATTGATATTTAAATAGTCACCAGAAAGAATACGAGGTATCTGCCAAAAGTTCATCCCAAGGAAATCATTAAAGATGTGTGAAAAGATTTTTCTAAGTTTATTTAACAACTCTCTATACTTGGGACGCCTTGCTGGCTCAGTTGGAAGGGCATGGGACTCTCAATCTCGGAGTGGTGAGTTCAAGCCTCACGTTGGGGGTAGAGATTACTTTAAAAACTAAAATCTATATGGGTGCCTGAATGCTTCAGTTGGTTGAACATTTGGCTCTTGATTTTGGCTTGGGTTGTGATCTCAGGGTTGTGAGAACGAGCTGTGGATGGGCTCTTCGCTCCAGTGCACAGCTGGCTTGGGATTCTTTCTCTCCCTCTCCCGACAGCCCCTCCCCCAGCTTGTGTACACACACTCTCTCTAACTAAAGTCTTATAAAAATATATAAAAAATAGGGGCGCCTGGGTGCCTCAGTGGGTTAAAGCCTCTGCCTTCGGCTCAGGTCATGATCTCAGGGTCCTGGGATCGAGCCCTGCATCGGGCTCTCTGCTCAGCAGGGAGCCTGCTTCCTCCTCTCTCTGCCTGCCTCTCTGCCTACTTGTGATCTCTGTCAAATAAACAAATAAAATCTTTAAAAAAAATAAAAATATATAAAAAATAAAATCTTAAAAAAAAATCTCTACACCCAATGTGGGGCTTGAACTCATCACCCTGAGTTCACGAGCTGCATGCTCCTCTAACTGAGCCAGACAGGTGCCCCATGAAAAGATTTTTTTAAAGATTTACTTATTTATTTTAGATAGGTGGGGGAGGGCAGAGGGCGAGGGAGAAAGAGAATCTCAAGAAGACTCCTCACTAGTTGGGGAGCCTGACAAGGGGCTCAATCCCCTGACCCCCAGATCATGACCTGAACTGAAATCAAGAGTTGGCCCCTTTACCTACTGAGCCACCCAGGTGCCCCCCAGAATATTTTAAAAATAGAAGTTCTAGTATTTTCTTTCCTTTTTTTGGTAAGATTTTTATTTATTTGTCAGAGAGAGAGAGAGCACGAGAAGGGGGAAGGGCAGGCAGCGGGAGAAGCAGGCTCCCAGCTGAGCAAGAGGGGCTCCTAGGATCGTGACCTGAGCCAAAGGCAGTCACTTAACCGACTAAGCCACCCAGGTGTCCCCCCAAAAAGATTTTTTTAAAGATTTTATTTATTTATTTGACACACAGAGAGAGATCACAAGTAGGCAGAGAGGCAAGTAGAGAGAGAGGGGGAAGCAGGCTCCCTGCTGAGCAGAGAGCCCAATGCGGGGCTCAATCCCAGGACCCTGAAATCATCACCTGAGCTGAAGGCAGAGGCTTAATCCACCGAGCCACCCAGGTGCCCCAAAAAAGATCTTTATATGAGATTCATCATGGTATTATTTCTTGTAGCAAAACATTGAAAACCACTTAAATGAACAACAGAAGGGGACAGGGTAAATGAATTACAGCACATTCCTTAGATGGAACACATATACTAGAATCTTTAAATGTAAAGCTGTAAATATGCTTAAATTAAAGTGGGACATAATCACAGTGTTTGGAAAGTAGAATAACATGGCGGGTCACAGGACAGTCTTGAAAACAAGAAGTACAATAATTAATCTCGTGGCCATATTTCCAGGCTTAGAAGCCCTGGGCATCCTTAAAGATACCTAGCAGATAAAGACTATAAAGCAGCTTTTATAAATGTCAATCTAAATAAAAAGGCAAACTGAGGCAAGCTCAAAAAGATTAGTTAATTTGGGAATATCAGAGATTGACACTGGACACCCGAACTGTAGCAAGCTACAGATGAGTCCCAAATTCCAATTCCTCTGCTATTCCTAAATAAACTCATCATTGTGAGCTTGCCTCAGTTTACCTCTTTATTTAGGTTGACATTCCTTGGAGTCAGAAGTGGGAGCCAAAAGAGTTGATCCCCAAAGAATGATAATCCAGGGAATCAAGTGAGGTACCCACATGGAACCCCTTGCCCTAATCACTTATATGAGTTACACTTTACTTCCAAATTGGTGAGTCTCCTTTAAGATTCTGAACTCCCTCCCTTTGGTTGAGCTTTCTGACTTTATTCAGGATCTGTTTAAAGACTTCTTTTTTAATTGTTTATGTTGTTTTTTTGTTATTCTTTTTAAAAAGATTTTTATTTATTTATTTGACAGAGACACAGCTTGAGAGGGAACACAAGCAGGGGAGTGAGGGGGAGAAGCAGGCTTCCTGCCAGCCGGGAGTCCGATGTGGGGCTCTGATCCCAGGACTCCGGGATCATGACCCAGACAAAAGAAGCAGCTCAATGACTAAGTCACCCAGGTGCCCCTAAAGACTTTGGGTTTTTTTGGTCAGTACTCATTTCTCTTAGTGAGTACTAGTTTGGTGAATACTCCTTTGTTTTATTATTGGAAGCACATCAGAATTTTGGTGTAATTCCTTTGGAATTCTTGGGAGTGTTAAAAAGAAAGCCATTGGCCCAAGGTGGAGTCACTTGCCCTCAGGACAGCAAACTAAGAATTAATTGCAATTTCAACCTCTTCAGGAGTGGAATTTTAAATCAATCAATCTGGAATTTTCTGGTCTGCACCAAAGAGGCCACCTCTCACATGGGGCCCTCTCATTCCCTAAAGCAAGATCAGCTAATCTGGATGGTAAGAAACCCCTTGTCCTACCTCTTCCCATAAGGGGAAGCGACCTTGCCTGAAACAGTACTTTCTTTTCTTTTTTTTTTTTTTTAAAGATTTTATTTATTTATTTGACAGAGAGAGATCACAAGCAGGCAGAGAGGCAGGCAGAGAGAGGAGGAGGCAGGCTCCCTGCCGAGCAGAGAGCCCGATGCGGGCCTCGATCCCAGGACCCTGAGATCATGACCCGAGCCGAAGGCAGCGGCTTAACCCACTGAGCCACCCAGGCGCCCTGAAACAGTACTTTCTTTACTGTTGCTAACAATTTCTTGCCCCATCTTCCTTCATATGAAAACCTTCCATTTTGGGGGTGGCTGGATGGCTCATTCGCTTAAACACTGGACTATCAGTTTGGCTCAGGTCATGATCTCAGGGTCCTGAGATGGAGCCCTGCATCTGACTCCATGCCCGATGGAATATGGGGCTTTCTTTCTCCCTCTGCCCCTCCCCCTGCTCACATGTTCTCTCTCTCTCTCTCTCTCTCTCCCTAAAATGGATCAATAAATCTTTTTTTTAAAAGATTTTATTTATTTATTTGACAGACAAATCACAAGTAGGCAGAGGGGCAAGCAGAGAGAGAGGAGGAAGCAGGCTCCCTGCTGAGCAGAGAGACCCATGGGGGGCTCGATCCCAGGACCCTGAGATCATGACCTGAGCCGAAGGCAGAGGCTTTAACCCACTGAGCCACCCAGGGCCCCTGGGTCAATAAATTAAAAAAAAAACCTTGCATTTTGTATACCTCCTCTCAGACCTCCTCTCTCCTTGTTAGGTTAGATGCTCACCAATTTATGAGTTGCTTACTAAAACCAATTATGGGGCCCCTGGGTGTTTCAGTCCTTAAGCATCTGCCTTTGGTTCAGGTCATGATCCCAGGGTTCTGGACTGAGCCCCGCATCTGGTGCCCTGCCCAGCAGGAAGCCTGCTTCTCCCTCGCCGGCTCCCCCTGTTTGTGTTCCCTCTCTCACTGTGTGTGTCTCTCTCTGTCAAATAAATAACTAAAAAGTCTTTAAAAAATTAAATCCTTGGGGCTCCTGGGTGGCTCGGTGGGTTAAAGCCTCTGCCTTCGGCTCAGATCATGATCCCAGGGTCCTCAGATCGAGCCCCACATCGGGCTCTCTGCTCTGCGGGGAGCCTGCTTCCTCCTCTCTCTGCCTGCCTCTCTGCCTAGTTTGATCTCTGTCTGTCAAATAAATAAATAAAATCTTTAAAAAAATTAAATCTTCACATTTAGTTGATTTTTTTTGCTCCTTAGTGGATATTAGAACTAGTAAACAAGTTTGGCAAGGTTACAAAATCAATATACACAAATTAAGAATGAAATTAAGAAAATAATTCCATTTACAGTAGTCTTAAAATAATAAGATACCCAGGAATAGGTTTTTATTTTTTTATTTTTAAAAATATTTTATTTATTTATTTGACAGACAGATCACAATTAGGCAGAGAGGCAGGCAGAGAGGAAGGGAAGCAGGCTCCCCACTGAGCAGAGAGCCCAATGTGGGGAGAGCCTGATGTGGGGCTAGATCCTAGGACCCCGGGACCACAACCCGAGCTGAAGGCAGAGGCTTTAAGCCACTGAGCCACCCAGGCACCCCATATTTTTAAAAAAAATTTTTTAAAAATTGTATTTATTTATTTGACTGAGTGAGAGATCACAAGTAGGCAGAACTGCAGGCAGAGAGAGAGGGGGAGGCAGGCTCCCTGCTGAGCAAAGAGCCCGGATGCTGGGTTCCATCCCAGGACCCTGAAATCATGACCTGAGCCGAAGGCAGAGTATTAACCCACTGAGCCACCCGGGCGCCCCCAGAATAGATTATTTAAAAAGAACTATGAAAACTGTACTGCAAAAACTATAAAACATTATTGAAAAAACATAACAAAGACTTAAGTAAAGGAAGAGACACGCAATACTAAGGGCCTGTGCTGGATTCTCAACCTGGTCCTTGATTACTCTCCTGCAGCTTCCATCGTTATCTACCACCTCTCCCTCAACCTGTGCTACCAAGATTCATTAAGGAAGTTTCCAGCACCAGGGACTGTTCAAGTACCCAAAAGTATCCACAGGTTTTTCCACATTTTTCTGTATTTGCCACACCAGGAATTCTGTATGAGAGACGAGAGGGTCCTGAGACAAGTGCCTCTTGTAACACGTAATCGTCCTGTTCATTTAGGAATCGCATGCTAAAGACTGCTGGAAGGAAGAGGCTAAGAAAGCTGTTGGTGACTTTACTAACCTAGGTACAACCCTCTAAATTTACATTCTAGCCTCGGCTCTTCCGACTCACATTCAGCCCGGACCACAATTTAATTGCCTAGACAGTGCCCCAACAAGTAATTCTCCAAGTGTCACTCACATGAATAACTACCCAGATCCCCCCCAACTTCCTAACTACTCCTGGTCCCGGCTATTTGAAAACACCTCCAGATCTTCTTCCTACATCCATCTAATAAGGCGAAGATCCTGCTCCTCATATTACACCCTTAGGTCCTTCCTGGAGCAGCGGGGTGCAATGCAAGATTGGGGCCCTGACCTATAAAGTTAAACCCATTCCGGACATTTCGAGTCCCGCCCCCTGGCATTTATAGGCTCCACCCGCATAGAATGTACTTTTTATCCAAGCCCGCCCCTCAGCGAACTGCCCGCCCCCAAACTCTCCAGGCCCCACCTCCTAAAAAATGCCAAACAAAGTCCCCATTGACAGAGATTACCATCTGGCCCTGCACCAACAACTAGCCAATGGGACATTGACGTACCGCAATCACTTTTCCAGGGTCACCTCCCGGAGGAATGTTCTCGGATAATGCCAAGGCTCCGCCCCCTCGAAGCGTCCTCCGAGCCCCGCCCCGCCGCCAGTGGCACCCTTTGGCTCCACCCAGAGAAGTAACCAGCAATCCCGGTTCTGCCAGTTCTGAATCCTGCCCCACTCACATCCCGCCCCCCGAGAGGCCCCACCCTACCCGCCCCACGCACTCTCTCGCCTTGGGGCGTACCAGCGCCGCCACGTCGGCCACAGCTCTGGCCGCCAGGTGGCGCGCGCCAGGAGCTCCAGAGCTCTGGAGCCAGACCGCAGGGGGAGGTCAGCACCCCCCCCCCCGAGCCTCGGCGAGCCCCCACGCTCCCCGACGTCCGAAGACCTAGAATGCCCCTCAAGACCTTCGGAACCCCCCGACCACTCCCTCGATAGTTCCGCAGGCCCCTCTCAACTCCCGCGACCCCCCGCCATCGCGGGTATGCCCGCGGACCCCCGCCCGATACGCTCATGATATCCCTGGAGAGAGCTAGCTGACCGAAATATTTCTGGACACGTCCCAGCACCCTGGGACTATTTCTGGAGGTCTCCAACTGCCCCTTCGTAACCCCAGATTCCAAACTCTTCCCGCACAGGAGCGAGAGGGACCCCGATTCCCCCCAGATGTCCCGACAGAAGACGGTCTGCCCCCGCTGTGGCCCTGGCACCCCCGAGGCCCCTTCCAGATCTCCTAGGCAAACCTGATGGCCCACGTAGCCCCAACTGCCGCTCCATTTATCCCCAGAGGCCCCCGCCTAACCCCCCGCAATTCACTACGGACCCTGAGTGGCCAGGCGTCCCCAGTGACCCCGGGCAGACCCCTCTGGCACATCTCCCCAGAGACTTCTGAGAGCCCCCGGGTCTGGTGCGCAGCCCCGCGGTGCGATGCGGTGCGGTGCGGTGCGGGTCGGGGACCTGGAGTCTAACCCGGGTCACCGGGCACCCGCCCCCACTGGGGCGCCAGGGCTGCTTTGTTTACCACCTGTCGGAAGGAAAAGGTGAGGCGCCGACAGGCGGGGCATGGGGTGTCAGGGACGCGCCCAGTCCCTCCCCACCCAACCCCCGTACCTCCTCTGCTCCCCCTAGGGTCCGTGGCGCCCCTCGCGCGCGGCTCCATGACCCGAAGTCCGCCGGCTGGACGCAAGGCCGCCAGCGACGCGTTTGGAGCGCCTGGGCGCGCTCACCTGGCGGCCCGCCCGGGCCTGGATGCGGCTGGGGCCGGCCGGTCCCGTGCCTGGCGCCCCGACCCGCGCGCTGACCTACCTGGCCGCCGGCGAGGAGGCCTGGCAGCGGGAGCCAGCGCGAGCTCTGGGCCTCGCTCTGCCTCAGGCGCTGCCTCGGTGAGCCCCGAAGCCTGCGCTGGGCTCCTTCTCCCACCCAGGAGGGGTTGTTAGTCCACGAGCGAGAAGAGGAGGGGAAGTCGAGGCCCAGAGAAGTTAAGGGCCCCGCCTGAACTCTGACAACTAAAAACGGGGGTGCAGAAGTGGAGCCCGCGTTTAC
Organism: Neogale vison; assembly: GCF_020171115.1. Taxonomy (NCBI): domain Eukaryota; kingdom Metazoa; phylum Chordata; class Mammalia; order Carnivora; family Mustelidae; genus Neogale; species Neogale vison. The sequence goes on along the minus strand of NC_058105.1, from coordinate 88,991,191 downwards.
CAGGGAATTCCGCAGCCTCCCACGGAGCTTTGCTCACAGTAGGACGGGACCTCAGCAAATTTGCAGTGAAACTTTTCTACTCGGGAAGTGGAAGAGTCTGTTGGGCTAGGCAGGGGCGGGGACGGGGGGGGCGTCGGGGAGGCGTCCTTTGGAGCCTTGGGGTCCATGGGAGGGTTTGGGGCCCTGACCATGATAGGGTTGGGGGACTCCAAAAGCCGGGAAGGGCGGGTGCCCTTGAGAGTGGAGAGGCGGTGGGGGCCTCAACTTGAGTAGGCTTTCCAGGCCCATGGGTGGGAAGGGTCGCCAGCCAATGAGAAGGGAGAAATGAGGCCCCTCTTAGTTATTAAGAGTGAAGGGTGGCCTGGAGACAGAGGTCCGGATGGGGGAGCACTTGGGCACAGTGCTATTGGAATGGAAGGAGGAATGGGGTGCGGTGAGAGAGAGCCTGTGACCGCCACTCTGTGGAGGAAGAAACCGGGACCACAGGGGCTCAGAGACGTCTCAGTCCAGGGCCCCACAGCCAGCCATCCACAGTGCACGCCTCAGGTGGCTTATCCCCAGCGTTCACTGGGGCTGACTGTTTCACTCTGGGCCCTGGACGCACTGTGTCCTGATGTCCATTCTGGGTGGCCGGGCAGCCTCTGTTGTCCACCTTTCAGGGGCCTGGTGTTGTTAGGTGAGAGGGGTTGAATGGTCCCTGCTTCCCTTCCTCCTCCCACCCCGGACCTGACCTTGTCTTCGGAGAGGATACACTGGACCGCATTCATTGTCTTTCCCTGTTCTAGATGAGACTTTAAGCACTGAGGATGGGTAGCATAGCTTCCAATCTGGGGCTCATGGCTCTGGGAACTGGTGGTTGAGATAGAGGGGTACTTACGTTCTGGGGAAAGGGAGCTTGAGGCTCCGTAGATTGGTGGATGGTAGGTTTTGCAGGCTCCGTGCACTGTTGAAAGGTCAGGATAGGGGGATAGTAAGGGGAGGCTTCCAGACATTGGCAGCCTCAGTGCGTTGGAAATGGGTCAGGGAACTTGCCAAGTGGATGAGGGTTCCAGGGTCTAGAAATGGGGAAGAGCTTCCAGAATGGGAAATGCTCAGTCTTGGTGGACATGAATGGGGTGTCCAAGGAAGCCTCAGGGATGAATTGTAGTAGCAGGACCCTGGATGATGGGTGGGAGCTCACTGAGAGCTGAAGACAGTGGGGTCACAAATCTGGGGACAAGGGCAAGGATTGGGATGAAGCAACGGATCTTAGGTCACTGCGGCTGTTGTCAGGGTTGAGGGGTAGGAGCGTCCAGACAGCGTCCCTAAGATGGGACCATAGCCACCACTCCATCTAGAGCCTCAGTGTACTCCTCTGGGAAGTGCCGGTAATAAGGTGTGCATCATAAAATCATCAAGAATTTAGGAATAAAGCTTCCAAATCACCTACATTGAGGCCAGTCAAGCTGTGTGGTAGCAGCCCAGCAGTGTTTATCCTTAATCTATATTGATTACTATCAGAAGGGACAGAGCCAAACCCACTCTCAGTCCTGCTCAAGCGTGGGTTTAAACCAATGCCTTAGCTTTGTCCATTCATGAATATACACCTATTGCCCCTTTTTACCTCCCCTCATTCATGGATTTAAGTCAGTTCTTCCCATAGCCCTACCCAATTCTGAAAAATTTAATCAATCCTTTTATTTTTTTAATGGATTGAGGCTTGACAAAATCTGATAAGTTTTTAACTGTGTTTGTATCTGTGAGACTATCATTACAATCAAGGTAGGAAACATAATTCTTACTGCCAAAAGTTACCTTCCCTACTGCGTAATTCCTCTTTCCCGTGCCGTGCTCTCGCCAGCCACTGATTTATTCTATCGCTGCACATTAGTTTGCACTTTTCTAGATGTTTAAAATTGAAGTTGGTGGGGTGCCTGGGTGGGTCAGTGGGTTAAGCCTCTGCCTTCAGCTCAGGTCATGATCTCAGGGTCCTGGGATCCTGCACTGCATCGGCATCCTGTTCTCTGCTCAGTGGGAAGCGTGCTTCCCCCTCTCTCTCTGCCTGCCTCTCTGCTTACTTGTGATCTCTATCTGTCAAATAAATAAATAAAATCTTTAAAAAAAATAAAATTGAAGCTGGGGGCGCCTGAGTGACTCAACGGATTAAGCATCTGCCTTCAGCTCGGGTCATGATCCCAGGGTCCTGGGATTGAGTGCCGCATCAGGCTCCCTGCTCCGCAGAGAGCCCACTTCTCCCTCTCCCTCTGCTGCTCCCCCTGCTTGTGCTCTCCCCTCCTCCCTTGTCAAATAAATAAATAAATAAATAAAATCGAATTTGACCCACAATGTTACATGAGTTTCAGGCACACAACATAGTGATTCCTCACCACCGGTGTAGCTATCATCTGTCATCATACAACACTACTACAATACCACTGACTGTGTTCCCTATGCTGTACCTTATTTTGCCATGACTTTGTTCCTTTACTGGAAGCCTGTACCTCCTACTCCCCTTCACCCATTTTGCCCATTCACCCAGCCCTTCCCTTCAGGCAACCACCAGTTTATTCTTTATATTTATGGGTCTGTTTCTGCTTTTATGCTTATTCATTTGTTTTGTTTTTTTAAATCCCACATATAAGTGGTATCTAGATTTCTATATAAATGGAATCGTATAGTACGTACTCTTTTTGGGGAGCAGTTCTGGCTTCTTTCACTAAGCATGGGTTTTTTGAGATCTGCTGAAAGTTCAGAAATAACAGAAGTAAAACCAATCAATCACCAAAGTAACAATTAGTGAAAGTTTATTGTGCACACACCAAGAAAATAGTCTGGAAACCAGGAGCACTCAAACCAAAACATGGGATGAAGCTCAGGGGTATATTGCTATAAAGCAGTTTATACAGTGAGAAAGGAGTGACTATTTATTCTTCACAGTGACTGGTTATAATATTAGAATTTTCTTCAATGGCAGGGAATTGGTCAGTGGTTACTTCATTTCTACCTTGGGAGACAGTTTAAGTTTTGTTTATGATTTCCAGAGGCCTAAACAAGAAATGACCCGGGTCAAGTTAGCCTTGCAAAATAAGCTAAACTTTGTTTATATATCCAAACCGGTTTTGTGTCCTCAGGAAATCTTTTAGGTTGATCTTTGTTTGTTTTTTATTTTAACAGATCCATCCAAATTTTTTCATTCTATTTTATTTTTTAATATTTTATTTATTTATTTGACAGAGAGAGAGATCACAAGTAGGCAGAGAGGCAGGCAGAGAGAGAGGAGGAAGCAGGCTCCCTGCTGAGGGGAGAGCCCAATATGGGGCTTGATCCCAGGACCCTGAGATCATGACCTGAGCTGAAGGCAGAGGCTTAACCCACTGAGCCACCCAGGCACCCCTTTTCATCCTATTTTATTCCAGAGTAACATTCCACTGCATAGTTTGTTGACCCAGTCACCTGTTGATGGATATTTGAGTTGCTTTCAGTTTTTGGCTATTAATGAATACTATGGGCTGAATTGTATTGCCTCAAAATTCATGTGTTGAAGCCTTAAGCCCCAGTGTAACTATTTGGAGATAGTCTTTAGGAGGTAATTAAGGTTAAATGATGTCATAACAGTGAGATTCTAAACACATAGGATTAAGGCCTTATAAAAAGACAGAGAGAGCCTCTCTCGCTCTCTCTCTCTCCCTCCCTCCACGTGAAGATACACATAGAAGGTGGACATTTGCAAGCCAGGAAGAGAGCTTTTACCAGGAACCAAATTGGCTAGCACCTTGATCTTGGACTTGACAGCCTTCAGAACTTTGAGAAATAAATGTCTGTTGTTTAAGCCATTAAACAACAATCTACAGATGGCTTAAACAACAGTTTAACAGTTTATAGGTGGCTTATGGCAGCCTGAGATGACTAAGACAACAAATAAAGCTTCCATGAATATTCATATGCAAGTCTTTGTGTAGATACCTTCTTTCATTTCTTTTAGGTAAATACCCAGGAGTGGAATGGCTGGATCATATACCTGTCTAACTTAAGATACTGCCAAAGTGTTTTCTTTTTTAAAAAAAATTATTTATTTATTTATTTGACAGAGAGAGACAGATCACAAGTAGGCAGAGAGAGAGGGGGAAAGTAGGCTCCCTGCTGAGCAGAGAGCCCAATGCAGGGCTCGATCCCAGGACCCTGAGATAATGACCTGAGCGGAAGGCAGAACCTTAACTCACTGAGCCACCCAGGCCCCCCTGCCAAACTGTTTTCTAAAGATGCTATATCATTTTATATTACTATCAGCAGTCTCTGAGAATTCCATTTCCTCCATATCTTCTCCAACAGTTGGTATTGTCAGACTTTTTACTTTCAGTCATTCTGCTACGTGTACAGTGGTGCTTCATCATGATCGCCACTTGCTTACCCTAAAGGCTAATGATAATTGAACATTGTCAACACAGTTATTTGCCTTCTATATATGTTTTCTGATAAAGCATGTGTTAAAATATTTTGCCCATTTTTATGGGGTTGTATTATTAAATTTGGGCCATTATGTGTATATTATGGATACAATTCTTAAGAAGAGTGATTTGCATTGTCTTTTGAAAAGCAGAAGCTTGGTATGCCTGGGTGGTTCAGGTGGTTAAGTGGCTGTCTTCCCGTCAGGTCATGATTCCAGGATCCTGGGATCAAGTCCGAGTCCAGCATCAGGCTCCTTACTCGAGGTGAGCCTACTTCTCCCTCTGTCTGGCTCTCCACCTGCTTGTGTGCGCTCTCTCTCCCTCTCTCACTCTCCCTCTGATAAATAAATAAAAATCTTTAAAAATAATTTTTTAAAAAGGCAGAAGTTTGGGGCACCTGGGTGGCACAGTCAGTTATGCATTTGCCTTTGGCTCAGGTCAGAACAGCCAGGGGTCTGGGATCGAGCCCCATATTAGGCTCCTGTTCAGTGGAGAGCCTGCTTCTCCCTTTTCCTCTGCCTGCCACTCCTCCTGCTTGTGCTCTCTCTCTCGCAATCTCTCTGTCAAATACATAAATAAAATCTTTAAAAAAGAAAAGCAAAGGGGCGCCTGGGTGGCTCAGTGGGTTAAAGCATCTGCCTTCAGCTCAGGTCATGATCCCAGGTCCTGGGATCGCTCTGCTCCGCGGGGAGCCTGCTTCCTACTCTCTCTCTCTCTCTCTCTCTCTCTCTCTGCCTGCTTCTCTGTCTACTTGTGATCTCCGTCTGTCAAATAAATAAATAACATCTTTAAAAAAAAAAAGAAAAGCAGATGTTTTGAATTTTGGTGAAGTTCAATTAATCCATTGGTTCCTTTATGGATTTTGCTTTTGATATCCTGTCTACACAACCTTTGCCTAACCCAAGGTCACAAAGTTTTTCTCCTATTCTTACTTTAAGAAATTGTATAGTTTGAGGTTTTACATTTATGTCTATGATCTAATTTGAATGAAAACATTTTGTTCTTTTTTTAAAAGATTTTATTTGTTTGAGAGAGAGAGAGCATGTGTGTGAGCACAGTTTAGGGGGAGGAGCAGAGGGAGAGGGGGAAGCAGGCTCCCCACTGAGTAGGGACCCCAGACACAAGGCTCAACCCCAGGACCCTGAGACCATGACCTGAGCCCAAGGCAGACACTTAACCCACTGAGCCACCCAGGTGCCCCCGAATGAAACCATTTTTTAAAAACCATTCTATAGGGATGCCTGGGTGGCTCAGGTGATTAGGTGTCCAACTCTTTTTTTTAAAGATTTTATTTATTTATTTGACAGAGATCACAAGTAGGCAGAGGCAGGCAGAGAGAGAGAGAGAGAGGAGGAGGAAGCAGGCTCCCCACTGAGCAGAGCGATCCCAGGACCTGGGATCATGACCTGAGCCGAAGGCAGATACTTTAACCCACTGAGCCACACAGGCGCCCCTCCAACTCTTGATTTTGGCTCAGGTCATGGTATCAGGGTCATGGGATTGAGCCCTGAGTTGGGCTCCATGCTCTGAGCAGAGTTGACTTGAGATTTTCTCTCCTTCTCACTCTGCTTCTCTCCTGCTCACAAGCGCTCTCTCAGATAAATAAATAAATCTTAAAAAAATAGTTCAGTCCTGCTTCATCCACGGATACAAAAACTCTCTACCCATTAACCAATAACACCCTATCCCCCCTCCCCAGCTACTGGTAATCTCTATTCTACTTTCGGTCTCTATCGATTGGCCTACTCTAAGTACATTGTGCAAGTGGAATCGAACACTATTTGCCTTTTTGTAATTGACTTATTTCACTCAACATAATGTCTGCAAGTTTCATTCATGTTGTAGCATGTGCCAGAATTTCATTCCTTTTTGAGGCTGAATAATATTCTACTGTATGTTTATACTACTTTTGCTTATCCATTCATCCCTTGACGTACATTTGGACTGTTTCCATCTTTTGGCTATTGGGAATGGTACTACTGTGAACATTTGCATACAAGTATCTGTTTGATTCTCTGCTTTCAGTTTTCTTGTGTATACATCTAGGCACGGAACTGCTGGACGATATGGTAAGACTACATTTAACTTTCTGAATTAACCCCAAACTGTTTTCGACTGTGGCTGCATCATTTTACATTGTCACTGTGAGGCAGAAGGGTTCTAACTTGTCCCCATCCAGAAGGCTCTTTACCAATTACCTAATAGTAACCACTCTTCTGGATGTGAGGCAGTATCCTACTGAGGTGAGAGTGAGTTGATTTTCCCACCATATACCACAAATTCCATACTTTCCATCTGATTTGTAGTGCTATCTATACATTATGTTTCAAGTTCCTATATATACCTGTATCTAAAACTCCAATGTTTCATTGATTAATTTGTCTATGCTCCATGCTCAGCCTGACACTCTTTTATTATTGTGTCTTTGTAGCATGTCAAATTCTGAAGTCCATGTGCTCCTCTTTGTTTCTGAGGTTGACAGGGTCCATCCCACAACATCTGTGAGTCCCAGTGTGAGAATACAAGTGGAGGCCCACATATTATAAAGCTAAATGTCTAAAAGTAATAAATCAAGGTAACTATTAAATAAAATCGAATGTACCCTCCAACTCTGAAAAAGACAATTCCAATACAAACTCTTAAGAAAGGCGGTTCCCAACCTGATATCACTGTGTTGTCAATGTCTGTGTAGGTGTCCCTTCTTCCAGAAAGAGGGCTTACTAATACCGGAGCCCAGAGCTGTTTCAGCCTCATGGACCCAGCTGCCTCTGCATAGGGCTGACCTCTGACCAGGTGTTAGAAAATGTCCATAGAATACATAAAGGAGGGGTGCCTGGGTGGCTCAGTTGGTTGGACAACTGCCTTCGGCTCAGGTCATGATCCTGGAGTCCCGGGATCGAGTCCCACATCAGGCTCCCAGCTCCATGGGAAGTCTGCTTCTCCCTCTGACCTTCTCCTCGCTCATGTTCTCTCTCACTGTCTCTCTCTCAAATAAATAAATAAAATCTTAAAAAAAAAACTTTAAAAAAAAAGAATACATAAAGGAATGAGAATTCTATGGAGAATTCTGCAATATAGGGTCTCAATCCTCCCCTACCCAACACCAGACTCCAGCTGGGACAGGTGTGGGCAGCCAGAGAAAGACCCCAGTACAGACAGATAGAGGCCCAGAAAGGCCAGTGACCACAGTGACCAGCACTGCCCTAGAGGACTGGGGAAGTCCCCAAGGGGAGTTCAAGGGGACTGGATCTTGGAGGAGACAGTGGGAAGACTTCCCAGTGAAGGAGAGGATGGGGGATCCGTGGGATCAGCATTGGTTTTTCTCCTCAAACCAGTTCTCCTGAGAAGACTCAGGAAAATAAAGCAGCCTTAACTCTCCCTCACAGAAAGAAACACGTAGGTTTACAATTCTACATAGCCAAAAACCCATCTTCTGTATTCCTTTTCAGAACTGGATGGATGGAAGATTAAAGCCTTAAAACTGGGCCTTGATAATACAGTCCTCTTTCAGTGAACAAAAGACTGGGAAGAGTTCCCATACAGAAGACACAGTGCAGGCAAAGGAGGGATGATGTGACAAACAGTTCACAAAATTTGGGGAGTTATGAGAGCCCCGGGTGGTTGGCATAAAACAGGGCAGAGCAATGAATGCGGTCCAGTGTATCCTCTCCGAAGACAAGGTCAGGTCCGAGGTGGGAGGAGGAAGGGAAGCAGGGACCATTCAACCCCTCTCACCTAACAACACCAGGCCCCTGAAAGGTGGACAACAGAGGCTGCCCGGCCACCCAGAATGGACATCAGGACACAGTGCGTCCAGGGCCCAGAGTGAAACAGTCAGCCCCAGTGAACGCTGGGGATAAGCCACCTGAGGCGTGCACTGTGGATGGCTGGCTGTGGGGCCCTGGACTGAGACGTCTCTGAGCCCCTGTGGTCCCGGTTTCTTCCTCCACAGAGTGGCGGTCACAGGCTCTCTCTCACCGCACCCCATTCCTCCTTCCATTCCAATAGCACTGTGCCCAAGTGCTCCCCCATCCGGACCTCTGTCTCCAGGCCACCCTTCACTCTTAATAACTAAGAGGGGCCTCATTTCTCCCTTCTCATTGGCTGGCGACCCTTCCCACCCATGGGCCTGGAAAGCCTACTCAAGTTGAGGCCCCCACCGCCTCTCCACTCTCAAGGGCACCCGCCCTTCCCGGCTTTTGGAGTCCCCCAACCCTATCATGGTCAGGGCCCCAAACCCTCCCATGGACCCCAAGGCTCCAAAGGACGCCTCCCCGACGCCCCCCCCCGTCCCCGCCCCTGCCTAGCCCAACAGACTCTTCCACTTCCCGAGTAGAAAAGTTTCACTGCAAATTTGCTGAGGTCCCGTCCCACTGTGAGCAAAGCTCCGTGGGAGGCTGCGGAATTCCCTGGTAAACGCGGGCTCCACTTCTGCACCCCCGTTTTTAGTTGTCAGAGTTCAGGCGGGGCCCTTAACTTCTCTGGGCCTCGACTTCCCCTCCTCTTCTCGCTCGTGGACTAACAACCCCTCCTGGGTGGGAGAAGGAGCCCAGCGCAGGCTTCGGGGCTCACCGAGGCAGCGCCTGAGGCAGAGCGAGGCCCAGAGCTCGCGCTGGCTCCCGCTGCCAGGCCTCCTCGCCGGCGGCCAGGTAGGTCAGCGCGCGGGTCGGGGCGCCAGGCACGGGACCGGCCGGCCCCAGCCGCATCCAGGCCCGGGCGGGCCGCCAGGTGAGCGCGCCCAGGCGCTCCAAACGCGTCGCTGGCGGCCTTGCGTCCAGCCGGCGGACTTCGGGTCATGGAGCCGCGCGCGAGGGGCGCCACGGACCCTAGGGGGAGCAGAGGAGGTACGGGGGTTGGGTGGGGAGGGACTGGGCGCGTCCCTGACACCCCATGCCCCGCCTGTCGGCGCCTCACCTTTTCCTTCCGACAGGTGGTAAACAAAGCAGCCCTGGCGCCCCAGTGGGGGCGGGTGCCCGGTGACCCGGGTTAGACTCCAGGTCCCCGACCCGCACCGCACCGCACCGCATCGCACCGCGGGGCTGCGCACCAGACCCGGGGGCTCTCAGAAGTCTCTGGGGAGATGTGCCAGAGGGGTCTGCCCGGGGTCACTGGGGACGCCTGGCCACTCAGGGTCCGTAGTGAATTGCGGGGGGTTAGGCGGGGGCCTCTGGGGATAAATGGAGCGGCAGTTGGGGCTACGTGGGCCATCAGGTTTGCCTAGGAGATCTGGAAGGGGCCTCGGGGGTGCCAGGGCCACAGCGGGGGCAGACCGTCTTCTGTCGGGACATCTGGGGGGAATCGGGGTCCCTCTCGCTCCTGTGCGGGAAGAGTTTGGAATCTGGGGTTACGAAGGGGCAGATGGAGACCTCCAGAAATAGTCCCAGGGTGCTGGGACGTGTCCAGAAATATTTCGGTCAGCTAGCTCTCTCCAGGGATATCGTGAGCGTATCGGGCGGGGGTCCGCGGGCATACCCGCGATGGCGGGGGGTCGCAGGAGTTGAGAGGGGCCTGCGGAACTATCGAGGGAGTGGTCGGGGGGTTCCAAAGGTCTTGAGGAGCATTTTGGGTCTTCCGACGTCGAGGAGCAAGGTGGTTCGCCGAGGCTCGGGCAGGAGCTGACCTCCTCTTTCCACCCGCGCAGGCCAGGACCTTCCCCTGCAGTCTGGCCCCAGAGCCCGGCAGCTCCTGGCGCGTCTGGACGCGCGCCCCCTGGCGGCCAGAGCTGCGGCCGACGTAGCGGCGCTGGTACGCAGGACGAGCGCCACATTGCGTCTGCGCCCCAAGGCTGGTGCGTTGCGGGGGGCGGGGTGTGAGTGGGGCGGGATTCAGTAGTGGCGTACCCGGGATTGCTAGTTACTTCCCTGGGTGGGGCCAATGGTGGCGGGGCGGGGCTCGGAGGGCGCTTCAAGGGGGCGGAGCCATGGCGTTATCCTAGAATATTCTTCCACGAGGTGATCTTGGAAAAGCTATTTTGATAGATTAATGTTGCATTGGCTAGTTGTGGGTGCAGGGCTGGATGGTTATCCTTGCCCGGGGGGTTTTGTATGGCATTTCTGAGGAGGTGGGGCCAGAAGAGTTTTGGGGGCGGGCAGTTGGCTGAGGGGCGGGTCTGGAAAAAAAATCCACTCCAGAGGTGGAGCCTACAGATGTCAGGGGGAGGGATCGAAATGTCAGGAATGGATTGAAATTTATAGGCCAGTTAGGGGGCGGAGCCTGAAAAGTTTAGGAGTCCACAGTCTTGGAGTTGCACCCCCCAGGGAGTGCCTAAGGGTGTAATATGAGGAACAGGATCTCTGAGTTATTGGAGGACTATAGGAAGGTCTATTCAAATACCAGAGCCCAGTATTATTACTTAGAAGTCGACCTGAGGTCAGTTACTCATGTGGGTTGAGCCCAGTTAAATAGGTGGGCGTATGCATTCTAGAGGTAAGGAAATGAGGTGAAGCTAGAACGTTAAATCAGGGGGCACGTCCTAAGTGGTTTCCCTGGAGTCCCCCTCTTACTGCCTTTTTCATCTTCCAGCTGTTAGTGTGCTGGATTCTGCAGACATAGAGGTTACAGACAGTCGGCTGCCTAATCCCACTTTCGTGGAACACCGGCCACAGGTACTACATCGCCCTTTTATTGAATGCCACCCGCTTTGAGACTGGCAATGTACGTAGGCTTGTGTTTTTACTCCAGCATCATCGGTCAGTGATCTTGGGTACAGGTACTGCACCGCCACAAGTGACCCAGTCTAAGGCATGTTCTGCTTCGAAGCCGCTCCAGACCTCTGGACGGTTCAGCGTGGAACTGGTTCGAGATTCCACGGGCTTTGGCCTCACATTAAGCGGAGGCCAAGATTCATCTGGGGATGCTCCTCTGGCGGTGCGCGGGCTGCTGAGAAATGGGCCAGCACAGCGCTGTGGTCGCTTGCAGGTGAGGTATAAGACGCCCTCCACTCAACAGTGCTCGCCCAATCCTCGCCCTTTGTCGGGGTGCTCCCTATATGCTCATTCTACAATACCCCTCTCCTTGCACTCTTGTAGGCTGGGGACCTCGTGCTCCACATCAACGGAGAATCAACTCGGGGCCTCACCCACGCCCAAGTGGTGGAGCGCATTCGCACAGGCGGTCCCCGTCTCCGTCTTGTACTAAGCAGGCCCCTTGAAAGCCACCCTGCCGAGCCTGAAGGGGCAGAAGGGCCCCAGAAAGGAGATGGTGGGTTTCCCAAGGGAGAGGGTTCAGAGAGCTGTGAGGGGATGGAGAGACTCACAACATGGAGAGGCTGGGGCCCAGGGTGGGAGGTGTTGGTGGTATCTATGGGGAGGAAGTCAGAGTTTAGTGTCTGTGAGGTGTCATGATATTCTCAAAAGCACGATCCATGATGGGGAAGAGCAGGGTCCCAGAACAGGAATAAAAGTAGATTTTAGAGGGGAGTTTTTTGAGGTACTAGGAGAGGAGAAGGGGGATAGGGTCTGGGGTAAAAGCAGGTGTTTAGAAGGAAGAGTTGTTCTCGCATGAAAAGGTGGAGTGGGTCTCAGGAAGGAGAGGATGGGATGGGGATCCGGAGTGGGGGGGGGGTCTAGTTCCAAGGCTGAGGGATCCACATGCAAATGGTTGGGAGTTGAGGGAGGCGCGTTAAGGAAGGGGATTGTCTGGGGTCGTAGATAGGAGGGGTTTAGCATATCGAGATCAAGGTCAGGGTTTGATTTCCTTTGGGATTGTGGTGAAGTATTTGCGGGGGCATGTTCTGGATCCAGCTGGGGAGAGGTCTCGGGACAAGAGGCATTGGAGGGGGGTAGTCTTGAGGGGGTGGTAACGGTTCCTGAATGGTTAGTCCAGGCCTCAAAGGTAGATTTCTCTAAGGAGGGGTCCCTGTCTCCTGCAGGCTCTGGAGTCTGCCGGCCCCCCTCAGCCAGGGGGCTCGGTTTTCCATTCCCCATCCTATCCCTCAATCTAACCCGCAGGTCTGCCATCCGCTGATCGCAGCCCAGATCCTGGTGGACCAGAGGTGATGAGGTCTCACACCGTCAGTGCTTCTCCACTTCCGCACCGTCGGGGCAGCCCTGAGCCTAGCTCAGAGCCGCTGGCCGACTGTCCTGTGGTTCCTCCTCCTCAGCGCCGCACAGACGACCCTAACGACCGAACCCCGGGTTCCCCGGGACCCTGGCTGGTGCCGAGTGAGGAACAGCTTTCACGGGCCCTAGGGATCCCCGGGGCGCCACAGCTTGCTCTCGAGATGGCCGCTGGAAGGCGGAGGCACTGAGCACGTATGGGACGGCCCGATGCTCACTTGGTACTGCCGGACCTGGATCCAGTGTGCTCCGCTGACTGCACGCTAGCTAGCATCGCTGGGAGAGCGCACACTCGGTCTCGTCCCATCCCCACTCCGGCTGCGCAGCGGACCAGCCCGCGCTTCCCTCGCAGTGTCAGTGGTACAGCCCTCCAGACGGGCCAGCCCTGCGCTTCTGGTTTCGAGCGGGGGAGGTAATAAAATGGTTCGACCCAGTCTTGATTTGCCGGGTGCTGTAGGTCGGGTGGGGCTCCTGCGTTCACCCCGCAGAGGAGAAGGTGGGTCGATCTGGTTTCAAGCAGGGCCTCTTCTTGTAACGATTAAAAAGCTTACTTACTTCATGCTGTTTCACCCGTGTCTCTAGCGGGGTCTGCCTGTGCCGATCCTCAGCCTGGCGTGCTTTCTCCCCACTCGGTTTTTCTTCGCCAGCTCCTGCTTCTCCGCGTTCATTCATTTCACTTTTGGGGCGGTGTGCGGGGCTCACAGATAATCTTTGCTCCCGGCATGGGGAATGCAGAGGTGGGCCGTTGTAGCGGGAGTGCGCCTGAATACCCACAGCCCCGATCAGGAATTGTCCTGATGGCCTGATAGCAAGGCTAGAACCAGGGTGGCTTCCTTCACCGGGAACCTGTGGTCTCTCACTTCCGGCCTGCTTGGCCGGCTCTCGCTGGCACGTAGACTGCCACCCTTAGGGCATGGGCTGGGGCCCTGGAGCCCCCTTTGGGGCGGAGCCGGGAAGGTGTGAGTCAGCGGGTTGCGCTAAAAAAGGCTGTTAGAACCTCTCAGCCGCGCCCCCTCTTCCATACATGGTGACGAACAGCGCCAGGCTTGTGTGCACACGCCACATGCTGGGCGTTCCTGGTCCTGGAAGAGGCCAGAGTTTCCTCCATCCTGGGAGCAGAACCCTGAAGGCAGGGCTTATGTGGCCAGCTGGACTCCTACCGGGATAGTCCCAAAGCCAGCGCTGGCCGAGGCAAGCAATGTCTAGTTACCTTCGCTTGTCACCACACCCCAAGCACTTGACCCCCCCCCCCCAATGAAGGAAGCTGTGGTCGGGTGGGAATGGGCAACTCCCACCGGAGAGGGGAGACAAATTAAAAGATGGGCATGTGAATTTCTAGGCTGACGCTGGAAAGAGAGGGGGACCTTAAAGCCAGGCTGGGAGCTGGTGAATGCTTCAACGGTCAGCACTGTGTACATTGTGGGGTAGTGCGCTGGGGCTTCCAGCTACCCTTGACTCAGAGCCTAGTGGAGGTGTGGCTCTAGGGAAGTGAAGGAGCTTCAGTCCTATCAACACAGTTACACCCTGGAGACTAATAATAGTAACCCCAGCCACCATTTACTTAGCCTTATTCCTACTACTGGCTCTACTTGCAGTATCTATTTTCATCTACTTAAACATCTGCTCAACAATCCTGATATGTCCATTTCATGGGGGAGGGAAGTGAGGCCCAGATAGTATAAATAGCTCGAGGGAGGGGGTTGAAGCGAGATTTAATCAAGGCTGGATTCCCGAGCTGGTCCTTTTAATCATGTAATGATTGTGCCCCAGTTGTTTACTTTGCACTGTATAGGCACTGGGGAGATGCTGGTGAAATGAAACATAAAGATTTCTAACTTTGTGTAAACCTAGGTTGGAAAAGGCAAAGGAAAGAAAAGAAAAGAAAAGGAATAAATTAAAGATAACTTCAGAGAGAGGTCAGAGTTATAAAGACAGCTAAAGGAGGTTATGTTGGTGGAAATAATGATGGTGGGCTGCTGGTCTCTTTGAAGCCAACCTTTGAGCTAGGACCTGATTGACCAAAAGCCAAATGAATGTATGAAGAGCTTGGAGAAGGGCACTGGCAGCCATGGGAACAGCAAGTGCAAAGGCCCCGAAGTGGAGCAGAGTTTGTTTTGTTCTAGAAACTCAGATATGTCCTCACAGAGTTGGAAAGCACACACTCAGTCTGGGGAAAAGTGTGCTTCATTCCTTCTATCACCCAACCACTCTTAGCAGCCCGGGCTGATAGTAGGGTGCCCCTTTCTTGGTTTTGAGGCACCCCAGGTTGGGGTGTGTGTGCAGGCAGGCCCTTGGGTCTAACTGCCCTGGCCTTCCAGCCACAACTCTTCCCTCAAATGGGATGAGAATAAAACCAACCTTCAGTCTAGAGAATGTGATCCTCAGCATATCTCCAGGGAGATCCTGATTCCTGTGACCAGATGCCTGTCTCAGATGCAGAAATCAAGGCTGAGTCAGGAGAAATAGCTCACTTAGGATAACACACTTCAAATATCATAAGCTTTGTCACCCCAACCGGGACCCCAGGAACCTTCCTCTCATGTGGCCAAGCTTCCAGCACTAAAGAAACGGGGGCTCCTTCCCCGTTCTTCATCTAGGGCTGTGCTGGTGGCCCTCTTCTGAGAACCAGGAAACAGAGGCCCAGCACTTGGGGCCAGGGCCTCCCTAGGATTGCAGAACAGAGAGCCTCTGGGTTGTGACACCGTTAATAATGTCTGTCCCCATGTACTGAGCAGTTTGATGCTCACCAAGCCCTATTCTCTCTTAGGCTGTGCGCCAGTGCAGTCTCATTTCCATCACTGCTAAGGGGTTTATTCCACCAACCATGATCCTTTACCCGAAATTTGAAGTCCCCAAAGCTCTGGAAATAGCTTTCCCACGTACTGGGCACCCTTTGGTTACAAAACCTAACCTGACTTAATGAGGGACAATTTTCAGTTCTGGCTTATCCCACTTATTGTGAACGATTTCCACCCCTTTACTTGAATAAATATTAAGGCTTTTTATTATTATTATTATTTTAAAACGGGGCTGCCTCAGACCTCGCTGAGAGTGTTAAGAAATACACAGCTTTCTAAGATCCGAAATATTCAGAATTCTGGAAACATGCCTGGGTTTAACCATGGCCTCAGCCATTTTTACAGCTAAGGAAACTGAGTCATGTGCTTCCCCAAAACCAGATCCCCGAGGTTCTGAATTGAGGCAGCACCGAAAGCATTCCTATTCCGAAAGCGCAAAAGGTCCCGCCATTACCGCACATGGTACCCCGAAATGCCAAGCCTCAAAGGCTGGCGCCCCCGGAGGTGGGGCGCCCAGGGGGCTACGCACCCAGCGGGGAGTACCCTTGGCAGGCGGGGCAAAGGGGCTTCCGGGGCGGCAGCCACCTGGCCCGGCCCCCTCCGGCCCCGCCCGCTTCTGCTCTGCGAGGTGATTCACTCCCTCCTTCGCCCCGGGGGCCCCCTTCCCAGCCAGACGGCGGGCAAGACGGCAGGGTGTGCAGCGTCCCGAAATCCGCCAGAAAGCGAGTAGATACTCCGCGTCCCTAGGGACTCCGGCCCACCCCATGGCGGATTCCGAGCGCCTCTCGGCCCCCGGCTGCTGGGCCGCCTGCACCAACTTTTCGCGCACCCGAAAGGGAATTCTCCTGTTTGCTGAGATTGTGAGCGTCCCGGGACAGGAGGGTGGGCAAAGGCAGGGTGGAGTGGCTGGACCATGAGGAGCCCGGAGGCCCCGGGTGAGGCAGGCGCGGGTCTGGAGGCGCTCCGCAGTGGGGCGCGGGAGGGTGGGTTGGTGGTGGAGGCCCGAATCCAGGGGCTCGGGGCGAACCAGTGGGGATTGGAGAAGGTGGTCAGGAGCTGCTGGGCTACGGGGTGCCGCAAGGAGACCATAGCGCCTATGGGGGGGCCTTGTGGAGGGAGACCGCGTGGACACATTGGTGGGCTCCTCGGAGGGATCCCAGGGGGCTAGGAGGCGGGGCGGGGGCCTCTCGTGGCAGGGCGTGGCGCGGCCTGGGCACTGGCGGGCGGGCTGGCTGCGCGCCCAGAGGCGGGGCCTGTTGGGGTGGGGCCCTGAGCCCTGGTCCTACGGTGTAGGGCGGTTCGCCCTTTACGAGTTCTTCCTTGCCCTTCTGTGGTCGGGAGGATGTCCTTAGCTCTTCGGGCCGCTCGGGGAGCCTGGGTTTCCCACCCTTGGCTTCCTGAAAGTGGGAGCCACTTTGATTCACTTGTAAAAGGGGTGCGACGCCTTTAACAGAGTCCTGCCCCTCCGGTGTCACTCTCACCGCTTCCCAAAGGGGTTGCCGAGGGAACCGCAGGTCCCGCCCCTGTCAAGGCCCTGAAGCTGGCGCCAGCAGTGCTCACCAAACACCTGGCAGCACCACTCCCTGCAGCCCGCCCCTATGCTGTAAGGGAAAAGGCGGGGAATCGAGGCACCCAGCTCTATCCCTTCCTAGGTGCCCCCCCCCCCCGGCAAGTCACTTAACCTCTTAGTGCCTCAGTTTTCTCATCTATAAAATAAGGATACTAATAATAGTACCCAGCTTATGGGGTTGTCATGATGATTAAGTAAATTCCTACTTGTACAGCCTCTAGAACAACTTTTGGGACAGTGAGCACAAAGTAAACGTTTAGCTGTTAGTATTTGTCATCTTTCCAGCCCTGGTAGGCATCGTTGGAGTTTGAGACCTCCAATTTAAGCCAAATCCCCTCAGCCCTGGATGCTGATTGGAGGGGGGGGGGTTGTCCCCTTTCCCCTGTCATCCTTCCAGATATTGTGCCTGGTGATTCTGATCTGCTTCAGTGCCTCCACGCCAGGATACTCCTCCCTGTCCGTGGTCGAGATGATCCTTGCTGCTATCTTCTTTGTCATCTACATGTGTGACCTGCATACGAAGATACAGATCATCAACTGGCCTTGGAGTGTGAGAAAGGGGCAGGACTAGGGAGGATCCCCGGGGCAGTTGGGATGGTCCTGGGACCGAAGATGCTGACTTCCCCTCTTCTCCCCATGCCTCACAGGACTTCTTCCGAACCCTCATAGCGGCCATCCTCTACCTGATCACCTCCATTGTTGTCCTTGTTGAGGGAGGAAACCACTCCAAAATCATCGCAGGGGTAAAAGCCACAGAGGCAGCTCCAAGGCAAAGATAGGGGTTAGAGAATCCAGGGCCCAGTTCTGCTTCTGCTTTTGGGAGAAAGTATATGGCCCTTAGCAGGTCACACTTGTCCTCAGAGCCTGCAGGAAGGTCTGGACCGTGCTCTGGTTGTCCTCCCGAGATCATCATTTTCCACGAAAGGCCATGCCTTGTCCAACACAAGGACCTCTGTGGAAAGCACAAAGAGGTGGCCCCTTTGTCAACACACGAGACTACCATCCACTAGAACTTTGTCTTGAATGTACAATGTGCATGGTGCCACTGACGTGTGGGGCCACTGTGTGGTTACCCTGTGTTGGGAGGTTCTAGGAGGAGGGAGGATGGGGTAGATTCCCATCTCCTGGCTTGTCCCTAGGGCTCTCTGGCTTCCTGATCTGGGGTTTTAGTCACCATCCCTGCATGGGAGCAGTCATTGGAGGTGGTAGATAGAAGGAAGCAAGAGGCTGAGTAGGCTGACGGACCTAATACAACCTCCCTTGTGCCCATCCCCACCCTCAGGTACTGGGCCTACTTGCCACAAGCCTCTTTGGCTATGATGCCTACATCACCTTCCCCTTGCGGCAGCAAAGACATACAGCAGCTCCTACTGGTGAGTGTGTGTGTTAGTGGGGGGAAGTGTTGCTGGGGGTTTGAGTAGGAAAGGGGGTCTCCCACGGGCACAAATGCCCCCTTATTGATACTGATGGCTTTAGCCCATGAGTACCATAAGCTTCAGTATTCCTTGTCTGGAAATGGGCATAGGATCCTGCCAATGCTTTCCTCTCTTTTCCTCACTTGCAGACCCTGCAGATGGCCCGGTGTAGGTGAACTCCCTTCATTTCTCTCTGAAGCCTGCAAATAACACTTCCTTCGAGAAACTCCTCCCTGCCCCGACAACACTCCCAGCCAACTCCCAGCCTCTTACTGAAGTACAAGTGCCTTTATTGGGAGAATCTGTCTTCCTACCTGCCAGTCCCTCCTGGGTGTGGCCACCTTTATGGGTGTGCCTCTGTCTCCCTTCCTTCTGCAGCACCCAGGAGGAGACACTTGTTCTGCCTGGACTATGCACCCACTGAAGCCACAAAATGAGGGTGGGGGGGGCCCAGATTTCAGATTCTAGGCCCTAGGTTGTGACCCACACCAAATAAACTCCTCTATGTGGGGGGTGGTTCTGGGGGGGATAAATAAACAGATTGTTACAACATATGATAATGAATAAATTAATCCTTTGGTCAAATGTGGATAAATCTCAAGCAACAGGAGGGGGAAAATTGGGGAGGGGACAGCTGGAGCAAGGAGGTAAAGAAGCCAGGCCTGTTTTACAGCAAATATTAAATTACTTCATTAACACAAACAGATGAAGGAGGAAGGGGATTTATGGCTTGGGCTGGGAGACGGATCATCTCCACTGACGGGAGAACAGAACCCTCCAGGACTACACTGCCTTCAAGCCACGATGCAGTTCTTGTCTCTGGCCTGGCGAGGCATCCCTGGGCGAGAGCTCCTGGGGAGCTGTGGAGATGGGGATTTGGGGGTTCCAGTTGCATTGTCCTTAGCAGGGCCGGGCCTGCAAAGATGCGGGGGCAGGGGGATGCGTTCCCCTAGGAAGAAGCCATCCTCCTCTGAGGACTCAGAGCTGGGGCTAGAAGGTGAGCTGGAGCAAGATCCTGAGTCTGACCCTGATCCCAAATCACACTGGTGGTGGTGATGTCTGCCTGAGTGGCGGCGGTGATGATGATGATGGTGGTGGTGGCGACGGCGGCGATGGGTGGGGCCTCTGGGTGGGGGACTACGAGGCCTGCGACGTTGTGCTGGGGGTGCACTCAGGGTCCGCCGAGGACCTCCTTCAGACACCAGAGGATCACGGAAGCTGACGCGAGGGGTGCTCTGGCGACCAAAGGCACCATCTTCTGGGCTCGGATCAGGCTGGCTGGGGAGTCCTGGGGGCGGCTCTGGGGGGCTGCGGAGCCCCAGCTCTGGCATAGAGTGGCGGTGGGGGGCCCCTCTCAGAAAGTGGGTGGGCTCCTCAGGGCCTGCAACTAGAAAGAGAGATGGAGCAACTCCCTGTTATCTGGCCCCTGAGGGGAGGCCGGTAGAAGGGACTTCTCTCCACCTTACCCCATCAGGACTGGGAAAGTGGGAGCAGCAGATGGAGGGCCGCAGGGAGGTGGGGGGAGTTTGGGAAATGTGAAGCTTGGAGCAGACTCTGGGTGGAGGGAATAGAAGCGTGGCTTCTGACGTAAGGGGGGGTGACATTGACTAAAGTCGACCAAGTTAGCCATAGAATGGGGGGTGGGGCCTGGGCACAGAGGGAGGAAGGTGAGGGGTTTGGAGGAAAGGAGGAAGAACTTGGGTTCAAGAGGGAACAAGTTGAGGCTAGGGGACGGGCCTTGTAACGGAGAGGGGCGGAGCCAGGGTTCACAAGGGGTAGTGTGGGCTGGAGACTAGTCCTAGCATGGTTTGGGGATGCAGCCTGGACGGAGGTGGGGGCGAGGCCAGGGATGCCACCTGAGAAGGGTCTGGGCCCGCCAAGGGGAGGGGTCCGGCTTGAGGTGGGGGCGGGGACTCGGAGAGGCTAGGCGTGCCTCCAGGGTTAGCTCACCGGCCTCTGGCTCCGTGCTGGTCCCTTTGGTGGCGGTCTCTGACGCCTCCGCAGTGGAGAAAGAGGCTGTGGATGCTGTGAGAGGTGTGGAGACCGTGCCCGCGCTCCAGCTCCGGCGGCCCGTCCCGGAAGCTGTGGGCTCAGACCCCAGGCTGCAGGCTCTCGAGCAGAAGATCAGGCCACGGCGTGGCAGGAAGGGGCGGCCCAGGAGAGCTCGCCCGCAGCGACTACAGCAGAAGCAGCGGTCTGAGGCGTGCCAGTGCTGGCCCTCATAAGCCATCTGACCCTGGTCCAGGCCTGCGGGGATGGAAGAGAGGGGGAAAACTGAGGCAGAGCCAGCAGGCATAGCCCTTGCCTGTCCTGAATGGGGCCCATCTTGGGAAGAGGCAGGGAATCTGAGGCAGGGCACCCCAAGATGCCCTCCCTCCCAACTCTCCAGAATGGGGCTCTTTTCTGGAGGAAGAAGGGAAACTGAGGTTTGGGCTTCACTCTAAGTTTCTTCATCCTTTCTCTCTGTGAAACCAGCTGATGTCTCCTCGTCTCCTTCTCTTTTTTTCCCAGGGTGCCCCCTCCCAGACTGGGGGTGGGCATTGGACTCTTGAGATGTGGGTCAGGTGGATGGAGTGTAAAAGGTGGACCGGTGGATGGAGTGTAAAAGGTGGACCTGAAGGAAAGTTGGGGGGCAGAGCTTAGAAGGTAGGGCAGGGCCTTGGTGGGAAAGGAGTGGGTCTTAGAGGGCAGGGTGCAGCTCAGGAGGCAGGACTGTACCTAGCTGAGGGAGGAGTTTTAGAGACTATGGAGTCTGGGAGAGTTGGGCCTCCGCTGAGGGAGTAAGAGGGTGGCCACAGGGGGCTAGGGGAGCTGGGAATTAGGGGGAACCCTGGAAGTGGGCATAGATATGCAGTGGTGCCTAGGGTCACGCAGATGGGGTTTCATAAGTCCAGCATGATGGGGGATACTGGTGAGAGACTTGAAGTAAAGGGTGTAGGGCTATAGTGCAGGCACTAGACCGCAAGTATGGAGTATAACGGAGGATCCTGGTGGGGTGGTGCTATGGCCAGGCTTTCCATGTGTCGCCCCGTCCCTTTTCCTATTCACCCACCAATGTGTTCCCCACAGCCATCACAGTACTCAGCGTGGCGGGCCTCGTAGCAGGCGCAGCAGTGGGGGCGGCTCTGACGCATGACATAGCGCTGCCCTCCCAGCGATGCTTCGCATTCGAAGCAGCAGAAGTGCCCCATGTGCCAGTGCCGGCCCTCGGCCTCGGTGCACTCAGGGGAGAAGATGATCTGAGGGGGGAAGGAAAGGGGATAGGGACACGGGCCACCTTGGCCATCAGAAGGGCCTTCCCCTGGCCCCGCTCACCCTCCACTCCCACCCCGGGGTGGACAGGCATGAACCTCGTCACAGGCTTGGCAACGCGGGCGCAGGCGCTCTGCGTGGTGGCGGCCGCAGTAGACTTTGCCGGCATGGTAGAAGTAGATGAGGTCCACCAGCAGCTCGCGGCACGTGGAGCACACGAAACACTGTGGGTGCCAGCAGGCACCCAGGCCTGCTCGGCTGGCAAACACAGCGATGTCGCCACCTCCGATCTGCTTCCCGCACTGCCAGATGACAGAGAGACGCTGCCACTGACAGTCAGACCAGATGGGGGTCTGCCGAGGCCTGTCACACTTGGGCCTGCCCCTGGCCAACTTCTGTGACCCTAACCCACAGAGACTGGCCCTTCTAATTGTGGGTGGCCTTAAAGGCAAGTCTTGTCCTTAGGGAGCTGGGGAAATCAAAGAGACAGGCCAGGGGGCGCCTAGGTGGCTCAGTTGGTTAAGCATCTGGCTTCAGCTCAGGTCATGATCTCAGGCAGGCCTGGGATGGAGTTCCATACTGGGCTCCCTACCCAGCGGGGAACCCGATTATCTCTCTCTCTAGTTGTCACTCTCTCAAGTAAATAAAATCTTAAAAAGAGAGAGAGAGAGAGATAGACAGGCCAGGCCCAGTGGGGGAACCTTAGCAATGAACCTCACCTTAGAACCTCACAGGAGGATCTAGGGTCAGGCTCCATCTGCCGGGAGGGGCCTTGAAGACCAATTCTACCTGCCACTGGGCCCTATAGACAGGCCAGACCACTGTGGGTCAGTTCTTAAGGACATGTCTTAAACACAAGAGGACCAGAGAGACAGCCCACTCTTCACATCCACTGTGAAGAGGGAACTAATAGAGAAGGTCCACTAGGGCCTCCTTAGAGACAGACCACAGTCAACCATGAGCTGAGAGGGAACAAGCCCTGTCCACCAGGGGGCCCTGCAGACAGATCTTGCTGGCCAGGGAGGCCTTAAGGCATGGTCCCTGCCTAAAGGTGGGATGTGAGGAAAGGACCCCATCCACCAGAGGGGACATGAGAGACAGACCCCTAGGACTGAAGCAGCAGGCTTCATCTCTTCCCAGGGCCTGGAGCAAAGGCACTGCTCTCACCCACTGGGGCCCTCCCTGGCTCACCTCCTCACAGATGGCCCCAGTGATGGTCACGGGGAAGATGCGCACGGTGCCACGGCCCAGGTTCTCCCGCTTCCGCTGCTGGCTGAAGGCTCTGAGCTCTTTCTTCTCCTCCTCCTCCAGTGCTGTGCAGTACTGTGCCTGGGGTGGGAGGGTCTTCCAGGCTCCTCCCACCATGCTCCCCCACCCCTTCCAGAATTTATCCACACTCAGTTTACCTCTAGGCTTTGGTATAGCTGGGTGCTTCCTGCCCGACATTTCCACCCTTTACCTCCTTTCCAGGGCTCAGCTGTGGTATGGCCAAGGAATGGCCCACCTGTCCCTGCCTGTGCACACCTTTCACATTGGATGGGCTTCCCTTTCCTCCCCTGACCCTGTGTGTTTCTTTCCAGCTGCTTAGCATTTGCCCTGGTTGCGCCCTGCCCCCTCACTACCTGGCATGGCCTTTCTGTCTTCTCGCTCCTCACCTCACTGTCGTGTGGGGGCAGCTGGTGCAGCAGCTGCTTGATCCTGTATTTTTCCCCGGGACTGTTGACGTAGGGAACCTTATCCTCTGGGAGACAGCTGAAAAATTGGTATACCTGGGAAGATGTCGGGGACGGGAGAGAACAATTGAGACTAGGGGTGAGCTGGGATGCAGTGGGATGGTGGGCCCCTACTTCTCGGAGAATGTTCAAGTCATCGGAAGGGACTGTCTACTGACACTCTCCACCTTTCCTTCCTACAGATCATTTCCATCACCTCCCAAACATGCCATGAGTTCCTTCAGGCCTTGACCCCACGTTTCTCTCCAGCTGCTGTCCCCATTTTTTCTTTTACAGCAGAGTTCCTCAAAAGAGCTGTGGGCACTCACCCCCTCCACTTCCTCTCCCATTGTCTCCAGACCCAACTCCCCAGGCTTCCCCGCCCCTTCCATCCCTGCTGCTCCTCAAAGCTGTTCCTGTCCCAGCCATTGACATGTCCACACCTTCAGAATCCTTTTTCGGGTCTCAGTCCTCATCCAGCCGGACCCATAAGTAGCACTGAACACAGCTTATCACTCCCTTTTCCTGGAAATGCTTTGTTCCCTTGGCTTCCAGAACACTGTCCTCAGTTTCCTCCTACCTTATTGGCTGTTCCTTCTCTGTCCCCTTTTTGGTTCTTCTTCAAGTAACCGACCCCCAAATATGGGAGGAGCCTCAGGCTCATCCATGGTTCCCTTGCCTCTCTCTACATTCGCTCCCTGGGGAATCACATCCAAACTCATGGTTATAAATACCACTTCATGGCTCATGTTTCACAAATCCATACCTCCAGCCCTGTGACACCTCCCTTGAGTGCCAGGCCACATGGCCACTCACATCTCTGATGGGCATCTCAGAACTCCAGATGGCCAAAACCGAACTTATGCTCTGCCTTGGCCTGTCCCCTGTCAGTTAATCCA
This sequence comes from Neogale vison, assembly GCF_020171115.1. Classification (NCBI taxonomy): domain Eukaryota; kingdom Metazoa; phylum Chordata; class Mammalia; order Carnivora; family Mustelidae; genus Neogale; species Neogale vison. Next base: position 88,967,064 of record NC_058105.1, on the reverse strand, counting down.
TCCCTCCTTGAGGTCATCTTTGACTCCTCTCTCTCACACACCCACAAGCAAATCCTCTTAGCTCTGCTTTCAAAATGTATCCAGAATCTGACCACCACTCACTACTTCCACTGCCAACATGGTTATTAGTCATGGTCCCCCTGCCTCGACCCTCACACCTATAGCCTATTTTCCTCACAGTAGCCAGAGGGGGAGCCTGTTTAATCCGAAAGCAAACCACATCCCTTCTCCGGTCACAACCTTCTTGTGACTTCTCCTTCATTCAGAATAGAGGTCAAAGTCTTCCCCATGTCTCCCTCCCCACCTCTGTCCTCACTTCCACTCCCTCTCCCAGTCACTCACTCTGCTCTAGCCACAATGGTAATGGTCTCCTCACCGTTCCCCACACAGCCGAGCACACTCCTGCCTCAGGGCCTTTGCTTGGCTATTCCTCTTGCCTGGATAGCTCTAACCATGGATATATGCATGGCACTTCTTTACCTCCTTCAGGAAGCCCAAAAATCATATTTTCATAGAAGCTGACCCAGGTACCCTATTTACAATTCTAAGAGTTCTCTCCTTCACTTCTTCCCTGCCTTTTTTTTTTTTTTAATTCCATAGCCCTTAAACTATCTGACATATTTTTCCAGGTGTGTTTACTGGCTGGTGCTCACTTTAAGACTCTAAGCTCCATGTGGGCAGACATATTTTGTGTATGTCTTATCCACTGCTGTGGCCCCAGTGCCCAGAACAAAGTGTGACATGCAGTAGGTGCTCAATAACTATTTTTTGAGCGAATCCATTAATGGAAATGTGGAGAATGAAGCACTGGCATGAGACCTGAGTCAAGGGGTGGAATAGGAGTGAGGTGAACAGGCCCCGACCAACCTGCTCAGTGATCATTCAGTATTCGCCAAGAATTGTGGGGGAATGATCACCGTGAGATTTCAGGGGGGTCAGAAGGATTCACATGGTCTCATGTTGTCCCAGAAATAGGATTCTACCTGAGTGTGTGTATGTGTGTGCTGTGTGTGCGTGTGCGTGTAAGCATCTACTGGAGAAGAAGAGTGGGTGGCAGCCTCTGGTCACCTGCTCTGGCTTGAGACCAGGGGGCACCCAGGCATACTCCTCCGAGGCACAGCCTGAGTCATCATCGGAGATGGAGTGGCGCTGGAAGTCCGAGATTAGCCGACACATGATGCGCTCCAGGTCCACAGGCACCGTGTGCACCGCGTGCTCCTCCCTCGGGCATTTGCAGTGCTGACAGATCTTTCTGAGGGGACGGGGATGGAGGTCAGTGATTAAGGGGTGGCTCCCTTGGACCCCTGAGCAGCCCATGAAGGTCCAACTAAGGGGCAGGGACAGGCAGATCAGCACCACCCAAGGACTTCTGGGCCTGGGGGAGGGGCTGCGGTGGGTGAGACCCCGAGAGGAGGGCAAGGCTGGGAGCTGGGGGCAGGGCTGTAGGGTCTGCAGGCCCGCCTACGACTTTTATCTCTGGGACTCAGGTCAGACTTTCCAGGCGGTGGGCCTGAATAGGGGCGGGGCTCTGAGTCTGAGATTGGAGCTTTAAATTCAGGGGGGTTTCTCCTCGGGACTGGCTTTGGAGGTTGTGGGGGAACTTTCCCTAGAAGCGGGCTCTGGCCTGTGCTGAGGCTCTGAACTTGTGGGCAGGTGGGGGCTCCGAGCCTGTAGATGTGCCAGCTGTGGACTCTGGGGTATTTTGAGATGTTTGGGGTACAGTGCTCCAGGGGGAGGACGGGACACTGGGTCCACGAGAGGAATTTTGAGCCTGAGAGGCACTGGATGTCAGCGGACGATGCTCAGCGCCTTGGGACTGAGGATTTCCCTAGGGATGGGACTCTGGCGTGTGATAACCGTCTGGGGGCGGGGCTATGGAGCGGGTGGAGCTTTCCTGGGAACAGGACAATTGGGAACGAGTCAGGGGGCGGGGCCCTGAAGCTGAGCGTGAGGCTCCACCCCAGCTGAGTTGCTCTGGTGGACCCGGCTCAAGCCTAGGGGTGTGGCCGAAGCTTCTAGGGGTTTCCCCTGACGGCGGGGCCCTGACAAAGGCGAGGCGCTTGACGGTCACCTACCTCCATCCATGCAGTAGGAAGCCGGGGCACTGCTCCCTGCAGGAGTTGCAGGGCTGGCCGCGATCTGGGTCCTCCGCCTCTGGAGGCTGAAGTGTATGGGGACAGACGCGGGACCCGGCGAGGCGCGGGGGCGGGGAGAGAGAAGTCAGCGCCCGCCTCTCCACTCCGGCGACCGCACGCTGGGGCCTGTCCCACCAGGGCAGCGCTGGGCAGGCTGGGACAGCGCCCGCAGCGCGGGGGAGGAGGGTACGACTGAGGTAAAGGCGGAGCAGCTGAGACCACCTCCCCGTAAACCCCCTTTTCAGGGAATTCCCTTCCCCCTCACCCAGCCTTGGATACCTCCCACCTGCCTCTGACTTCTTCAGACCTCACACACCTCTCCCGAACTCAGAATACTCTCCCCACCTGAGCACAGAGTCCCTAATCTGGGTGTCTCATCTCAGGCCTCACCTTGGCCCCTTCTCTGCCCAGGAGGCCAGCAGGACTCCGGTTCCACAGGGTAGGAGTCTGCGGCCCCATCCTTACTCGGGATCCCTACAATAACCCTTCCCCTCTTTTCTAAATCTCAACAGCCAACCCCTAAATCCTGGCTTTCCCCTTTCATACCCAAGGAACTGGAGACCCTCCTTCAGGATCTCAGGAGGCCTCTGATCCATTGAATAACCCCCACCCCAAGAAGCCCTGGTCTTCACCCTTCACATCCTAGGGCTATTCACTCCCTGGACCACCAAACCCAGACCCCACCCAAAGACCCCCTCCAAAAGAAAAGCAACGCTGCTATCTAGGAAGTCAAGAAAGCTCCTGGCTCAAGTAGAAGCCTGGAAGCCCTCTTCTCCCGCATCCTAATCCCTGGACCCTTAATATTCAGGCACCCCAGGAGTGTGACCTCACCCCTAAGATCGCCTTCTGTCAAAGTACTGGGGAAGTCCCTTTCCTCAGAAATTCAGGAGGTCCTCGTTCAGTCCAGGACCCCAGAATCCAGTCTGTTGGCCCTCAGAATCCCTTCCCAGAATTCACACGAGAAGGGAGCCCACCAGGTCCCTGGGGTGCTGATAGAAGTATGCAGAGAGGTGAGTAGGGAACAGGTGCCATCAGACCTCCGCCTTCCTCAATCCGCACACTTCCAGCAGCCCCAGCCCCTCCGTTCTGGGAATCTGGGGTTGGGGATTCCCAGACCCTCGATGGAGCGCCTCCTCGTTATTCCAATTCCCTGCTCCCGGGCCTCAGTTTATCCCTGACTCCCACCGCTGCCCCAAGTCTCGCTCACCGCGCGCCCGGAGCGGCGCCTCCGGGACCCACGCGCGAACATGGCGCGCCCGGGCAGGGTCAAGCCGGGCAGGGTCAGGCCGATGGAATCCTCACGGCCGTCAGGCCACCGCGCGTCCGGCCTGGGAGCTCTGTTCCGTAAATCTGACACCGGCGTGGGAGGAGCGCGCCCCGCACGGTCCGCCCCTGGCCCTGTGCTCACTCCTGGGCCAAGGCGCCCCCTGCCTAGAGGTGAGGGGCAGGCAGCCCAGGAGCGCCATATGGGAGAGCTCCCCAGCCTTCTTGCCCTGGACCCAAGCCAGGCCTCAGAAGGCATGGCCCACAGGGCCTCCCACGGAATAGTCTAGGGCTTGAGGGCTCTGCAGCGGAGGAGGGGGGACTTGGAAGTGGTGAGCTAGGGTATTTGTGTTGGCATTTCGTGTCCGTTTATCTTGGAAGTTCATTTGGAGGAGGGGAGGGGTTAAAGCAACCTTTTGGCGCTCCTCCCCACTGGTGATATTCTGAGGGTCTCTTTCCCCCGGATGAATGCTGCAACAATGATCCCCAAGCCCATCGCAGTCCCAGCTGGTGCTCCCTCGCCACCATCAGAGAGCTGGCTCTCATATACCCCCACAGCCTCCACTCCCAGGCCTTAACAGAGCCAGGACTATTTGAGATTTATGGGGGAAAGATGTGAAAGTCACTGGACAGATTCCGAGGCCTCACCTCCTGCTCCCTTCCCTTCCTTACAGGTCCAGCTGTCTTGTCGCCCTAAGTCCTGAGAAATAGATCTTAAAGCTTTCCCTCCCTTGACTTCCATTTTTCTCTCTCCAGTTAGATATCTTTTTCCTGGAGCTCAGTCCCATAGCTGGGAGTCTCTCCTTCGCCTGTCAGGCTTCGCCGTGCCTCAGGGCTGGGAGGAGGGGGTCCCCAGCCTGCCATCAGAACTCGGGCGCTGGGCGGGGGTTTCTAATTAGGCAAGGTGGGGGCAGCAGCCGTCGGGTCTTTCAGCGTGGGCCTAGGGTACCTCCTCCATACTCAACTCCATTATGCACATCCCAGTCACTTCCCACCCCTCCCTGCCCCGGGGAGGAGCCAGGGAGAGGTGAAAGGGAATGAATGAATGAGGTAAGGAGTCACCCCAGTGCTCCGCCCACTGGCCTTGCAGCCCAGAGGGTCTCCCGAGTTCTTCAGCTCCGGCGGGGAAAGGAAATGGCGAGAAAGCTGGGTCTGAAGAATAAGAGGCCGGTGGGTAGGGGGAAGTCTCCCTGTGAAGTATAGGAGTCCTAGCCGGACCCCCTGGGGTTTGAGGACAGGGCTCCACAGGGCCTGGGAAGGGGTGTGCGGCTAGTGGGCCAGAATTAGAACCGAACCCTAGAAAGACAGGGAGTTCGGCAGCCAGTGGGCAGTGGGCAGGGCTACTCAGAGCGTGACTGGGAATGATCAGATTGGCAACACGGCTGGAGGGACCTGACATGAGGGGGTGACTTGAAAGGCAAGTCCAGCAGGTCAGGGGCGGAACTTCCTCTCGCCGCCTCTCCCCGACCTCTCTGTCTTCCTCCCCCCTCTCCAGAGAAAAAAGACACACTGAGAAATCAGAGCCGGGAAGACTAGGTGGTTGAGGAGTTTATTTAGGGGAGGAGAATTAATCCTATTTGTTCTTCCTTGGGGAGGTCTTCAAACAATACCGAAGGGCTAGGAAAGGGGTGGGGGGCGTCTGGAGGAGAGAGGGAGGGACCACAGCCAGACAAAATGGCAACACACGATCACAGGCACTACCGACGTCACAGACACAGCGGAGGGTGCAGGATAGGGACTCCAGACCAGGCCGGGGTGTGAAGGGAGGGAAGAGGCACGGAAAGGGAGGAGAGGGGGTGGGCCGGCCCCACAGACCCGTTGGCTCTGTCCTCTGACTACCTAGCTGTCCTGTCACACGGGAGTGGGCAAGGGTGTGAGGGGTGCTTCTCTCTGGATCCCATCCCTTACCCTCCAAGCCTTATCTCTCGGCTCCTCCCAGGCCACCTCAATCCTCAGTTTTGGCCAGAGATATTTCCGCCCCCCACTCCACCGCCAAACCCGCCCACTTTAAAACATTTTTTGCACTGCTCCATTGGGGTGGCCTGCCCCTTCTGAAACAGCCACGAACACCCACTCTGCGCCCCGCCCTGTCCAGAACTCAGACCTCACGTCAAGCTTGGCCCATTCCTGAATCCCACTTCTCGCCTTGCACAAGATCTGCCCCCTTTAGAATCAAACTCGGTCTCCTGAATATTCCTAGCTCTACCGCTTCAGTACACTCTGGTTCCAATCCAAGACCCGCCCACTCTGGAGCCTCACCCATTCCTGGTTCAGGCCCCACCCCTCTAAAACCCAGTCCTCAGGTCACACCCCTTCTTGTCCTATTTCAAATCCTGCCCACTTTTGGGGCCTGACCCTTGCCTCACTCAAAGCTCCACCAATTCTAGAACCGGGCTCTCAGCCTCATTCCAACAACCCCTACTCCAGAATGCTCTATGGCACCCCTCTTCCTCAGACTCTAGATCCAGTATGTCTGGAACCCACACCCCTTGCTTACCGGTCCTCTTCACCCAAGAGCTCCCCTCAAGTCCTCCTCAGGTCAAGTCCCCCAATCTGCTTTTCTCCCCCCTCAGGGTTGAATTTCCCCTCACGGCCCCTGTTCAGACATTGCTGGAGTAGTCAAGGCCAGTTGGGAGGAGGGAAGGGAGAGAGGGGAGAGAGTCTGAAGTCACACCGACCGGTTCCATAGTGTAATGGTTAGCACTCTGGACTCTGAAGTCACACCGACCCTCCCCACTTAGCTGAGACCTGTCTTTTCCCTGTTCCCCTTTTCAGAGTCCCCCAACCTCAGGGCACAGGGCCAGGGAACAGACAGGGGCCAAGGGATGCAAAGGAAGGGGTGGGGTTAGGAGAGGGACCCACTCAAGGTCAGGCCCCTAATGCATGAGGGGTATGGAGTGGGGGCAGGGCTCGGACAGATAAATAGATATTTATATATAATATATATATATATAAACAGCAAAGAGAGTTAGAGTCTCCTGGCTTGAGGGGCGGAGACCTGGGGCATAGGGGTGGAAAGGGCGGCAGGGCTTCTGAGCTCTTGCCCACCCATGGGGTCCTCCCGGGCTGCACTGACCTGTGGAGACAAAAGACAGAAAGGAGAGGGGGTCCAGACATAGGTTGTGTCCTTAGGGTGGGGGGCTGGGCTGCTATGCCTCCACCTTGGCTTTACCCTCTGCATGCTGTGCCTTTTCTTCCTTCCTCCTTCACTCATAGTCCTTGGGTCAGCTTCATCCCAGATGCCCCTACTGGGAAGGTAGTGCTTGTGCCCACTAGATTAAGTACCAAAGACATTGTGGTCCCCCCTCCACCAACCCAAAATATCCATTAACATGTTACTGTTCTAGCCGTTGGTGATAGACCGTATTGGGCGAAACAAAGCTGCTTATCTTTGTGGTGCTTGTGTTGTGATGGAGAAGACAGACTTCAAACAACAAAAATGTGTTAAGTGAGTTATCGAGTATGACATCAGGTGATAGTAAGTGCAATGTAAAAGTAAAAGGTAGACTAGGGTGAGGGGGATTAGGAGTGCCAGTAGGGGAAGAAATTTTGCTGTGGTAAGTGGGGTAGTCAGAGAAGAACTCATTTAAGAAATGATATTGGAATAAAGAGTTAAGGACATGAGGGAGTGAGCCATGCAGATAACTGGGATGAAGAAAAATCCAGGCAGGGGGAATAGCCAGTACAAGGGCCCTGGGGTAGAGCCACGTCTAGTGTGTTTGAGGAACAGCAAGAAGGTCAGCGCGGTTTGAGTGGAGTAAGCAAGGGGCAGTGGTAGGAGATGTCAGAGAGGCTGGTAATGGGGTCATATAGGGCCTTGTGGACTAGGCTGAGGACGTCAGCTTTGGCTCTGGATGAGGTGTAAGTCACTGGAAGAATTTGAGCAGAGAAGCATGAAATGAGAATACATGTCTCATGTTGTTTCTATTATTTCCTCAATAAATGTTTCTTAACATTAGTAGGGCTCTGAGTGATGTGTGTACATCATGAATAAGTCATGGTCACGTCCTGTAGTTTAGTGGAAGAGACAGTCAATAAATACATAAATTAATAATTACAGACTGTGATAACAAAAGCACAGGGTACTGTAAGAGAGATAAGAAAGGGGAATTTTAAAAAGCTGGCCAGGTAAGGTTATCAAAAGTAAGTGTGGGTGCAAAACTCCAGGGGGAAAACAAGTAACAAAGCCCTGAATTTGGCTTGTGCCTGGAACATGGTTGGGGTGGGGAGTGGGAGGAGGTGGGAGATCGGAGAAGGGAAGGGTGAGGCTTGGTGTCATGCCTGGTGTGGGCTTTAGCTTTTAAGGAGAGTGAGATGGGAGCCCAGGCAGAGCTCTGAGCACAGGAGGGCAGTGTCAGGATTTAGGATTTAACAGGATCCCTCCAATGCTGTGAGTAGAACAGAATGGGGATGTGGGGGGCGCCTGGGTGGCTTAGTTGGTTGGGCAGGTGCCTTCAGCTCAGGTCATGATCCCGGAGTCCTGGGATCGAGTCCCACATTGGGCTCCCTGCTCGGCGGAGAGTCTGCTTCTCCCTCTGACCTCTCCCCTCTCATGCTCTCTTTCATTCTCTCTCTCTCTCAAATAAATAAATAATTAAAAAAAAAAAAGAATGGGGATGTGGGTAGAAAGCTGTGATGTCCAGGGGAGAGGACAGTGAGACGTGGAAGATTATGGATATATTTTAATGGTAGAGTCAACAGGAATTTTTGATGAATTAGATATGAGGTACCTAATAAACTCCTCCCTGCTCTTTCCACCCTGGCCAAGTGCCAGAAGCTACCTCCATCCACGTGTCGTCATCTCCCCCTCTTCCCATTTCCCTCCCTCACAGGTGAGGAAATCAGACTTCTCAGACCCAGCAAAAAGGCCCAGAAGCCTCCCATTGCCTCCGCCTGCCCCCTTCCTTCCGTGAAATTCCACACTACCTCCCTCACCACAGGGGTTGGTGAGAGATGTTAGATCTATCACCACCTCTGGGACTGGTGTCCTCGACTGACCTTCATGACCAAGGCCCTTTACCCTCACCATCTTTTGGCCTTATTAGAACAAACTGGCTTATCAATCACTTCTAAGGATCACGTCTTTCCTCGGCGGATTCCTGCACTACGCAAGTCCTCCAGTCATTCCCTTCTTTCATTGGTTGCTCTGTCCGCTTTTCTCTCCCCTCCCTTCCGTCAGAGAGGCCCTTCTACTTCTCTCCCATTGGCTTTTCATTCCGCCCGTCTTCAAGCACTTTTCTCTTGCTCCCCACCTATTGGCTAGTTTTTCATTCTTCCTATTAGCTCCGCCTCTCTATTGGCGCCTCCAAGCCCCCACCCTGTGCCTACGTATCAATTACTCTTGACTCTTATTGGCTTACTGACCCGCCCGTCCCCCTTCCCGTACCATTCTTGGCCGCGCCGCCCGCCCGTCACTCACCAGACTACATCTGATTGGAGAAGGAGGTGGGCGCGCCCTGAGGGCCATATCCTTGCTGCCCGTAGTCTCCCTGAGGCCCGTAGCCGCCGCCGCCGCCGCCGGCCGGCTGCCCGTAGTCGGGCTGGTAGCCGCCCTGGGGCCCGTAGGAGTCCTGGGGCCCGTACCCGCCTGGGCCCTGCCCGTAGCCTGCCTCGCCATAGGCGTCCCCGGGTGCTGGTTGCTTCTCGGGGGCGCCGGGAGGTGCACGCATGAATGGGGCAGCCCAGCCTGTCTCCTTGAACACGAACCACAGGTTGCCGACCCAGAGCACCAAATTCAGGAAGCCGAACACCTGCGGGAAGACAAAGCCAGGCCGTCGTCTTGTGCCTGTTGATTTGGCCCCGGGGGACGTCGAGGCCGCGCGCGCAGAGCATAGAGACGTGGCCTCCCAAAGGGTGGTGGTTTCTAAAACCAGGACCCTCCAGAGTGCTGGTGCATGAACGCCAATGTGCAGAAAAGTCACCTGGGGCAGGGGGCATGGGGCGTGTTAGAATTCACACTTTCAGGGATGTTGACATCTATCACTATTACACACATACATTTATACATGTATAAAATATAATAATATAAATTTGTAATAAAGTAAAATGTTAAGCATAAATTTTTATTATGTATGTAGATATATTAACAGATGCATATACACATACGTATATACGCATATACAAAGTATATAAATATATGCTTTTATATTAAAACAAATACATGGAGCTTAAATATATACAATATAATTCAATTTTGGGACAGGCAGTAATAGCTCCTCTTTACAGTTGAGGAAGCTGAGGCCTGGAGACGCTAAGATGCTCCAAGTCTCACACCCAGCAAGTGATAGAAAAAAAGTTGGGGGGCCCCTGGGTGGCTCAGTGGGTTAAAGCCTCTGCCTTCGGCTCAGGTCAGGATCCCAGGGTCCTGGGATCGAGTCCCACATCGGGCTCTCTGCTCAGCGCGGAGCCTGCTTCCCCCACCTCTCTCTGCCTGCCTCTCTGCCTACTTGTGATCTCTCTCTGTCCAGTAAATAAATAAAATCTTTTTTTTAAAAAAAAGTTGGTATCTTAGCATCTGTAGCACGTGTATACAACTTACCACATGCCAAGTCCTTTTCTAAGCACTTTGTATATTGCTAGTTCACTGAATACTCAACTTGGAGCAGGACCTCTTAGTAGTTTTCAATTTACATGCGCAGACTGAGGCTGAGAGGCTGAGTAACTAGTTAGCAGGTGGCAGAGCTGGGATTGAAGCGCAGACTGCCTGACTCTGGCCAGTAGGGGGAGTCCAATTGAGAAACATTTCAAGTTATTCTTACATTTTGCATACTGTAGGCAAAATGGTCCCAAGATGGTACCGAGTCGCCAGAGGTTCCCCACGATTAGGCTGGGCCTGGGATCCAGATCTCCCAAACGTAATCGGACAGAGAGTCTCATATTCCCTTCCTGAGGACTATTTGTGGTATTGCAGTGGTTATAATTGCTCTCTCATCCTTCAAGCCACTGTTGTTGGCATGCCTCCTCTGGGGATCCCTCTTGGATCTCCTTTGAATTCTCCCCTCATTCTCTCCACCGCTCCCCAAGCCAGACTGTGAGTTTCCCAGCCTCCCTCCGCAACTGGCCCAGCAGCCCAGCCACCTTCCCAGGGCTTACCACTGAAGTGTTGAGGCCAGAGGTCACAGGGTCCCTAAGCTCCTTGCATGTGTTCCCCGTCTGGTGGCAGACAGACATCCCTTTGATAATGTTCTCTGGGTCAGTGGCCATTTTCACGTCTGACAGTCCCTTGGCCCATGCTGATGAGCTAACCAGCCACATGAAGGCGAACACAGCTGTGGCCAGGAAGTCCTAGGGCAGGCAAGGAGAGGCAGATGGCACTGTGACTAGGCTGCTTCATGACATGCTGTGGGGCCTCCTCAGATCACAGGCTTTCTTGGGAGGGGGAGGCCCCACAGTAAAACCCTGTCTCTCTCCTGCCTTTTCAGCTCTGAAGCCCCCAGTACTCACTTAAAGGTGAGCATTCCTAGCTTGGGCGTTTATGTGTGTGCGTGCGCGCACGTGTGTGTCTGTGACACAGAGGATGTGGGATTGTAATTATGATGTGTGGGTATGTGTGGGGGGATTTTGTGGGATGGTTTCCGAATCTGTGGCAAGTAGCGTGTCTTTCTACTTTCATCTGAATGTGGGAATTTATGTCATTTTGTGTCGGGATGAGGGTGTATGAGTACAGCTGTGTAGGAATCAAAGTGTCTGGGTGGCATGATGACAAGCATGACTATCACAGTGAACCTCTGTGCACCTTTCTTTGATCTAGACTGTGTGGTTGTGTGCAAGGTGGCAGGTTTCCAGGGGGTAGGTCTGTCTGGGATTCTGTGTGGGCTCTGAGTGGGTCCCTGTCTTTCTATGATTCGGTTTCTTTGATGCTCCCAGCAGCGGCAGCAGTAACATCTGTAGCTGTTATGGGGACTGCTGGCATGTGGACTGTCTATGGTTTGGTAGGCGCCTATGAACATGACCGTGTCCCTGAGGCTCTATGTCCCCCGGGCCCTGCACTTGAGCAGCTGTGGGGGGCTTACCATCATGGGTCCTTTGTTGTTCTCTCGGTACTTATTCTGCAGGAAGATGTAGGTGGCCAGAGCCCCCATGGAGTACAGAAAGGCAAACACAGCCACGGTGACAAAGAATTCAGCCGACGAGGAGTAGTCCCCCACCAGGAAGATTTTCTCCTTGTCCCCTCGGCAGGTGGGTGCGTCAAAGTACACTTGGTGCAGCCTGTGGAGAGACATGGCAGGTGTGGTCCAGACCCTAGGAACATGCCCCCCCGCCAATCAATAGTTCCCCAGATTCTGACAAGTTTCCTGGAAGAAAGAGGAGGAAATAACCCTTCATAGAGCACCTACTGTATACCAGTCACATTTTATGGATTGTTCACAGCATCCTGGGGAAATAGCTCTTAATCAATCCTTACTCTAACCCAGGAACTTTGACCTCTTGGTTATTTGTAGAACATCTGAGGCACCCTCCCACCCCAGGATCTTTGCACTGGAATGCCCTTCTCCTAGATATTACTCCCGTCATGTCCTTCAAGTTTTGCTCAATTGTCACTTCAGGGAGGCCTTCCCAGATCTCCGTATTAAAATCAAATGGAACCATTCCCTCCCAGTGCTCCTTAGCCCCCTTTCTAGCTCCATTTTTCTCTATGGCAGTGATACCCCATGCATCTGACATATCATGTGTTTTATGTTTTTCCTGGATTTCCCCCATACTTCAAAGAGGTCTGGGTTTTTTCCTTTGTTGTGTTCACTGCTGTATTCCTAAGACCTGGAACAGTGCTGCCACACAGTAGGTGCTCAGTGCATGTTCATCCAATGAAATGTACAGAGGCTCAGAGAAGTGCATTAACTTGCCTAAAGACACACAGCTGGGGAGAGAATGGCACAGTTGGGCTCTGAACACTGTGTTTCCCCCTACATCATGTTGACTTTTCTCACTACCTCACTTCAGGTCCCAAAGAGAAAAGAAATGTATGCTTAGCAGAGGAGAGCACAGAGACTACAAAACAAAAGACAGACGGACAGACAGACAGGAGGGTAGAAGGGATCCTGGAGCACACAGAACACATGTACGAATGTGAGGTGGAGAGGTGCAGATTGGGAAGGTGTCCTGGGACTAAGGCCTTTCCTGCGGTGTAACTGAGGTCATAGGGAGAAAATGCGTGTAGGGAGAAGGTCTTAGGTGGAGTCCCAGAGGTCTAGCCTCAGACTTGGGGGGCAGGATCCTGAGACAGAGCAAATGTTGCTAGTCCCCTTGTGTAGCAAAGGTCCTGAGGGAGGGAGCTTACACTTATTGATTGATCACCTGCAAGGCACTTTAGATAACTGCCTCACTTAATGACCCTCTCCCTAAATCCTCTAAATCAGGGATTAGTACACCCATTCAACAGATGAACAGAGGCTCAGCAAGGTTGTGTTAAGTTGCCCAAGGTTGTAGAGCTGCTAAAGGACAGAGCTAAGACTTGAATCTGGGTAAGTTTCTGGATTTCTAGTGGGCCAGGTTGGGAGAGATGGTGTCTTGTGGGAAATAGGGGGCCCTTGGGAGGTTATCAGGGCAGTGGGGGATTCAGCCAGGGGGACCATGGCGAAGACTTTTTTTCCCCTCGAAACTTGTGGGTAAAAGGCAGGTCTTCAGGACTGGAGGTCCTAGGTGAGGGAGCTACTAGAGAGTGGAGGTTTCTGTGGCCTTCTGGATTCCCAAAGGAATCCCAGCAGTATCCCAGGCTGCTAGTTCCTCCCCCTCCCCCAAACTCTGTTTCCTGTCTTCTGTGAACCAGTGGATCCCTGCTTCCCACTGCCCCTCAGGCCATGCCTCCCCTGGTGCTTCTTTTTCTTTCAACCATTGCTCAGGGTCTGTCCTGGATTTTCCTCTTTACACTCTTCCCTCTAACCCTGGGTGATCCCCTGAGCCTGCATTTATCCTTAGTGCTCAAAAATGCCCAATTTCCAACTCAAGCCCTGACCTCTTTCCTGAGTCCCTTAAACTTTTTTTATTTTCTTTATTTTAACAAGCCCTCGTGGCACACTTATTGTGTGCCCAGCACCGTGCTAAGCACTTTGCAAGTATTAACTCAGTCACTATTCATCATAATCTTAGAAGGGATATTATCGGACCCTTCTGCAGATGAGTAAATGGAGACCTGGAGCACTTAATGTGATTTGTCCAAGTAGTGGAGGAGCCTCAGAAGCCTCTACTGAGGGGCACCTGGGTGGCTCAGTGGGTTAAAGCCTCTGCCTTCGGCTCAGGTCATGATCCCAGGGTCCTGGGATCAAGCCCCATATCGGGCTCTCTGCTCGGTGGGGAGCCTGCTTCCCTTCTTCTCTCTCTGCCTGCCTCTCTGCCTGCTTATGATCTCTGTCTGTCAAATAAATAAATAAAATCTTTTTAAAAAAAGATTTTATTTATTTATTTATTTGACAGAGAGAGAGATCACAAGCAGGCAGAGAGGCAGGCAGAGAGAGAGAGAAGGAAGCAGGCTCCCGGCTGAGCAGAGAGCCCGATGCGCGGCTCGATCCCAGGACCCTGCGATCATGACCTGAGCCGAAGGCAGTGGCTTAACCCACTGAGCCACTCAGGCGCCCCAATAAATAAAATCTTAAAAAAAAAGAAGCCTCTACTGAAATTGTGTCTGTGGGTCTCTGTCTCCCCACTCCCCAGGAGGTAAGCATCATTGCGAGGGCAATGACCTTGCCTGCTTGTGCTTGTCCTCATGTTCCTAGCACCTGGCACACAGTATGAGCTCAGTGAATATCAGAATTGCTTAACTGGGTTTAATCATTCCCTATAGCTAATCAGACCCCCTCATTATTCTCTGTGATAAAACGCTGCATGAGGATCCCCTCTTTGAATTTCTCCCAGTCTGCAATCATCCTTTTTATCAATTTATTTGTTAACAAATGTTGGCTCCCAGAGGGAGCTTGGTCTGTTTTTTTTCTTTCCTTGTTATGTCCCCAGCATGTTGAGCAGAAACTGGCATACAGTAGGTTCTCTAAAAAATTGTGTATGGAATGAATGAATGAATGGGAATTAAATAATATTGGCTGACATTAATTGAGCAACTAGTGCTTTAAGGCTATTTATCCATATACACTTCTACTTTTGAATCTTGTTTATTGCCAGTCTTCTGCCCCTCCCCATTCACTAGAACACAGCCAGAGGGCACCAGCCAATGCCTGTCTTGCTCACCAGATGTCCTAGATGTCCAGAGCAGGGCCAGGCGTAAGGTAGGGACTCGGTGCATGTGCGGTGACCTGACCCACTATGGTCTCCTGAGGTGAGGGCTGAACAGGAGCCACTGCGGAGGCAGTATTGGCCAGTCCTACCCCAACCCCCACCATCTCCCCTGGGATCCCTGGGGTGGGCTAGGGTTGGGGGGCGCACCTGAAGGGGTACTCGAATTCAACCTCGATGCTGAGGTCACTCTCTGACTTGTTGGCACACTCCACGCTCAGCCGGAGCTCCCCGGTGTAACTGCCGCATGTGGCAAAGGCGAAGATAGCAAAGACCTTGGGCAGCAGGGATGGGGATGGTCATGGTGAGCCTGTGTACACGTGGGATGGGATGCCCTCCTCTGGACAGATCAGGGCCCAGCACAAGCAGCAGCAGATGGACCAGTCCCCACCCCCACCCCCTAATCAGGGCTCATCGGCTCCAAGGACAAGCTGATTACAGGGGTGTGGCTGTCTCTTCCAGTCTTTCTCTCAATGTCTCTCTCAGTCTCTATCTCTCGATGTTATGATCCCCCTCCTTCTCTCTTCTGTCTCAGTCTCTTTATTCCTCTATGTATTTCTGCCTGTCTCTGTTGTTCTCTGTGTCTCTGTTTCTCTTGGTATTTGTTTCTCTGTCTTTCTCAGATGTTTCTCTGTCTCTGTATCTCTGTTTCTCTCTCTGCCTCTACCTCTCTTGTATCCATGTAGGTCTCTTTCTGTCTCTTTTTCTCTGGCTCCATCCATGTAAATGTATGTCTCTCCCTGTGTGTATTTCCATCCTTGGTCTGCTTGTCTCCATCTCCCTGCTCTGTCTCTGACTCAGTCTCTGTATCATGATCTCTTTGTCTCTCTTGTGCATCTCTTTTTCTGTGTATCAGTTTCTCCTTTCCTTGCTCCCCTGAGTATCTCTCTTTTTCTGTTTCTGTCTCTCCCCCATCCCATTTTTTCTGCTACTCTTCCTGTATCTATTCCTCTTCTCATCTCTGTTCTCTATGCATCTCTGTCTCCCTTTTTCTTTGTCTCTTTCTCCTTGTCTCCATTCTCTCTCTCTCTCTCATCTCTCTCTGTTTTCTTCTTGGTATTTCCATTTCTGTTTCCATCCTTCCCTGTCTCTCATTCTGTCTCTGGATTTCTCTGGCTTTCCATCTTTTCTGCAGCAACCAGTTTCACACTCCACCTCCCCTGCCCCTCTCTCATCTCAAGGGAGGAGGTAAGACGTCACATTCTTCCACTTCACAATGGGGGTACCCTTGATCTTACATGACGTCACATCACAGCCCCTCTATTCACTGACCCCAGCCCCCAGGACCTCACCAATTCTTCCAACCTCTTCCACCCGCACCCATCCATCCATTCCTTGCTCCCCACCCCTACTCTTCCAGAGCCCACCACCTCCTTCTCTCTCCCAGTGGCCCAGACCACACTCACCCATTGCAGCACCTTCACGAAGCCAAGGGGCTCCTTGACCACCCGGAACTGACCCCCGGCCACCAGCTGAGGAGAGAAATGGTGGGGAGGGGGTAGGATTGTTGGGAATGGAAAGGGAGGTGAGAGGCAAGTCCACCAGGCAATGACCCCTGGGACTAGGGCATGTGACCTCCAGGAGTGAGTGATATTGGGAGAGAAGGGGTGAGAAGGAGAAAGTGACACTTCAGGGAAAGTGTGAGCACAGGGTCTCCGAGAGAAGATCCTTGGGGTTCAGGACTGGAGGGGAGGTCTGGGGAGATGGTGAGGTTGATGGCAGAGGGTTGTTGGGGTGAGGAAGATGGGGATGGGGTTGGTACTAATTAAGGAAGGGGAGAAGGTCTGAAACAGTAAAGGTGAGTCAGATGGTGAAGGGGATCAGGTGGAGAGAGTGAGGAAGGAGTTGGGGTTCATTAGGGTGGGGGAGGGGGTCTTGGGTGGTGAAGGTGAGTCATAACAGGGAAGGAGTCAGGTTGGCTAGGGTGGGGGAGGGGTCTGCAGCGGTAAAGGTGAGTCAGATGGTGGTGGTGGGGGTCTGAAATGATGAGGGTGGGAGGGGTTGGTACTGGTTAGAGATGGGTGAGGTTCTGAGGTGGTGAAGAAGTGTGAGATGGCAGGGAGGGTCTGGGCTGAGTAAGGTGGGGGAGGGCTGGGACATGGCTTCACTGGATATGTACTGGGGGAGGGGAGACTAGGGGTTTTGGAGAGGCAACGTCGCATCGTCCCCCTTGATCTGCTCTGGGGGAAAGGGTGGTCATCTACTGGGGTATCTTCCCTGGAGGGGCAGGTGTCAGCCCTCTCCCCCCCCACGCCTTCTGTCGCTCTATTTCCTAGCTCATCTATGAGCAACCCCCATCTTCCTTCCACTGTTCCTCCTCTTCCCGTCCCCGTTACCCCTACTCTAGCCCCAAGACCCCTCTTCCTCTCCTCACGGTTGCCGGTAAGGAACCGGGCTTCTGGCGGACCCCGCTGCTGCAGTGAGGACGGCCCTCGCTGCGGCAAAGGGCGCGCTCCTTTTCTCCACCTCCCTCTTCCTCCCTCGCCTGCCGTAGACCCCAGCCCCTGTGCTGGGGACCGACTGTCCGCTGCCAGGACCCTGGCCACCACCACTCGGAGTTGCCTGATTCGCGGCGATCCGGGCGGGGAGGCCGGGCAGCGGCGGGCTCTGTCCTCGGTGCTGGAACACGTACCTGATTCACCACGTCCATGTCTGCCAGCAGCAGCATCAGCAATGCGGGGGGCGGGAGGCGCCTGCTAACAAGGGCGGGCGCGGGGCGCGGCGGGGGCGGCGCGCAATCGTCGGAACAGCCCAGGCGGCCACGGCTCCGCCCCTCGCGCCCCCGCCCCACTCTCGGCGCGCGCCTGCACACAGCGGGCCGAACCTAAATCTCGCCAGCCGCCATTCCAGCCCTAGAGCTGGAGTCGCGAGAGCGCTCAGGGAGGATCGGTGTCTCGAAAAACACAGCCAGAGGTCTGGGGAGTGGAGGACCATTCGGTCCTACAGTAAAATGTTTTTGTCAGGCCCTTTACGGAGTTTGTTGAGTGTGTTCTTACAATAGCCCTATGTGGTAGGGACCATTAGCCCTGTTTTTTACAGATGAGGAAGATGAGTCCCCGGAGAGGTGTAGCTGCTTGCACAAGGTCGCCCCACTAGTATTTGGCAGTGCCCAAAGTCTCAGCGATTTCAGCGTAGTTCAAGTCTTAAAAACCCTCTCTCCTCCTCCAACCATCTCCCCTATTTCTCTATCCTTTTAGTCAAAATTTTGCTTGCTCCAACTCTACCCTTTACATCCTGTTTATTCCTCAGCTCTCTTTTAATCAGACTATCCCTCCTTCATGCTACTAAAACTAGGCCCACAAGGTCAACGGCGATTGCCATGTTGCAAAATCCAGTGGGTAAATACGATGAGAGTTTAAGATGTTCAACCTTGTTTATGCTAAAAGAAATGCCTATAAAAGCTACTAAGATCCTGTTTTTCATCTTTGAGGGTGGTGAATATAAAAAAGTTTGCTTAAGCTCAATATTGGCAGGTTGGCCAGAAACAGGCATTCCCATAAATTACCAGTGGAAGTTAGATTGGAATAGCCTATGTAGAGGGCAATTTGGGAGAATTCGGCAAACTAACAAATCCATATACTGATCGGCTCAGCATTTATACTTCTAGGAACTTATCTGACAGATTCATACATGTGCTAAAAGTTGTATGTATAAGATGATTCACTGCAGTGCTGTTTATAATATGACTCCCTAAGCACTCCTTAATAGTGACCCATTTAAGCAAAATCTTATACATCCACAAAATGGAGTACTATGCAACTGTCATTAGTACTAATATGGAGCCTTGTAGGGGCACCTGGGTGGCTCAGTCAATTAAGCAGCTGCCTTTGGCTCAGGTCATGATCCCAGGGTCCTGGGGTCGAGCCCTGCATCAGGCTCCCTCCTGGTCAGGGAGTCTTCTTCTTACTTAACTATCTTGGTGATCATTCCAAGGGTCCATATCAATATTTTTAAAAAAGATTTTATTTATTTATTTGACACACACACACATAGAGAGACAGAGGGAACACAAGCGGAGGGAGCAGCAGGTAGAGGGAAAAGCAGGCTCCCCACAGAGCAAGGAGCCCAACATGGGACTCAATCCCGGGACTCTGGGATCATGACCCGAGCCAAAGACAGATGCCCAACGGACTGAGCCACCCAGGTGTCCCCCTTTAGAATTTTTAAAAAGTATATGTGTTTATTTAATCTCTACCCTCCACTGGGGCTCAAACTCACAACCCCGAGTTCAAGAGTCACATGCTCGGGCGCCTGGGTGGCTCAGTGGTTAAGCCGCTGCCTTCGGCTCAGGTCATGATCTCAGGGTCCTGGGATCGAGTCCAGCATCGGGCTCTCTGCTCAGCGTGGAGCCTGCTTCTCTCTCTCTCTCTGCCTGCCTCTCCATCTACTTGTGATTTCTCTCTGTCAAATAAATAAATAAAATCTTAAAAAAAAAAAAAGAGTCACATGCTCATCTGACTGAGCCAGCCAGGTGCCCCATGTACCTTTTGAATTTTGAACCATCTGGATGTATACCTACTTTTTAAAAGCATCCCCATGTACACACACTCGAATTCACACAAATATGTAATGGATACCTCGCTGTTGGTGCCTTTTTGGCAAAAGAGCTTGGGTTTCAGCAATTACTTGCATTTGAATCCCACTTTAATATTTATTCCTGTGTGACTTCAGACATGTAAAATAGTTTTAACATGGTACCTACAGGGTTGCTGCACTGATTAAACAAGATAATCACTGTTATGCGCTCAGCCCGGGGCCAAATAAATGGTTCATTCTACTTCCTACACAGCTCTGGAATCCACTAATTTCTCACCATCTTCTCTGCCACCTCCCCTGGCTACGGCAACCATGGTTCCTGCCAATTTTAGCATCTCCAGTCTCTTCCCCCTCCCTTCTGTTTTCAGCACAGCCGTCAGAGCATCCATCTAAAATGCTGTTAACTATGTCACCACCCTGCTCAAATCTCTCCCATGGCTCCCCACTGCTTTTAGGAAAACTCTTGCTCTGAGAACTGGGATGAAACCCTGGGTCGGAACCTCCCTCGCAGTGGCCCCATCCAGGACATTTCCCAGCACTGCCTCTGATTCCTTCAGAGTGGGGCTGAATGCCACCTTGGACAAGTCCCGTGGCTTGTCTAAGCCAGCTCAGTTTGGCCTGAGGGAAACCCAGAACAGTGCCTGGCATAAAGTAAATGCCTGATAAAACTTCACTTGATTAATGAGACCCCCAAAGGCTGGTTGATGACTACAGGCAGGGCAAGAAGCAGAAAGAGGAGCGCTGGGATCTGTGCGGGACAGTGGGGTACTCTTAGGTGGTCTCAGGAAAACCAGGTGGGCCCTGAGTGGGTTCCCGCAGGCTGAAGGCGTCACCCTTTGCTGTCACCCATGTCTTCTGTCAACGGACTTAGATTTTCTCTTTCTTAGGCAGAAGGTAGAAAGCAGGAGACAGGGTAATCCCAATTTAGCTTCCCAGAAATTCCTGATGCTGTCAGAGGACCCCTCTGCCTGACGTATTACATACCAGGCTAAATCCAACTTCCAGGCCTTTCTACTGGCAGGACTCTACTCTGAGTATTCTTATCCATTTCATCCCATCTGTTCTTCCTCAGGCTGACCTGACTGGCCCCTTGTGGAATCTTTGACTTTCGCCCACTCCTCATCCAAGCCTCCACACATCCTCTCTCCTCCTTCCTCCATCTCTGTCCGGTCCCCTTCCCCTCCCCCACCACCTCCACTCTGTCTCCAGCTTTTTTTGGCTGCTGTTTCTTCCTCCTCCTCCTCCCTCCTTCCCTAACGCTGAATAATCAGGCCTGGCTGTCCTGGTTTCTGGAAATATTCGTGTGTGGGCAGTGGCTCAGGGCTGAAGCAGGGGATGGATGCCTGGGGGGCGCTGGGCAGCCCCAGACCCCCAGTGCAAAGATACCGAAATCCAGGGCTGTGGTCCATGCCTGTCTTCCTTTGGGGAAGGGAGAGCAGGTTTATTGAGCAGGGGAGGAGGGGTGGGAATTCAGAGGGCATGGACACAGGCCATTTCGTCTCCAAGGTCCTCCTCATCGAAGCGAGAGAGGATAGATTCCTCATCACTATACAGTGAGCTGGTCCCCTGTGCCAGCAGGTCACTGGCAGCACTGTCCATCTCGTCCAGTGTCAGGCGACAGGCATCTGCAATCTCCTGCTTGGCCAGGGCCACAAAGCGTGGGTCTCGGGCGAAGAGGCCCAGGCCCTCGGAGATGAGCACCTGGGGGCACAGATGGGATCAGAGTCAGCAGAGGGCCCAACATGGAATCAAAGCAATGTGCACAGAGGGTCAGTGTAGGTAGATGATGCATCATCCGTGAAAGTGTGCAGGGAAGTCACTGGGGACAGTCGTGCATACATCATGCTAAGCAGAAGTTGCAGAGCAAAGGGATAGATAATCACACACACAGTGCAGAGACCGGGGGTTGGGGGGGATGCCCTCTTCCCTCCTTCCCAAGCTCCCACTTCCTCCCCTTTTCCCCCATCCCCCTTGCCCAGGTCCCTTCTCTACTCACAGCCTCCACCAGGCTGTCAGCACTGCCCCTCTTGCCATGGCTGGAGTCTGAGTGGGTTCCAGGCACGGGCAGACAGGTGAAGGTGCGCAGCGGACCACTGGATTTGTGGAGGTATCCCTCCCCTGCTGCGCCCTCCTCCACCAACAAGAGTGGGGCATAGAGGAGCCGACTCCGTTGCGGAGGGGTTGCCCAGGAGCCCTGGACCAGAATAAACATCAGGGGGCTCAGGACTGATGGGTGGGATATGAGGATCTAGGACTCACCCCTGTACCTACCTCTTATCACTGCCCACCACTCCCCAAGCACAACTGGAGGCAAACTGAATACGAATAAACCAGACTTGAGTTTATTCAGGAGCATAAAAGACCTGGGTATAAATCTGAGCTCTGCCACTTACTGGCTGTGTGATCTTGGGTAAGCCTCTCCGGGCCTCAGTTTCCTCATCTGTAAACTAGGACTAACAACAGTACCTATCTCACAGGTACAGTGAGGCTTTTGTGAATTCTTTTTTTTTTGGGGGGTGGGCAGCAAAGCTTATTGAGCTCCCAAAGAGTGAGGGGTCCTGAGAGGGTTGCTTCCCCCAACCCTTTTTTTGCTTTTGTGAATTCATATGTGCCTCATTCTTCAGAAGACATGTGGTGTGTTTGATAAATTCAGCCTAGGCTAACTCTACCCCTCCAGACCTCAGTACCCCATTCCCCACCTCACCTGTGCCCTGCTGGTGAGGGGTAGCCCACGATGATAGGTGCCTGGGATGGGTAAATCTTCACAACCACCCTGGCGCCTCAGACACTGGATAGTGAAGGAAGGCTTCCGAGCTGGGGGTGGGGGGAGGCACAGCGTGGGAAAGGGCGGGGGAGCAAAGAAGAATGTCAGTGCCACCCACCCCAGCCCTCTGCCCTGCTGGCTCTTGGTAGGGGGACTAGGATCCATGCCTGCTCTCACCTGCAGGTGTGGGGGGCAGCAGACGGCGGCGTGGTACGTTGTGCCCGTCCAGGTATCTCTGGGGTCTGTGGGGTGGCAAAATGATGGGGCGTGGAGGAGTCCCTGCCTGCTCGTTTAGGTAGGAGAGCCTGAGCGGGAGAGAGGGCTGAGGATGAGCTCAGGCCTGCGCATGGGCAGTGAGGTCCCATTAGTCCTGCCCTCCTGCATCGACTCATGGGGTCGTCCTACATGTCGTGGCCAGAGTCCTTGGTGGGGACTTCCTCTTCCTTGTCCTGATTCTCCCGCTCTTCATTTCCTTTGAGCTGAGAACTTCCTTCTTCTGGAATGGTGAAAATAAAGCCTCCAGAGCTTCTCCTGGGGAAAGTGAAGCAAGTTAGACAAACCAGATCCCCTCCAACCACAATCCTCCTAGTATGTGGCCCTGGGCTCCTGGTTCCTTCTTGTTCCATGCTCCATTCCCTACAGAAACACTGGGCTTTTAGGTTTTTTTTTCCAATTGGGAAAACTCACATAACATAAAATTAACCTGTCATCATTTTATTTTATTTATTTATTTATTTATTTATATGAGAGCAAGAGAGAGAGAGAGAGAGACTGGAAGAGGAGCAGTGGGAGAGGGAGAGAGAGAATCCCAAGCAGATTCCATGCTGAGTGCAGAGCCCCAGTTGGGGCTGTATCTTGTGACCCCAAGATCATGATCTGAACACAGATCAAGAGTTGGATGCTTAACTGACTGAGCCACCCAGGCGTCCCAACCTGCCATCATCTTAAAATGAATGTGGGCTTTTCTTTTAATAGATGTTTCTCATGGGAAGGACCCAACATTTAAAAAAAAATCAAAGTTGGCCTGTTGAAGAGACACCTTCAACACAGGAACTGGGAGTGTGTTGGGGGAGGTGAGGAGGAGGCTATAAAAGCTAGGTGTGACTTCATTATGTTCTTTCATTATTTCTGGGAGGTAAGTGCTGTTATCATCCACCTTTTACAGGTGACAAGATTGAGGACCATGAAAACTAAGTGACTAGCCCAAGATCACTTAGCAAATGGCAGAACCAGGATTTGAACTTAAACTCACTTAGTTCCATGTTACGTGCTTTTTGTATCAAACTTTTGCATTGCCTTTCTTTTATGAATCTCTTATTACCCTCTGTTCCCATCTGAGCCCTTAAATCCCTTCCATCTGTCCTAAATTTCCATTCAAAGGCCCCCTTGCTCCTGAGTTGCCCCCATGTAGTGGCTATCCCTGCCTTCCCTTACAACATCCCACCAGACCCTTGACCATACCTGTGGCCATGGGATCCAGCCTGGGGTCCACTGGGCTGTCTGGAATTGGGAGCCCCCCCATCGTCATCACTGGGTCCAAGGGAGAGTGAATCTGGAGGTCTGTCCCCAACAGGTAGAGACACAGAAATCATGGAGCTCCGGCGAGATGGGGGCTGGGAGCCCATCGGGGCCTGTGGAAGTCACAGGATTGAATGTTGCCATTCACGTTACATCTAAGTCACTTGGTCAGTGACACAAGTCACTTGAAGTTTATTCCCAGTGACCTCCCTAAGGGTTAAATCTGGGTTTCACCTTCCAACAGGGGATGTTAGGTATCAAATAAACGTTTGCCTGTTGTAGGGAGTCTTCTCAGGGGGCCTCGTCCCCAAAGGCTGTGTCCAAATTACATAAGGAATTAAGGGAGTGTTTTTTACAATCAAATTCCCTAGAGGAGTGAAAACTTGCCCTCACTTTATAAATTTCCGGGTTCTTCTCATCTTCCTCCTCCTCTCTCTCCTGTCCCTCTTCCTCCTCATCTGTGTCACAGGTGAGGGCCTGCCTGATCTCAGGACCCAAGTCCTGTAGGCTCCTCAGACCAGCCTGTGAGGGTAGAAACATAGGGAAGCAAGGTAGCTCAGGGTCTAAACTCCCCCATTCATGAGCCTGCTTCCCATGCAGGAGTGTGGGGTGGGGTAAGGGGTCCCTCAGCCACCCCTGACCCTCTGTAAGTCCTGGGACCTCTGTTTCCTTGTCTGTGACATGGGTTCCACAAGACCAAGAGGGCAGGCAGCCTCAGCCATGGTGCTCCCACATACCCCACCCCACCCAGTCCCCTCTCTGAAGACCTGAAGGGCAGAGGAGGTACTTGAGGGGGCCTCACTCCCTAGTAGCCCCTTTTCTTTCCTCCGCCTGAATTTGCGGAAATAGTCCTGGATCAGAAATGTGGCGTAGAATTTGCCCACGGTGACCTCATCCTCTGGGGGCAAGGGAGAAGAGGCAAGGTCACACACGGGTCCTCTGTTCCCCTACCCACAGCATAGACTCCCTTTGGCCCCCACCCCCATCCAATGCTAGTTTCGCGATGGTGAGTAATCATTTGACATTTGGGTGGGCTCATGGAATTGGGGTGGAGCTAGCTCACCGTCAGGAGGGGGGATGACCTCATCTAGCAGCTTCTGCTTTATCCGCTTCCAGATCTTTTTGATGACAATCCGCAGCTCCTGATTGGCTTGTTCCAGGTTCCCTGCATCAGGAGAGAATATGGGGCATGAGCCAATAGGAGGAGCCCTTCGCAGCCACTCCTTCCCTGTTGGAAGGGGCTTCACAAGCTTCTACCGCAGTCACACACCACCCCCATTGAACAGGTGGTAAAGCAGGGCAGGAGGAGCCATAGTCACTTATTTTGAGGTTCTGAGCCAGGAGCCAGGCCCATCACTCAATGAGATTGATCCCTGCACCTCCCCCAGAGGCCCTCCTGCTCCTGCCTCTTCCCCATCCCTCCCATGCACCTTCTGTCTTGATCTTCAAGGATGTCCGAACCAGGGCAAAGAGTGTGGCATTGAATGTCACTGTCCCATCTGAGTTGAGGGGCATGTTCATCGCCACAAGTCTCTACACACCAGGGACATGGAACCCACTTTAATCAAATGCCAGGGATGAAGGCATTGGATACCCAGGGGCAGAAACCTTTGAAGATAAAACCAAACACACCCTCCCCACCCAAGACAGGGTCCCTCCCCACCCCTGCGGTGGGTGGACAGCCCTTTCAGAGGTGGGGGGGTGGGCAGGTGCACAGACCTTGCAGGCCACTCGGTGTGGGCACAGCTTCCCAAATCCCAAGGGGGGCTGGATGCGTCTCAGCAGAGCAACCACATCTAGGTGCTTGATGCGGCCCCTGGGACAAGTTGGGGTGGGTGGGGGGCACCGCTGGATTGGAGATACCTCTATCTCTTTCTGAAGATTCCACCAGCTCATCTCTACCAACTTCCCCCACCCCCAACAACCCAGAGCTTGCCAGGGAAGAATCTGAGGGCAGTTGGGGAAGGCAGAGGACAGAGGCAGTGGGAACCTTGGGGCATCTATTGACTAGGTAATGGGTAATGGATAACAGGTCAGAGGTTCTGGGGCTGGGGGACTAGGTGGGACAGGGCACTGTCCCCTGCAATCCCAGTTATGTGGTTATAGACCATACTTGGCTCCAGGGTCATATTCAGACCAGATCCTCTTGAATTCATCAAGGTGATGGGGGCCCAAGATGGACCAGTCTCTGGTTAGATAATCAAAGTTATCCATGATGACAGCCACAAAGAGATTTATGATCTGTGGGCCAGTGAACAGTGAGGGTTAGGTGAAGGGCTAAGCTGGGTGTGGGGGGTTGGTGGGACGCTGAGGTAAACTTATGGTTACTGGGTCACTAGTCCCTGGTTGATCTTATCAGACCAGCCCTTTCACCCCCTCTGAAGATCTGGGCTCCCCACCTTGTCCCCAAACCTTTCAGGGCCAGCCCCCATGGCAGTGGTGGTGGTTGTGGGGAAACAGTCCTCACCAGGAAGGCGCAGAGCATGAAGAAGCTAATAAAATAGGCGATGGCAAAATTGCTACCACAGGTAAACTCCTCGCCAGGGCTGACATCAGACTCAGGGTCACACCGACTCCCGGGAAGGCTGGCAAGCATTATCTCCTGCCATGCCTCACCAGTGGCGCACCTGGAGGTCATACAGTGGGGCCATTTTGGAGGGGAGGCTATGAAATCATCACAAGTGGCACTGTAGGGGACTGGAAGGTAAGAAGATGACCCACTTCATGCCAGGGGTTATATCTGGCACAGATAAAATTCCATAAAGCATTTCAATATTTTAAAAGCTGGTGTGGCCATGATGATGACAGTCATGTTCATCAGGTATCCCCATGTTGATCCCGATGCTACTGATGGGGCACTGAGGCCTAAGAAGTGGATACACCTTACAGCCAGAAAAAGAATGGTCAAGGCTAGATTATTACACAAGACTCTTCAGATCACAGCCATAAAAGGTCTCAGGCAAAATGAATCCCCATGCTGCCCTGTTATTTCCACAGCTCAGACAGTCTGGAGCCCAGACAGGGTGTGTGGGCACCCAAGGACATGCTGGGGACCAAGATGGCAGTGGAGGAGGCATGGATGTCACCTGAACAAAAGCAGCACGGCCTGTGGAAAGGTCTGGAAATTGTTGTTTCGGTTGATCTGTGTGCCATCCTGAAGAGCCACCTTGCCAAACATCTGTGGGTGCACAGGGCATGTGTCAGAGTGGAAAACCCATGCCCCTACAGGTTGTCACCCATTTCATACCTTCCAGTACTCAAAAGAGTACTAGATCAAAAGAGTCTCACAGATGTGTAGGCACTGCTGATCCCATTTCACAGATGTGTGGACTGACTCAGTGTCATCCAGCTTGTCTTTCAACCCACCACCCCCACTGTGGGTGAATTCCTACCCATAGTGCCTAAGGGATGCTCCCTGGGTTCCCCACTTGCCTGCATCCCAATGACTGCATAAATGAAGAATATCATTGCGATGAGAAGAGCCACATAGGGCAAGGCCTATGGGATTGGGGAGGAGGGTAGATATTCAGGTCCAGGCAGAGAACTATAAGCCCCAGAATGCACTGCTCCCTCAAGCCTGGGCCTACCAAGAGATGTGTCCCATTCCCAAAGTGCCCATGACTATCAATGTGTCCCAAATGTGGACACAGTATTAAATACAATAGAATAAGGTCAGTGAGACCAAGGCATGTTGGGAATTGGGAGGCCTAGAAAAACAGAGAAAACCAGAAATGGTAAATTACAGATGGGTATGGCACACTGGGAAATGTAGTTCTTGGGGTGGTAAAAGGACAGGCTGAGAAGTGTGAGATGAGGGTGAGGGGTGGTCAAAGGGACGGGGAGTTACCTGGAAGGACTTGATGAATGTCCAGAGCAATGTGCGGATTCCTTCACCTTTACTGAGAAGCTTGACTAGCCGCATGACTCGGAAGAGGCGGAAGAAAGTGATAGAAATGCGGGAACTGTCCTCAGAGCTCTGAGGTTGGGGGTGTAGGTAGGTATGATGAGTCTACATTTGCCCCAGCCACCTCCCTGTCTCATGCTTTGGCCCTCCCAGCCCCCAAGTCTCTCAGAACTCAGGCCCCAGGATATAGTCAGGGAGCATTTCTAAGGACTCTTAGGAAGAAAGGAAGGGAGGGTAGGTGTGGAAAGAAGCATAGAGTCCCTGCTGTGAGGTGGGGGCTACCTCGCCAAGGTGGCCACCATTCTGAAGGGAGAAATGGCCAAGACAGAGGTGACAGAGGAGAGGATGAGATCGCAGGCCCAAATGAACAAAGGGAGAAACAATGTAGCAGATATAGGGGATAATGGATGGTAAAGTCATTATTCAAAGGATGATGGAGAAGGTTATATGGTAGTGGATCAAGATGGTTGTGGGAAGAGTTGGCAGTGAGGGTGGAAGGGAAATGAGAGGGTACGGGAAATGATGGTGGAGAGCCAGTGGAGCCAATGGAGGAAATGATGACGCCAGTGGTTTCATGGAGATGATGGAGATTAGAGAACCAATGGAGGACC
Organism: Neogale vison; assembly: GCF_020171115.1. Classification (NCBI taxonomy): domain Eukaryota; kingdom Metazoa; phylum Chordata; class Mammalia; order Carnivora; family Mustelidae; genus Neogale; species Neogale vison. The sequence goes on along the minus strand of NC_058105.1, from coordinate 88,939,113 downwards.
CAATGGAGGAGACAGTGATGGAGACATGGAACCAGCAGCATTGTCAATAGAGGTGATAGAGCCAAGTAGTACCCAATGGAGGAGATGATGGAGCCCATCGTACAGTCAGTGATGATGACAGAGCCGTGAAATACCCAGTGTTGGAGACAGTGGAGTTGTTGGAGGAAATTCAGCCAATGAAGTAGTCAGAAGAAACGATGGAGCCAAAGCAGGAATTGGTGGAGATGATGGAGTCAATGGAGGTGGATGTAGAGGCAATGAAGGAAATAATAGAAATAACAGGAGAGTCGTTTTAGGAGATAGCAGATGGAATTGAATGGAATGGAATAAGGGACATAAAATAAGGAAATAAATGGAATAAGGGAGCTGGTAGGGGGGGCTTTGGCTAAACAGGGATTCAAGAGACATGGAGCTGGAATGAGGAGCACTGAGTCTTCAAGATTAGGGTGGAGGTAAGTTGAGAGGCCCTGGGGTTGAGGTGGGGGAAGGCTGGGTTTGTGGAAAGGCCAGTCCTTACGTTGACTTCAGTGACGGCAATGTCCACTATGCTGCCCACCACAATAAGAGCATCAAATGTGTTCCAGGCATCGGTAAAGTAATGCTGTAGGCAGGAAAAAAGCAGAGTCTTGTCTTCTCAGAGCTAGCAAGTTAGTATAGGGGTCCAGTGGTAGGTGATATTATGGAGGCAGGGCCCAGCTTGGACTACACGATAGGCCTTCATCTGGATCCCTCTCACTCCTTGATCTATGAGCCCTTGGTTGCTGCCCCCCGCAAGAGCTCTGCAATGAGTGCCACCCCAAGGAATTCACCCACTGCAGGTGAGTCTAGGGCTTGGGGGGGCACCTTGGGTTTGAAGGCGATGATTTTGAGCACCATCTCAACAGTGAAGAGGCCAGTGAAGACCATGTTGAGGATGTCCATGGCATAGTTAAAAGGAGCAGTCTGTTCATAGTGCTGGGAGAGAAAGCCAAGTGTGAGGACGGAGCCTGAGGCAGAGACCTCTCCACCCACAACCAAATATTTTCTGGCTTGGACTGAGGTGAGTCTGGAGATGTGATAGAACTAAGCTTTGGCTGAACTCCTCAAACTGTCGGTATCCCAATATAGATATTGGAAAGCCCAGTCTTGATTTCCTTGCAGCTACTTCTGACTAATGAGACAGAAACAGAAGTCTTCTGCTAGCTGGGCAGCTTCTGTGAAAACTATTTTTGCTTTCCAATAAAAGGCTCAAATGAGAAGAGCCCTTGGGTGCAGTCTTCCGTCCTTTTTCCTGCCTTGAATGTGGTTTTGATGCCTGGAGCCATGGCAGTTATCTTGTGACCATGAAGCAACAATCATGAGAATGAAAGCCAACTTGTTAAGAATGGAGGAAGAGAAAGACACTGGATACCTGATGAACAATTATCAAACAGCCTACCATATTTTGTTGACTCCAATATGCACATCTTTTCACATTTAGAATCTTTGAAAATGGGGTGCATTTCACAATCAATAGCAACTTACAGTGGCCATATGCATTTCCACCACATTCTTATATCTCTTAAGTCAGGATGCAACTTCCAATTATTGGCCTTAGATTTGAAGAAATGTGGCAAATATTTTTATAACTTAAGTCTCTTTCAGTTGGGGATTTGGTTGCTTGCAGCCTAAAGCATTCCTAATGGTTCCCAAGGGATTGTGTGGACAGAATAGGGTCATGTGTCTGGCAGGGTTCAGGGTGGGGAGCTCAGACCTGCATGGCTAGAGCAACCGTGTTGAGCAGGATGAGCAGGAACATGAGGTACTCGAAGGCAGCAGAGTTCACAGTGGCCCACACACGATACTGATGTGGGTTCTTGGGGATGTAGCGGCGGAGTGGCTGGGCCTTGAGGGCGTACTCCACACACTGGCGCTGCATACGGATGCAGGGCATGAGTGAGCAGTGGGATCCCAAGGCAAGAGGGTGGTGGGGAGGGGTTGGAGGCCATAAGGTGAGGGGTTAGAGGTCACCTGGTTCTTGTCCAGCTCACAGTTTTGGTATTCCTGCTCGCCCTGGGCACGGAAGGTGATGATGACAAAGCCCACAAAGATGTTCATCATGAAGAATGCAATGATGATGATGTAGACAATGAAGAACACTGAGATCTCCACATGGTAATTATAGATAGGACCCTTGTCCTCTGCATTTGCATCGATGGCCTTGTATAGTAGACTGGGGAGGGAACCAGTGGGAATGGGTGAGGGGATATCCCAGTCCCCTGAGACCTGTCCCCAGACACCTTATAACAGTGTTATAGAATCTACTGCTTGGCGCCCCAAAGACCCCAAATTCCCTGACTTAGCCACCTGGGACCTCCATGCATACCCCAAGCAACACCAGCTGGCTTCAAAGACCCCTAAATCCCTTGTCTCAGCCCTCCTGAGATCCAGTGGTCCCCATACAACCCTCTAGAGAAAGTCTCCACCCCAGTCCTTCAAGACCCCCAAATCCCTTAAGTTCCCATGGACCACTAAATTCACTTCTTCATTCACCTCAGATCCCCACTCACTTCCCCGGAACTCCCCCACAAGCTCCTGAAGATCTCTAAATCCGGTCCCATCAGCTTGAATTCCTTGCACCATCTTCCCAAAGATCTTCAACTAGAACCCCAAAGACTTACACAGCTCTCTGAAAACCACTGAATATCTAGCTCCATCTCTCTGAGACCTCCCCCCAGTGCCTTCCTCCAGACCCCTACCTGGTCCCCCTTAAATCCTACCCAGTCCTTTCTAGACTTCCTCAGAGACCTCTAGCCTTTCTGGAGACACCCCCATACCCAGTCCCCAAAGCACCCCCAGCAAACTTCTGGATGACCCCCACTCAGTCCTCTGATATGCTCACCAGTCCTCAGAAAACCCTATCCAGTCTCAAGAGACCTTTATCACATCCCAAGATACCTTTCCACCCATCCCCAAGGAGATCCCATTCTATAGACTCCTTCCCTCCTTCCCTGCCCATCCCTGGAGCCCTGCTCCTTACGCAGGCCAGCCTTCGAAGGTAGAGACAGTGAATAAGGCCATCATGGCTGAGAGGACATTGTCAAAGTTGAAATCACTGTTGACCCAGAGCCGCTCCCGGACCAGTGGTCGTGATACATCTCCATCAGGGTAGACCAGGAAGGAGCCCCTGTGGATGTTGCAGACAGGGTGGGTGGGTGAGCAGGGGTGGAGAGCTGGGGAAAGGGGCCTGGTGTCTCCAGCATGGAGTGGTGAGGCTGGATAACTTGAGTTCAAATCCTACCCCCCTGCATTTACTGGCTGGGTGATCTTAGGCGTTTAACCTCTCTGTGCTTCAGTTTTCCTCATCTGTAAAATAAGAATACTAACAACATATTTCCTGGCCTGATACAAGGATTAATCAAGTCATTCAATGAGAATAGTATCTCGCATATAGTTGGTACCATATATGTTAACTGTCATCTCCATTATCATCATTGTCATCTCCCAGGAAAAAAAAATACTAATAATCAACATTTCTCAGCGTGAAGGATATGTCAGGCCCTGTGCTCGGCTTTACATGTAGAAACTTTACGTTGTAATACACTCTCCTTGTAGTAACTCATTTACTCCTTACAGAAACCTGTGAGATCTGCATTGTTTTCATCCCCATTTTTCAGTTAAGGAAAATGGGACTCAGCAAGGTTAAGAAATGTACCCCCAAGTCTCATGAGATGAATTTGAACAAGGAATGCTTGACTTCAAAGCACATGCTTTTAATCACCACCCTCTACAGGAATCTCAAGATGGAAGCCTGGGACTTTGTGACAGTGGCCATGGGTGAGGGGAGTGTTTGGGGATTTCTGGGGGGTCCATAGTAGAATGTAGGTAACTCTGGAGAATGAGAAGAGGGGTTTGGGGGAGGTATTGAGGGTCTTTTAGGACTTGGCAAGACCTGAGGGCCTTTGCAGCTCTTGGGAAAGTTCTGGGGGTGTATTGTGGGGAATTGGGGGAGCTTGGGGGGACTTGATAAAAACTGAGGGAGTTTCTGCAGTTCTTGGGAGGAAGCTCCAAGGGTTCCAGGGGCCTGGGTGAGATCTAGGGGCCTCTTTAGCCTTTGGGAGGGGCCCCAAGCTCCACCAAGGGCAGGGTTTAGGGCACTCACTTGCACTCTTGGGGGGTGTGTTTGGCTTCATCAGTGCAACTGTAGAATTTCCCCTGTAGGGAGGATACTTGTCAGGCAGGTTTACCCCTTGATCCCCACCTTGACCTTCCAGTGTTTCCTCTTACCTTGAAGAGCTGCACGCCAATGCAGGCGAACATGAATTGCAGGAGCGTAGTCACAATCATGATGTTCCCAATGGTTCGGATAGCCACGAACACACACTGCACCACGTGCTGCAGGCACCCACACAGATGGTTCACAAGACTACAGGCCACAGCAGCCGGGGGGAGGGATTCTGGGAGTAGATGGGGCTCAGGGACTCAGGCTGGGGACGCCTGGTCATGGACCAGGGATATGTGGTCAGGGCCATGTGGGCACTGACTAGGAATAAGTATTTACCAGGAAGGGATATGGGGCCACATTTCAGGAACTTGGGTCAGAGAAATGTGGCCATGGGAGGAATTGTTAGTTACTTGTAAGGAATATTGGTCAGGCCACATGATCAGTGGTCTGGGGTGTGGTTTACATGTTGGGTCCAGGCTGTGTGGTTAGGCGTCTGTGCAAATAGTCAGTCTGATTGGAGATTGGGGCCCTAGGAGTGGGGCAGGACAAGGGTCCTGTGGGTTTGGGTGGGGCTGGGTTACCTTGAGTCCCTTGGCCCTGTTGATGGCTCGGAGAGGCCTCAGTACTCGGAGTACCCTCAGGATCTTCACCACTGAGATGGCACTGGAGCTGGGGAAGGGTCAGTCTTCAGGCCCTGGCCCAGGTTTGGCCTCTGCTCTGGGAGGAATGGAGTGGGCAGGGGATGCAGAGGGTCACTCACTGGATGCCAAAGGAGATGAGGGACACGCTGACCACCAGTAGATCCAACAGATTGAACCAGCTACGGCAGAAGGAACCTCGGTGCAGGAAGGCCCCAAACACTGTCATCTGCGGGAAGGGGAGGAGGACATCAGGGTAGACTTTGGGTGTGGGTATAGAGAGGGGAGGAGGGCATGGAAATGGGAGAGGTGGGCTGTGGGGGTGGGTACAGGATGGTTTGGGGCAACTGGGGTTAAGACTGGGGGCCTATTCATTACCTTTAATAGAATCTCCACGGTGAAAATGGAGGTGAAAGCATAATCAAAGTACCCCAGAATCTGGGAGTAGAGAAATAGGGGAAGCCACTGAGTCATGGCTTAGCAAAATCCTAGGGGTATGTGTATATGTGTGTGTGTGCACGTGCTTCCTGTAAGCTTTGCTGTCTCTCCCTCCTCCTCCCCTTCCCTCCCTCTCTTTTTCTGTCCTTCTTCTTATGCCCAGTATGACACCCCTGGGAGTGTTCCCCCAGCCCCCAGCCAATGGCTCACATGGTTGCGGAAGGAGTGAGCTCGGATGGGGTCCTCAGCGGCCAGGGACACACTGCTGAGGATGATGAACACCAGGATAAGGTTGGTGAAGATATGATGGTGAATGAGGGTGTGGCAGGCCTTCCTCAGCCTGGGGAGTGGGGAATAGGCTGCGGTGAGAACCCAGAACCGCAGAGTTGATTGGGAGAGCCCAAGGGAGACAGCTCAGCATCTTTTGCATTGGGCTGCACACCCTGCCAGAGCCTTGGCTGGTCCCTGGCCCTCCACCTGCCCCAGCCCCTGCTGCCTCAGCCCCTCATCCATTCCCAGCACTCACGGGTTAGTTTGACTGAGACAGAAGAAGGCACTGCCCTCAGGGATGGGTATCACCTTCTCCTTGGGTACAACTTCCTGCAGAAGTTCCACATGCCCTGCACCTCCTTCCTCCTCTTCTTCCTCTTCCTCCTCATCTTCCTCATCCTCCTCTTCTTCCTCCATGCCTGGTACCAGAAGAAGACCAAAAGACAGACAATTCATTGGAAAACGTATGTAAAGCCCCTAGAATAGTGGTTGTCACACGGCAAATTCTTCCCATGTGTCAGCTCCTCAGAGAAGGTCTTTTAGTTTGTTTTGTTCAGTTGGGTCTCCAGAACTTAGAACAGTGCCTGGAAATGTCTGTTGTATGAGCATCACCATCCTTGCCATCCAATACATGCTATTTTACAATAAGGGCTCTGAGAAGTTCTGCAATAAAACAAAAGTCTTTCTCTTCATTAATCTCAGCATCTCAAATGCTGCTGGCCACACACCAAGCCCACTACTTTTATCAGTTTATTAGTTTTTGATGTAGTGCTCAATGATGCATTTGTTGCGTGTAACACCCAGTGCTCATCCCATCATGTGCCCTCCTTAACGCCCATCACCCAGTTACCTCATCCCCCCACCCACCTCCTCTTCCACAACCCTCAATTTGTTTCACAGAGTCAATAATCTGTTATGGTTTATCTCCCTCTCTGATTTCTTCCCACTTAGTTTTCCTTCCCTTCCCTTATGATCTTCCGTGCTACTTCTTATGTTCTACCATATGATAATTGTCTTTCTCTGAGTGATTTATTTCACTTAGAATAATACCCTCCAGTTCCATCCATGTTGATGTAAATAGTAGGTAGTCATCCTTTCCGATCAAGCCCATCACTTTCAAGATGATTTCAGAAAAGTCTTCTCCTCAGACAGGAGGATCTAGGTGGTCAAGAGGTCTGCCCGGTGCTATCTCTAAGGTCCCACACCTCCTCCATTTGGCCCTGCCCACTTGCCTCTTTCTTCATTCTTTCTGCCCTCCTCTTCCTCATTTTTCCCACCAGGCACCTGGGGACAGAAAGATGGGGGTCACTGATGGTGGGGGAGACACTACAGAACCTAGACCTAGGGGAGGCATGGAAGGAACACAGTAGTGGAGAGATGCACAGGCAGAAAATGGGGGTTAAAACACACACACATAGACAGGTATTGGTGGTAATGGGAGGCGTAGACAGTGCCCAGGCTTCTAACTCACCAACACTCCATTTTCCTGTGGGAGAGCCCCCTCAGTGCTCTTCTCCCTGTGAGAGAAAAGGGGAGCAATTGCTAAGGATTGCAGCAGATAGACGAGGCTGAAGGGGTCCATGCAATCAGAACAGACCTTTCTGAGGTCCCATAGAACCTCCCTGCTTCTGCCCTCATCCCCACAGTCTGTTCTTTTCACAGCAGCCAAAAGGATCCTATTAAATCTTAAGTCTGGCACATTCTTCCTCTGCTCACACCTCTCCTGTAGCTCCCACTCACTCAGAGCAAAAACCAAAGTCCTCACTATGGCCCAGAATGCCCCCAATGGGGTCCCCCTTTCCCCCCATTTGAGCTCACCTCCTACCACTCTTTTCCTTGCTCACCTCACTCCAGACTCCCTGGTTTCCTTGGTGTTTTCTTAAATGTGCTGAATGTGCACCTCAGGACCTTTGCACTTACTGTCCCCTTGTCTGAAGCACTCTTCCCCCAGATATTTTCATGGCTCACTCTCTCCCTTCATTTGGGTGTCTGTTCAACTGTCACCTCTGTGTAAAGGCCTTCCTTGACCAAAATAGGGTCTAACCCTATAGCAAAATAGCAACTTTCATTTCTCTCTATTCTTTTTTTCCAAACTCTTTTTTTTCATTATATAACATTAACATATATTTAATTAAATTATGTTATATATTCATTTCTTTGTATTTTGCTTGCCTCCCCCAACTAGAATGTCATCTTTGTGAAAGCAAGGACTCTGTCTACCTTGACCCCTGTCATCTCCTCAGTGTCTAGAACATGGCCTGACACAAAGTGGGAGATCAAAGAATTCACATTGAATGAATGAGGACTGACAGGTTGGATCTGGGGATATGGGTGACCCCAGGGTGACCAGGGTGACCGAGGCATCTCTGGTAGTGTGGGATGTATGTGTGGAGACATACAGTCAGGGATCTCAGGAAGAGACTGTCTTGGGGGCAGAGCCAGACATCACCTGCCCTTGTCATTGACGGTCCCTGTATCTCCGCTGGCCAGGTTATCCACAGCAATGGCAAGAAACACGTTCAGAAGGATGTCTGGGGTGAGCTCAGGCTAACAAAGGATGGAGAAGAAGCCTGCCTGTGGACTGCCCATATCCCCTTAGCTACCCCACATTTTACCAGCACCCAGCCCCCCAAGGCTCCAAGGATACAGTTGCCGCAGATGAAGAGGATAATAAAATAGACACACACCAGCATTCCTGGGAAGAAGGGGCCACCATAGGCCATGATACCATCATACATGACCGCATTCCAGTCCTCACCTGTCAGGATCTGAGGGTGAGAGTTCACTGTGAAGCTCTTTAGACCCTCCCACCCTATGCTTTCCCTACTTCCCACTCAACCCACCCATCCCATGGTCTCCAGACCTCTCACCTGAAAGACAGTGAGGAGGGCCTGGGGAAAGGTATCGAAGGTGCTTCGCTTGGTGTGGGTCTGGTCAAAGTTGAATTTGCCCCCAAAGAGCTGCATGCCAAGCAGGGAGAAGATGATGATGAAGAGGAAGAGGAGAAGCAGCAACGATGCAATGGATTTCATTGAATTGAGCAGGGATGCCACCAAATTGCTCAGAGATGCCCAGTGCCTGCAGCAGAGATGGGGGAGGCAGGGTTGACATGTCCAGTGGGGAGTCAGGACCCAGGGCAGGACTCCAGCTTGCAATGTGTTAAGGGCGGGTCAGGTCAAAATGAGCTTTGGAAGGGTGTTTGGGTGGCTCAGTTGGTTGGGCATCTGCCTTTGGCTCAGGTCATGGTCCTGGAGTCCTGGATCAAACCCCGCATCAGGCTCTCTGCTCAGCAGGGTGTCTGCTTCTCTCTCTTCCCCTCACCCCACTTGTGCTCTCTCTCTCTCGCTCTCTCTCTGTTTCTCTCTCAGATAAAAAAATATATTTAACAAAATAAAATGAGCTTTGGAGTTGGGTTGATGTGAAAATAAGATGTGAGGAGAAGGTTGAATTTGGGGTTAGTGTTGGCGTTGAGGGTGTAATGAGAGATGAAGTTAGGATGGAGGTTATATGGAAGGTGAAGCTAGAATTGGGTTTCAGGTTGGGACTGGGACTGGGATTGGGGTTAGGGACTGTAGCTGGGGATGGGGTTGGGGTTAGGGGTTAAGAGAGTATTTGGAGTTTTAGATGACTGAGTTGGGGATAAGGTTGTGGTTGAGGGTTGGGATAGAAGAGGGGATAGGAGTGAGATTGGGTCTGGGTCTGAGATTGCAGCTGGAGGTAGGCTACTGGTTAGGAGTTAGGGACATGGGAGTTGTGGTTAGTGATGGGGATAGGCTGTGATTTAGGGATGAGATTAGAGATGGAGCTGGCCTTGGGACTGGGTGTTGGGGCTGTGGATGAGCTTGCATATGATGAGTGGGTAGGGGTTAGGGTTAGAGATGGTGTAATGTTTGCAGATGAGTATGGAGGGGAGTTCAGAGATGGGGCTCGGAATAATGTTTGAGCTGGAGTTGAGGTTGAGGAAGGGAATGGAAATGGAGTAGACACCCGCCCCAATGGACTTTAATCTCCATGAGGCCAGAGGAACCTGGGTGGCTCAGTCAGTGAAGCATCTGATTCTTGATTTCCACTCAGGTCGTGATCTCAGGATTGTGAGATCAAGCCCCTGGTCAGGCTCTGAGCTGGGTGTGTAGGCTGCTTAAAATTTTCTTTTTCCCTCTCCCTCTGCCCCCTCCCCCAACTTGTGATCTTTTTCTCTCTCAAAATAATCTCTGTAGGGCAGGAACTTGTGTCTGCTTTGATGCCTAGTGTTTCACTAGGCCTAGCCCTGGCACCAAGTAGGTGATCAGTGGATATTTGTTAAATGAATGGTAAGGCTGATAGTCACTGGAGCTGGGGAGGGAGCTGTTCAGGCTGTGCTTGGGGCCCCAGTCCTCCCCTGCTCCACGCACCTAGTGACTTTAAAGATCCTGAGGAGGCGCACACATCGGAGCACTGAGATGCCCAGGGGTTGCATGGTGCCCACCTCTACCAGGGTGGTCTCCAGGATGCCTCCACAGACCACGAAGCAGTCAAAGCGGTTGAAGAAGGAAGAAACATAGGCAGAGGGGCCCAGGCCATACAACTTGAGAAGCATCTCCACCGTAAATAGACAGAGCAACACCTTGTTGGCATACTCTATGGGGAGAGGGGCAGAGGTGACTGGATTGGCCAATTTCCTCAGTAATGTGTAGGGGGGTGGGGGCCATGGGGCCATCTGGGGTAGCTGTTATCGGGCCAGACACAGGCTGGGGGCAGGTAGGACAAGGGTTAGGGATTGGGGTGAGTCTGTAGGTCAGAGTGGTGAGGTTTTGAAAGGCTTGGAGAGGTGAGGAGAAGAATCAGGGTGGGGGGGCCTCCATCAGCCTCTATGAGTCCAAGAAAACTCCATTTTGAAGCTAGTGTTAGAATCTGGGCTTTAGCTGGGATTGAGGCTGGTTTGAGGCTTGGGGTCAGAAGTGTGTTCAGTATTCAGGTTGGCGTTGAGATAAAATGAATAACGGTAAAAGCTAGCACTTCTAAAATGTTAGCTTTATGTGGACTAAGCCATGTTCGAAGCACTTTTCACTTTAACTCACTTAATCCTTCCAACCACCTGCATGAAGTGGATACAATTACTAACCCCATTTTTGTAGATGGGGAAACAGACACAGAGGGGTTAACCCATCCAGACAGTGTGGAGCTAAGATTCTGGAGTCCCAAGCCACCTGCCTGGGTTTGCCACTCACTAGCTGAGTCCTGGGATTAATCATTTAATTCTTCAGTACCTTGGCACTCAGTACTGTGTGCCATAGTAGTTGCTTCACATAAGGCTTTAGTGAAGAAAAATTGAGTTAGTCCGTGCAAAGTGCTGAGAACAGAGCTCGATGCCCAGAGCAAGTGCTCTGGGAGTGCTGGCTACAAGGTGCGATGGGACAGGTTAAGGTTTCTGCATTTATTAGGGCAAGAAGGCAATGTCTGGGGGTCTGAGGAGCCCCAGAGGCCCTGGATTTGGGTTTCTTGAGTGGAGAGAATTGGGGGTTGGGGAAGAGGGCTGGTAGTCTGGCGGTTGGGGAGAGGGCGCACCCTGGATCTGGGTGAGCCAAACGGGTTGCCCGTGGTGCTCTGAGGCGATGGTCAGCGTATTGAGGAAGACGAGCACCAGCACGGCCCAGTAACAGGCGGTGGACTTCACAGCCCGCCGGCAGCGTGCCCGAAGGCCCCGGTTAGCTCGGCGGAGGTGGCGGCTGGGGAGGAGGGGAAAGGTGAGTCCTCTGGTTGAAATTACCTACCTAAGCAGGGCCTGGGGGACTTGGGTGGGCTAGCCCGGTGGTCATGGGGGACTTGGAGGTGGGGCTCACACAAAGTCATGGGGCCCCAAATCCCATAATTTTCCCAACTCACCAAACCCTAGTTTTCATGATCTTGTTTCTGGAAAAGAAGAAGATGGAATGTGAGCGTCATGAGGGACTAAGGGGCAGTCGGTGGCTGGGGTTGGAGTTCAGGGTCTGGAGTCAAGGTTAGAGGGTCCAATAAGGATGGGGTCAGGGTCTGGACTGGGTTCTGGACTGGCCAGGGGTCAAGGGCTGGAGGCCCTTACATGCAGCGTGTGCAACTGGCCAAAGCCCCCTCCTCTTCTTCCTCATCGCCTGGGGTCTCTGTCATCGAACCAGTGTCACTGGCTGGGAGGCTGGCTGTGGGAAGGGTGAGAATAGAGGTCTGTACTTGAAGACCCCAGGTTCCAAACTTGGCTTGCTTCTCTGTCTGCCCATCCCACCCTCCCCCATCTGGCTGGACCCTCACCATGGCTGCTGGTGGAGTGGGTAGAGCGGGTAGAGTGACTAAACCAGCGCAGACGTCCACGTCTCCTGGTGGTCAGCTCTGCCAGCTGTGGCCCTGCCAGATGGGAAAGACAGTTGGGGAGCGTGGCCTGAGGTTGGGTTAGGGCCATGGTGGTGGTGGGGTGTTATTTGGAGTCTTTGTTCTGGGTACAGGGTATTCAAGTGTGGGTCTGGTTCTGTGTCCTAGGCTGGAACCGGGAGCTGGGCCTAGAGTTGTTGCCAGCTGGGGTGGGATTTGAGGAGGGTAGCCCACATCTGAGGCATGCGTGGAGCAGGGAATGGGCCCCACGGGGTTGCCTACGGTGGCCGGCCCGGCCCTCTTCAGCCATAGAACCAAAATTGCCATCTGCTGAGGGGTCTTCGATGTCCAGGTCCTCTGCCTGCATGATCCAGTCCAGGTAGCCTCGCAGGTCCTCCTCCAACTGTTGCTTCTCCCGCAGCTTCTGGAAGTCCCCTCGTGCTTTGGCCTTCTCCCTCTCCTTGGAGAACTCCCTGAGGGAGGAAGATGGAGAGCTAGGTGAGGGAACCACTCTGGCTCCCTTGCCTTCACCATTCCAGCCCCACTGGCCTCCTTGCTGTTCTCGGAATATGTCAAACACATTCTAGCTTTGCATCAGCGGTTCCCTTTCCTTGGGACACCTTTTCCTCAGATATCCATGTGGCCCATTCCCTCATCTCTTTCACATTTCTACTCAGATGTCACCTTCTCAAGGAGTTCTGTCCTGATTGCCCCTATTTATAATTGCACAATTTGCTCATTTCTATCCTTATCCTTCCTTTCTTTCCATAGCACATATTCCATATAAAACACTACCTATGTGAGGCGCCTGGCTAGCTCAGTTGGTAAAGCATGTGACTCTTAATCTCAGGGTTGTGAGTTCAAGCCCCACATTGGGCATGGGGCCTATTGGAAATAAGAAAAAATTTCAACAACCCACCACATACATGTGTGTGGGTGTGCGTATACACAATCTGTTGTGTGTATTGGTATTATCTTTCTCTCCCCACCAGAATGTAATATCCAGGAAGACAGAGATTTTTGTCTTTTATTCTATTCCTAGTGCACCCAGTAGTTGCTCAATGTTGACTGATCGAATGAAGTGGTATTTCTGATGGGTTCTGAAAGGATGCCTAGGAGTTTTCTAGGAACAGAACAAATGGGACTGGGGCTGAGGGGCAGTATGGGGGCGGGTGTCTAGGCTCCTCACCCGCTCAGGACACCAAGTACAAGGTTGAGGACGAAGAAGGACCCAAAGATGACGAGACTCACGAAATATACCCAGGGAAGCTCATACCCCATGGCATCCTGCATCTGGGGAGAGAGAGGACATGCATCTCTCAGTATATGAAGACGCTCTTGCCTGAGCCTGGGGAGGAAAGGCAGGTGCAGTCTCGCACTGTGTGCCTGTCGTCCACCTCACCCAGTAGAGCACGTCTGTCCAGCCTTCCATGGTGACGCACTGGAAGACGGTCAGCATGGCAAAGAAGAAGTTGTCAAAGTTGGTGATGCCTCCGTTGGGCCCTGCCCAGCGCCCGCGGCACTCGGTCTGGTTCAGGGTGCACGCACGTCCGGATCCCGAAGATGCGCAGGGCGACGGGTCCTCCTCCGCTTCCACGTCTGTGGGAAGACGGGAGCTTTGGGTTCTGAAGCCTGCCCACCCACAGTCCCTGCTACCCTGGAGCTCCGTCCACCTGAGAAGTTCAACTCAGGGGTCGAGATTTTTCTAAATCAAGGGCAACTGTAAGCTCACAACTCTGCTAGATCAGGATTCAGAACCACAGGGAAGTTGTGAGTCTCAACCACAGGTATCTGGGGGGGTAGAACTGTAAAACTTATGGTAGAATCTTGTAAATAGCAGTGACCCCTGAGCCTGGGGGAGGAGTCTTGTGAACTGGGAAGGGCCTCTTGGAAAAAGGGCGGGGGCAAGGCTTGGGCGGGAGTCTGGATAAAGGGCATGAGTATTTGGGGCCAGTCCTGGAGGATGGAGTCAAGCGTCTGGAAAGGTCTAGGCCTGTAGGTGGAGTCTTGTGATGGGGCGGAGCTATTAGTCAAGGGGCTGCAGTAGTCCGGGATTGAGGGCGGAGCTTGAATAAAGGGGTAGGGCTTGTTATCCCAGAGGCGAAGCCTGAGACTGGGGGTGGAGTCCTGTGGATTTGAGCACAGGGTGTGGCCCAGAAACCCGCGGAGAACAGGGTGTGGCCCAGAAACCCGCGGAGGGAAGGGCTGGGCGGTGGTGGTGGTGGTGTCCTGTCCCCAGAGGGGTGGAAAGGCTGACCAGATCCCAGGAAGTAACATGTCTTGTGCATGCGTCCAAGGAACAGCTCGAGTCCAATGATGGCATAGATGATGATGACAAAGAGCACGAGCAGGGCGATGTGCAGCAGGGGCACCAGCGCCTTCATGATGGAATTAAGCACTATGTGCAGGCCTGTGGGAACAGAGGGGCGAGGTTGGCCTAACTCCCAACTCCGGCGCCCCTCCCCCACCTCCAACCTCCTGGGGGGCGTGCCACTCACTTGGCACCCCAGATACCAGCCTCAGTGGCCTCAGCACCCGAAACGCCCTTAACGCCTTCACATCGAAGCCTCCCGGCTTTCCCCCTGTGTGCGGGGTGTCTCCTGGCCGACCAGGGCCTTGCTCCAGTAGCACGCTGAACAGCCTGAAGGGGTAGCACGGGATTAGAAGGCCTGCGGCAGGCCTCGGGACCTCCCTCCACCCCTCCCTTCTCGGAAAAACACAGGTCCTCGTGACTGGAAATGTGAAGAAGTTTAAAATATGTTGATATTCCTGATTCTGGCTGCCAAATGGGGGCAGTCGGAAACAGACATTTCCCCTGGGCCCCGAATTCATTGGGCCTGGGGTAGGAAGTCGAGCTAAGGTGGTGTCCCCTGCAGACGCGCACCCGACCACAACGATGATGAAGTCGAGTAGGTTCCAGCCATTGCGGATGTAGGCACTGGGATGGAGCACCAGCCCATAGGCCACGATCTTGAGCACAGTCTCCACAGTGAAAATCACCAAGAATACGTATTCCACTTGCTCCTGAGGTTGGAGCCAGGGGCGGGGCGGGAGAGTGGGGGTTATTTGAGGGTGGGGCTTGAGGGGGGCCGCCGGAAAGGAAGCATAATCGGAGACCTAAGGTTCGACTGGATAGGAGAGGGTCATCTGGGTCAGCGAGGAGCGGAGATGGGGGCTTGAAGGGTTGTGGTGTGGTTCTGCTGGGGCTGGATCTGGCTTGGGGCGGGGGCGGGGGCAGGGGGGCAAGCCTCACCAGGTTGTGGTTGGCCGTGTTGGAGTCATCTTCTGGAAAGGGGATGTAGACCCCCAGGGCTACACAGTTGGCAAAGATGGTCAGCAGGATGAGGATGTCAAAGGGCCTCAGGTGGACAGTCAAGGACCCAGGCAGATAGGTCTCAGATTCCCCACATTCCCTTGGAGCCCTCCCCATCCAATGCTGATGCTTAACTCAAGGCATCCAGCCCTGACATCCCAGCCCTTGTCCTGACCAAGGCTTTGACTTTGAGCCCCCTAGAAATCTTAGCCATCCCCAACTCTTGCTTTGATTTAGCCCTTGACTCTTGACACTCCTCTCCTACCCCCCCACCCCCCTCAGTGACCTTCACATTTCTCAACTCACCCTCTAATCCAGTTCTTGACTCTTGATCCCTAGTGACCTTAGCCTTCCTCCATCCCAGCCCTGACCCAAACCTTGACTCTTGGTACCCTGGTGAAACCTCACTCCTGAGCCCCGCCCCGGCCTTCCAGGATGCTTCCACTCCACAATGCTGATGCAGAACCGCCGCAGGGGGTTGGACAGGGTGAGGCAGAAGAGCGCCCGGGGTGACCGCTGAGCACTGGCCACTGCCACCGTCTTGTGCTTACTGTGCTGAGTCCTTCGCTTAGGGGTCTCCAGGCCCGATGCCCCACTGATTTCTTCACCCCCCGATGCTGGAGGCCCAGGGCACAGCCCCCATTCAGGACCAGGTCCTGTCCCATTGGCTGGGCTGGGCTCTGGGGTGGTGTCTGTGTGGAGAAACCGAGTCAGGGAGGGAGAGGGTATTGGGGCAATCATGGTTGCCTCCTTCCCGATCCCATCCCTGTGTCTGGGGGCAGGAGAGAAGAGCATGTAAAATTAGGGAGAGCTGGGGTGGTGCCTGAGTTAAGAATTGCAGGGAAGAGTTGGTGTAATTGATTGGGGGTAAAGAGAGTTTTTAGAGAAAGGAAGGTGAAATTACATTTCCAAGTAAAGTAGTCTTTGCTGTTAGACTTGATACGGAGTTTAAATTGGCATGGGGTAGGATTAAGTTTATAGCTAGAGGCAAATTTAGGGTTAAATTCTAGTGGTGGATTTTGGATTGGGTTTAAATACAGGAAGGAGTAGAGTGTCTGAGGATCAAGGTTAGGGTTAAAGTTAAGTTTGGATGGGATCTGAATTTGGCATTGGGGTTTTCAGCTAAAGTCATTCCCAATTCTTGTGGCCTTGTTCTAGCCTCTGAGGGGCAGTAGGTTGGCTTGGTTAGGATCCCCAGTGTTGGAGGAAACAAACTGTCTGAACTTGGCACCTGTGTGCAGCCTTGGGAAAATGGTGCAACCTCCCTGAGCTTCAATTTTCTTATCTGCGTAATGGAGTGATAAGAGTACCTATGTTATAGAGTCGTTGTGAAGATTAAGTGAGTTCAGCATTCAGAATAATGTCTGGCACAGAGTATTATTCCCATTTTGCAGGTAAGGAAATTGATGTAAAAAGGGAAGTGATTTGACCAAGTGGCCGAATTGGGATTCCAACATATGCAATCTCTGACTCCAAGGTAGTAAGACTTAATGACTTACTACCACCATCAAATGTGTTCATTCTCTCTCTCTCTTTCTATTCTTTAAAATTGATCTGTGCTCTTTTTGGAGACTTTTTGGAGACTCAGAAACCTACTCACTAACAATATTGATATCTCAATGTTGGGGTTGAGGTTAGGTGAATTTATAGCTCATACTAAGGGCTGAATCTACAGGGGTTTAGACCCTGACAGGGGTTTGCCCTCTGGTTGGTAAGGTTTGCGTTAGGATTAAGCTTGGGGCTGGCTTTGGAATTGGACTTGGGGTGGACACTAGGATGGAGGTTGGGACCAGGATTAGGGCTGGGATTCAGTTGTGAACTAAAGCTGGGGATGGGGCTGGGAGGCCATAGGGGCAGGGTCTGAGTCAGACTGAGCGTCAGGGTTCAGGTGATACTAAGGCTATGTTTGGTGCTGTCGGGGAGGGAAACAAGGTGATGTGGTTCTGGTCCCCTGGTGACTCTTCAGGGGTGGGGTCCTGTTGGGCAGTAGATGGGGCAGAGGGGCAGAGGGTAGAGCAGAGCCTCGGCTTGCTCCAAGGGTCTGCAGGGGTGGAAGGCTGCTCTCACCTTTCCCGCCTTCAGACGCCGACATCCTCCTTTCAAGGTTGAAGAGCCATCTGCACACAGCCCCCCTCTCTTCTCCCAGCTTTAGAGAGATTAAGGTCACAGGGCGGGGCTGTAGCCGGGTTGGATGGGAGGGTGAATGGAGCAAAGATGGGACATTTTTGGGCTACAGCCTGACAACAGTAAAGGCACCGATTTTTAAAAAATATTTTTATAAAATATATACCAGTCAGAAATTAAAATAAGAAAAATGATATCATTTCCCAACAGTATTTGAACTTTGAAATGTGTAAAAATAGACCTAACATAATATACTTATGTGTAAGATCTCCATGGGAAAAAATTTTCAAATACTGTCAAGTGATTAAAGGGGACCTAAGGAAATGGAGAGATATATTAAATTTACTAATAGAAATAGTCAATGTTGGGCGCCTGGGTGGCTCAGTGGGTTAAGCCGCTGCCTTCGGCTCAGGTCATGATCTCAGGGTCCTGGGATCGAGTCCCGCATCGGGCTCTCTGCTCAGCAGGGAGCCTGCTTCCCTCTCTCTCTCTCTGCCTGCCTCTCTGTCTACTTGTGATTTCTCTCTGTCAAATAAATAAATAAAATCTTAAAAAAAAAAAGAAATAGTCAATGTTGTGAAAATGTCAAATTCTTCCCAAAGTGATTTAGAGATTCAATGGCTGTCCCAAATGAAATCCCGAAAGATTTTTCCCTGTAATTTGACAATCTGATTCTAAAATTTATATCGATATACAAAGGATCTACAAAAGCCAAAATCCTTTGAGAAGGAACAAAGTGGGAGGACATTCCAGATCAGATATTAAGGGATGTTATAAAGCTACAGTAATTAGGAACAGAATAGAGTTCAGAAACTGAGCCCCATATATATGCAAACATGATTTATTTTTGACAAACACAGCACTAATGAATGGTGGTTACATGAATGTTTATTCTGTAATTATTCCTTGGCCTGTACACATATGTATAACATGAAAAGAAAGCATTTATGGAGTACATGAATACTAGGGGTTACAATTTACATAGCGCTTTCCTACTGTATTATGTGTCAGGTACAGAGTTAGCAATGCTTTACATAAATTGTTTTAATCCTTACAGATGAGGAAACTAAGACACAGGCAAATTATATAACCTGCCCACGGTTGCACCTTTAGCTAGTTGAGCTAAACATGTGAGCTAAAAAGTTGAGACGCCATCGTAGCCGCTTTATGCTAAAGCCCTTGCCCTTAACTTATACACTTTTATGATATGGAAGATGAATGCCGCCTTAAATGAAGGAGTCAGGAAGCCTCTCTCCCCTCCGGTCCCTTTTCTACCATTGCGCGCGCGCTCACGCGCATAGACAGGCGCACACACACGGGGGTGTGCGCGCGCTCGTTCGCTCGCTCGCTCACGCGCTCAAAATACACTTAATTGCCCCCCTTGGAGGAACCCACCGGACTGCAAGCGGAAGAACTACAACTCCCAGCAGGCATTGCACGCCCAAGCCTGCAGTCGCACCTTCGCACCAGGACGCCGCCAGGCATCCGGCGTGCGCCACACTCGGCCTCCGAACTACACATCCCGGCTCTCCCCGCGCAGCCTGTGACACTCCTTGGACCTCGAGTGCGGAACGGGGTTTCAACTGCGCCTCTCTTGCTCGGACCCGGCCCTGGACCCGACTTCAGACTCGAACACCGCTCCACCATGGAGGAGGCGGACCGAATCCTCATCCATTCCCTGCGCCAGGCCGGCACGTAAGGACACAGCCCCCGCCCACCCCGGAATGCCCACATCCGGGACTCCAAAACTCTGGACCCAGTCACCCGGGAACCTTAAAACCCCAGACCCTGACATCTGGGGCTCCAACTTCCAGGACCCTAAGACACCCCCTCCTTACACAGACACACACACACACTCATGCACGCACTCTGACAGCAGGGAGCTCCCAAACAAACCCTTTGCCCCCAACACTTGGTAAACCCCAAATTCCAGGACCCAGGCATCTCCAGAGCTTAAAACCTTGGATCCTCAACACCCAGGATCCTGAAGTATGTAGTTCTTGACATCAATACTCTGGGATCCTGGTATTTAGAAAATCGAAGCCATCTTGAGAACCAGGGAATTCAGAAACCCTGGGACTGGATACTTGGGAACCTTCAAACCCTGTTTCCCAATACCTGGGCTTTTAAAATCCCCAGACCTTAAAATCTGGCGGCCTCAACACTTAGTCACCCTGACACACAAGGATTTCTGCATTCAAGGACCCTAAGAACCGAGGACGCCAACATCTAGGGAGCCTGATTTCTGGGTTGCTTGAAACTAGAAGGTCTTGATATCCGGGGATCTTGACATCTAGGGACCCTGACATTTGGAGCTCCTGCAAACCTGAGCTCTGAGATACCTAGTCTTAAAACCCTAGCAGCTCAATATCTAGGGGCCTCTGACGTGCAGGGGCATGATAATTGGGGATCCAGAAACACAGAGAGCATGCCACCTGGGTCCCTTGCCCTTCCCAGACCCCAGAACTTTGAGATTTTTAAGGATATGGCAATTTGAGTTTTTTTTTTTTTAATTCAGCTCCCTTATGTCCACCATTAGGACCTAAGGACTTCCCCAGTTCTTAGTTTTCCAAATGGAAGTTGAAGTCACCAACACCCAGGACCTGTCTGAACTGTGACCATCCCTCCCCCGCCCCACTCCCACCCCAATACTAAAGCTTCCATAAGGCAGCAGGGCCCAGCCTGATCCCTTTTGCCTGGCCTGCTTCCAGCCTGCCCTCTTTTTTTTTCAGGGCAGTCCCTCCAGATGTGCAGACGCTACGAGCCTTCACCACGGAATTGGTTGTAGAAGCTGTGGTCCGCTGCCTGCGCGTCATCAACCCTGCTGTGGGCTCCGGCCTCAGCCCCCTGCTCCCTCTGGCCATGTCTGCCCGGTTCCGCCTGGCTATGAGCCTGGCTCAGGCCTGCATGGTGAGTGCCCTTCTCCCAGTACACACGGCCTCTTCCTTCCTCCTTCACAAAGTCCCCAAGCTCCTTTGAAATGCTCGGCTTTCCTCTCTGCCACCTCCTCTTGTGGCTGAGCATTCATTAGTGGTTAAGGACGCTGGCTCTGTGGTCAAACTGCCTGAGTAGCTCAGACCTTCACTACTAACTGCGTGACCCTGACCCTTCGGGGCCTCGGTTTTCTTATTTCTGAAACTGAGGTGATAAAAGTAGAGTTATTAGGAGCATTATATGAGTTGATCTAGTTTGAGCCTGGGCTGGCCCTGGCTCCCACATTTTAAGCTTAGCGCCACTAAGGCAGTGCTAGAATTTTACCTCACTATGGTATCCACTTAGAAGCTCCAGGAAAAGGCTTGACTTGGGTCACAGGCTTTCTCTCCTAAATTAATCACTATGTGCACTGATCGGCCTCACATGGATCACATGGTCATCCCCGTAGGACACTGTGACTGGCTGCTCCTGCAGGATTGTTTGGGAGTTTGGGGGTCAGAGGGTTACCTGAAGGAAAGTATCCTGGTTAAGTAGAACTGTGTCTCTACTGCATTCCCCCTCGTGGCCCTGCCTCTCCTGAGAATAATTCCCAACCTGTTTCTCTCCCAGGTTAAGTGCCCTGTGGTGAAACTCTCATACCTCCCCAGTACAGATCTGTGCCCAGTTCCTATGCCTAGGCCGTCTGAGTAATGTCATTTCTCTTGGCTTGCTCGCTCTGTGATGTAGGATCAGTCTCTTAACCTCTTTGGATCCATTTCCTCACATGTCAAACCCGTGTGAGAGTCGCACCTCCCACCTAGGGTTGCTAGGAGGAGTAAAACTCAGTGAATATAGAAAAAGTGGGCTAGAGCTCTGTGTAAGTGGTGTTATGGTTCTGAGAGAGGCCTGATCTGGCGGCTTGCATTCTAGCCACCTCTGGCTACATGACAAACGTGAACTTGGCCAACAGACCTAGGATATGGTGGCAGAGGGAGAGTAGAGTAAATACAGTGAAAATTTCCTTTAGCTCCCCCTTCCCCGGCCCTGGGGGCAGGGTGGTCAGGTTTCTTGAATTTGGACCTTGCTTATGCAGTTTCTATCTCTTCCCAGGAGGCCAAGGTGCTCTGCCCATCCCTTAGCTCTCAAGTTTGCCTGGCTCCCAGGGCTTCTCAGGTTCTTCTGCTGTCCACCTCTTCACATGCCCCACACCCAGCACTTTCTGCCACTCCGCCACCTCCATATTTTGGTGTCTGTCACTTCACACACCTGACTCCTGGAATGAGTTTCTGTATCAGTCACAACTCTTTGCAGGTGTCAGAAAAAACCCAAAGTCAAGTCGCTCGAAAACCGGTGGTTTTCATACTCTTGGGACGGTGACCCTCTGACATAAATCCTCCTGTTGTGACCTAATCCACACACATAGGCAGATAATAAGGATGTTTTCTGAGTGTCTACCCTGGGCTGGGCATTGTGCTAACATGGTATGATATTCCTTTGTTCTCCTGACAACTTTCTCAAGTAGGTACTGTCAGTATCCCCCCCTTATTTTTTTTTTCAAGAGGAGGAAAGTAGAGTACAGAGAACTTAAGTGATTTGTCCGAGGTCACACAGTGGGTCAGAGGCAAATATTTAATTTGAGTCTGGGAAGTCTACTTTTAGAGTCTGTGGAGCTCCAGACCAATGGCAATTCTGATAGAGAATCAAGCTTTCTTTCTGGGCCAGTTTCTCAGGCCCCATGCAGAACCCTGATGGGGCCTATGAGCTCTTAAAGCAGGCACATAGGGAACCCATTTTACAGCTAGAAAACTGAGCTTCCAGGCAGTTCAGTAATCGGTCTGAGACCTTAGCCAGTCAGTGGCCTGGGCTGGATTTCATTCCCAATCTTTTCACACCAAAGCCACTAAGTCCCTTTTTATTTTTTTAAAGGTCTTATTTATTTATTTGACAGAGAGACACAGCGAGAGAGGGAACACAAGCAGGGAGAGTGGGAGAGGGAGAAGCAGGCTTCCCGCATTATAGGGAGCCCGGTGGGGGGCTCGATCCCAGGATCCTGGAATCAGGACCTGAGCCAAAGGCAGAGGTTTTAATCCACTGAGCCACCCAGGACCCCTCTAAGTCACTTTTGTTTTGAGTAGGTCATTTTATTAGTCAGGGTCCAGTCTGGGGACCAAAACCCCAGGCGTAATTTGAGCAGGGACATTTTAATACAAAGAACTGTTAATTAGGTAAAAGGTGGTTAACCACTGAAAGGGTAAGAGAGATCTCCAGGGTGTGATGGAAGGAACATGGTATCTCGCAGTCTCACGCTCCAAACCGTTCACTTTAACTGGTCTCTGTGTGTCTTTATAGGTTTTTGTTTTTTGTTTTTTTAATGCAGATATAAGCAAATGTGAATATACTTATTCCCCCCCTCCTTTCTCCTTTCTATCTTTTTTCTTGCTGTAGTAGATTTTGATTGCCCAGTTTCTGGTTGTAAGCAATGATTCATGACACATAACAAAAGTCCCATCCACCTAACTTAGTAACCATCTAGGATATGTACGGGCCACGAAGCAAGGCAAGAACCTATTTCTCTGAAATAGTCTAAAAACCCTTGTATCACACAGATAGATCCCCTTGGAGCATTGTATTGACTACGATTGGACATTGTATCCTTCCTCTTCATGGTCTTCCATATTCTGCTCCGTTTCCTGCTTGTTCTGCTTCAGGGAGCACATCTGCATACTCTGCAGTCTGGAAGGCAAAAAGCAAAACCAGAAATCTGCTTCCTGGTTTGGAGCCAGGGAGAAAGGCCCTCTTCTCACTATCAGAAGGGTCTGCCTGAGGTCATTTGGGAACACCCAAGGTGTCTTTGCAGAGCCCTTCCCTTTTCAGGGTTTTGCCCATTTGTATTTCTTCTTCTTCTTTTTAAAGATTTTACTTATTTACTTGACAGACAAAGATCACAAGTAGGCCGAGAGGCAGGCAGAGAGAAAGAAGGAAGCAGGCTCCCTGCTGAGCAGAGAGTCCGATGCGGGGCTCTATCCCAGGACCCTGGGACCATGACCTGAGCTGAAGGCAGAGGCTTTAACCCACTGAGCCACCTAGGTGCCCCTTGTATTTCTTCTTTAGCAAATTTTTTTTTTCATTACCTTGGCTGTTCTGTTGAGAAAAGGCTCCCTAAGGGATCCACACTCTGTCGTAAATTAATAAAGTCTGTCACGCGGAGGAAGAGGAGGTGAGGGCAGTGAACCCGCAGCCTTTTGAGGGTAATTCGGAAATCACAGCACTGTGATAGAGTTGGTCATTTTAATTTATGGGAAATCTGTAAAACAAGGGAAAATAAAGACTAGCCACCCATTCCCGCGTTTGGTTTAAGGAATCGAAGCATGGAAGATAGAGAGGGCTTGACACAGTATCCACCATTATCATCGTCACTGGTATTCATTTTTACGGGTGCTGGAGGAGGAGATGCTATATCTCAGAAGTGGTAGAAGAAAGCAGTGTCTGATAGCACTGTAAGAATCAAAAGGGAGGGAGCACTTGGGTGGCTCAGTCCTGATTCCTGGGTCCTGGGATTGAGCCCTGTGTCAGGCTCCCTGCTCAGCAGAGAGCCTGCTTCTCCCTCTCCCTCTACCTGCCGTTCTGCCTGCTGGTGCTCTCTCTCTCTTTCTCCCCCTCTCCCTCTGTCAAATACATAAATAAAATATATTTTTTTAAATAAATAAAATCCTAAAAAAAAGAATTAGAAGGTAGATAATCAGAGTCTTCTTCATACAGAGGAGGAAGACTCTTTTCTCCTTCTTACCTTTTTTTTTAATCCCCCCCAAAGCAGCATTTAATGTATTAAATGCTTAGACATTTAGCACATTTCCAGTATTTTGCAAATAATGCCATAAAGAGGAACCTTGTGCATCTGTCCTCTTGAATTGTTCAGGGCATGGCTTCATGGTCAGCTCCTCAAAGCAGGCTTAGCGAAGTGGAAGAGTAAAAGCAGATGTTATTTTTGGCCAGTTTTGCCCAGTTGCCCTCACCTGGCTTTGTTTCATTTCTGCCTTCCCACCAGCAGCGCTGGGGAGAGCACCTGCTTCTCCATAGCCTGGCCCACTGATTTGTGCCCCTTCAGTAGGTGAGGAATGATAGCTCGGTATCATTTTTCTCCCCAGCTTTGTACTTGGACAAACGTTTGTTAGCTTTGTGCTCCATTCTTTTCTCTGTACACACACACACACACACACACACACACACACTTCTTTGCCGAACTATTTGAAAGTGGCCGACAGCAAGATCCCCCACACCTGCAATTTTCATCATACCTCTCCTAAGTAGGACATTTGCCGAATCCCTGAAATTTAATATTGATAGTATATATTTAACAATTGATAGTAATATATTAGAACAACAGTATCTCCTATCCAGTGCCTGGTGGAATTTCCCCAGCTGTCCCCAAAATGTCCTTTGTTGCTGTTTATTTGTTTGTCTTGTTTTTAACTGGGGAATGTATCTAATCAAGGACCCTACATTTTGTTTCACTGTTACTTCTCTAATCTTGCATAGTGGACAGTCCTCCTTGGTTTTTGTTTCTATGTTTCTTTTGTAATGACAAATGTTTTTGAAGAGCCCAGGCTGGCTGTTGCCTGGACTGGCTTACCCCTTGAGTTGGTTGGAGTGTTTTCTAATGAGCGGATTCAGGTTTTGGGCAGGAACGCTGCCCTAGTGATGGTCTCTCCCTCCCAGCATGCACCCGGAGGACGGATCGTCGCGGTGTCCTGGATCAGTGATGTGTGTGTGTGAGATCTCTCTGTGTGCTTTCAGTCTACAGCAAGGTTGGGCATATTTGCCTAGGTTGAAGGGCCATTTTCATTTCTTTTTCTGTGAACTGCCTCTTCCTATCTTTCGCCGACTTTTCTCTTGCATTGCTGGTCTTTTCTGCTTGTTTGATTTTAGACACTATAGACTAGGTAGATTTACTCTTTGCTTGTGATGTGAACTCCATATACATTTTTTTCTAGCTTGTCATCACTTTTGTGACTTTGGTAATTATATTCTTTAAAATTTTTGTTTCTTTTCAGGGATTCAGAAATACTTGTCTTCTCTTCTGTGACATGTGGATTTGGGGTCCTAGTTAGAAAGGCCAGAGCCTTTCTTACTTCTTGCTCTCTGTAGCATTGACTATAATCACTCTGTGATTCCCACCCCTGTCCCCCGCAGAGGCCTGAAGGCCTTTGGGGAGCCAAGGTGAAGTTGAGAGGGTGGTGGTTGGTGAGAGAGTGGGAGCCTTTGTGGTCCAGGCCCAGGGCTTCCGGGACAGGGGAATTCTGCCTGTCTGACTGATAGAGGCTACCTCCCCAACCTCTAGGACCTGGGCTATCCCTTGGAGCTTGGCTATCAGAACTTCCTCTACCCCAGTGAGCCTGATCTCCGGGACCTGCTTCTCTTCTTGGCTGAGCGTCTGCCCTCTGATGCCTCCGAGGATGCAGATCAGCCTGCAGGTATGGTCTGCCCAGGGCATGGTGGGGGTGAAGGACAGCATGGTGTTCCTGGGTGTCGTAGGGGCCCGAGAGAGGTGGAGGTGGTAAAAAGTTTGACTGGGGGTGGGGTGGGGGATGTATCTTTGGGAGATCTGGGGGGGCAGGGGAGGATTGGGGCTGGGGGAGGGGAGTCAGGGCAGGGGGAGAGGGTCCTGGGCTTGGGCTGCCCCAGGTGGGAAGTTGGTGCTGGGAGGGACCTCAGCCTCTCCTCCTCCTCGCTCCCCTCCCCTCCACTCCAGCCACACCAGCCTCCTTGGTGCTTCTCTGACCCTCCAGGTGTGCTCCTGCCTCGGGGCCTTTGTATTTGCCAGATTATTTTTCCCCTAGATATCTTCCTGGTTCACCCTCTTACTTTTTAGAGGCTCTTTTCTTGTGTCACCTCAGGGAGGCCTTCCTTGGACTGCCTTGTTTAAAATTGCGTGTCCCTCTCAGTGATATTTACCCTCCTCTCAGATCATCACCTGACAGCTTTCTGTCTTGTACTTTTGACCTGAATCATGTTCTCCTCTACCAGCATACCAGCTCTGTGAGGGCAGGGGTACTTCTCAGTTTGTTCACTGAAGTATCCCAAGAGTCTAGAACAGTGACTGGTACACAGTAGGTGCTCTGTAACTGCTTGTTGAGTGGCCGAGGGTGAGAAGGCTAGCTAGCTAGATATGCATCTATGGGGAGGGGGGTCCAGGAGCCATGGCTGCTTTCCCAGGGTTTGTATTTTTGCCGTTATGGCCTTGTCATCTGATGGATGCTCCTTCCCCACTCTCCCACAGGGGACTCAGCTATCCTTCTCCGGGCCATCGGGAGCCAGATCCGGGACCAGCTGGCCCTGCCCTGGGTCCCACCCCTCCTCCGCACTCCCAAGCTACAGCACCTCCAGGTGGGACCCATCAACTCCCATCGATGTTGCCTGTCCCCACCTTGGCCCCATCTGGGCGCTCAGGTGTTTGGCCTCCCTCCCACCAGTGGCCCCCACCACAGTTCCTCATGGAGGCTCTGATTCTGCTCTCCCCACCCAGGGCTCTGCCTCCCAGAAACCTTTCCACACCACCAGGCTGGTCCTGCCTGAGTTGAGTTCCAGAGGAGGTAAGCCTGAGGTTGTGGGGACGGGGCTCAGGAGAAGGATGGACGTGGTAGGCCTGGTGCCCTGGGCGCAGCGGGAGGGCTAGCGGACTCTGTTCCTGCCCCCAGAGCCCCGGGAGTTCCAGGCGAGTCCTCTGCTGCTACCAGCCCCCACCCAGGTGCCCCAGCCTGCCGGGAGGGTGGCCTCACTCCTCGAAAGCCATGCCATCCAGCTCTGCCGGCACACGGGCCGGGACCGCCCTGGAGACGAGGACTGGGTCCACCGAGCACCCCGCCACCCCACCCAGGTACAGCCTGAAGCTCGGCTCCCTGCTTCCGAGGCCCCTGCTCATGGCTGCTTCCTACTGCTCCCATCTCAGCATACCCTGGTCCTCTGTGCCCTCCTTTCCCGACTTGGTCCCTCATCACCTCCCCTCTGCATGCGCCTAACTGGCTCTTCCCCTGAGAGAACACTGACGTCCGAAGGACTGGGAACCTCAGACCAGTCACTCTCCTCTCCCCTCCCCAGAGCCTCGGTTTCCAGTTCTGAGACTTGGGCGGGGGTGATAGTGCCTTCCCCTCAGGCTAACGCTCCACCGAACAACCGGCATGTTCTTAGCAACCAGAGAGGTCAGGGTTTGCCCCCTTCCCTCCTGTTTCTATTACCTTCTTCCTGCCCCCGAGTCTCTTGTCGTTTCTCTGTCTCTGCCACACTGTCCCCCGTGCTCATTTTTTCCATCCGTAGGTCTCTGTGCTGGCTCTTCTGGTCATTGTCGTTCTCGTTCTGTGGTGTTGCTGCCCCTCTGTTCTTGCTCCTCTGTCTGTCTCCTCCTTTCCAGACTGTCTCTCCCCTTCCCTTCTGTTCACCTCTGGCACTCACTTTCCACCTGCCCCTGTGTCCCCCACTGCCATTTCTTCCATCTTGACTTCTGTCTTTTTAATTAATTAATTATTTTTTTGGATGTTTATCTTTTTTAAACTCGTAGACATTTTCAGACACAGAATATTCTAATGAATCCTAGGTGCCCCTCATCTGCTTTCAATAATGAGCCTTTCACCAGTCTTTCTTCATCTTTTCTCCCCGAGTTGTTCTTTTTTTCAGTATTATTTTAAGGCAAATCCCAGTATACATGCCATTTTGACTGTACATACTGAAGTATACATCTCTTAACTCATAAGGGTGTCTACTTTTTAAGGTAACCCCTGGGTCATTTTCACACCTGATAACATTAACACCTTAATACCATCCGTCACTGCGTTCGTAATCAGATTTCCCCAGTTGTCTCGAAACTGCTTCTGTTCATTCTCTCTTTCTGACTCTGTCTCTGCTCTGTCCCCACGTAGCCTTGCCCCATCAACCTCTGATTTGGAGGCTGCTGATTTGCTGCCTCTCTCCGTTCCCTCAGCTGCCTCCTGTGTGGGGAGCGAATGGGTAGAGAGAAGCATGGCGGGGGTGGGGGGAGAGCCCTGTCCTTGGGGACCTCCCAGACCTGGTGCGTTCCGAGAGGGGAGGACTGGGCCCCCTCGGTGGGAGAGGCGACTGGGTGGTAGCCCTTTGTCAGGCGGCTCCCTGGAGGAGGCAGGACCTTGGGTGCTCAACTGGCCTCGACAGCCTCCCATCTGCGCTGCCTTCTGCGTCCAGGAGGATACACGGGCCCAGCGACAGCGGCTGCAGAAGCACCTGGCTGAGCATCTCCGCCAGACCTGGGGCCGACCAGGGGCTCCCGCGCAAGCCCGAGACCTGGGAGAGCTGCTGCAGGCCTGGGGTGCAGGGGCCAGGACTGGTGCTCCCAAGGGCTCCCGTTTCACCCACTCAGAGAAGTTCACCTTCCATCCGGTGAGTGGGTCTGAGTGGCCCCGGGCGGGCTGGCAGGGCCGAAGCAGGCTTGCAGGGTCACTGTCTGTGCAGACGACACACTTTATCAACACAGGTTCCTGTGTGCCCACTGGATGTGCCCTCTGTGTGCTGGGGGTCCCCTGGCTTCTCAAGAGCTTCCGTGGAGAAAGGGGGGAGGGGTGGAAACCATGGCAGGGTGTAGGAGTGCTTTGTGCAAACCCCAGCTTCCCTGGATGGTTTCCTTGGACATGTCTTCACTCCTTGACCTAGAGGGGCCATCATCCTTCTTGTATCGGGGTCTGGAAAGTTTCTTCATGAGCAAGAACTCCAGCCTGTGGTCTCAGAGTGTCTGGGTCCCATAAACCTGCTCTGACAGCCGTCAGCCATTGAGTGGACAGGAGTATGGCGCTCGGAGGGGCTGCTGAGGCTGGGCTGGGAGGGGCAGGGCCTTCTCTGACAGCCAGGATACCCTCGTCTCACTCCCCCAGGAGCCTGAGGTCCAGGCAGCCCAGGTGTGCGATGTGCTGGCCCCCTCCCAGCGGCCTGAACAGGTAAGTGGAGCAGCGGAGGGGGTTCTGGGCTCCTGCCCTGCCTAGCAGGCCTGACACCCCACCCCCACTGGCCTGTCCCTCCTAGGACACGAGGGCAGCCCAAGAGCAGGAGCTGGAGTCTCTTCGGGAACAGCTGGAGGGAGTGAACCGCAACATCGAAGAGGTTGAAGCCAACATGAAGACCCTGGGAATCAACCTCGTGCAGGTGGGGGATTGGGGTGGGGGATGGGTGGGGGAGGGGCTGCCCACCTGGGGTTGGATCCTGGCAGGCCTAAAGGGCCTAGAGGGACTTAAAGGGGCTGAGAGGGCTTGGTGGCGGTCTGCTGATGTCAGAAGTGTTCAGAGGCAACCTCGGGGACCTGTGGGCTCTTGAGGGTTCAGGAGAATCAGTGGGGGTGAGAGGGGGACATAGGGTCAGGGGCGTTGGAGCTGTGGGGGTTAGGGGCACCTGTGGGCTTCAGTCAGGATATGTTGGTGTCTGTGAGAATCAGGAGGGGTGTGAGCATCTGTGAGGGTGCGATGGGTCTGTCTGGGCAGGGGCTTGTGGGCCTTGTCAGGGCTTCCGGGGAAGGGGGAGGGGGTCGGGGGTCTTTGTGAAGGCAGAGGGATCAGAGGGGCCTGTGGGTGTCTGTCACCATCAGGAGGGGTCAGGGGGCTGCTAGAGGGTGGAGGGGTGTGTTGTCATCTGGGGGTGGTTAGGCTCGGTGGGGTCTAAAGGGCTGTGACGTGTGGCTGGGCTCCTCCACCAACAGCAGCGGGGGTCTTGGGGTGCCAGGTAGAGGCAGAGCGTCGTCAGAGCGAGCTCAGCGTGGCGGAGCGTGAGCAGGTCCTGCGCTTGAAGAGCCGGGCGGCGGAGCTGCTGCCTGATGGGGCTGCCAACCTCGCCAAGCTGCAGGTGGGGCTGGCAGCGGGGCTGGGAGGGAGGGCTGGAGGCGGAGGGGTCCAGCCTGTGTGACACGGATCCCCTCCCATCACCCGAAGCTCGTGGTAGAGAGTAGTGCCCAGCGGGTCATCCACTTGGCGGGTCAGTGGGAAAAGCACCGGGTCCCTCTCCTGGCTGAGTACCGCCACCTCCGAAAGCTCCAGGATTGCAGAGAGGTAGGTTGTCAGGTCCCTGGGCTGTGGGTGGGGCGGGTTTGGTTCCTCCCTAGGGGGCCATCCTTGTGCTGTGCTCACTGCCCCTCTGCCCCTGGGGCCCTGGCAGCTGGAATCTTCTCGACGGCTGGCAGAGATCCAGGAGCTGCACCAGAGTGTTCGAGCGGCTGCCGAAGAGGCCCGCAGGAAGGAGGAGGTCTATAAGCAGCTGGTAAGGCCCGTGCGGGGGCCCTGAGTGGCTTGGAGTGGATGGGGACTGGGTCCCAGGAGAGCGTCTGCTGTGTTCCTATCTAGGTGTCTGAGCTGGAGACCCTGCCTAGAGACGTGTCCCGACTGGCCTATACCCAGCGCATCCTGGAGATTGTGGGCAACATCCGGAAGCAGAAGGAAGAGATTACTAAGGTGCATCACTGTGGCTGTGGAGGGTTGGGGCCGATAGGCAGATACGTGCAAGGAGCAGAAGCATGTAGCATGGCCACACAGGGACTTCACGCCCTCTGAAAGGCAGAGCTCTCTAGCCACTGTCTGGGTGTGAGTGTGGGCTCATGGCTGCCCTGTTGTCTGCCAGATCTTGTCGGACACAAAGGAGCTTCAGAAGGAAATCAACTCCCTGTCTGGGAAGCTGGACCGGACATTTGCCGTGACAGATGAGCTTGTGTTCAAGGTGCGGGCCTGGCTGGGCTGGGTCAGGGGGTACAGTGGGTGCTAGGCTCCTGCCTGCCTGTCTGCTCACAGGCTAGCTTGGGCCTCCGCCTGGTGTGAGCCATGTAGGTACACTGCGGCTTGGGCCCTGCTGTAAGCCACGGAGGGGGAAGTCAGGGGAGTGGGAGAGGGTGGACTTGGGGTCCTGGAGGTGGTATGTGTGGGGGAAGAGGGGGAAGCCCACTGGTCCCTTCTGTCTGGTCAGGATGCCAAGAAGGATGACGCTGTTCGGAAGGCATACAAATATCTAGCTGCCTTGCACGAGGTGAGTGGAGGAGGATGTTGGGGGCTGGCTGGGGTGGCGTGTGGTGGGGGTGCAAGCCTTCTGCTCTTGCCGTCCCCAGAACTGCAGCCAGCTCATCCAGACCATTGAGGATACGGGCACAATCATGCGGGAAGTTCGAGACCTTGAGGAGCAGGTGAGGCCCGGGGGTAGGAAGGGAAACCAAGGCAAGCCAGTGGACAGTACCTCGGCTTATGCCCAGAGAGGCTGTGGGAGCAGACATAGCCTATGGCTGGACTCTCAGCCTTGCCCCTTAGTAGCTGTGTGTGTGACCTGGCACCAGCCAGCGGCCAGAGGGCCCCCAGCTTCCACCCGGAAGGGCCTTGTACCTGCTTCCCTTGGCCATTGGCAGAGGCTTCAGCCAGAGTATGTAGTGGCTCATGCTGCCACGTTAGCACATGACACTTTAGGCAAACAGATGGCACGTGCAAAGGCCCTGCGTTAGGGCACAGCATGCTGTTGCAGGAGGAGGGTGGGAGGAGCAAGGAGGGCCTCAAGTGGCCTTAATTGAGACGGGTGGCAAGCAGGAACTGGGACAGGGGCCCCACACACTGAAGGCGTGCGATTTGCCTTGCCTTAGATTGAGACGGAGATGGGGAAAAAGACCCTCAGCAACCTGGAGAAGATCCGCGAGGACTACCGAGCCCTCCGCCAGGAGAACGCGAGCCTCCTGGGGCGGGTCCGGGAGACCTGAGGAGCTGCAGCGCCGGTCTGCTCCTGGCATGGGGCAGGGAGCTGGGATGTTGGGGGTACTGGCCAAGCACTTGCCCTAGCCATTCCCTCTGTTGGCTGCGCTTCTCCTGCTGTG
This sequence comes from Neogale vison, assembly GCF_020171115.1. Lineage (NCBI taxonomy): Eukaryota > Metazoa > Chordata > Mammalia > Carnivora > Mustelidae > Neogale > Neogale vison. The sequence continues at coordinate 88,907,074 of NC_058105.1, read as the reverse complement.
GCCTTGGGCCCAGACCCCCGCCCTCCTGACCCCAACCCTGATCTGGAGTGATCATCCAGAGCATGGGAACTTGGCTGCCATTTATTGGAGAGGGTGCTGGAGTTAGGACCTTGGATCCCAAATAAAGAAGGGGCTCTGTCTGCAGTCTAAGCTGAGGCCTGGATGGGGACATAGCGTTCAAGGCCGGGGAGGTGGGCCTGGCGGCAGGTGAGACATGGGATCTATTTGGCGATTCCGTGGGTGTGGCTGTGAAAGCCCACTTGGGACCCCGGAGACCCACTGGGGTGCCAAGTGCATGTGTATGCACTTGTGACGTCCCTGTGTGTTCTCTTGGCCTGTGTGAGTGAGCTGATGTCTTGGGAGCTGCATGAGAATGTGCATGACTGGGGTGTGTTTGTGTGGCTCTTTGGGACCTGAGATCCTAAAGGTACCAAGGCTGCTTCTGTGCAGGGCAGGGGTGGGGTGTGCTGGGTGCACCCCACGTGACACCACATGCACGTGTGTGCCAGGCAGGGGGATGGCCGTGGGTGTGTGCTTCAGGGGTTGTGGGTTGACAGGACCATGCTCAGGTGCGATGGTCTGTGAGGCTGTAGAGGTTGCTGTTATCCGAGAGTACTGAGGCAGGTTCTTGGTCCTGTGTCCAAGGGACAGGATGGCCTGTGTGTGTGTGTGTGTGTGTGGGTCCAGCCCAAAGGTCACCTGTCTGAGCGACCAAGGCAGGCTGTGTGTGTAGTTGGTGTGAAGGCTCAGTTTGGCTAAAGAGCTTGTTGTGGGAAGCTGGGCCAGGGGGCAGGGGCCAGGGCCACTCTGAGCAGCCTTGGTGCAGGGCGGATGCTCCAGAAGGGTAGTCTGCTGAGGCTCAGGGTCCCTGGCAGGCAAGACCGTGCACACCTCACTTCTTGGCCCCAGTGGGCATGTCCAGCGCCCATCACCCCTACCCCCGGCCACTTCCACCCCCTATTTCAGCCCCTGTCCATCCTTCCTCCTTTCCTTGGTTTTGAGGTTAGGGGCCGGGTGTGGGGTTAGCACTCCTGCTGGGCCTCTGGCTCCTCTTCTTGCGGAACTCGAATTCATCCACGGTCCACACGGCCCCTTTCTCACTCTCCACCCGCACGAAGCACTTGTGCAGGCTTAGGTTGTGGCGGATGGCGTTCTGTGGGAAGAAAGCCCACCGGGCCGGGGGTAGGGGGAACGGCTAGGCAGTCAACCTCTGAGGTCAGCAGGACCCAGCCCAGACCAGCCTCCCAGCCCTTCGGGACATGTCTACAAGCCCCCCCCCCCAAAACCACGCCACTCCTGAGCTCGGCCCAGCACTCCGGTGACATTGGAGGCCCTCCCAGCCACTGCCATTGCCAGAAGAGCTCACCTTCCAGGTGGCAGGGTGGTTTCTGAAGAAGGCAAACATGCGCGTGAACCAGTGGTAGATCTCGTTGAGTGTCCGCTGCTTCTCGGGAGCCTCCAGGATGGCCTGGCGGTTAGGGGGTCAGGTGGTCAGGGAGCCCTTCCCCTGAAGTTGGGCTGAGAGTGGCAGTGGCCCACCCTGGGTGTCTGACAGGGGTGGAGCTGGGGTGGGCAGGGGAAGGGAGGGAGGGAGATGGTGTGCAGTGATAGGTCAGAGACAGAGTTAGAAGGGTGAGCTAGAGGATCAAGGCTGAGGTCGCAGTAAGTCTAGTTTGGGGTAGGCCTGTGATTGGGTTAAAGGTCTGGGATGGAGTTGGAGCTGGCCTTCTCCACGGGAGCAAGACGTCAGGGTTTGGGAAGGTCAAAACCCAGGAGTAGGGCCAAGTTAAGGATGTGGGAGGGGTAAAGGGCCAGGCAGAGTTAAAGGTCAGCAGGGAAGGGGCTGTAAGGGTCTGGCTGGGGATGGACTGGGGCAAGTTGAGGGCTGAGGGATGGGATGGCATTAAGGTCAGGAGTCCGAGGTGAGCCTAGTGATGGAGTTATTTTCTGTGTCGGGCATGTGCTTAGAGTCAAGGTCAAGAAAGAATTTGGTTGTATGTGGTCATTCAGGGTCGGGGCTTGTGTTAGGTGTGGAGTGAGGCTAATGGTCAGGGGATTGGATCTGTTTGGATCTAGGAGTGGGGTAAGGGAAAGGGTGGGAGATTACCACCACGGTGAGGTTCTGGGTCAGGGTGGGGCCAGGTAGGGGAATGTGTGTTGTTGTGGATGGGTTAGGTGTGGGCCTAGGATGAAAGTTCTGGGCAAGCATTAGGGAGATTCAAATGAAGGGGCTGGGACTGGGTGAGGCCAAGGGTCAGATAGGTGTCACAAGGAAGGGGTGAGAGGCAGGATCCTGCCGGCTTATTGGGGTATGTGGGGGCTGGGGAAGGAAGGAGGATAGTATCTGTGGTGGGGTTAGGGCAAGGGGCAAAGATCAGGGTCATTTGGGGGGCATTTTACAGGTCTGGGAGGGGGTTAAGTATGGGGTCGAGGTGGGCCCCAGGAAAGGGGTGGGGTGAGGGCCAGAATTTGGCTCACACAGGCCTGGATAGTGGTTTCAGTTTGGGTTGAGGGGGCAGGTCTGGCGTGAAGCCGGCATGGGGGCGGGTGGGGAATCCTGTGGGAGGCCTGGGTTTGTTCATGAGGGAGCCCGACGAGGGCGCTTGGAAGGAGGCTGGGAATGTGGGAGCCTGGTGCTCTCCTTCTTCCCCCCACCCCCATTTCTTTTCCTTCTCCTTGGCCCACACCACCTGCTTACCCAGCGGATGAGGGTGGCATAGGTGAAGGGGGGCCGCATGTTGTGGAACTTGAAGTAGTCCATGTTGTGGAAGAATTCTGTAGGGGGTTGGGGAGGATCAGGTCCTGTCCTGGGGCTCCTCACTCCCTCTTCCATCCCCCATGCTACAAGGAGAGGCTGCCCAGCTGAGGTCCCTCGCTGCCAGTTGTCACCCTCACGGTGACCATGCTGAGCATTGGGCGCTGATGTGTCATTTACTGCTTGTGCTACTTGCACCAAAATGGGCCTCATTGTCACTGAAGTTGAAAGGAAGTGAAATAACTTGCACACCAGAGGGATTCAGGTGGCCAAGTGGCAGAGGCAGGATGGCACTCAAGGGCCCTGATCCCTCTTAAGCCCACAGCCCAGGCCTTGCGGGCAGCCCCTGGATCCATGAGCTTGGGAGAACCCCCCCCCCCGCTTTTCCTTGGAGGGGGCAGGGAGAGTCCCTGGGGAGTGAGGGGAGCTAGTTCCCTCCCTGCCCTCCCTTCTGACAACCGAATGGAGTAGCCAAAGCCCAGATTGAGCGAGCCCCAGGTCCTAGGGGAGATGGGGCTGGACAGGAGAAACCGCAATGGGGGTGGGCTGGGTGGGAGCAGGGGGCTTACAGGCTTTGGAAACGCTTAAAAGCAGCTTTGGCAAGGGGTTGTGTTTTCCCAAAGGCTGAGTGGCAGTGCTGGGGAGGTTTGGTCCTGGCTGTCTCCCACCCCAGGCCAGTGGGGGATGAGGGGCTAGGGGTAGGGTGCGTGGAGGCTGGACCGTGTAGGGTTGTGGACCATCTTTACCTGGGAACGTGCTGTTTCCATGGCTTCCCCAGAGGTGCCTCCTCACAGCGAACAGGCCATCAGGGGCCTCCTGGGGGCTGGGCCACGCTGGGCCAGTGGTGACGGGAGAGCCACTGGCCACGATGCAGCATGAGCCCTTGTCTGATGACACCTGAGGGAGGAGAGAAGAGAACGGCTGGGGATTCAGAGGCTTAAACTTTTCACTTCAATTTTAAATAAGTTTTTTTTTTTTTTTTCCCAAAGCAAGGGCACTCTCTTCCCAATTCCAGTCTGATACAGAATCCCACAAAGCAGCATTGGGCTGTATGATGCCGGGGCCGCGAGCTGGGGCTGAGTTGGGCTCCCTACCCAACTGTGACCTTAACCTTAGGGATGATAGTAATAACTATCGTGAGTGGCTTCACAAGGATTTGATAAATTAACCCCAGCAACATGTTCAGGAAAGGGGCCGGTCCCCGGGGCCAGCTCCACGGTGATCACAGGGGTCCCTGCCCTTGTTTACTGCTCTGTGGGGGTCATCTTGAAACCTGGGCCCCATATGTCTATTTTGCACCAACCCCTGCCCCCTGGGTGTCAAACGGCCAACCCTGCCCACGGCACTGGCTCTGTTGTCCAGTAAATGCTTGGTAATTTGCCGTTGCTTTGAAAACCCAAGATCATGATGTTTTGGGACCTTGGGGGTATTTGTAACGGAGGGGAAAGGTTTCCAGGTCTGGGCATGTTTGGAGCTGGGGATGGGGGGCACAGAGTCCCAGGACGTGGGTGCAAGGGCAGGTTCCCTCCGCCCCCTCCAGCCGCCTGTACCGCTTGTGGGCCCAGGGTGGCTCACCGTGGATGGGGCTTTGGTCAGGGCCATCTTCCCAGCTAGGTGGGCCTGCATTGCCCCCAGCTTCTCCTTCTCCAGCACCAGCTGTGAGGACAGGCGCAAAGTGAGGCCTCAACTTGGCCTTACTCTGCCGCATCCTGGCTCAGGCTGTGATCCTCCCTGGGAGTGCCCTACCTCCTCCCTTCCTTTATGCCAGCCCCCGTCCTGGGTGAGCTTAGCTCCTGGCACAGGGTAGACGGAAGGCTCACCCATCATCCCCCAACCACCCCTCTCCTCTGTCACCTGCTGCTCCAGAGACTGCACCACCTCCCTCTGGAGGAGACACTGTGCCTTGCCCTTCTCATCTAGGAGATGGTCCGCCTGGCAGTGCCTGGGTGGGGGAAGAGTCCACATGGGTGACTATGGTGGGCCTGGCCTCCCGGCTCACCACTCCAAGTGAGGAGGGCCAGACCTTTTGGGAGGTCTCTCCTTGGTGCCTCAGCCTCCTTCCCTCTCTACCTCAGTCTCCGTCTTACACCTGCTGTTCCTTCAACACATGCTACTTGGCATCTCTGGTGCCAGGCCTGAGCTCGCCACTGGAGCCTGGCCAGGGTGCTGGAGACGATGTTGGAAGGCTGGTGAGCTGAGAGGTAGGCGAGGGCAGGAGAGGCACTCCAGGTGGGGAGGGGTGGACAGCCTTGCATAGTCATGGTTGTGAAGAGGACAGGGTGTAGAATTGCCACTGATAGTTGGGTATGGTGGGAGAAGGGGTGTGTGTGTGTATGTGTGTTTGTTGGGGGAAGCAGCAAGAGTCACTGTGAGAATCTGGAACTATGGGGATCAATGAAATCAGGAGGGGTAGGGGAGAAGAAGCCTGGCTGCCTGGATTCAAATTCCAGCTCTGTGACTTAGGAACTGAGTGATCTCGATTAAGACACTTAACTTTTTTATGACCTCAGTTTCTGTATCAGTAAAATGGGGGTAGGTAATAGTATACACCTCTGTTATGATGCCCCATTACACAGATGAGGAAACCAGGGGCCAGAGAAGCTAAGTAACTTGCCCAAGGCCATGCAGCCAGTGAGTGGGATTTGAATCTATGGTCTTAGCCTTTGCCTTTTGCCTCATCACTGTACTGAGATGCGGCCTGAGCTGAGACCTGTACCACAGGCCTTTTCCCACATACTGGGGACCCTCCTGGACTAGTATGAGCCTGGATCACTCACTTGAAGAAATCCTCTGGCTCCTCGAAGACCTTCTCACATCCGGGCCACTTGCAGACACCATTTGCCAGCAGCGAGTAGGAGCCCTGGGGCATGGTCGAGAGGGCACTAGGAGGACAGAAAGTGTAAGGGGAGGCAACGGCAGAGCAAGGGTCCTTCCCAGCCTGGTCCACTGACCTGTCTTTCCTGGGTGTGCTGGGGCTTGGGAAGGTGCAGAGCAGTGCGGGCTCCCTGGACACCCACTCCAGGCTGGCCACGTTGATCCCTGTGGGTGGGGATGGGGTACCTTTGGGACCCTTAGGCTGGTCCCTCAGGCTTTGCCTACAGAGACTCTCATTTTGAACTTCCCACCCTCCTGAGCCTCTCAGGCCCTGATTCCCAGGGACTCTGTTGGCCCTTACACCCAAGGCTTCTTGGGGAGCAGCTCAAAGGTTGCCATTTGCGAGCGCTGACATTTCAGCTGCAGAGACCTGCGGTTCTGTGATTCGTGCCTTTCTGCATCTTTAAGGTTCTGAGCCTGACATTTTTTGGAGGCCGGAGTTTCCCAGATGATAAGACCCGATGCCTCCGACCTCCTGAGGGCCGCCATTCAGCAGCCTACACGGCTCACATTCACGCCCTGGGGGGGGGTGGGGCTTGGGGTTCTGTAGAGCTGCAGGATGGGGGGTGTTACCAGGTGGCAGGCCAGGCCGGGCCTTGAGGGAGAAGACACTGGTGGCAGCAGTAGGTGGCGGCAGGCTGATCGTAGCTGGGCTGTCCAGTGGGCGAACCTGCAGCACAGGGGTCCGAGTGTGGGTATCCACCGTTGAGAGCTGGGGGCACACAGGGGCTGTGGTTCAGCCTCCACCCCGCGGCGGCACCCAGTTGTCCCACCTGCTCCCGCCGCCCTGCCCATTCCCGGTCAGTACCTGGTGCATGAAGTGTGGCCTGTCCTGGAGGAGGGCTTGCAAGTGGGGTGAGGGGCCCAGCCGTGCCCCAAAGGGTGCCACCATGACTAGGGGCACTGTGGGCAGCTGAGTGGGGAGAAGGCAGGCGTGTGAGATGCCATCCTTATCCTCACTTTTCTACATGTCTAGTTCATACACTCCTCACCACAGCCCCACATGGTAGGTACTCTGACCATCCCCATTTTACATATATGGAAACTGAGGCTCAGGGAGAGCGAATGACTTTTTCAAGATCAAACAGCTAATAAGTGGCTGAGTTGGCCTCAATCCCGTCACCTCATATCTCTGGGCACCAGCCCTCTCCCTTGTCATGTGGGGATGCGGACACAGGGCCATGCCTGTGGGGCCATGATAGGATCTCCTCTCCCGAGACTGGGATTAGGAGGTCGGGGAGAGCCTTGAATCTCTGAGACCTGCTAACTGGGGACTTTCTTGGCCCCGCGACATCTGCATAAGTCACAGACTTGCCTGGGACCCAGAAAACCACTTCCTGTGCCCCAGCTGGGCCCCCCGCCCAGTGCCACAGTAAAGGTCGGCACCTGTAGGCCCAGGTACCTCACCCTGCCTGCCCCATCCTGGGCCCTGGGCCTCACCTGCAGCTGCGATGGTGGCATGGGGTTCAAAGAGGAGGAGGAGGAGGCATGGGCCCCGCCTCGGAGGTCCCGGCCCTGGAAAGTTGCCCCTGGGCCCTTGGCCCCAAGCAGATCTGAAGTCTTGGGTGTAGCCCTCCAGTTGGGTGAGGCTCCCGGGGATGGGCCAAGCACCAAGGAAGGGGCCGAGGGCTTGGCTGGCCTGGGGTTGGGCATTGAGTCCTTGTCCGAGGGCAGGCTGTGGGGACATAGGGGGAAGGAGTTACATGTGTCCCAAGCGGTGGTGTGAACTGCTTGACCACTTGAACCATGTAGACCACCCCTTGCCCCGTGCCCCAGTCAGAGCAGGCATCAGTTGGGGCCTGTCCTCAAGGGCTCCACAACTGGACCCCAGCTCCGATCATGCGTACATGTGGCACACACCCATGCATACATTGGTGTTGGGAATGCAGATGTGCATGTGTCTCTGCACACGTCCCAGGTGCAAACGTGCCCGGCTCTAGCACTCAGCCTGCCCGTGCGTGCTGGCAGAGCGCTGGTGGTGATGTGTCCTCCACAAGGGAGGTGGGGGATTGGGGTTGTTTCTGGGGCCTCAACCACAGGCAGGTGTCAGCTTTTCTTCTCCCAACTGCTTGGGGCTCGTCTCCAAGCCTTAGGCCCCTGGTCCTCCCTGCACTATACACAGGGCATACAACATTTGCTGATCCTGCTGGGACTGGCTTCTGATTCTCTGGGTGGCATTATTTTATCCCAGTGACCTGGCATTTACAAGAGTGGAGGGGGGCATGGACTCAAGGTCCTTCTGGCTGCGGGGAGAGGGACAGACTCTCGGAAGGTGAAAGCAGGGGTACTGGTGAGGAGGCTCCTGTGACAGTCCAGGCAAGTGACAGTGGTGGCACAGACCAGGATGGTATCGGTGGAGATGGTAAGTTGGTGGATTCTGAGTGTGCTTTGAAGGTGGAGTCAGGAGAATTTGCTGGCAGCTTGGATGTGGTGGGGGCTGGTGAGAGGGGGAGGGTCAAGGAGACCTCTGGCCTGGTATTTGCCTGAGCAGGCTGGAAGGACCGAGTGGACATCTTCTGAGCTGGGGGGAGCAAGGTTGGGGGTGACGATCCAGGGGTGGATAGACACGAAGAGTCTTGCATTAGACACACGTGTGGAAATACTGAGTGGGCAGTGGAGGACGGGAGTCTGGAGCTCAGGCAGTGGGGGGGGGTCTGAGCATCTCTGGGCTCCTGCCTTGCACGAAGCTGACATGGCAGGGGCCGGAGAGCAGGGAGATCTCAGGTCCCCTGAGCCAGGGCCGGTGGGAGCATTTTGACTCAAGCCCCACCAGCGTTTACCCCAACTCTGCTCTCCAAGCCTGTGCTCCTACTAGATGTTGTGCCTGGAATGTCTGCTCTTTCTCCATATCCCCTATCTGAATCCCATCCAGAAAGTCCTCCATAATGGCGTTGGGCTCCTTTGCTGAGCCCCAGAACTGAACACACTGTGACGGGCAGGGCTTCTGCTTCTCAGAATCCCAGTCTAAGAGGAAGCTGGAGCTGGAAGGGACCGCCTAGTCCAACCACCACTTTACTGAAGGGAACACCCGGGTGCGTTCCACAGTCCCACGGCAACTTGAGAGCTCCCTGTCTTTCTCTAGAAAGTGTGTGTGCGTGCATGTGACTCCCCACCACACAGCACTGGGTTGGGCACACAGCTGCCGATAATAGCCCAAGCTGGCACAAGGGGGGTTTAGGGGAGCAGCTGCACCTTCCTTTCTTTGCTGTCAGCTCACGGGATTGTCGGGAGCTCTGGCATGGAGGGAGGTGGGGGTGAGAATCCAGGTAGTAAACTCTTAGTCTCTTGGTGCGGGGAGGGGTGGGGTGGGGGTGGGAGCATTACATTACTGTGTGAGAAGCAAGAGCCTGGATCTGTGGAGGCTCAGGACTCAGGGACCATGAGGAGGTGAGCAAATGAATGAAGGTGGAGATCAGGGAGAGGCTTCTAGAAGCCAACGGATGCCAAAGACTGCCAGCAGTCCTCCAAGAGCTAGAAGGGAGGCATGGACAGATCATTCCTTGTAGCCTCAGAAGGAACCAGCCCCACTGGCACCTTGATCTTGGACTTCTGGCCTCCAGAAGTGGGAGACCATAAACTTCTGTTGTTTAAGCAACCCCCGCCAGCTTGTGGTAAATGGTTATAGAAGCCTGAGTAAACGAATACCAACTTTGGTCCATGAGTGGATGGTCTCCACCACTCTGGCCTGGCCCAGATGGCTGGCCCCTGGTCACTTCTGACGGTGCTAGGACACTTGGCTGGGGCTTATAAGAAATCTCTTCCTCAAACATATCTGGAACGCCCAGCCTTAGGGAAGCACAGGGACATTCTCAGAAAGGGGACATAGATACGGTCTGTCTGGTGGTGGGGAACCTGGAGGGCCGGGCTGGGCAGCCAGCTTCCTGCATTGTCTGTTGGGGCGTCCCTTTCTGACTGTTTCTCAGAAGCTGCATGGAGGTTGTTTCTGGGACACAGAGAGCGTTTTCATATCGGGGTCTGCATCTGGGCCCTGTTGTCACATCCCCAGATTTTCCGCCATTGACGTCATGGCGGCCGGATGCGCAGGGCTTCATCGGCACCAAGGAGGAAGAGAAGGGGGCAGATCCCCCCCCCACGGGTTTCGTTCCGAGAATTGGCTGGCCCATCCTGCAGCCGCCTTGGCCCAGGTGGCGGTGATGTGGGTGCTTGCGGATGTGGTGAGTGACGTCCATCTGGCCACCATGACAAGTCCTGGGCCCTGTAGACTTGGGCCATGGAGAGACCAAAGATTTGATGCTTGGGGACTACCACGCAGACCCTACAGCTGTTGGGACCCTGGGGGTCTTCAAATGGTACTATGCCAGAACCTCCGAACCATAGAACGTCATTTCTTATGTTCAAAGGATCTCAGAGTCTCAAACCCCCTCTGTGAGGGTCTTTGGGTCCAACTTCACAGATGGTGAAGGCGAATGTCAATGGTGTCCAAACTCACTGAAACTCCCTGAAGGACAGGCAGCTCACTACCTCACAGGGTCTCTGGCCTTACCAGGCTTGGCATTGTAGGAAGCCTCTGCCTCTTCTGCCTCTTCTGACAGTTTCCATCCCAAGTTCTGTGACAGAAGACTCCCCTGATCCTGGGGTTGGGCTCGGCCATTAACTAGCTATAACTCTCCTTGGTCTTGCATGTAAACTGGGACAGTAATTGTACCCCTTGTCCCAAGTTAATGCACATTAAATGCTTAACAAAATGTCAGTGATGGTAAATGAACACGTGGAGGGCATCAGTCTCCCTGTTCATTCTGGGACCATGTTCCTGTACTCATAGCTGTTCCACAGGAGATGGGGAGGCAAGGAGGGGGAGCTAGAGGCCAGCATGCCTTTGGCTAGGGCCTCATGATGGGGGACACGAAGAGCCTTGGCCAGTAGGGAGCCCACTGCCAGGCTCTCTGGAGGGGTCCCGGGGTGGAAGTTCCCGGGGACTCGTGCCCACTCTGGGGATATGGTTGAGCTCTATCCACAGACAGACCCACAGACAGACTGGCTGACTTACATCCTTCCAGTATCACTACCCTCTGGCCACAAGGCCTTCTGAGTCATGGGACCCTGGGACCCCACCCAGACTAGCTCTTAGGAGGTTGGGCTCCATACTGGCCTATGTGGCCACAGAGCCTCCTGCCTGAGTAAGGGTCCAAGTTGTGAGAAGGCAGAAGGGGGAATGGCAGCAGCCAGGGGGCAGCTCAGCTCCCCCTCCACCCCTCATGGGTGCTGAGAAGTAAACTGAGGCCCACAGTGCAGGGGAGAGACAGAAGCAGGGTCCTTCCAAGAGTCCTACGGTCTGAGTTTGGGTCTTAACTCTGCCATTCCATCCCTGTGAGGCCTTGGGAGAGGCCCTCTTGCCCATCTCCAGGCCTCAGTTTGCTCCTGCGTACACTGGGCAGAGAGAGGCATGGAGGAGATAAGGGCCAGGGCCCTTCCACTTTGTGTCTGGGGGACCTGCTACATGTCTTCAGGGCATCAAGTCAACAACAGCCCCTCCAGCCAGGGGACTAGCTGAGAGACAGGGATACACAAAGAGACAGAGATAGAGAGAGACAGACAGACATAGGGGGAACACAAAGACCCAGAGAACAAGAGATACAGAGAGATGGAAGAAACATGAGGTGGGACAGAGATACACAGAGAGTGAGAGATGTTGAGGGAGGGAGAGAGAGAAAGAGAAAGAGAGAGAGAGAGAGACAAAGGAGGGAAGAGGAACTCAAAGGAACAGAAAGTCCTAGAAGTATACACAAGGAAGGAGAGAATGAAAGAAACAAAAAGAATAAGAGAACAGCACAGGGAGATGGGAAGAGGATGAGGTAGGAAGAGGGAGAGGGCGAGAGAGAAGGAGACCCAAATAGAGATAGAGACAGAGACAGAGAAAGAGGGAAACGGGGGGGGGGGGGAGAGAGAGAGAGAGAGAGAGATAGAGATGGATGCCTCAAATAAGAATAGTTGTTGGTCTCTGGCTACAGGAACTGAGGCTGCATCAGATAACAAGGAAAAAAGAAGGGCAAGATGCTGGCGGGGCTGGGTGGTGGGGGGCGGCCTGTGGTCGGGGGATATATTGTACTGCGAAGCAGCAGTCAGCAAAGTGCCATGGCTCAGACACTGGGGAACAGAACAAAACAGAAATCTCAATCACAGACGACTGTCTAGAGGGAAGGGGAAGCAACTTCGTGATAAATGTGGCATTTCAACCTGGGAGACAGCGGAGGCTACACTATTTGACAAATGCTTCTGGGAATATTAAGGGAAAGATAAAGTTAGTTAATGAATAATCAGTCCATTTTCCCCACCAATTCCTCTCTGGCCAGTTTGAAATGTCGCCAATCAACATATACCCTGAAACACATTCCAGATTTATTAAAGAGGTAAGTAAGAATATTTTCTTGGGTTTCTTGTATGCCAGCCCTATGCTAAGCACTTACATGGTAAATACATTTAATCCTCACAGCAACTTTTTGAGGTAGGTGCTACTATAATCATCACAGTACATACAAGGAAATGAAGGTACAGACAAGTTAAATGCCTGGCTAAAAATCATACAGATGGCTTGGGGTGAGGTTGGGTTTGTCCCAGACAGTCTGGCTCCAGTAACCACACTCTCAACCTCCACAGCAAATGGAAAAAATGAAGCCATAAAAGAGACTAGAAGCCAACACAGGTGAACATTTATCTCATTTTCAAGTGGGAAAGGACTTTCTAAGCACAAAACCAGAGACAGTAACCACAGAAGGAAAGAGTAACCCATCTGTCTATATAAAAACATCACAGCATCACAAAACTCCATAAACAAATAGAAAAAGTGAGAGATGAATTGGGGGAAAATATCTGCTATACCTGTATGCCTATTGGAAGGTTAATATCGTTTCTAAATAAAAAGCTGTGACAAATCAATAAGAAAAAAAATGATGAGCACTCCATTGGGACTAAGGATATGACCAGACAACTTAAGAAAAAGTACAAATGCTCAATAAATAGTGTAAATAATCAAGGAGAGCAAATGTCAACAATGTGGTAATATTTTTTCTTACCTGGTATGCTGAAAAAGGATTTAAAAAAATGATAATACCCACACAGGGCTGAGTACAAGAAGCATATAACAGGACAACCTTTTGGAAGAACGATTTGCAGAGAGGGTCAGACAACCTTAAAAATGCACGTGCCCCTTGTCTCAGTAACTCCATTTTCAGGAATCCAAGGAACTAATCAGGGATGATTATGGGGGAAAGAACTAGAAACAACCTGAATGTCCAGGAATTGGCACTTGGTCGAACCAATCGTGGTTCATACCAGTGTGAGGACAGTCTTGACAGCCACAAAAGATCATATGTTGAAACAATTTTTAGTGATCTACAAAAATGCTCCTATTAATTGAATAAAGCAGGAGCAAAACCAATAGATAGAGTGGTTCTAATTTGGTTAAAAAAAAAAAAGTACTAACAACTAACAGTGAGCACTGCTAAGCCTGCAGAGATGAGCTTGTCCCAGCCCTGAACAGCCTGCTTGGTTCCTGGACATGGACTTTGGACACACACACACACACTCACACACACAAGGTCCCAGGGTAGGACCACACAGCTAAACCACGACCAACAGTGGCACAAGTACCCCCCAGGAGGTCCCCTCATGCCGTGCAAGCCCAAGTTCAATTAAGCGCTCAGCCTGACCCAACAGCTCACTATCCTCCATCGATCGGGACAAACAGAACTGATGCTCACTCTGGTAAAATGGAAATGTCCTCATCAATGTTACTCAATCCACTATTATTAGGCACCAACGGTACAAAGCTCTGTGCTGGATCATGGAGGGGGAAGGCTGGTGGGGGAAGGCTAGACAAGAGAGCAGGAGAGACAGCGGGAGAAAGAGGACAGGAGATAGTGGGAGTGTGGTGAAGATGGAGGAGACAGAGGCAGGGAAGCTGGGCAGAGCCAGAGAAAGGGCGATGGAGAGTCTGAGTGCCAGGGAAACAGACTGGGAGACAGAGCAACACAGAAAGAGGGAGACAGGGTGAGTAGACAGAGAGGGATGGGAGCTATCAGGAGACAAGAGACGAAGAGGAGGGAGGGGTGTAGTTGAAATTTCCAGTTACGACAAATTTCAAGTTGTTCAAAGCTCTGAAATTCACAAAGACTGGCAGTTGGCCTATTTAAAAAAAAATCCTGCCCATCTACATAGCAATCAATTTATTTATCATTGCCTCTGCCCATGCATTGATCAAGCACTTTCCTAATCAGTCTGCTGGCATTTATTATTACTATTATAATTGTAAAAAAAAAAAAATCTCTTACCTGACTGGAACCAAAGGAGCTGTCTTGCCGGTACCAGAGGTCCCCTGACCCCCGCCCGGTGCCTGCCTCACTACCATCTCCTCCACTGGACCCCCATCTGATGGGGGAGAGCGGGGACACTCACCTTGATGAAGTGGACTGACAGAAAAGGATCAGCCTGGCTTGTGGGAAACTGTCACATATCAAAAACAACTTTGCTTTTATACCGAGAAGAAAAACCACGGTGTGGAAGCCACAGACCTCTCTCTCTCTCTCTCTTCTAATAATCCAATTTTTTTTTCGATGAGTGTGTGTGTGCTGATCATCACGGGGTGGGGGGGTTCTCATAGTTTTTTCTCTCTCTTGCTCGCTCTCTCTCTCTCTCGCTCGCTCGCTCTGTTTCTCTTCTTCTTGATTATGAGACTTAAACGGAAATTTTGAAATTTTGGGTTTTTTCTTTGCCCTTTACGAGTCATCTGAAAATATGATTTCTTCCCCTCGCCACAGAGGTGAGAGGTATCAATGAGATAACAGGGCTCATGAGAAACCACAGTTTTTTATACAAAAGTGTGCAGAGTTAGAAAAAAAAAGGGGGGGACTCAAATAAATCACAGAGGTGTCCCAGGCAGGTAGAGACACCACTCTGTGAATGTGATGGGGCAAGAAACACCAGGGAAAGAAACTGAATAGGGCTGGGTTTCCAGAGACTTTGCCCTGCTCCATGCCTCAGTATCTCCTAAAGCAGAATTGATATGGTCATCACTGTTCTTACTGCCCAGGGAGAGGGAGATCTGTAATGCGTCTCCCTACAGAAGGGGACATGGAAGTTATTTCACAGAGGAAAAGGCAGGGAGTCCCTCTCTATCTGCCACAATTTACAGAATCTAACAGTCTGAGAATCACTAGCTCCCAGAATCCACTTAGCATCACTGAGCAAGGAGAGGGAGAAAAGTCTCGCCTTATCACGCCGTAAGGTCTGAGAGCTCTAACCTGGAGGGTACCCTACAGGGAAGGTCCCTGTGTTAATGCATCTGTCCTCATGAAGCCCAGAGGCACCTTAGGACCCCGACCCTCTCCTATTCAGGGACACCACAATCTCAGTCTTTGCAATTCTCTACTTTGAAAAATCCCAGTTTCCAGGTTTTTGGATGCCAAGTATCCACCATCCTCTCTGTAGCTGACATTTATCGACAGTTTTCCCCGGGGCCAGACACCATGTTGGACAAGTCTCCCGAATGATCACGTTCAATCCTCACCACAGCCCTTCTCGGTCCACCTTGTCATCATGGCTGTTACACAGATGGGCCAAACAGAGGCGCGGAGTAGTCGATGGACTTGCCCAAGATGACAAAGCTGGCAAGTGGGGACTCTGCCTTCTTTGGTGCTGGACGGGCTTAAAAACACCCAGGTTTCCTTGGGCCCAACAGTCTTGGGTCTTAAATTCGAGGCTGCAGTGACAGGGAAGTTCTGAGATTTGGAGATTCCTCAGGGGAGGTGGGGCTTGAAGCTTGTGAGGTTTTACGGTTGTCCAAGAGTTGGCAGCTGCATTTCCTTACTTGAGCAGTAACCCCCTTGAGCAGAAGCACCAGGCCCCAGGGGCTTCTCCTGATAAGTCACGGCTGTGGCTCCCAGTCCCCGGCTCCTCAGCACCCTGCGTGGCCCGGGGTTCTGCCATCCAACATCTACTCCAAGCCCTCTGCAAGACTGACTTCAGGCCTGGGGAAGAGAAATTGGAAACCGCTCTTTATCCACATGATACAAACCTAGTGGTTAAGACCCACCCCTTTGCCCCTTCACCTTCCCCCCCACCCCCGCCGCCCCATTTCCCAAGCCCTAAAAAAAATCCTTAACTATCCTTAATTCTGACTCACTTTCTGGAAAAGCCCAGAGGGGGCCTGATGGTCTGGCTTTGTGAAGATAAGAAACAAAAAAGTGAAAAAAAAAATATATATAGAAAAAAAACAACCAGCCAACAACAACTAAAAAAAAAAAAAAAAAAAAAAACCCAACCCTCCCTACCATTAGTTCAAAACAAAACTTTCACTGGTTGAGGTTTCTGGGTTGGTGGGACATGTCTGAGACCCAGAGATGGCCCATGTGTGCTGGGCAGCCAGAGGAGGCACCAAAGTGGGATGAGGTCCTCAAGCTGGAGGCTTGCACAGGCTTAACAGGTGTGGCATGTGGTTGGGAGCAAGAGGGTGTGCGGCGCTTGTTGGTCAGGAAGGCATTTTGAGGAGCTGCCTTTAGGGATGTTTCCAGGCCCAATGACCCCTTGCTCTGCCTGGACTTGGGTCTGAATGTTACTTATACTTCCTGTGTAACCATAAACTAGGACAATTCTCGAGGTGGAGGCCTCATTTCTTGCTCCAGGACCTGTCCCCTCTTGAGAGAGGGGACTGGTTTTCTTTTATAAGGTCAGAGGTATACTCTCCCTAGACCATCTCTCCCTTACCGTCATCGGCTCCAGAAGAGGAGTGGCCAGAGAAGTAGAGGGATGACTGAGTTAGGCTGGTGCCCCAGGGGCCCAGGGACCAGGAAGCCACTTGAGTGGGGCTCGGGGTGAGGTGATGCTGTTGCTGCTGCTAAGAGCTGGGACCCTTGCAGAGTAAGAGCTGGGAGGTCAGGTGGACAGAGAGGGGCAGAAGTTACCACCTCCTCTCCGTACTGGACTATATCGTCTTGTGTGGAAGGCTTCTGGGGGAGAGTACACAGGAGTACACAGACAGGTCCATGAAAGTCCCCAGAGAATGGGGGCAGGGGGCTTGGACAGACTCAGGGGATGGAGCCACAGAGATACCTGAGTGGTTCCAGAGGGAACAGCCAGCTCAAAGGCCCTGAGTGGGTGTGTGTGATTTGCTCGAGGTCTACGAAGGTGGTCGGTGTGGTTACAGTGGTGTGAGCAAAAGGAAGAGGGGGAGAAGGTGAGGTCAGAAAGGAGTCATGGGTGTTAGACCCTGCAGGACCTTGTAACCCATTGTAAGGACTTTGGTTTTTGCTCTGAGTGAGGAGGAGGCCACAGGAGGGTTGTGAGTGAGGAGGCGACATGAACTGCCTTAGGATTTAACAGGATCTCTCTGACTGCCGAGTATAGAACAGACTGTAGGAGTGAAGATGGAAGCAGGGGCATCAGACACAAGGAAGCTACTGCAGTAATCCAGTGACTGATGAAGGCATTGGCAGTGGAGTGGGGAGGAGAGGCTGGATTCATGAAACATTTAGAATGGAGAGCACACAGAATTTGCTGAAGGATGAGAGTCTAGGGGCCAGGCCAGGACACAGATAATGCCCTAACTAGAAGTAAGAAGAAAAAAAAAAACCCTCCAAGTCTATCTTGTTTAAGCCCTACTCTTTTGTGTTTTTTTTCCTCTGTTGCTTGCAAGTGAACATATTCCTTCCTGATCCGTGACCCCACCCTGGACACTGAGACCTGAGAAGGGGGAGGTTACGGGGTGGGAGGGGGGACCTCCTCTCTCCTCAGGATGTCGCATGTCAGCACCTTGCATACAGCTGGTGTTCAGAATTTATGAAGGGTCATGCTCAGTGGACCAAAGCTACATTTCAGTTCCCACAGGAGGCAGGACCTCAAAGGAGAATGAATGAGAAAGCCAGAGCAGCGCTTGTGGCAGAGAAAACAGCAGGACCGGAGATGGGAGACAGAAAGAGGGAAGTGAGGCCACTTTGGGATATGGAGTGCCAGTGGGGCAAGAAAGGTAGGACTTTGGTTTGTGATTACAGTAGACATCTGCCAATGTGTTCAGCCAACTCCTGGCGGCATACAGTCAGGCTCAGTATTTTGCTGAGCTGAAGTCAGAAAAAGCTCATTTTCCAGAAGAGGTCAATTTTTCATTTGGCCATTCTTCAACAATGGTGACAAGTCCCGGAGAATGCTGAGGGTGACAGCCAAGAATATTCTTGGCAAGTGGCATTGCTCAAGCAAAGGATCCGAGGTGAGCAGGGAAGACCCAGTAACCGTGATAGGAGAGACCGTTTTGCTTTCTTAGACCTCACACTAGGGTGCAGTCTAGGTCTTCAGGGACTCTAGGCATTCACAGCTCTGGGGCAATGAGAAGTCACGAAGGGATAAGGAGATGGTGAGTCCAACCACAACAGGCATACTCTCCCCAACAGCTGCGTGCATTCTATGGATCTCCGGCCCAACCACCGCACAGCCCAGACCCCCTCCTCTGGCCTCTTTATTGGCTGTTCATCCGCTCCTTCACACAACCTCCAACACCCCGGTTGGCTCTGCTCTCGGCCGATCCTCCTCCGTGTCCTTCCAGTCTGCTAGACTTTGCATCCTTTGCATATTGGTTCATTTCGTGCCAGCACTGCCCTTTGAGGTCTCAACTGCCTTCATTCTGGGTCCCTCATTGGCTATCAACCATCTCTCCTCCTGGCTCAGCCTTCACCGTCAACTCCCATTGGCCCTGCCCCTCCAGTCCCGCCTCCGAGGCTGTTCTTACACCGCCCCTTGGGTCTCTTTCTAGTCTTCGTATTCGTTAGTTCAGCCCTAGCACCGCCTCTTGAAGGCAGAGTGCAAGCTCACACGACTCCCCCACTGGCCCGCTGTAGCCATTATCTTTTCGTCATCTCCTCTACGCCACCGGCGCGTGGCTCTCCATTGGCTATTCGTGGCCTCTGTCTTCGCGTCCCAGCGCCTACGCAACCAAGGGATCTCCTGCTTTTCTGGCCGCTCCGTTCGCTCCCCGCTGCCCCCATCGCCTGTAGTCATTCCATTTTCCCCGCCGCACACATGCCGGTCCCGCTCACACTCCCCCACTAGCAGTCCTACTTCTGCTCCTTCCATCCCGGACCCCGCACCACCCCCATTTAGGCATCCCCATTGATTCCCAGATCATCCCGCCTCCTGCACCGCCCACTCTCGGGCATCCCCATTGGCTGCGTGCTTCTCCTGCACTCGCTTCCCCGCTACGTCATCCAGGCGCGGCTCCCTATTGGCTTTCTGCTCTACCTGTCTTCGTCTCACCGCCTACACCCCCCGTGAGCCGTACCCCTCCCGCGCGCTGGCCTTCCCATTGGCTGCCCGCCCCTTCAGGCCCTGCCCCCGCCGGTCCCGCCACCGGTGCCGTCGGTGCCGCCGCCGCCGCCGATATGGCGCGCCCAGCCCCTGTGGAGCCCCCGCTGCGGCATCCCGCGCCCCCCTCGCCGGCCGCGGGCGAGCCCCGCACTTCTGTTGAGGCGGCGGTGGCCCCGCGGAGAGTGCTGTTCGCCGACGAGGCCTTGGGGCTGCCGCTGGCGCAGCTGCGCCGTTACCGGCCGTGGGGCGGGCCCGGGGCGGGCAAGATGGCGGCGGCGGCCGGGCAAGATGGCGACGGCGGCGGGGCTGACGAGGACGACGATGGCGAGGATGGGGATGAAGGGGAGGAGGAAGAGGAGGCTTGCCCTGCGCCCTCGCCGCTGTGCCCCGTCCCCGCTGGCGGGGGGTTTTACCTGGTGCCCACATTTTCGCTGCCGCCCGCGCCGGGCCGTCTGGAGCGCTTGGGGCGCGTCATGGTGGAGCTGGAGGCGCTGCTGCCGCCTCCCGGAGCGGTCCCCGGGGGTGCCGGGGTGTGGGTGCCTGGGGGGCGCCCGCCGGTGCTGCGCGGGTTGGTACGCGTGCTGAACCGCTCCTTCGAGAAAGCGGTGCACGTGCGGGCCTCACACGACGGCTGGGCTTCCTTCTGCGACCACCCAGCGCGCTACGTCCCGCGCAGCCCGCCCGGGGCAGGAGCGGGAGGACCAGGAGCAGGAGATCCCATCCTGGATCCCGGCCTGGGCCTGGGCTTGGGCCTTGGCCAGGCGTCCGCCTCCTCGCCCGACGACGGCGGCCGCACTGACCGCTTTGCCTTCCAGCTGCCCTTTGCTGAGGGCGCGGGCGATGGGGCGCGCCTGGACTTCGTGGTGCGCTATGAGACCCCCGAGGGCACTTTCTGGGCCAACAACCAAGGCCGCAACTACACAGTCCTGCTCCGGATCGCACCCGCTCCCACACCCACTGATGCTGAAGGGCTGCCCCAGCAGCAGCAGCTGCAGCAGCTGGAGCCACAGCCCGAGTGCCAGGGTCCCGTGGAGGCTGAGGCCAGGCAGCTGAAGAGCTGCATGAAGCCGGTGAGGCGCAGGTAATGTCTGCCAGCGCCACCTCCGCCAACGCAGGGCTGTGTCTAGGATGGAGGACAAGCATCCCGACCCTGGAACCCCCTCAGGCCTGCTCTCCAGGACAGGGAGGAGGGCGCATTCAGTCAGAGTAACGGAGGCCAAACATGTGCTAGGCTCTGTTTTAATTACTGGGGTTTCATTCATTTATTGAATTCCCTGGTAAAACCCTGAAGGAGACAGACATCTTCCCTACCCTCAAGGATCATGTAGGCTCCTCTGGGAGATGGTTTGAAAGAAAAAAAAAAAAAAAACAAGCAAGCAGATAAGATACGGAGGGATAAGATTAGTTGCTGAGAGGAAAGTGAAATAGGGTAAGGCGATAGTTTGGAGGGAATAGATGCTTTAGAATGTTCAGGGAAGACCTTTAAGGAGGTGAGTCCTGGATGATCATAAGAGTCATGTGCAGGTATGGGGGTGGGGTGGGGAGAGTTTGTAGAAAAGGGAACAAGGAGGACTTTTCTGAGGGGGTGCAATTTAAACTGAGTCCTGAATGATAGAGGAGGAGTGGTTATGCACAGGTGTGGGAGCAGAGGGAGATGAGGACCGAGGTCCGAAGGTGAGAATGAGCTTGGTGTGAATGATGAGCTGTGTGCTGCAGTGGACAGAACTTCAGTGATCTAGTAGGGTAGACCAAGGGCTTTACCAGTGGGGGACAGGGGATCTGATCCCCATTTGACAGAGCAGCAAACGGATTCCAGAGGGAGAAACTGGTTGAGGAAGTGATGGCGCCTGGCTTTTCCAATTCCACCATGGCTGACCTTGAAGCCTGTGCATCTCTTTACTGTTATGTTCTAGTCCAGTGCGAGGTCTCCTGCAGGATTGAGGGGCTGAGTCTCTGCTCTCACAGGAAAGCAGTGGCTCTGGCAGAGGCAGAACCAGATGGGGCTGGACTTGAAGCTCTTGTCCTTTGTTTTTGCCTGTGACCATTCAGAGCCTGGGAGAAGGAGCCACTTAACCCCAGGAGGCATCATAGGAGACTAGATTTTCTCAGTCAAGCTAGGAGTTCTTTGAAGGTAGCAGCTAGGCCTGATTCTTTTGGGGGACGGGGTCACGTAAGTCTAGTCTGGGAGAAGTAGAGTCTCCGTGCGTGTGTGGGAAATGCACACATTTCCCTGCCTCTGGGAAGGACTGGAAATGGGAATGGGAAAATGCGTTCTGGACCTTGTATATGCTTGATCAGAAGCCTCAGGCTGCCGCAAGATGATTGTGGTCCTGGCAAGGCCTTAGGCTGTGAGTGAGTGATTCAGAAAGGTCTAGCTTGGGGCTGGTGGGCAGTCAAGTACCCACTTATGGACCTGTGAGCCCCACAGTAATCTGAGACTCAGTGTAAGGGGGCCAGGCAGCATGCCTTCCCTTACAGTGTTAAGAGAATGGATTCTGACATCAGAGTGCCTTGGTTCAAATTGCAGCCTTGCCGTCTGTTGGCTTTGTGACCTTGGCTAACTCATTTAACCGTACCATGCCTCAGTACCCTCACCTGTAAAACAGGTAATTACAACACCTACTTCAGAGGAGACGAGTAAAAGCACTCAGAACCAAATCTGGCTCATAGCAGTGCCAGAAAGTGTTAGCTAATGTTTATGTTTAGGGAATCACACATACAGTTCCTTGGATACGCCTCCCAAACTCGGCTCTGCCCATCACCTACTGTGTGGCCTTGCCTCAGTTTCTTCATCTGTAAGCCTCAGTCTTCTCATCTGCTAAAGGGGAATGACAGTCACTTTGGATTGAACACAGCAAACATGGGCAAGACACTGAAGGATGGTGGTAGCCGTGGAAGAGAATAGTGGTCAGCATTTACTGAGCTGTGTGCTGAGAGCTTCAAGGCTGTTCTCTCCTGAGTCCTGCTGTGTGTGCTCTGTGGTACAGGCGCTCTGGTTATGTGCATTTGATAAAGGGGGATACTGAGGTAGCTCAGGGAGTGACAATGCCAGGGAGGACATGCTGGGTACTTTTTTTTTTTTTTAAACTACTCCTCTGGAAGTTCTGACAGGGTTCGGGAAGAGTTCTGCATCTCATTTCTGGTGTTCCCAGCAGGGTGTGCTTTCCTTTTCTCTCTCTCTTTCTCTTTTTCTCGCTCTTTTCTGTCTGTCTCTCTATTTGCTTTTTGGAGGTATCCCTTTACGAAGTGTCGTGATCTTAAGTATAGGGCTCAGTGAATTTTTACATACATATGCTCGTATAGCCATCACCCAGATCAAGGTTTGGAGTGGTCCTGGTTCCCAGAAGCGCCTTCATTTCTGTCACTTTTCCCAAGTTGTCTTCCCAGGTGGCTGCATGGGAGCCCTGTCTGTAAGATGCGACAGTTTGGGTAACCAGAGTTTGGTCATTTTAGAGTGTAAAAGGAAGAGAACCAGAGAAATCAAAAGCTCGCAGGGCCAAGGTGGGTGGAGAGGGTGTTTTTCTTTTAAAATACATGAGTGGTTTTAAGGAGAAATTGAAGCAGCTCGTTCAGACAATTGTTTTGGTATCTGGCCCCAGGTCTGTGGTTCCTAACATGACTTGTGATATTATTTTAAGTGGGCAGATGGCTTTTTGATAGCTTCTTTATCGTTTGATCTCAGCTCTTGCAGAGGGGAGGTTGGTGCTCATTGCAAGATCAGCGGTAAGATTTTCTTTGTAGGTCGGTGGCTTTCTTGGCGAGTACATTTCAACTTATTTTTGTTTTAAAAGCTGTGTGCTGCCCGGGACTTGGAGCACTGTTGAAGAACAGCTGCCCCTGCGACCCAGCCCTCTTGGGAACCAGTAGCTGGTCGCAGGGGATAGGCTGAATGTGTGGGAGCCCTGTGGTAGAGGGCCTTGTTCAGAAGTGCCGGCCGCAGCCCCCGCCCCTGCCTCCCGCCCCAAACTGGGCATGGCCACGTCAGGTGGGGGCACAGGGGAAGTCTATGTTATGGGACCAGGCTTTTGATAACACTTAGGCTTCGAGATGATCCATCAACAAGCATTTGTTGAGGGCCTACTATGTGCTGGGCACGGTGCTAGGTTCAAACAGGGAAAAAGACGCAGACTGGCACTAAGCTGTCGAGGGTTTTGTGGTGGAATTGGGTGGGAGAGGCAGGGATGGAGGGCTTGGTGTGTGACGCTTGGCAGAGACCCTACTCTGTGCTGGGCGTTTTGCTGAGGGTTCGAGTGCAAAGGCCTCATCTAATCCTTTGAGCATTCCCCTTGAGAGAGACTGTTTTTATCCCTCTTTCCTGGATGAGCAAACTGAGGCTCCCAGAGTCCAGAGTCCTAGGGCTGGTGTCGGGAGGAACCCTCCTGGTCTGCCTTGGCTTAACACCCTTAGGAGGTGTCCTGTTCCTCTTAGAAAAAAAGACCAAGAAAGCCTCAGCATGGCCTTCCAGCATCCTCCTGCCCTGTCCCTCAGTCTGTCCTCCACAGCTGCTAGTCTCACATCCCACCATCCTCTGCCTTCTGAGCTCCTGTCACTGTGGTCTTAACAAGGTGCCTTGCCCCTTAACTGCCTCAGGGCCCTTGCCCATGCTGTTTTCCATCACCAGGAATGTTGATCCTGTACTCCTTGTGGTCTCCTCGTTTTGATCCCTCAGTTCTAAGAGGGCTTCCCCTGGAAAGCTTGTCCATCCCAACATCCTGATGTTTTCTTAGCATGGCCCTGATGTTTTCATAGTGTAGATCAGCCAAGCCCTGCCTGAAAATGTCATGTAGCAGAACAGGTGTGTGTTGCCACAACTTTAAGATCATTTCCCACCCTGCCTGGCAGTCCTATTCTATTTTTCTGATCCACTCTTGTCTCCACCTTGCTGTGACTCTTTTCAAATGTTCTTTACCTTTAGACTTTACTTCCTGCTTCAAAAAACAAAAAGAAGCTGAAAGGATGGAACTCCCCATAGTTCACAGCCCCCCAGCATGCAAACTAAGTTCCCTCCCTTGTGTTACAGGGGAGGAGGGGCCCCTTTTACTGTCTCAGGCCAGTCTCCCCATTTGTGCTCTGCAAGTTCCATTTTCTGCCACCTGCTCCAGAACTTGACCCTTTCTCTCCTGGCAGCTTTTTTGGCCCTCCTCGCTGATCCTCTCTCTTGGCCTTCATACGTGCTAGCATCTCTACTGTCTGAAAAACCTGTCCTTTGACCTCCCCTCTGTTCCTGCTGCTCCCAACCAGCACCTAACCACCCCTTCCTCTTCAGTGCTGACCCCTCTCTGAAGAGTTGCTGATACTCTCCTTCTCCATTTACTTCAGCCCCCCACATCTACCAGATTCCAGAGGTGGTTTTGGTTTTCTTCTTGAAGTTGCTGAGCATTCCTACTTAACACACGGTCTCTCCCTTGCCTTGGGACCACGCTCTGCTGCTTTTCCTCTTAACCCCCTGGCCCTTCTCCTTGCTCTTGCCTTCAGCTCACATAGCCAGGCTGGGTGTCTCTCACTTGGCTGGTGTCCCAAAGATGGGTCCCGTGTTCGAGATCGAAACCATCACCTCTCCAGCAGTGTTTCTGAGCGGCCTCTCCCTGACCCCTCCCTTGCTTATCTTCCTTCTAAGCATCCTAAGCCCATCCTGACCCTGGAGTCTGGGCCAGGGCCCTTTGTTCCAGGGCATTCTTCCTTTCCTGAAGGCACAGACCTCAGTTTGTAGTTAGACCTTCATTAGGGGATTATTGGATGACCCTCTCTGCCCTCTTAGACTGTAAGCTCCGTGAGGGGTAGGGACATGGTCTGCTTTTTGTTCACCTCTGTATTCCTGCAGGGCCTGCCACGGTGCCTGGCACTTAACAGGTGCTCAATAAATGTTTGTTGAAAGAATGAGTGTGAGTTATTTTTTTAAATGTCTTCCTCCACACGAAATTGTCAGCTTGCTAGTTGGGTGTGCTCCCCCTTGTGTCTCCAGGGTCTGTCACTGGGCTGATGCACGGTAAGGCCTCAGTGATTTTTAGGTCACCTGTTGCTGAATGGTTGGGGACACAACTTGCTCTCTCAGTCGGCAGCCTTAGGGGAAACCAGAACAAACAAAGTTGAAACAGGACAGGCCAAGGGCCGTCTTAGTTGTCCAGAAAGTCAGGATTGAGTGAGAAAGCGATCCTTTTGTACTCCACCGACAATTTGTAGGGCATCATGGTTAAGGATGTGGACTGAGGCCACACACTATGGAAGTGGCGGAGCTGGGCTCTGGGCCAGGGTGGTCCTCCTCTAGTTCCACAGTTCCTAAAGGCTATACCAGGCTGGGTGGTGCGTCTGAGCAGCGGGGCATTGCCAGGCAAGTTGCTGTCCTTTTCAGAGCCTCAATTTCCCTCAGTGGGAATTTGGAGGGGATCGCTGTTTGTTAGCACTTTATAGGCGATGTTCCACTATTTTCTCAGTCTACCCCACAGCCCTCTGGGGTGGCCATTACCATTATACCTTCCTTACGGAGGAGGAAAGTGAGGCATCGAGAGGTTAAGTGACTTGTTCCAGGTCACACAGCTGGTAGGTGGCAGAGCTGAGATTATTCAAAGTTAACCTGTTCTGACCCTTCATTGAACTGTGAAATCAGTTTCCTGGATCCCAACCAATATTAAAGAAAAAGAAGTAGCATAGGAAATAGTGTGCATCACAACACGTAGTAAAGGTAAGTGCTGTTTCACTCAAAGAACAACTGTTTTTCAGTTTTCTATAACTATGTATATTTACACCTGTATGGGGGGTGCTGGCGTATGATGTCAAATGTATTTCTTACTGTGGGTCACTGCCAAATGAATGAAGTCCCTGCCATGAAAGAAGCTCGTGGCCACGATAAACTGCTCTCCTCTCTCCCAGCCCGCCCAAGGGGCTGTGAGTCCCAGAGTCGACACTGACACAGACCGTAGCTGGGGAAGGCAGAGCAGCGCACCACCCCCCCGAATGTGGTGACTTTCACAGCTGCTTCAAACCCTGTTCTTGTCAGAAAGCAGATGGCTGGGGGAGTAACCAGAATCCTGGGATTCCAAGTATCGTCGTGGGGCAGGTTTCTAAAGCCACCTGACCTCCTGGGGAGTCAGCATTATCTTCGAGTTGACTGCATGGGAGCTGGGGTCTGCTGAGTTTCCCTTTGGGTTTCAGCACATGACCCAATTTGGGCTTGCCAAGTTCTTTGAAAACAGCGTCGGGGGTACTCCCAGAGGACTCGGGGTGGCTGCAGTGATGTGACTGCTCCGAGAGTCTGCTTTGTTCTCGCCCATTGGGGGTTGTCAGCCCTCCCCCGCTTGCACTCTGGTGATTAACTTTTTTGTTCTGTCTCGGCTGGCCCAGGCTGGGGCTGACGGCACCTCTTTCTGAAATCTCACCTTCCGGTCTCTCTGCATGTCGACTAAGGTCAGCGGTCGTTAAATTTCCTGATGGCAGGAGGAATTTCACACTTAGGAGACTGGCGTGGCCCCTCCTAGGCTGCACTGTCTTGACTAGTTTTTGAGAACACCCCAAGGATGCATCCTGGGTGTGGGTCCAGGATCCCGGGCCTTCCCCCCGGCCCACTACTGCGTTTTGCCTTGGAGGAGATAGCACGTGGCATTTGTGGGGCTGGTGCCAAAAGAGCAGGTTTCCTTCTCGAAAATTAGCAAGCACCCTGGAGGTACAGTTTTGTTCTTAATCTCCTCCCTCCCAGTTTTTCTAAGAACCCCTCTTCTCTGTTACTGATCAGTGAGTCAGTATACACTTGTACTCCATTTCTCTTACTATCCTCCTTTTGATTAAAGTCATAGCTGCCCCTGAATGTTTACTGTGAAAGACAGTTCAAGGATATCTAGGTTTTTTTTTTTCAGCCCACAGTTTCGAACAGTCTTCAAAATGGAGCCTTCTTTGGATTGTTATCAGTGTGGTATGTAGTTAGTGGGTGTAGAGACACAGTTCCTTGAGCCTCAGTTTCCGCATTTGTAAAAAGGGAAGGGTGTTGCTTTGAAGGATAGATGTGAAGGTTTTCAAATGACTTGGTGTATCAATGAAAAGGGCCCACGTTGGAGGAGATGAACGATAAATGCTTGTGCCTCCTGCTTTCATCTCTCTGACTTCAGAGGTATGGAGAGAGCCCTGTGTACTTCTGCTGACTTTGTGGATCTTGGGATCGGCTGAATTGCTTGACCTGATTTTTGGAAGCTCCCCCTCTTCTCATGCTCCTCTGCTGCAGAAGAGATGCTCTGGGGGCTGAGGGATTTGTTTTGTATTTGTTTTTCCTCTCCTTCCTTCAGCTGAACTCTGGAATTCTTTTCCTTCTGGTTGGCTGCATCCTGTGTCCCTCCCCGCCCCACCTTTTCTCTCTCAAATACATCTAGGACTCTGGAGTGGTATTTCAGAGCCTGGTTGTACATGTCAGCACTGGGCCAGATGGCACGGGACAGCTTGCCTAGTCCTGCCCCTGGGAGGGAGGACTACCCTTCTGTTTGTGGGTCTTCTTGAAGAAACTTGCTTTAGATGATCTTAGAAAGGTAACTTTTTCCTCTAATGAAGGACTGTGCTAGCAAAAGAAGTCTTTAGAAATCGTGTTGGGCCACAGGTCCAAAGACCTAGATTTTAAACTTACTGGGGGGACTGGCGCAAGATCAGGCTGGTTTATTCCAAATCCTCCTTTCTTCTCTGTGATGCTTGGGAGTTGGTGGCCAGGATTCTGGAGTCACTCACTCCCGGGCCTGGTAATACTCAGATTCAAATACCTTCGGTGGGACGCACGAGCTCTAGTAGTCCATAGAGAAAGACAGATAGTTCCTTCTGGAGCTTCCAGACTCTAGATCCATGTACCTGATTCAAATTTCCTCCCTGAGGGACCTTGCTGTGACTTCTGTGTCTGGTGGTCACCTAGCCGCATGTCCCACGAAGGCAGGGAAACTGGGAAAGAATATATGGGCAAAAGGCAGGTCCAAAGAAAAGCCTGAATGAATGAAGAGGGAGAGATCTTGTCTGTTATTGCTGCCCCCCTCTACCTACTTCTGGAAAGGATCGGAGATGGCATTGGGGTAAGACCCCAGTTTCCCCCCGTCCCCTGTCCAGGAAGCAGCAGTTTGTTGATCAAGAGCCTGGATTTAGACATGGGAGCCAGAAGGCTTAGGTTTTGGTCCTTGCTGCCTGACCTCGAGCCGTTTCCTCAGCTTCCACGTCATTATCTGTGAGATGCAGATAATACTACCACCCACTTCACAGGATTAAAAGTACCTTCCTCACAGGATTATTGTGAGGCTGTGTTAATAGATGTGAAAGCACCCAGAACAGTGCCAAACATCACGGAAGGTATTCTATTCAGGTCAGCTAGTGATTCCTGGTTTCTGAGAGGCAATTAATTATGTTTTTCAAAAAGTTGCAACCATCTGCAGAAATGTCAATGTCATCATATTACCTTTTAGGAATGAGAAGTTCTGAGCAATTGCCTCAGCTCCTCTCCTCCTCTGCTCATGTTTTTGTTAACGCTTCCCTCTCATTTGCCTTAATCTGTAAACATTTGGTACTCATTTCTGAGAATGAGAACAGCGATTTCTCCATGATCCCTGTGACCCCACCTCTGGGAGAGACCGGGCAAAATACACTTGCCTTATGCCACTTAGACGGCGGGGCCTGACTTCCGTTGTGGAGGAGGACCAACCTTAATGAATACCCACGGTCGATTCAGCCCCCTGCTCTGTGCCAGACCCTGGTGTCTGGCTCGATGGCCTTGACTGCCCTGTGCTTGGTGTGTATATCCTGACTGTCCTGTGCTCCGTTTTAAGGTGAGGAGGGCGAGGCTCCGAAAGGTTAGGGGGTTGGCCAGGCTGATTAGGTGACGGGGGGCATGTTGGTGGAGGGACCCAGGTCTTTGTGACCCTGGGCTACTTCCTTTTTCTGCTGGCTTCCTTCCTGTCCTCCAGTTGCTTCCTTCCTCCTCTTTGCTGCTTTTCTGAGTCCCACAGTTCTCACCTGGCCGTTCTTGGAGAAAGCGGGTTCCTCTATGGCTAGGATTATACCCTAAGGAAATGATCCAAAATGCTCATATAAGCCATGCCCAGTAGTGTCTGCTGGAGTCTGCTTTGTGAGAGCAGAATGAAGGCAACAAACGAGCCGCTCAGGAGGATGGGAGTGGGTTACAGATGTCATGGTGAGCCACTGTGAGGGTAAACGGCCACCTCAGGTGTTGACAAGAGCATATAGTGATGCTTCATATGGTTGCACGGACAAAGCCAGCTGCGAAATATTGTCTGTGGAAGCTAAGTTGATTTTGTAGAATAACTGGAATGAACTTGTCCTTCGTGGTCCTAGTGGTTGCCTCTAGCTGATGTGTGACTTTCCCCCCTTCTCTATGCTTTTCTGTGTTTCACAGCATTTCCCCAATGTGTCTGTAGGACTTTTCCAATCAGGGTTGGGTAAAAAGAGGTGGCAGAAGGGAAGACGGCCACTGTCCCTTGGGAGTGGGCTGCCACGGAGGCTCGGAAGGGGCCGGTGGGTGGCACAACTGGCCTCTCAGGGACATCAGATCCATGCATTCTCCCCTTTGCCCCCGACAGGCCCGCTGAGGAAGAGCTGAGAATGAGGAGCGCGGAGGACAGCACCCCTGCTGTGGGTAAGCAATTGGCAGGCTGTGGGGGTTTCAGCTTCTGCGCACTGTTCCTTTCTTTCTCCCTGTTTTCTCTATATGAATTAGGAGGTCCCCTCTGCCTTCAACTGTCCCAGAGAGCCTCAGAGACAAAGCTGCCAAGTAGCCCAAAGCGTAGCCTTTCCTAACTAAACCTGGCCTGCCTGGACACCTGCCTCACCCCAACGCTACCCCTTCTCTTCTCTCCAGCAGAGCGCCCTAATGTCCAGGAGTCAGTGGGTCCCCTGGTGGCCCCCACCCCTCTCCGCCCATGGCCTCAGATGACGCTTCAGGTAAGTAGGCCCGGCAGCCTCTGGACGGACAGCCCAATGGGAGACTGGGTGGTGGCGGCCAACTTGCTCCAGGTCTACCCTAGGTCGGAGGGAGGCCCCCCAAAAGCAGAACCTGAGGGTGGAGGGTGGAAAGCCGGGATTCACCCAAGCTTTGTTATGTTAGCAAACATTTATCAAGTGCTTGCCCTGTGCCAAGCAATCCTGGGCACTGGGAAGCTGGGAGTGACCAAAAAAGAGGTCTCTGTGGGACTTACTTACACTTTGGTGGAGTGAGACATGACAGAACAAAAGAATAGTTAAAATCTATGCTGTTTTAGATGATGATGAGCGCTAAGGAAAAAAATAAAGGGATGGGGAGTGTGTGTGTGTCATACATGTGTGTGTGCACATGCGCATGCATATGGGGGTGGGGGGAAGGTTTGTGAGTTTAGAGCAGTCGAGGTCTTCAT
This sequence comes from Neogale vison, assembly GCF_020171115.1. Classification (NCBI taxonomy): domain Eukaryota; kingdom Metazoa; phylum Chordata; class Mammalia; order Carnivora; family Mustelidae; genus Neogale; species Neogale vison. Next base: position 88,876,783 of record NC_058105.1, on the reverse strand, counting down.
GGAAAGTGAGATTTGAGCAAAGATTGGAGAAGGTGAGAGTGAGCCACATGAGTAACTAGGGGAAGAACATCCCAGGCAGCTGCCAAGCCCCCCAGGCAGGGCCATGACTAATGTGTGAGGAACAGCAAAGAGCAGTGAGTGGCAGGGGGTGGGGAGCAGCAGGAGGTGAGGTCAGACAGATCATGTAGCATCTCGTGGGCCTTCGAGAGAACCCGGGCTTTTACTCTGAATGACAGGGGAGCCACGGAAAGGTTGTGAGCGGAGGAAGGCCATGATCTGACTTAGGATTTAACAGGCTCCCTTTGGCTGCTGTGAGAACAATAGGCTGTAGGAATGAGGGCAGAAGCAGGGGGACTGTGACGGGGAGGCAACTGCAGTGGTCTGGGCAATTGATGCCAGAGATGGCAGGGGAGATAGAGATTCTGGAGATGTATGTTAGAGAGAAAGAGAGAGAGAGCGAGCGAGCATGTGTGTTTGTGTGTGTTTTAGTACAAAGGTTTTCAGACATGTATAGAAGGAAAGAGACTAGTATAATGAACTCACATATTCCTGTCACCTAGCTTCAACAAATTTCAGCACATGTCCATTCCTACTTTTTCCATACCCTCTCTGCCCCACCCCTCAATTGCCTATGGAATTATTTTGGGAAGAAATCCAGACATTATCTCATCCACAAATATTTCAGTTTGTATCTCAGAAAATTAAGCACTCTTTAAAAAAAACCACACACAATGCAGCATCATGCCTCAGGAAATCAACAGTTAGTCCTCAGTATCATCAAATATTTGATCAGTGTTCAAATTTCCTTATCTCATAGGTGTTATAGGATCCAATCCAGGTCAACACATTACATTTGGTGGATGGGTCTTTTTTAGATTTTAAAATCTCCCTCACTTTTCTGGCAGTTTGTTTGTTTGTTTGTTGAAGAAACCTTGTTTGTCCTGTAGAGTTTCCCATACACTGGTTTTGGCTGATTGTATGGAAACATATTTCTCACTCTTTTTTTAACCAATATGTTAATTCCATTTAATTAATGTGATCTATTAAATCCAATTAATCCACTTTAAATTGATTTATTAAATACCATCTATTATTATGAAACTAATTTAACTAAAATTGATTCTATTTAATTCTCTTATTCCCATTTCATTTAGTAACTGGAATTCTTTTCCAAGGAAAAACGTTCTCATATCAACCATTTGGCTGCCTTGAGGGTATATAATTTGTATTGAAAAAGCTGTATAAATACTTAATTTTTTCCCTTTTATTTACCAGTTTTCAGAAGAAGTGAACTTCTCCAAAGGTGACCAACTAAAGGATTTTTGGTTTTGGTGTATTATTATTAACTCGTGAATTTTAAACATATTTGATAAGTTTCCACCCATTGCATTTATTTACTCATTTTGATGTTTAAATTGAACTCTCTCCAGTCAGTAGGAGCTTGCTTACAATGGTTCCAGAGTCCTTTTGAACACAGTCCCATCATTCTTTGACCACTTCTTCAGAATCTTGAATGACAGTGTGTCCTAGACTCATTTTGTACTTACCCTACCCGCAGCCATTTAGTTAGAAAGCTCTGCTTCCTTTTCGGGGAGAATGGTATTTAGAAACTAGAATCTGGGTGCTCCGTGTGCTTTCCTCTTGCTAGATAGGCCATTGTTTCTAGGCCTTGTCAAAGTAAGTGTTTTTGAAAGAGAAAATACCTGAATTCACGTGGATATTCTGGATCTGTTTTAGAGGTCAGCCAACAGTACTTATGGAGAGCCATTCACCAAATGTTGAGGCCCACTGCCTTCCTTAGCTTAATGGTCTGCAGGAAGTTCCCTTTTACTCCATCTGATTTGGTTATGTTAATAAAGATGACATAGGCTTTGGCATTTGGATCATTAGAGAGGGCTCTTTAAGGAGGGTGTACCTGGAAACACGGGTGGGGCTGGGTGTGGGCTGTCACCAGTCTCACTGTCTCTGCCTGTCCCATCCCCTCCTCTACTTCATTCCTCTTCCTTTCTCTCCCCTCCTGCCCTACCCGCCCCCCCCCAATGGCTCTAGGTTTCTGAAGTTACAGTGACTGGCAAACCCCCAGAGGAAGGTGACGTCCCCAGAAGCAATCCGCCTGTGGCTTTCACAGAGGTCCCCCAGGCACGGGCCATCAGGATTCTCCCCTCTTCCTCTCTCTGTGGCCTGGGTGGCTCCCCCAGGGACCAGGCCTCGGGGCCCGATGCAAGTGAGGGGGCAGTCGGGCCTCTTCTGGAACCCAGCCAGCAACAGGTGGAGGCCACGTGGGAAATATCGCAAGAGAATGGAGGGGGCCGAAAGGACTCCATGGTGGGGGCCTTAATGGATGAACCCCCTGGGGGTCTGGAGGTTGTGGGTGGGTTGGAGGAGCTGCTTGGTGAGGACACCATTGACCAGGAGCTGGAGCAGCTCTACCTGTCCCACCTGAGCCGCCTGCGGGCCGCTGTGGCTGCAGGTGGGGTGGGAGGTGGTGGGGAGGGCCCCACAGATGGGGGGGTATCCCCCAGCCATCCCCTGGGCATACTCACGGACCGCGACCTGATCTTGAAGTGGCCTGGCCCCGAGCGGGCCCTGAACAGCGCCCTGGCTGAGGAGATCACCCTGCACTATGCCCGGCTGGGGCGTGGTGTGGAGCTTATCAAGGACACTGAGGATCCTGATGAGGAGGGGGAGGGTGAAGAGGGACTCTCCATTGTACCCTCCAGCCCAGAAGGGGACACCACCAAGGAATCACCTCCAGAAATCCTCTCAGGGGTCCATCCTGTGGTAGCCGCTATGGGAGATGTGTGGCTCCCGTGGGCAGAGGGCTCGGGCTGTGACAGCGCCGTGGTTCTGGGTGCAGAGGGTCAGTTCGCTGGGGCTCCAGAAAAAGGGATGGGCAAGGACACCGACTCTCTGCGCATAAGTAGGGTGATGGCTGGGATGACTGGGCCCCCAGGGGAGAAAGAAGGCCGGATGGAGTTTACCACTGGGTGGGCAGACAGCTTGGTTCCTAGATCCGGTAAGGAGCCAGCTGCTCCAGTCCTACGGGGGCAAAGTTTGACCCTCCTCAGTCCCTCGGGGGCTGAAGTCTGTCCTTCTAGCCTGGCCAGGCCCCATATGAGCCCCCAGGATGAAGAGGGTGCAGGCCCAAGCCTGGAGCCCCCAAAGAAGTCTCCCACCATAGCAGCCCCTGCAGAAAGTGTGTGTTTGTTGCCTCCCCAGCTGTGGGGGCCCTTGACCCAGACTCTGGGGGTCCTGGCTGGGTTGGTGGTAGTCCCTGTGGCTCTGAACAGTGGTATGTCCCTCCTGGTGCTTGCGCTGTGCCTCTCTCTGGCCTGGTTCTCGTAGAGGCTGCTTGTGTGGGGTGCAGCAGTAACAGACTTCCCCCCTCTCTGGGGTGTGGAGAGAGGCCATCCCTGCACTGCACCCAGGGGGTTCAGATAGGATGTGTGGCCTGTATAGTGAGGGGTCTTTTGCTTCTGAGAATGCCCAACTGGAGAGAGACCTTCCCGTCCCTGAGGACTTGTCGGCACAGGGCTCCCTGTGGTGATGCTGGTGGAGGGGAACAGGGCACGGTGGACGGTGTGAGATAACTTTCAGAGAGGAACTGGGCATGCCCTCCCTTCCCCCCCCCAAGCCTGTATTTATTTTTGTATAATTCTCTGGACGAGGGCGAGTGGTCGTGAGCTGGTCTTGGGGCACAATTACCCAGAGATATATTTATTAACAGCCAACCTGTGCAACCTGCTGGAGCTTTATTTTTAATTTAATTTATATAGAGTACCTATTATTATATGCCACAATAGAGCTCTATGAGAAATGATGTGTCTTGCTGTACAGTGTTCTCCTGTGTGGGCCCGAGTGTGTGGGGTGGTCCTGTTCTATGGGAGGGGTGGGTGGGGAGTTGGCCATGGGACACGGCCATGTCTGCTGCCACAGCTTCAGTCCGTGCCACCTCACCTTATGGTCCTGCCCTGTGTGATCTGGTGGTCTTTGGAGGGGCGGGTCCTTTGGTCTTTTCTATATTCTGCTAGGGAGGGAGGAAGAATGATTGCCATGTGAGGGTTTGGTGTCGAACACACGGCTGCGGCGGTGGACGTGGTCAGCTGTAGATGTGGGAATACTGGCTGCAAATAAGCCACAAGGTTTTGAGGTTCCTGGGGAAAAAAAGAAGCCTTTGACACCAGGATGGAGACCCTTCTGTCTCCAAGATTGGGAAGGTCTCAGAAGGAACAGAGGAGTTAATGTGCTGTGAAGAATTCATACCAGAGTTGCTGTCCACAGACTTTACCTTTATAACTCAAAACAGAAACCCAGCAGCTTTGAAAGAAAGGATAGATATATTTACTGCATGCAAATAAAAATCTCTGCATTAGCACAACAAAACACCATATATTTATTTACTTGCCTTCGCAACAAAACTTTACACCAACTTTCTTTCATTCTTCTCCAGGGCTCCCCTGCTTTTCTGAAACAGCCCCAATCAGATTGTTTGCCCAGCCACTTCAGCAAAAAATCCCTGATGATATTTGATTGGTCCATCAACAGCCACATCCCAGATTTCATCTTCCTTGACCTATTGGCAACATTTGACACAGCTGGTCATCTCCTCCTTGAAATCTCTCTTTACTTGGTTTCTGGGACACCACACTTGCCTGGTTTTCCTCTTTCCTTGTTGGCCACTCTTCTAGAACAGGGCCTGGCATCTAGTAAGTCCTCAGAAAATGCCTACTGATTGAAATAAATGAGGGAACAAATAAACGGATGTGGGAAAATAGAGACATGGTTAGAGAGCTTAGCTGGGCATTCAGTGGTGACAAGCTCAGGTCAGTTCCACAAATGTGGACTGACCACCTCTTCTCTGTTCTGAGGACACAGAGGAAGGATCTCACAGTCTAGTGGGAGAGACAGACACAGAGAAAGGATTTTAGTACAGTGTGGTTAGCTCATTAGCAGTGATGGGGGCCTCAGGACATATGCTCAGCCCAGTGTGGGGACTCTGGAAACCTTTTGGGAGGGCACAGGGCCTGAACTGAGTTAAAAAATGAGAAGGAATCCAGCAGATAGTAGAGGGGAAGAGAGGGCAGTCCAGTCAGAAGGAATAGCATTGCAGAGGTTTGGAAGTGGAAAACAGGTACGGAAAACAAATTCAGCACCCACTCATTTCATCTGTCTTTCAATGAGGATATTCTCACTTGGTCAAATATCAAAAGTGCAAACAAGTGTCCGTGGTCTTCCACTGATGTGATTATTTGCTCAATGTCCAAAAAGGCAACTTTCTGCCAACTGGATTGAAAAGTTAGATACAATGGACAAAGTACTCAAACTACTACAGACACATAACTTGCCGAAACTGTCTCAAAAAAAAAAAAAAAAAGGAAAAGTTGAGCAGTCCTATGACCATTAAAGTAACAGAACCTATAACCGGAAGTCTTCCCATACGGAAACTCTGGGCCCAGATGGCTTCACTGGTGAAACACTCAAGGAACAGATAATTCTGATTTTACAAAAGCAATTCCAGAGTTCCATAAAAGGGAGCATCTAATTCGTTTTATGGGGCTGATAGAACCTTGATCCTAAAACTTGATGAGTGAAAAAAGAATATTATAGATCTCAAGAAAACATACAAATACCTTAAACTAAACAGCTGCCTGTCTTGGTCTGCTTAGGCAGCCATAACAAAATGGTGTAGACTATGTGGCTTGAAAACAACAAACATTTATTTCTCACAGCACTGGAGGCTGGGAAGTTGAAGATCAGAGCACCTGAAGATTTGGAGTCTGGTGGGGACCAACGTTCTGGTTCATAGATGGCTCTCTTCTTGTGGTGTCTTCACATAGTGAAGGGGCAATGTTACTCTTTGGGGTTTCTTTTTTTTTTAAGATTTTATTTATTTATTTGAGAGAGAAAGAGCATGAGAGGGGAGAAGTTCAGAGGAAGAAGCAGACTCCCCGCAGAGCTGGGGGCCCAATGCGGGACTCAATCCCAGGACTCCAGGATCATGACCTGAGCTGAAGGCAGTGGCTTAACCAAGTCACCTGAGACACCCAGGTGCCCACTCTTTGGGGTTTCTTATAAAGATACTCATCCCATTCATGAAGGCTCCACCCTCATGATCTAATCGCCCCCTTTAGGGCCTTTAGCCCCCACCTCCTAATACCATCACATTGGGGGTTACATTTCAACATACAGCTTGTGAGGGGACACAATCATTCAGTCTCTAGCACTGCCGACATTCAATACATTTCAAAGGTGTAATATGACCAAGTTGGATTCATTCTAAAACTGCAACATTTTTATTTAACATTTAATGTTTGCGCTCAGTCAACAAAAGTTGCTTCATTAACATATCAAAGGAGAAGCCACAATAATCTCAATAGCTGTAGAGAAAGCATTGGATTAAATTTAACATCTATTCATGATTTTATTTTTTGAAAGATTTTATTTATTTGGGGGAGGTGGGGGAGCAGAGGGAGAAGGAGTGCTGCGTGCAGAGCCTAATCTCACAACCCCGAGATCATGACCTGAGCCAAAATCAAGAGGTAGAAGCTTAACTCACTGAGCCACCCAGGTGCTCCTCTGTTCTTGACTCCAGAAACCTTAGCAAGGGACAGCTGGGTGGTTCAGTCGGTTGAGCATCTGATTCTTAATCTCAGTTCAGTTCTGATCTCATTGTAAGTGCAAGCCCCACATTGGGCTCCACACTGGGTATGGAGCCTACCTAAAACAGAAACAAAGACAAACAAGCAATGAAAACCTTAGGAAATCAGTTGAATACATTTTCTTAACATAAAAGATATCTATCTACAAGGATTTACAGTAAACTACATACTTCAAATGAAAATTTTTTTAAAAATTTATTTATCTATTTATTTGACAGAGAGAAATCACAAGTAGACAGAGAGGCAGGCAGAGAGAGAGGAGGAAGCAGACTCCCTACTGAGCAGAGAGCCCGATGCGGGACTCGATCCCGGGACCCTGAGACCATGACCTGAGCCGAAGGCAGCGGCTTAACCCGCTGAGCCACCCAGGCATCCCTTCAAATGAAATTTTAAGAGCTCTGACATTTGAAATGTGTCAAGGATGCCTGCTATCACCATTTCTACTCAGCATTGCACTGGAGGTCCTAGCAAGAACAGTAAGGCAAGGAAAGGCAAGGAAAATAAATTAAAAATATTCAAAGATTGGAAATGAAGAACAGAATTATCTTTATTTATAGATGATACCATTGTGTATATGGAAAATACAAAAGAGTCCATGGACAAATTGTTAGAATTATTAAGAATTTAAAAAGATTTTTGATACAAAAATCCATATTCAAAAATAAATTGCTTTTATTTATTTAGTTTTAAAGATTTTATTTATTTATTAGAGAGAGAGAGAGAGATCACAAGTAGGCAGAGCAGCAGGCAGAGAGAGGAGGAAGCAGGCTCCAAGCTGAGCAGAGAGCCTGACGCAGGGCTCGATCCCAGGACTCTGAGACCATGACCTGAGCCGAAGGCAGAGGCTTAACTCAATGAGCCACCCAGGCACCCTCAATTGCTGTTATATCCTAACAACAGACAGAAAATTTTAATAAAGATACCATTTATGAACTACTTAGAAATTAACAAAAGAGGGCAAGATCTTTCTTTTTTATTATTTTTTTATTTTTAAAGATTTTATTTATTTATTTGACAGACAGAGATCACAAGTAGGCAGAGAGGCAGGCAGAGAGAGAGGAGGAAGCAGGCTCCCTGCTGAGCAGAGAGCCCCATGGGGGTCTTGATCCCAGGACCCTGACATCATGACCTGAGCCAAAGGCAGAGGCTTAACCTACTGAGCCACCCAGGCGACCCTGAAAGATATTTAAAAGACTAATTAAAGAGATATACGTGTTAGTGAGTGAAAGTCAATGTCATAAAGCTGTCAGTTCCCTCTGAACTGTTTTGTAGGTTCAGTGTAAATCCAGTCACAATTTTAATAGATTTGCGTGTCTGCATATCATAGCAAGTTAGTTCTTAAATTTATGTGTAAGTGCCAACCAGCCAGAACACCCATACTTAATTTAAGGTATAGCGATTAAGATGGTGTGATATTGCTGCAAAGGTAGACAAATACGTTTCATTGGAAAGACCAGTGGTCTCAGAAAAAGACCCACTTACATGTAGACTCAGAATAGGTAGCCAATGAGGTGTTGTGATACCAGTGGGAAATGGTTGGACTTCCAATAAGTGGAACAATCCATTATCCATATTGAAAAAAATGAAATTGGATCCTTACAACACAAAAATAACTCTAGACATATTCAAAACCTAAATGTGAGAAGCAAAACCAAAGAGCTTTAAGAATTTAATATAGAAAAATACCTTTATATACTCATGGTAGAAACGTTTTTCTTAAACAAGATGCAAAATGTTAACCACAAATGACAATTATAAAACATTCAATTACATTAAAATTAAGAATTATTGATCAAGAAACACCATGGGGGTGCCTGGGTGGCCGCTGCCTTCGGCTCAGGTCATGATCCCACGTCCTGGGATCCAGTCCACATTGGGTTCGGCAGGGATCCTGCTTCCCCCCTCTCTCTGCCTGCCTCTCTGCCTACTTGTGATCTCTGTCTCTCAAATAAATAAATAAAATCTTTAAAAAAAAGAAACACCATAGAGTGAAAACAACAATTGGGATGCAAATTGAGAGAAAATAATTCAAACACAATTAGCTGATGAAAAGCTCAAACCTAGAATATTTTAGAAATTACAATTAGAAAAACCAGCTGTGCCAAGAAATGTGTAAATAAATTATATAGTCACAGAATGGAATATTGTAGAATGAGAATGAAAGATCTACAACTATATGGAATAGCCTGGATGAACTGCACAGACTTGATGTCAAACAGAGAAGCCAAACAGAGAAACAGGCAAAATGAATCCATTACCAGTGGTAAAATTATAAAGGAAAGTGAGAGAATGATTATCACCAAGTCCATGATAATGTTTACTTCTGGAAGAGGGGAGGACAGCTGTAATTGGGCAGGGACCCCAGGAGACTTCTGGAATGGCAATCCTAGTCTACAGCTTGACCTGGGTGGTTGTTCATGGATGTGCAATTCATTAATATTCACTGAAATGTACATTTCTCAGGCAAAAAAAAAGAGATCACAACTAAAACAAAATGCAGTGAGTCGTGGGAGTGATGTGACTCTTTGGGACTCCTCTCCACCAGCTCTGAGCAACCCCAGTTTCCTTGTCTAGACCATGAAGTATAGGTGAACTACTTCCTTCAGAACCTCCCTTGGGGTCAAGGTCTTCCCTTCAGTCCTGGAGGTTACCGAGGTTCCCTCAGCCCTATCTGTGGAAGTCATGTTTTGGGGACTTGTTTATTCTGTGTCTTCTGACACCAGCCATTGAGCAGAGACACTCACCTCTTGGGGGATGGAGAGAATCTGTCCATTTTGTCCTCAGTTGTCAGAGTTCATCCCGCCTTTGATCTCAGTCGTACATGGTTTTGTCTTATTTATTTATTTATTTAGAGAGGGAGAGAGAGAATATTTGTTTGTTTGTTTAGAGATGGAGAGAGAGAGAGAATCCCAAGAAGTCCCCATACCCAGCACGGAGCCTGATGCTGTGCTTGACCTCACAATCTTGAGATCATGACCTGAGCTGAAATCACGAGTTGGACGCTTAACCAACTGAGCCACTCAGGTGCCCCATCTATGGTTTTAGAGCCCAGAAGAGTTAATTTAAAAGCTAGGACCCCAAGTCCTAGTTGTGTAACCTTTGGGTAAGTCATCTGTCCCCTCCCAGTCTCGGTTTCCCATTCTTAAAAAGGGGTTAATGCCAACTGAGCTTTGGAGAAAACGTGTAATGGCATCACTCATGAACATATTTGATGAATCTAACAATTGAGACAGTATAGCAGGGCAGGCGAGAGGAAGGGTTCTGGAGTGGTACAGTCCAGGACTAAATTGCCACTAGGTCACACCATAGGCAAGTTATTCAAGCGCTCTGTGCCTCCCTTTGCTTGTCTGTCATCAGGGGTAATAACTTTCCCTCTGCATGGGGTAACAATAAAGGTTAAATGAGATAACACATCAATTACCTAGGGCAGTGCCTAGCACAGAACAAGTAATGTCAGCTATTATCAGCCCCCACCCCATGAACTCTTGCAATCACTGTCACTCTTGACCCGTCCTTCCCACCCTCAAGTGTGTGTATTGTTATAGTGGTGGATACTGCGAAGGGCAGAGGCCTCCTTGTGCCCCTGACCCTGTCCCTGCCTGCCCCCTTGAGAGGCACTGGATCCCCACACACTCTCCCAAGGGTACCCACACTCTCCTCAGTCTCTCCCTGTTCTTCAGGTTAACCAAGGGGATGGGGCCACCACCTCATCGGTGGGTCACCATCTTGTAGGGGCCACAGGACGGGGTATTTCTGGCAGAAATGTGGACCCCAGAGAGAGGAAGGAAGGAAGTGGGGAGCACTTGTGTTTCCCCACCTAGTAGTGTCCTATTAATGATGTAACAAATCTGCAACAAACTTGGTGGCTAAACACAACACAAATATACTATCTTATAGTTGTGGAGGTCAGGGGTCTCGCAGGGTGTCCGTGGGGGCTGTGTTCCTTCTGGAGGCTCTAGAGGAGAATCCATTCCCTTGCCTTTTCCAGCTTGTAGAGGTTGACTGTAGTTCTTGGCTCATGGCCCCTTCTTCCATCTTCAAAGCCAGCAAAGGCCAGTTGAGTCTTTCTCTCGTCAAACCACCCTGACTCTCTCTCTCCTACCTCCTTCTTTGACTCCCAGTCAGATAATCGAGGATAATCCTCTCCATCTCAAAATGCTTAACTTAATCACATCGGAGAAGTCCCTTTTGCCAAGTTAGGTGACAGATTCCAAGTCCTACTGCTTAGGGTGTGGCTATCTTTGGGGGGTCGTATTCTGCCTAGCACTTACTCCCTCCCTCCAGAGGCCTCCGTGGTCACTGCCAGTGTCCCCACCCTGAAGCAATGGATGTGGACAGATGGGGCTTCCCCTTGAAGGGAGCAAGTTGCCCATCCTGTAGGGAGAAGGGCCTGTCACCAGATAATTAAGATTGAATGATTCTTGTCATAAGGACAATAACAACACTATCAGCATTTATCCCCCAGTTACTCTGTGCCAGACCCTGGGCTGATTACTTTACATGAATCATGCTTTTCTCACACAGACACCATGATGTAAATTCTATTTTTATCACGAGTTTACAGATGAGCAAACTGAGGCCCTAAGTGCCTTCTGTGTTCTTGTCAGCCCTGAGCGCAGTCCTTTGTTGGGGCCTCCGTGATCTTCCTCTGTCTCCTCCGCCCTTTTACTTGGCCCTGTATCTTGATCTCACAGGGGCCTCTGCTATCTGTCCTCGGGTCTTAGCCCTAGGCCCAGCTGTCACCTGACCACAGACTACAAACCCTCCATTTCCCATTCCTGATGTCTAGGTTCCAGGGAAGTCCAGGTTTAAACCTGAGCTTCCTGCTAAGTCAAAGTGGCCTTTTCCTTTCATTCCCAGCAGCGTGGTTGAAGCTGTGGTCCCAGGGTGAGGTGTTAAGTGTTCACACGCCTCACCGCTCAGCCTTGGACCGTCCATATTCTAACCTTTACCAGAAGGGGGCGACTCATCTCCAAGACCAGGAAGGCCTCAGGGAAGAAGACCAGGAGGGACTGAGACTTAAACACTCACACCTGAGAGGGTCACAGGCCTCTGGGTACATGAGCCCCAGACCTGGGTGTTCCTGGGAGTCTCTCTCTCCGTGTGGACAGCTGGGGACAGCCTAGGGCCAGCTCTGCCTCTTCTTCCTGGAGGACCCTGATCCTAGTCACCGCACATGGCTTTCCTCTTCCTCCTGCTCTTCTTCCTCTTACCAGAAGCTCCTTTCTGTGGTTAAAGGGAAGTTCTCACATTTGTAATCTTTTTCTCATTGAAACGTTTCGTTTTAGTTTTTTCCCCACATGAACCACATGGACTGGTTCTGTTGCCTCACCCACAGGGCAGGTTGGGCTATAGCTTGGCCTGTCCTGACGGCCATAGCCCAGGATCCTGAAGGCTCTGGAGCATCCCCAACAAAGCCTGGGTTTAGGAAAAGGCCTCTGGTTCCCCATTCAGATCCTGACCAGCTGCCAACTCTGCCTCCACCCAGTCCCTTCCCACAGCCTGAATGCTGGGTCTACAGTTCCTACCTGGGGCAAATGGCTGCACCTGGGCTGCTGGGCTGGGAGAGACACCGGCCTCCCGATGCAGGGGATGCTCATGAATGCAGGGGGCTCTGAAATGAGAAAGCAGATTTGGCCCAAGAGGAGGAGGAGCAGGTCAAAGTTGCTGGGGATGACCTGACTTGGGTCTCCCCAGGCACAGGCAGGGGCTGTCTGCCTCGAATTGTTCAGGGCCCTCAGGCAGGTGGGAAGCTCTGCAATCAGAGCCATGGGCCAAGGTCCAGTTGAGGTCCTCTCTGACCACTTATGTCCTTCCCGTTTATCCTCTCCTCTGCCCACGGGGATACCAAAATGAGCTCAGGGAGCTCCCTACCTGCTTGGTTCCTATGACCCATCTGCACTCTAACTAGAGTCATGTGTCATCTTCACAACAGATACCCATTAACACTAGTGTAACTTGAACAAACAGTGGCTCACGTGGTCTGACATGGTTCTGATGATGTGTCATTGTTTACTACAGCCAGACTTTATTCAATCACTCTTCCTCTGAATGGATAGGTAGTATATGATTTAGGTTCTTTCCATCTCGTACTAGCTGTGGTGAGCATTCCGGGACATGCAATAATGGTTGTGTAGTAGCTAACTGCTGGAAACAACCCAATTATACACTATTAGGAAACCCTGGGGGGTGCCTGGGTGGCTCAGTCGGTTAAGTGTCTGCCTTTGGCTCAGGTCATGATCCCAGGGTCCTGGGATCAAGTCCTGCATTGGGCTTCCTGCTCGGTAAAAAGCCTGCTTCTCCCTCTTCCACTCTTCCTGCTTGTGTTCCCTCTCTCACTATGTTTCTTTCTGTCAAATAAATAAATAAGATCTTTAAAAAATAATAAATAAAATAAAATACATACCAAAATATCAAAAATGTAAAAATTGGCTCTGGGAGTTCTGTGGGTTTTTTTTTCAAAGATTTTATTTATTTGACATAGAGAGACACAGCAAGACGGGGAACACAAGCAGGGAGAGTGGGAGAGGGACCCAGGATCCCGGGATCATGACCTGAGCCGAAGGCAGATGCTTAATGACTGAGCCACCCAGGCACTGCTAGGGGTTCTGTGAGTTTTAACACATGAATACATTCCTGTAACCACTGCCACATTCAGGATATATGGCTGTTCCATCCCTTTATAGAGCTCCCATGTGCTGCCCCTTCATAATCATACCTTCACATGCAAATATGGCCAATTGATACTTCACGAAGGTGTCTCTCCCCATGCATACCACACTGTCTTGATTATTGTAGCTTTATAGTAAGTCAAAATCCAGGTAAGCCCTCCAATTTCGTTCTTCCTTTTCAAAATTACTTGGACAATTCTAGTTCCTTCGTTTTTCAACATACATTTTACTTATTTATTTATTTTTATTTAAGATTATTTATTTATTTGACAGAGATCACAAGGAGGCAGAGAGGCAGGTGGAGGTGGGGGGGGAGCAGGCTCCCTGCTGAGCAGAGAGCCCGATCTGGGGCTTGATCCCAGGACCCTGGGACCATGACCTGAGCCAAAGGCAGACGCTTAACCCACTGAGCCAACCAGGCACCCCTCCACATACATTTTAAAACTGAGTAGTCTGTCTCCACAAAAAAATTTCTGCTGGAATCTTGATTGGAATTGCATTAAATGTACAAGTCAATTTGGGGGAACAGTTGACATCTTAACTACACCGAATCTGTCAACCTGCATATACAGTATGTCTCTTCATTATTTAGGTCTTTCATTTCTTTCATCAGCTTCTTGTAGTTTACAACATCCACAGGTCCTGTACGTTTTTGTTAGATACAAAACGGGGAGCTACTGTAAAATAGTATTGTGTGTATGTGTTTTTTAAGATTTCAGTTTTCAGGGTGCCTGGGTGGCTCTTTCGGCTGATCATCTGCCTTGGGCTCAGGTCATGATCCTGGGGCCCTGGGATTGAGCCCTGCATCAGGCTCCCTGTTCAGTGGGAAGTCTGCTTCTCCCTCACCCTGTTTGTGTGTGTGCTCTCGATCTCCCTCTCTCTCCCTCTAAATAAATACAACCTTAAAAAAAGTTTTTCAGTTTTTACTGTTCATTGCTAGTATACAAGTACAGAAATACGCTTGATTTTTGTGTGTGGGATTTGTATTTGGCAATGTTGCCAAACTCATATATTAGCTCCAGTACTTTTAAAAACAAATTTATTTTAAAGATTTTATTTATTTATTTGAGAGTGAGTGAGCAAGGATAGAGGCAAAGGAAGAGAGAAAGAGAGAATCTCAAGTAGACTCCACACTGAGCACAGAGCCTGATGTGGGGGCTCAATCTCACAACCCAGAGATCATGACCTTAGTCCAAAATCAAGAGTCAGAGGCTGAACTGACTGAGCCACCCATGCACCCCAGCTCTGGAAATTTTAATGTAAATTCCATGGGATTTTCTATGCAGATAATCATGTTATCTGAGAATGGGAGTCATTTTATTTCTTCCTTCCCAATCTGTAAACTTTTTCCTTGAATTTCTGAACTGGCTAGGATTTCCAAAATAATGTTAAATAACCAGGGTAAGAGTGGACATTCTTCCTCCTTTCTGATCTTAGGGGAAAAACAATGAGTATCATGAGCTGCCCTGGTAGACAATGGTAGATGAAACTGCCTATGTGTTATCACAATTCGTTGCTGGAGGGATGAATGGCATGACTCCACTGGGAAAGGACTCTTAGAAGCTTGTGTGGCTTTCCTCTGGACTTCACCCCATGCACTTTTCCCCTTTGCTGAATTTGCTTAGTATCCTTAAGTCATAATAAATATTAGCCTTGGGTACCACTATATGCTGAATTCTGTGTATCCTCTTTGCAAAGAATTGAACCTGAGATGGTCTTGGCAACCCCAACACAAGTGTGTACACATTATAGATTATTACGTATTTTTGGTGAACTTTTATCAGTTTGTAATATCTCTCTTTACCCTGGTAATGTTCTTAGTTCTGTAGTTTATTTTGTCATCTATGAATAAAGTCACTTGAGCTTTTGTTTTTTTAAGATTTTATTTGTTTATTTGACAGAGAGAGACAGTGAGAAAGGGAGCACAAGCAGGGGGAGTGGGAGAGGGAGAAGCAGGCTTCCCACCAAGCAGGCAGCCTGGTGTAGGGCTTGATCCCAGGACCCTGGGATCATGACCTGAGCCGAAGGCAGATGCTTAATGACTGAACCACCCAGGCACCCCTCCTTTGGGTTATTTGAACATTGTTTAGCATTCCGCTTAGATTAACTGCTATGTTTTTGACTGTATCTCTTTGTATACTTTTATTTATTTATTTATAAGAAATTTTTTAAAAAGATTTTATTTGAGAGAGAGAGAGAGAGAGAGATATCACAAGTAGGCAGAGAGGCAGGCAGAGAGAGAGAAGGGGGGGAGGAAGCAGTCTCCCTGCAGAGCAGAGAGCCCAACGCGGGGCTCGATCCCAGGACTCTGGGATCATGACCTGAGCTGAAGGCAGATGCTTAATGACTGAACCACCCAGGCGCCCCTCCTTTGGGTTATGTGAATATTGTTTAGCATTCTGTTTAGATTTATCTATTGTGTTTTTTACTGTATCTCTTTGTATACTTTTAAAAGTGATTTGTCTGAGAATTAAAATATACATACTTAACTCTTCCTAGACTACTAAAAATCAGTATTTTTATCATTTCACATGGAATGTGGAAACCTTATCACCATACAGGTCCTGTTAGTTCCCTCCTTTATGTTCTTTTTAAAAAAATTATTAATTTTAAAGATTTTTATTTATTTATTTGACAGAGATCACAAGTAGGCAGAGAGGCAGGCAGTGGGGGGAGGGTAGCAGGCTCCCCACTGAGCAGAGAGCCCGATGCGGGGCTCGATCCCAGGACCCTGGGATCATGACCTGAGCTGAAGGCAGAGGCTTTAACCCACTGAGCCACCCAGGAGTCCCCCCTTTATGCTCTTGTTATCTTAAATATTACATAATTTTTCTTTAAGTTTATTTATTTATTTAAGCCATCTCTACACCCAAAATGGGGTTCAAACTCATGACCTTGAAATGAAGAGTCACATGATCTACTGACTAAGCCAGTCAGGCATGCCTGGCCTCCATGATTTCTGAAGAGAATTCTGCAATCATTTGCATCATTGTTCCCTTACAAATAATGCATCCTTTTCCTCCGGTTGCTTTCAAGAAATTTTTTTTCTTTGTGGATTTCTGAGTTTGATTACCATGCATCCAGGCATGTGTTGTTTGGGTCTACTTGTTTGGTGTTTGCCGAACTTCTTGGATTGTAGGTTTATATCTTTTGCCAAATTTGCAAAGTCTCCAACAATTATTACCTTAAAAATATTTTTAGGGGCGCCTGGGTGGCTCAGTCAGTTAAGTGTCCAACTCTTGATTTAGGCTCAGGTCATGATTTCAGGGTCATGAGATCAAGACCCATGTTGGGCTCTGTGCTCAGTGGAGAGTCTGCTTGAGACTCCCTCTCCCTCTGCTCCTCCCTCTGCTCTCTATCTAAAATAAATAAATCGTGGGACGGCTGGGTGTTTCAGTTGGTTAAGCCACTGCCTTCGGCTCAGGTCATGATCCCAGGGTTCTGGGATCGAGTCCCACATCGGGCTCCTTGCTCAGGGGGGAGCCTGCTTCTCTCTCTGCCTCTGCCTGCCACAATGCCTGCTTGTGTGCTCTCTCAATCTCTCTCTCTCTCTCGCTCTCTCTCTCTGACAAATAAATAAACAAAATCTTTAAAAAAAATCTTTAAGAAAAAGTAATATGGCAATTCCAAATTGTATAATGGTTCTAGAACCCAAGGTGTGAAAGTATTCAATTGGAAGTATTTATTTGCACTTACTCTGATTTAGGGGAGGAAAGTTCTCCCTATGGGTGCAAACCTAGAGTCATGTATGCCTCTCAGAGACCCCTGCTTAAAGGGGTCATGAAAGCAAAGTAGTAAGTACTGAGAGAGCCCACTGAATTAGCTAAGGGCATTTGGGAAGATATGGTGCAGGTATAAACATGAAGCAATAGCTAATGAACTTTTTGCAAAACAGCAAAACCTCAGAGACATTTTAAAACAGTATGGTTGGGGTGATTGGGTGGCTCAGCCCATTAAGCGTCTACCTTTGGCTCAGGTCATGATCCCAGAGTCCTGGGATCCAGCTCCATGTCGGGCTCCCTATTCAGTGGAGTCTGCTTCTCCCTCTCCCTCTGCCTGCGGCTCTCCCTGCTTGTGCACATATTCTCTCTCTTTCCTTCTCTCTCTTTCTCTCTCACAAATACATAAATGAAATCTCCAAAAAATGGAGCTTCCATTATTTTAAAAAGGACACTATGAAAAGATTGCTCCAAATGATTATTTAATTTTATATATGTATATATGTATTTCAAAGCATGGTTACTTTATTTTATTTTTCAAGATTTGATTTATTTATTCAACAGAGATCACCAGCAGGGGGAGCGGCAGAGGGAGAATCAGACTCCCTACTTAGCAGGGAGTCCGACATGGGGCTCCATCCCAGGACCCCGGAATCATGATCTGAGGCGATAGGCAGACATTTAACCCACTGAGCCACCCAGGCACCCAGCATGGTTATTTTAAATAGAAGCAATTAGGCCTTGACAATATTGAAGTGGGTTCAAGGAGGCAAGGGCCAAGTGCATTGGACATCCTGTGACTATCTCAAAGGGTGAAAGTCTCTGAGTTCCAGAGGGGTGGATCTGAGATTTACAAGGACTGGTGGCAATGCTTTCAGTCAAGGTATTTGGAGGTGTAAAGACCTATTTAGCCAGAGCGACTCCATCTTGGTTAAAAGCCATTTTGTTGTTTGTGCAGTAAAACTTTAAACTGACCCTCCCCTCTTCCCCCAGAGAAACTTACTTAGAAGCAGGTCTGGGAAACCAGTAAAATATGATCAGCTAGTTCCTAATAACAGAGCCCAGAATACAAGGCCAGGTCGGCCAGTTCCTGATAACAGAGCCCAGAATACAAGGACGAGTCAGGCCTTGTATTCTGGATGTCAGGAGACATCCAATCAGTAAAAGTACACATACTGTCATCCTAACCACCAAAGAATGTAAACTCCGCCTTTTGGGCACCAACCTTGAGCGCCAATTCTGACCAGAGTATTAGGTTAGTTCAAACAGCTACTATAGGGTAAATTGTAATTCAATTGGTCACCTGCGTGTGACCTAACATGACTATACAATGTTACAGTCTCATTGGCCACCTATGTGTGGCCAGACTTTTGCTCTATAAAAGTTAGTCTGTGAGGCTGGGAGGGGTCGCTCTCTTCGGAGGCAGCCCTGACCGGTCAGTCAATCAATTCCCAGGTGCCCCTAAAAATATTTTTAAAGTAATAATGTTGGAGACTTTGCAAATTTGGCAAAAGATATAAAGCTGGGGGTTCTCGCTCTTTTTGGAGATGGCCCTGGCCGGTCAGTCTGACTTATAATGCTTAGCATAGAATAGAGCTTTGCATAACTTTAACTTTGTTTCAGTCTCATTCCCCTGGCCAATCAGTCTGATTTCTAATAGTTGGCATAAAATAAAGCTTTAAATAATTTTCACTTTGTATCAGTCTCATTTCGTTTAATAATGGACCTAAAAGAAGGGTGTCTACAAATTTTGCCAACTGAGTCTTAAGAGTGCCTTTAGTGTATTCAGCTAACCCTGAGGATTGAGGAGGTTATTATGCACCATGAAAGTGTAAAACCAGCCAAGCAGTGCAGACTCACTGAAACACTTGACTGGTAAAATGGGTTCTCCCATCACTATGAAATTCAAGAGGGGTTCCCCAGGTTGGGGAACTTAAAATTTAAGATTTTAAAATCTTAAAAAAAAAAAAGAAAGATTTGGCCCAGTGAGAAAACCATGACTTAAAAAGATTGATATCCACAGGACAGGGGAAACAGCACAAAATCCATTTGTGTGAATGGGTTTCTCTGGATTGTACTTTGGACAGGTGGGACAAGTGAGGTAGGCACTTTTTAAAAACTTTTTATCTTTTTATTTTAATTATTAATTTAATTTTTGGGACGGAGAGAGGGTGGGCAGGGGCAGAGGGAGAGAAGAGAGAGAGAATCTTAAGCAGGTTCCATGCCCCGTGCAGAGCCCTCATGTGGGGCTTAATCTTGGGAACCTGAAGTCACAGTCAGCCAAAATCAACAGTCAGATGCTTAAGCAACTGAGTTACCCAGCTGCCCCACTTTTTGAAAACTTCTTAATTCCAGTATAGTTAACATACAGTGTTATATTAGTTTCAGGCATATAATATAATGATTCGATACTTCAAGGAGGAGCAAGTGTCCTCTTAATCCCCATCATCTATTTCACCCACCCCCTACCTTCCTTCTTTTTATTTAGAACCCACAATTATTAGATTTCCAGTATTGTTTTTCCCTCTCTGGGGCCAGTTGTTGGGTATCTCTTGTCAACTTTTCCAAATTATCATTTGGGAGAACATCCCTTTGAAACAGGACAGAGATTTAGCTATTGGTTTCCTGGAGGGCAGCATTTTTGGTGGAAGTATCAGCGAGCTAGTTTTCTTTGGTCTCCAAGGAGCTGAGTCTGGCACGCCCAGGACATTAATAGTAAATAGAGCAGCAGGCAAAACTATGGCATCTGATACATTTTGGACATAAGAACCATTTAAAATTGTACCCCCACCGGAATTAAGGAAAACTCATTTCCACATAACATTTCACAGTCATGGGCTACCCCAAAGGCATACTGACTATTGGGTATAAATGTCTGTGGTTTTACCCTTGGCTAAGGAATAAGCTTGAGTGGGGCATCTAACTCAGCCTGCTGGGCTGAAGTAGCCAAAGGTAAAGGTGTTGTCTTGATGACTTCAAAATGAGTTGCAATAGCATACCCAGCACAGTATCTACCATTTTTCATCCTTTAAGTAAGGACCATGGTAAGCCATGAAAAGTCTGCATTGGTTAGAGGAGTTTCCGGTAAATTGTCATGGGGAGTCAAAAAGTGATCTGTCAGTGGTAAGTAGCTGTGAAAGGGTTTCTTCAGGATCTAAACGTGGTCCTTGTTCCAAGATCAGATGCTCTAACTATAGAACCTGGGTTTTAGCCAACTTCAAGTTTTCTTTGGAGATTCTCTCTCTTTAAGGCCAAAACTTTTTAACAGGTGGATGTTTTCCTCCTGTGAAGAGGCTTGAGAAGGGAAAGAGAGAAGCAAATAATCTATGTATTGTAGCAAAGTAGAGACTGCAGAAAACTTTATATCATCCGAATCAGCTTCTAAGGTTTGTGAAATACAACTCCCGTGAAATCCTGGGACATTACTGTCGTGGTGTATTGCCTTTTTTCCCAAGTGAAAGCAAAAGGATGCTGGCTATGCTTATCAACTGGAATACTAAAAATGCAGTGCATGGATCAATTTGAAAAATTTGCTTTCAGCGGGAATGGATGTCAGCAGCACATGGGGGTTAGGAACAACAGGGTGTCAATCAATAACAATGTTATTCATTGCTCCAAGGTCCTGGAAAAACTTCCATCCTTGGCCATTGGGTTTTCTCACAGGTAAAATAAGGGTATTAGAGGAACCAGTGCAGGCGATAATGAGGTTCTGAGCGTAATCTAGTATGGAGCCTTGAAAGGTTTCCTTATTTATAAGGCATTGATTAATTCTAGGGAGAAATTTTGAGGGATCTATTTGAATCTTGATGGGTGGTACACTGTGAATTCTGCCAATATCAGTTGAAGATTTTGCCCATAAAGAGGATAGTAGCTAATCTAATAGGAACAAACGATCAGTGTGCCTGGACTCAGGTATAGTGTCATCAGAGATAGGGCAAACAAAAGATGTCAAAGGGTCATTTAATTCCTGGTTGGCTATTTTAATTACCACTGTCAAATTCTGGAATTATTTCCCCCTTTTGGGAGAAAGAAATTCTGGCGTGGTACTTTTCTAAGAAATCTCAGCCCAATAAATGAATAGGGATTGAGGAGCGAAGGAGGAAATGGTGTGCATCACTCAACTGGTGCAGACAAAAGGAAACAGGTTCACAGACCTGAACCTGTTGAAGCTTATTAGAGGACACCCCCCCCCAACTTGAACTTCAAGGACTCCAAGGCAGGGGCTGTTTGGAACAGTGAGACTGAACACTAAGACTGTAGCTCTGGTGTCTATAAAGACAGAGATTCATTCCCAATCTCGTCAGTGGTTTCTCTGAGCTGATTAAGAGGGAAGAGCCCATGTGGTCCCTCGGAGCCCTGTCACTGGAAATTAGGAGGACATTGGAAAGGCTGGCTAGAGGGCTGAAGGCTCTTGGAATGCTTACATTTTTAACAGTCTTTTTTTCCCCAATGCCCTGGTTCTTTGTAATACTAGCAGAAACTAAAAGGGGTTTGGTTTTGTTTAGGGGTCTTTATTTGCTGGAGTTGAAAGTTGAGAATTTTAGTGGGCTTTCTTTTGAGTGACTCATCTAGAATGTGAGAAAACTGGTTTGGCAAATTAACTAAGCCTGGAAAGAACATAATTTCCCATTCTATCCTCATCCTTTTAACTAAAAGAGAAAGATCCTGGTTCAGTCCATTAATAAATGTAGAGTTAAATGTTACCCATGTGGATTCAATATCTAACAAAAACCCAGAGTTTTCTTTGAAAACAATCTGAAGCTGATTGTAATAGTCACAAACAGTGTCATCAGGCTTTTGTGTATAAACCTGAATTTCGTTTCAATCAACTGTCTTAGGAAAAGCTACTGCAATTGCTTGACGGAGACATTTGGTGAGTATTCTAGCATCTTGGCAGAAGTTGGAGGGCAGTTATCTTTCTAAATACCTTTCTAGATGTTCCCATCAGGCTAGTTTCATCCAATGTTTGGCCTGGTTTTCACCAACAAGCATGTAAACTGATTGATACAAATCTGAGAAACCAGGTTGGTAAAAGTTTGAATGACTATGTCACATTCTGCAGGAAATCAATGGGGGTCCTCAGTCACTTTAGGAAATGCATTAAGAGTGCCTGGGTGACTCAGTCGTTGAGTGTCTGCCTTCAGCTCTGGTCATGGTCCCAGCGTCCTGAGATTGAGCCTCACATTGGGCTCCCTGCTCTGTGGGAAACCTGCTTCTCCCTCTCCCACTCCCACTTCCTGTGCTTGCGGTTCCCTCTCTTGCTGTCTCTCTCTCTCTCTGTCAAATAAATAAATAATCTTTAAAAAAAAAAAGGAAACTCTTTAACTGTAGCTCCCAATTCAGCCTTAGTCCAGAAAACATAAGAAATTTGGAGCTTATTCGGATCCCCGAAGTGTTTAACTTTAAAGGAGGCAGGTTTTAATAGGTTCAGGAGAGAAGGAAATGGGAAGAGTTTTGGAGGGAGAAGGAAGTTTGGAGAAAGGATTAGAATGCGGGATTGAGGTATAGAGGAGGCGAAGTCAGTGCAGAGGGTATAGAGGTAAATTGCACTGGAGATGGGGCCTGAGCAAAAGGTGTCTGCCACATGTCAGGAGACAAAGAAAACAGTGGAGGGGGGAAAAGAGGTCTCAGAAGCCCTTTTTACTTTTTTCAATTGTTTATTTGCCTCAGTTATTTTAGAAATAGTATTTTGTGGGGTGCCTGGGTGGCTCAGTCAGTGGAGCATCCAACTCTTGGTTTCAGCTCAGGTCATGAACTCAAGGTTGTGAGATGGAACCCAGCGTCAGGCTCCACACTTGGTGCAGAACCTGCTTGAGATTCTCTGTCTCTGCCCCTCCCCCTGCATGCACGCATGCGTGTGCGCTCTCTCGCTCTCTCTCTCTCTCTCAATTGAATAAATGTAATCTAAAAAGAAATAGTATTTTGCAATAAGGCAAACTTAGAATCCTGAAAATGTTTGGAAGCCTCAAGGTACCAATTAAAATCAGAGTCTTATTCAGTTGTTGTTGTTGTTGTTATTTTGTTTTGTTATTTTGAACTGTGGTTTTCTAATTTAATTTTGAGAAAAAGTAGTTTTTGGGAGATCAAAAGTCTTCTATAATGGCCACTGGTGTACTTTTGGCTAAGTTGGTTCATGTAGTTAGAGGGGACCACAGTTTTTTAAACAAATTATTATTATTATTTTTTAAAGATTTTATTTATTTATTAGAGAGACAGCGAGAGAGGGAACACAAGCAGGGGGAGTGGAAGAGGGGGAAGCAGACTCCCCACTGAGCAGAGAGCCCAATTCGGGGCTTGATCCCAGCACCCTGGGATCATGACCTGAACTGAAGGCAGATGCTTAATGACTGAGCAACCCAGGTACCCCAGGAACCACAGTTTTTAAACATGAAACCAGCCTGGGTCCCAGAAAGAAGGGGGTGCCTTTAAAGTATTTTGATGACTGGGGTCCCACTTCTTAGAAGGTTTTTCAGGAATAGCTTGGTTCTAGAAGGAATCGGGCCAAAGGCCAGCACAGTTCCAGTAGGCACAATTCTAACAGAACCAGTCTGGTTCCAAATGGAGTCCAATCAAAAGCCAAAGAATACTCTCAGAAAGGACAAAGCTTTAAAACAAATCCCAAAGAATACCTGGAGAACTTGAAACACAAAGCAAGGAGAACTTGAATCCAGCAGAAAACTTACCCTTAAACTCTATGGTTGGCAAGAAAGCGGGGAGCATAACTGCTTCTGTGGCTACCAGCTCAGATTTTGCTCACTAGTCTTGGAGTTGTTGGGGGGTCTTCTCTGGATTCTACTCCTGATCACCAAATAATGTTAACCTTAAAAAGAAAACTGTCAGTTATTATAGCTGCCAAAACAGGGTTATTTAGGAATAACAGAGAAGTATAACTGGGTACATGCAAGCTCTGGCAAAACCATAGGCAAGGTGGGAGAACAAAGGAAAAGGATGCTCTTTTCTAGAGGAAAAGGAGTAGCTGGGAGACACAAAGTCCACTGAAATAAACTAGGATTTCCACCTGCATTTGTTTTTCATTGGCTGAGTTGAGACAGTCTCTCATTGGCTGGGCAGTTGCTGGGAGAAGGAGAAAACCTTTCTCCCTCCTGCTGGGGTAGTAAAGTAGTAGGGACTTCAAAGGTATCTTCCTGTTGGAATCTGCAAATGAGGGGAAGCAATAGGGCGAGAGATCCCCTTCTGGCCTCCCACCTGCATTTTAGTGAGGTTTCCTTTTCTTACTGTTCACACAGTTCACACACTGATGTCCACTGATTGTCTTTCTCATGTGAGTCGAGAATTTTCCTTGGTTCTTCATATGCTGAGTAATTTGAATTATATTCTGGACATTTTGAATATTAGAATATGAGGCTCTTGGTCTTGTGTAAACCCTATGGAAGAGGTTTCAATTTCTGTTTCATCAGGCATTGTCTCTTCACAGGCAGGCACAATAGCCTTTGTCCTTGTTCTAGGGCCAGGACAAGGGAAGCAAGTGGGCCTTGGAGGGGAGGGGAGTGGATGAAGATGAGGCAAGTCCTGGGGGGAATCATTTGAGGTCTCTGTGTCCTGGAGATGCCAGAAAATGCCAGCAAGAGGCAGATTTGGGAATCCTAAGTAGGCCAGGATAAAGGGGTGGGAAGGCCCCTACTCACACACAAATGGACACAGTGGGCATGCTCAGTGCTGCATGCCTTCCCATTGACCATTTGTGTGGGGCGTGTTCATAGCATACCTCATGCTGAGTGATGCTCCTCACACCATTCCCTGTGGATTCCTTCCTTCTGTCAGACTCAATCTGTAAGTCCCCTGATAAATCCTCCCTGGAGTATAAGTGTGAGTGGGTAAGAGGAAGGAGTCAGTGAGTTTCAGACAGGTAGGGTCTGTGTGGTTCCTCGCCTCTGAGCAGAAATATCCTGCGCTTTGGCAGGGGGTGTGTGCAATGCATTCTGGATGCACAGCTGTGAAGACCCCACCCCCATGACGCACACGGGGTTGTAATGCACCTGCGCAGTGTCCTTTTCTTTTTAATCTGGCGTTGGCGTGGGCTTCCTGCAGTGCCATCTGGGTGCAGAACTGTGCAGGTCACATCTTACTGTCTGGATTTCTTCTTGGTGACTGAGGCTCAATTGGTAGGTCCCCGGATCAGTCCTCTCAGGAATTTAAGTGTGAAGAGGGAGGCAGCAGGTTTTGGGAGGGTAGGAATGGTGTGGTATCTGGCCTCCAAGGAGGAAGGTCCTCAAGGTTGTCCTTTTCTTCCGGGAGTCTCCGCAGGCATGATCATTGTCTATCTTGGTGGGTGTGGAATGGAGGAGGTCAGGGGAGGATGGTGGATGTGGGGGTGGGCTTGAGGTGAAGATCGGGCATTGTGAGCCGTGATTTAACGTATCTGGATCCTAGAGGTGCCGGCAATTGCCGACAGAGGGCAGATTACAAATCTTTAGTGGGGCGTGAAGCCCGCACCCCACCCACACACGCAGGACGCACTGCGCCTGCTCAGTAGCATACTCTTTTATATCCGCAGTTGGCGTGGGGTTTGCGCAGTGCATTCTGGGTGCAGAGCTGAGGGGATTGCATTTTAGCATCTGGATTCCTTCCTGGTGACTGAGATTCAATTGGTAGGTCTTGGGATCAGTCCTCTCAGGAGTTTAAGTGTGGAGAAGGAATCAGAGGGCTATGGGTGGGTAGTGGTCGTGTGCTTTCTGGCCTCTAAGGAGGATGACCCTTGAGGTTGTCCTCCTTTTCCTCTAGGTGTCTCCCAGCCCTGGCCATTGTCTGTCTTGGTGGGTGTGGGACAGAGGAGGTTGGTGGATGTAGGGGTGGGGTTGAGGTGAAGACTGGGCATCCTAGGCCATGATTTGAGGTATCTGGATCTTAGAGGTACCAGCAATTGCTGACAGAGGGCAGATTAGAAATCCTCAGTGGGACCTGGATAAAGGAGTGGGGAATCCCCCATCCCATCCAACATGTGGAATGCACTGCGCTTGCCCAGTAGCATATTCTTATATCCGCCATTGGCATGCAGTTCATTTAGTGTGGTCTGGGTGCAGAGCTGTGCAGGCCGAGTCTAACTGTCTGAATTCCTTCTTGGTGTCTGAGACTCAACTGGTAGGTCTCGGGATTAGTAGTCACAGGATTTGTGTGAAGTAGAAGAGCCAACAGGCTTTGGGTGGGTAAGCGTGGTGTGCTTTCTGGTCTCCAGCGAGAAAGGTCCTTGAGGTTGTTCTCCTTTTCCTCCCGGTGTCTCTGCGGCCATGGACATTGTTTTTCTTGGTGAGTTGGGACAAGGGAGGATGGTGGGGGTGGGGGTGAGATGAAGATCCGGCATCCTGGGGGCCTGATTTGAGGTATCTGGGTCCCGGAGGTGCCAGGAATAGTTGACAGAGGGCAGATTAGGAATCTTCAGTTGGCCTGGATGAATCAGTGGGGAAGCCCCCACCTGACTCTGCACACACGGTTTGCCGTGCACCTGCCCAGTACTATGCGCTTTTTAATCGGCCATGTTCATGCATCGAAGAGCTGTGAAGGTCTTTTCTTAGTGTCTGGATTTTTTCCTGGTTTCTGAGACTCAATTGGTAAGTCTTCGGATCAGTCCTCTCAGGAATTTAAGCATGAAGAGTCAGAAGGTTTTGGGTAGGGGTGGTGTATTTTGTACCTCCAAGGAGGAAGTTTCTCGAGGTTGTCTCTTTTTTGTCTGGGTGTGTCCAGAGCCCTGATCATTGTTTTTCTAGTTGGGTTGTAGGAGTGGGGGTGATGAAGAAAGATCAGGAGGGGGCCCAAGCTTGATTTGAGGTATCTGGGTCCTGGAGGCATTAAGAATTGCCATCAGAGGGCAGATTGGGAAAACTCAGTGAGGCCCGGATGGAGTGGGGAAGCCCCCACCCCATCCTGCACATGGGGGTTGCAGTACGCCTGTGTGGTGGCATGTTCTTTTAAACCTGCCGTTGGCGTGGGGTTCATGTGGCGTTGTCTGAGTGTGGAGCTGTGCAGGTCATGACTTACCGTCTGAATTCCCTCTTGGTGTCTGAGACTCAGTTGTTGAGTTCTTGGATTACTTCTTTCAGGAATTTAAGTGAGAAGAAAAAGCCTGTAGACTTTCTTTTGGGTGGGTAGGCGTGGTGTACTTTTCTGACCTCTATGGAGGAAGGTCCTCAAGGTTGTTCCCCTTTTTCCTCTTGATGTGTCTGCATCCAGGGCTATTGTCTTTCTTTGTGGGTATGGTACAAGGGAGGATGGTGGGGGTGGGGTGAGATGAAAATCCGGTGTCTTGGGGATCTGATTGGAAGTATCTGGGTCTCGGAGGTGGTAGGAATGCCAACAGAGGGCAGATTAGCAATCCTTGGGCCCAGATGAGGGAGTGGGGAAGCTAGCCTTCACCCGCCCAACACATAGGATGGACTGCGCCTGCCCAGTACCATGCGCTTTTTATTCGGCCATTTTCATGGGGTGCAGAGCTGTGCAGGTCGCGTCTTGCCATCTGGATTCTTTCTTTGTCTGAGATTGAGTTGGTAGGTCTCCGGGATCAGTCTTCTCAAGAATTTAAGTGTGAAGGAGCCAGCAGAATTTGGGTGGGTAGGGGTGGTGTATTTTGTGGCTTCCAAGGAGGAAGGTTCATGAGGTTGTCCTCCGTTTCTCCGGCCATATCTATAGCCCTGGTCATTGTTTTTTATGCTGGGTTGTAGAGGTGGAGGTGAGATGAAGGAAGATCTGGCACCTCAGGGGCTTGACTTGAGGTTATCTGTGTCCTGGAGGCTGCAAGGATTGCCAATGGAAGGCAGATTAGGAATGCTTCGTGGGGCCCGGTTGAGGGAGAGGGGAAGCCCCCACCCCCACCCTGCGCACATGGGTCGCAGTGCGCCTGCGCCATAGCATGTTTTTTTAAATCGGCCATTAGCTTGGGGTTTGTGTGGCGTGGTCTGAGTGCGGAGCTGTGCAGGTGGTGTCTTACCATCCGGATTCTTTCTTGGTGTCGGAAATTCAGTTGGTAAGTCTCTGGGATCAGTCCTCTCAATTTAAGTGTGAAGGAGCCAGCAGGCTTTGGGTGGGTAGGGGTGTGGTGTATTTTGTGGTCTCAAAGGAGGAAGGTTCATGAAATTGTCCTCCATTTCTCTGGCTGTCTCCACAGCCCGGGTCATCATCTTTCATGCTGGGTTGTAGGGGTGGGGGCGAGATGAAGGAAGATCCGGCACCTTGGGTGCTTGATTTGAGGTATCTGTCCTGGCGGCCCTAAGAATTGCTAGCAGAGGGCGGATTCGGAATGCTCAGTGGGGCCCGGATGAGGGAGTGGGAAAGCCCCCACCCTGCACACGCGGGTTGCAGTGCGCTTGTGCAGTGGCATGTTCTTTTAGATAATCCGCCATCAGTGTGGGGATCGTGTGGCGTGGTCTGAGTGCGGAGCTGTGCAGGTCGCGTCTTACCATCTGGATTCTTTCTTGGTTTCTGAGACTCCATTGGTAGGTACTCGGATCACTCTTACCAGGAATTTAAGTGTGAAGTAGAAGAGCCAGCAGGTTTTGGGTGGGTAAGGGTGGTGTGCTTTCTGGCTTCCAACAACGAAGGTCCGTGAAGTAGTTCTCCTTTTCCTCTCAGTTTCTCTGTAGCCAGGGACATTGTATTTCCGGGTGGGGGTGGGGTTGAGATGAAGATCCGGCATCTTGGAGGCCTGATTTGAGGTATCTGGGTATCGGAGGTGCCAGGAATTTCCGACAGAGGGCGGATTAGAAATCCTCAACAAGGCCCGGATGAAGGAGTGGGGAAGCCAGCCTTCCGACCCCACCTCCAAACAGCACACAGGTCACAGTGCGCCTGTGCAATACCATGTGCTTTTTATTCGGCCATTTTCATGGGGTGCAGAGCTGGGCAGTTTGCGTCTTACCGTCCAGATTCTTTCTTGGTGTCTGAGATTCAGTTGGTAGGTCTCCAGATCTGATCTCTCAGGAATTTAAGTGTGAAGAAGGAGCCAGCAGGCTTTGGGTGGGTAGGGGTGTGGCGTATTTTGTGGCCTACAAAGAGGAAAGTTCTTGACATTGTCCTCGTTTCTCCCGCCGTGTCCACAGCCCTGGTCATTTTCTCTCCTGCTGGGTTGTAGGAATGGGGTAAGATGAAGGGAGATCGGGCACCTTGGGTGCTTGATTTGAGGTCTCTGTGTCCTGGAGACCACAGGATTGCCATCGGAGGGCAGAATAGGAATGCTCGGCGGGGCCCGGATGAGGGCGTGGGGAAGCCCCCACCCCCATCCTGCGCATGCGGGTTGCAGTGGGCCTGCGCAGTGGCATGTTCTTTAAAATCCGCCATTAGCGTGGGGTTTGTGTGGCGTGGTCTGAGTGCAGACCTGTGCAGGTGGTGTTTTATTGTCTGGATTCCCTCTTGGTGTATGAGACTCAGTTGGTCAGTTCTCAGATTACTCCTTTCAGGAATTTAAATGTGATGAAGGCGCCTGTAGGCTTTGGGTGGGTTGTCGCGGTGTGCTTTCTGGGCTCTACAGAGGAAGGTCCTCGAGGTGGTTCTTTTTCCTCTCAGTGTCTGTGCAACCAGGGCCATTGTCTTTCTTGGTGGGTGAGGTAGAGGGAGGATGGTGGGTGTGGGGTGAAATGAAGATCTGGTGTCCGGGAGAATGATTTGAGGTATTTGAGTTGTGAAGGTGCCAGGAACTGCCAGCAGATGGGAGATTTGGTAATGTGGCACGGTGCCTGAATGAAGGAGAGGGAAACCCCACCCACTTGCGTTGCTGGATTGAGTGCGCATGCCCACTGTTGTGCTGTTTCTCAGTGGCCATTTTTATGAGCCAAGTACAGTGCGTTCTGGTTGCAAAGGTGTGCGGCTTGCATCCTATTACCTGTATTCTTTCTTACTGAGACTTAATTGATAGGTCCTCAGATCAGTTTTCCTAGGAATTTATGTGTGTGAGGGGTCAGCCAGTTGGCTTTGGACTAGTAGCGATGGTGTGGTTCCTGGCCTCTGAGGAAAAAGTTCAAGATCATCATCCTTTTCACAAGGATTGGGGCTCTCATGGAGGCAAGAGGAACTACTGACCGAAGGAAAATTTAGGAATCTCCAGAGGCGGCCTAGCTCTGGGGGTGGGGGAGCAGTGTGCATGCCTAGCATGTGAATTGTGAGTGAATTGTGCAGTGAATTGTGAGTGTTGAGCTGTGTGGTTCTTGTCTTACTGTCTGGATTCTTCTCTCGCTGAGACTCAGTTGGAAGGTCAGCAGATCAGTTTTTCCAAGAGCTTAAGTGTGAGGATGGAGCCAGTAGGGTTTTTTTTTGGGGGGGGAGGGGTATTAGGGCAGTGTGGTTCCTGGCCCCTGAGGAGGAAAGTCGTTGAAGTTGTCTTCTCACAGGTGTCACAGCCACCATGGCCCTTGATGTGGTGACAGGACAAGGGAGGAGTTGGAGTGGGAACAGATGGGGGGTCTGATGAAGATGGAGCTAGTCTTGGGGGCATTATTTGAGGTATTGGGGTCATGGAAGCACAAGGAACTGCCAACAGGGCACAGATTCGGGAGTCCCCTGAGTCAGGGGCCCTGGGTAAGTAGCAAGTCCAGTGGTAAAGAAAGGTCCCGGAAACGGGGAACCTTGTGGGGTTGCATCCCTGAGACTTGTAGTGTACCAAACAGGACCAAGAGAGGAGAGTGCCCCATATAGTCTTTTTATTATAGGCACTTAGCTCTGCAGTTGTAGTGCAAAAATAATTGTAGACAGGTGTGCCTGGGTGGCTCAGTGGGTTAAAGCCTCTGCCTTCAGCTCAGGATCCTGGGATTGGGCCCCACATCAGGCTCGCTGCTACCCCCTCTCTCTCTGCCTGCCTCTCTGCCTACTTGTGATTTCTGTCAAATAAATAAAATATTTTAAGAAAATAATTGTAGACAATACATCAACAATGAATGTGGTTAAGTATTCCAATAAAACTTTATTGGAGGTGTGGAAAGAAAGGGCTTGGCAAATAAGTGTGTGAGAGCAGTAGTCACTCAAGTCTTAGTTATCTGGTAGTATTCTCTTAAATACCTCCAGGATGGTGAATGAAGTTGTGAAGCCACATCACTTCAAAATATATTGTGTTTCTTATGTGCCTTATTTAATTTCCCTGTCTACCTGGCCACGACCTGAGCTGTCACCTTTGCAAACCATTAGATTCCATGTGATCGGAGAGCATGCACAATTAAATTACCATTAGACTGACTTTAAAAATATTCTCCATGTTTGGCGGGGGTGTGTGTGTGTGTGGAGGGGGGGCAGAAAGCACATTTCGCTGTGTGGCCACAGAAGTGGTCAAATACGACTATCCTCTCAAGTGCATTTTCCAATTCCCAGTATTCTGTTTTCAGTGGAAACTATGAATTGGCAAGTGAGGTCAACATTCAGACCTAGAGCAAGACGAAATGATGAAAAATCTTTGCAACTGGTTGGGCCTATGGTTGTAAGTACTTGAACATTTTTTTTATTAGTACAAATTTATTTTTGTGGACATGTTGAACTGCTATAGATATGCTGATAAGGATTTTCCATGCTGATAAGGAGCATTTATCCAAGAGTGTTACATTCTGAGATTTTCTGGGTGGATGCTGTTCCGCTCCTGGGAAATGCACCTGATGACTTGTTTTTCATGCATACTAACAACAGACTGCACACATCCATCCCAACATACGTGAAAATAGTTTCCAAAGCCTTTCAGAGTAGCCTTTGTGGGAAGAGTAATTTTATTAAGAATGTGTATATTGAATAGTATTGGAGAAATGTCTTTAGATTTTTGTTGTTGGTGGGGCCATTAAACCGTTTTATAAATGCCTTGTGGATGTGACCTCTTTACTAGCTGTGGAGAGTCTGTTCTGCCAGTCTTCAGGTCTTCTTTCTGGTTACCCACTTAGGTGGGTATTATCTATATACACGTGTATATATGGGATGAAATGGGCTTAGAATCCTCCTGCCCTGCCATCTTCTGCAGAAGTGAAACGTCTTTAGATTTACTTAGGATCAAATATATCTATGTATTCATGTATTGACATTATTGATGTGTGTTAACAACACAACTTTTTATCTGCTTACATATACACACGCATACCCCTAGGCCCAGCAGCCTGATGCTGAGCCATGTTATGGCAAGGAGCCACCAACTGAGCGTCAGGATATTATACCTGATCAAGAGAAAAAAGATGAAGGAGCATCTGGGATTCAAGGTGAAGGGAAAGGGAAGAAGAAAACCCTCTTGGGGGCGGGATGTGTGTGAGTGTGTGTGTGTGCTTTGTGTATCGTGATATACTCATAACAGAAGGGAAGACAACAATAGGAATCTCAAACATTTCCTGGAAATTGGCTGGAAAAGTGAAGAGAATTGAGTTTGGAACCTAGGGCAGGCAGTTCCTCACTATAGTATGTTTCCCCTATTTTATAAATGAGAAAATTGGGGCTCAAGGATTGTGGTTATCAAAGAGCCATTTGGCTATTGAAAACAAAATTTATTGTTTTAAAGCAGCTCTTAAGGGATGCCTGGGTGGCTTAGTGGGTTAAAGCCTCTGCCTTCTGCTCAGGTCATGATCCAAGCGTCCCGGGATTGAGCCCCACATCAGGATCTCTGCTCGGCAGGGAGCGTGCTTCCTCCTCTCTCTGCCTGCCTCTCTGCCTACTTGTGATCTCTGTCTGTCAAACAAATAAATAAAATCTTAAAATAAAGTGGCTCTTAAAAGGAGTTTACATTCTTCTGTGGTTAGGAAAACCAGAAGAGGGACCCCTGGGTGGCTCAGTTGGTTAAGCGTTTGCCACTTGCTTAGGTCATGATCTCAGGGTCCTGGGATGGAGCCCCGCATTGGGCTCTCTGCTCACCAGGGAGTCTGCTTCCCCCTCTCCCCTTGCTCCTGCTCTCTCTCTCTCTCACTTGTTCATGTATTCAAATAAATAAATAAAATATAAATAAAAAAAAGAACCAAAAGGTTAATTATCCTGAGATTAATATGGAACAAATAATTTCTCCCAGATGTATAGTATTCCTAGTATATGGATTTTGAAGCAAGATCTTTACATCATTCAGGCCACTGTTAAAGGTGTCTGGAAAGTGACTGACCACAATGTCCATTCATTTCTTTCTACTCTCCTGCCTTTGTTCTAACTATAAAATAGTATACCTACTGTTACTCACAAATAACTTTGCTCTTCCTTTTGGTTCTTTGTTGTGCATGGGATTCACTTACGGAACATTACATACAGGACAGGGCCTTTGGACCTAAGTAGAACTTTGTTAAAATAAAGTTAAGTTTTCTTTTACCCCTAATGTGGGTGGGTGTCACTACTCTAAGATTTGTCACAGGTCTGCAAATAAACTCTTGGCTAATTCTTCAGAAAATCACACTTTAATTATAATTTAAATCCTATCCATGGTGTAGACTTCAGACTTTGTAGAGTGGCTGCTCACTGCTCTTAGTACACTATGGCAAAACACTAGAATTATACATGAATTATGGTTTATCCTTAGGCTGTCATTTAAAATAAAGGTTTCATAATACAGGAAAAACAGGTAAAGTCCATTCCTAGTTGCTACTAATATTGCAAAAAAGCCCCTACACTGAACTGCATGTACACTTAAAAATGGTTAAGATGGGGATGCCTGGGTGGCTCAATGGGTTGAAGCCTTTGCCTTTGGCTCAGGTCCTGATCCCAGGGTGCTGGAATTGAGCCTCACATTTTATTTGCCTCTCAAGTAAAATCTTTTTTTAAAAATGGTTAAGATGGGGTATTTTATGCTATGCATTTTTAATTTTTTAAAAGATTTTATTTATTTGACAGATCACAAGTAGGCAGAGAGGCAGGCAGAGGGGGAGGGGGAAGCAGGCTTCCCCCTGAGCAGAAAGCCTGATGCGGGGGCTCAATCCCAGGACCCTGAGTCAAAGACAGAGGCTTAACTCAGCTGAGCCACCCAGGTGCCCCTATGCTATGCATTTTTAAACCACAATTTAAAATGAAATAAAAATGAAGTACTGTCTTCTGAAGTACAATGTCATATATTTTTATTCTTTGTAGTTCAAAACCACAAATTTACAGGAAAGTTACAAGAATAGTACAATCATATATATACTTATGTTTATATAAAATTTTCACCTGGGTTCACCAGTGATTAATAGTTTTAACTGTTTTGGTTTCATGTCCTCTTCCCCTCCCTTTATATATACACACACTTACTGATATGTTTACTATTACTACTGTTGAGTCATTTACATAAAGTCCAACTATAATGATCCTTTGCCCTAAGTACTTTAGTGTACGTATAGCCTCAGAACAAAGAAAAAGTCATTCTCTGGGCTAACACCTGTATAGAAGTTTGACAGCAGGGGAATATTACCATTTAATATACAGTGTAAATAAAATTTCTCCAGCTGTCCTGATAATTTCCTTCATATAATTTTTTTTATCCAGAGTCCAGTTCAGGATCATGCATTTATTTGCATTTAGTTTTTTTCTAAAGATTTATTTAAGAGGGAGCAAGTGAGAGTGGGGGAGGTACAAAGGGAAAGAATCTCAGGCAGACTCCCCATTGAGCCTGATGCATTCGTGTGTGTGTGTGTGTGTGTGTGTGTGTGTGTGTGTTTGGGGGGGGGGTTGCGGCTCAATCTCCCAATACTGAGATCATGACCTCAGCAGAAATCGAGAGTTAGATGCTTAACTGAGCCCCCTGGGTGCCCCAGATTTAGTTTTTTCTTTTTTTAATCTGGAATGGTTCTGCACTTTTTTTTTTTTTTTTTTTTTTTTGCTTCTGCACATTTTTGATGAGGACCAAGCAGTTGGTTTGCAGAATGTTTATCACTTTTGGGCTTTAAGACTTTTCTTTCCCTTCAACATTTATTGGCATCTGCTCTTGCCATGTAACATGCCAAGTACTGAGAAATGTGCTTTCAGCCTCGATCTCACAATCTGTTCAGAGACGCAAGTCACTGGCAAGTATAATCCCAAGTACAGTATAGGTAAGTTACAAAGGGGACACCTGAGTTTCCTGAGGACAGTTTTGAAAAGGGTAGAGGGTAATAAAACCCTGCCTTGCTAGTTTCTGGTAATGGACACCTGAAATAACACTCCTGTAATTCTTACCACATTTATTACCACACTAGCCTAAGGCTTTCATTTCATAACACTGAGGGAATGAATATTATTTCCTTATTCATCTCCCATGTTTTACTTATTTTTTTTAATATTTTATTTATTGGAAAGAAAGAGACACAGCGAGAGGGAACACAAGCAGGGGGAGTGGGAGAGGGAGAAGCAGACTTCCCGCTGAGCAGGGAGCCTATGGGGGGACTCCATCCCAGGCCCTTGGGATCATGACATGAGCCGAAGGCAGACATTTAACAACTGAGCCACCCAGGCACCTTTTTAATTTTTTATTTATTTTTAGAGATTTTATTTATTTGACAGAATTCATGTTTTGCTTCTTAAATTGATCCCCTTTTTATGTTCAAGGGCCAGCCCCGGAACCTAATCCAAAGGAACCGGCTGGTGAGAAGACCGGGCGTGAGCGTGGAGATGGTCCTGCTGTCAAAGGGAGGGGTCTTGCAAATCTAGAGCCCCTGAAGATGCCAGAGGCAGGTATGTTATCCATCAAGCATGTAAATGACAGGGTGTCTGCTGTCCACAATATTATATTTTTAATAATACTGAGGTAACAACATTGTTCATTGTAGCTCACATCCCAAATGGCTGATTCACAGACTATTGGGCATAGATTGGGTCAAAAACATATAAATCGCAAGATAGGAAAACCATTTCTTTCAAGTATAAGTTGTTTAGCCAAGAGCTATAATAATTTCAGATACCTGCAGAGAGATCCACTTTTAACAGATCTGTGATGCATTTGTAACACACATCGGTTTGTATGAAATGTGCTGTGGTCCTAGTATCAGCTCTAACATAATCTGTTTGGGTAAAACCCTCACCCTCTGAACCCATCTTTTCTCTTAGGAAAGTAGGGGATTCAAAGCAGATCCTTGAAAACAGTTTTCAGTTCTGAGTTCTGGTTGTATTGGAAAGGATTCACTCATTTACGTAATTTTGAAGAAAATGGACAAAAGCCAAGTATACACAATAAAGAATAAGAACAAGACAGTAACAGACCTTGAATATACATTTGGCTTTCCAGTTTTTCTTTTTCTTCCTTATCTTGTCTTCCCCTTCCACCCCCCACTTTTTTTTTTTTTTTTTGCAGTTTGATGTTACCTTGATGGTAATGACTTAAAACTGCTGTGACCATGTAATGTGTGCAAACGGGCATACTTCTAAGTATATAGAGCCACTGTTTGTAATTACAACGGGCATATGGGTGAAAACAGGGACAGATGGTCACCCTACTTAAGCTAACCATGTAAGGGCTAAACTAGCTTAAAGAACAGTTTGGCACTTTCCACAATAGAGTTGAAACATTTGCAATACTAGCCTTTCTATTTATTTCACTTAAGCAATTCCAAGCATGACATTACGGTTTTTGGTATCTTATATTCGGAAGGTTTTCTCAAATCAAAACATAAAATGGGTAACTTCTTAAAAAATTATTTTAAGGATTTTATTTATTTATTTGACAGAGATCACAAGTACGCAGAGAGGCAGGCAGAGAGAGAGGAAGGGAAGCAGGCTCCCCGCTGAGTAGAGAGCCTGATGCGGGGCTCGATCCCAGGACCCTGGGATCATGACCTGAGCTGAAGGCAGAGGCTTTAACCCACTGAGCCACCCAGGCACCCCAACTGATAACTTTTTAAAAGCTTCTGTCTCTTAGGTTTCTCATTTGGTTGATTGGATTCTTTTTTTTTTTTTAAGATTTTTATTTATTTATTTGATAGACAGAGATCACAAGTAGGCAGAAGGCAGGCAGAGAGAGAGGGGGAGAAGCAGGGTCCCCGCTGAGCAGAGATCCCGATGTGGGGCTCGATCCCAGGACCCTGAGATCATGACCTGAGCTGAAGGCAGAGGCCTAAACCACTGAGCCACCCAGGCGCCCCTGGTTGATTGGATTCTTAACAGTATAAGAAATCTTTGCTTTCTATTCAAAACTACCTGAGTAAATGCATTGGGTTTAATCTATTCTGACCTTAAGAAAGTCCCCTTTCTTTGACCATCAGAAAGTGTTATTTCTATACCTTTTAGTGTTGTCTGAATAAAGTTCTCTGAAGTAATGGTAATGTTTCTCTTACAGGCGAATGGAAACCAAAGGTGTTTAAATGAAGACAAGCTGAAGCCACATGGGCAGTTCTTGTATTGAAAAGTGGCTACAATTCTCTCAATAAAGTTCTGCAGTTTTGTCCAAAGAAGTCTTAGACCTCGTTTGTGAAATTTGTTCCTAGGAATTTGAGGTTATTGAAAATAGTACTTCTTTTGAAATTTTATATTTTTAAAGCGTAATTGTTAAATTCTAGTGTAGCTAACCTACAGTGTTAAAGGAGTTTCAGGTGTACAATTTAGTGGTTCAACACTGTGGAAAATAGCATGGAGGTTTCTAAAAAAATTAAAAGTAGATTTACCTTATGGTCCAGTAATTCTGCTACTGGGTATTTGCCCAAAGAAAACGAGACATAATTTTTATATATTACTTTTTCTACCCAGCAGCCTTGCTAACTAGGCTTAATACCAAAAGTTTATCTTTAGATCTTTTTCTGTTTTCAAAATACATAATCATATCATCTTTGAATAATAACAGTTTTGTTCCTGCTATTTTATATTATTTTAATTTTTTGTTTCTGACATTTTAAACATTGCGTCTTTTATTTGTGTTCTCTCCTTTTATGTCATTAGGCAGACCCACCCAGTACAGGGTTGAATAGGACTGGTGACTGGGTACATCCTTTTAAACATTTTACCATAATGTTCACTGCACATTTTTTGTAGATACATTTTAACAGGGTAAAGTCATTCTAGTCTATTCCTAATTTGCTGGTAATATTCATCTTGAAAATATGTTGAATGTCAGCAAACACATACGGCATTTACTGAGATGATCCTAAGATTTTTTTCTCTTACTGTGGTGAATTGCGTTGGCAAGTTTCTGTGTTTAAGCCAACTTCGGATTCCTAGGGTAAACAACTTGGTCATGAGTGATCCATGTTCTAATGATCTGTTCAGGATTTTTAAGTATTTCCTCCCGAGTGACACTAGTCTATTTTTTCATCTTAATATACTCTGTTGGACTTCGGTATCAAGGTTATGCTAGCTTCATAAAATGAATCGGGATGTAAAATGTATTTTTCTATTTTCTGGAGCTCCAAGGCTGTGAGTCATGTAGGGCTAGGGTTTATATTCAGCTGTTTCTGGATTGCTCCTCTGTTGTAAAGCTGGACCTCTACATAAAGGGCAGTGACTTAAGAGGCAGCTCCAGGTTCCCATCTCTTCAAACTTTGTGAGGTTTCAGATTCCCTGCAGGATAACCTATAATGATGCTCTCACTCTGAAAGCTACCTGCTCCTGTTTCTATGCCAGTATCCATCTATACCCAGAAGGTTAAAATTGGCTTTTAATTTTTTCCTAGATAATTTTGATCTGTGCTGTAGGGTAGGAAATGGCTGACCAACCCAGAGCTGTGTACAGATAAGATAGCTCTATTTATTGAGTTCTTTAATAACAAATAATAACTCACATTTATAGGGTATCATCTGTTAGTCACTTCTCTGTACTGGGTTCTTTATAATTTATAAGGTCATCAAATCCTTATGAAGAAGGGAAGTCAGAATTGTCCCAAGACTGGCCATCTCTACCTTCAGTAAGAAGTAGATTTGGGGATTCATTGAAGTTCTAAATTCAAAGCCCTTGATCTTTCCTCAGTAAAAGCTTCTGAAAGTGAATAAGGAAGAACTGATGGCATATATGATGATTTTAGTTACAATCTGGTATTTATGTAAGTATTTTTTAAAGATTTTATTTGAGAGAAAGTACAAGCTGGGGGAGCAGCAGAGGGAGAGGGAGAAGCAGACTCCCTGCTGAGCAGAGAGCCCGATGCAGGGCTTGATCCTAGAACCCCAGAATCATGACCTGAGCTGAAGACAGATGCTTAACCAACTGAGTCACCCAGGTGTCCCATTTATGTGAATATTGTGTGTGTGTATACACACAATTTGATGTAAAGGCTTTGTTCTTATCTTGAAGGGTTTCCTAATTGCCAAACAGAACTCATGTGGTGCCCCAGATGAAATCATGAGTTAAAAAAAATTAAAAATCACATGATGATCTTGTGCTACACAAAAATAGAGCTACAGAGTACTAAAGCCATTTGAGACAATTGTTTATGGGAGAGAGAGAAAAGAACTTGTGCCCCAAGCCTTATGGTAAAATCTCCTGTAAACCCATCTGTCCTTCAAAATTATTCAGAGATGGAACAGCCAAAAATCTCCCATTTGCCTAATAGTTCTTGCTCAGAATCTTCCTTAACTGCCTGATTTCAACCTTATACCCCCCTTTTTTTCGTGAAAATTAATTTTATTTGTTCAATATAGCACGGCTCTGGGTTTTACACGCGTCCCCCAGAAGGCTAGTCAACACCCTTGCTGTTCCCATGTTAATACTCAGGCAATAACTGGTGGAGAGCAGCCTGAGTTTGTAATGGAGAATAATCCTTTTTGAGATCTGATCACAAAAGAAAAAAAAACAAACTTGTACAGAAACATTGTGGAAAATACTCTGAGGCAGAACGAAAGATGACTGGGTGACAGACTGTGAGCTGTTTGAGGACATTACCCTTGAGTCACTGGATTCTGCAGGCTTGACGTTCTTAAGTCTCGGATGTGCAGACAGCCCTGTCAGAGAAGGCTGTACCGCGTCCTATTGTTTGTGCCTGCTGACCTGCTGGGGGGCTGGTGGGCGTCCCGTGGATTTCCCTTCCAGTGTGGCAAAGGCCAGTTGTGCACCGAGGAAGCAACGGTGTTTCGGCATTCAGAACGGTCTATCGGTGTGTGTACCCACTATACACAATGACAGCAAGTTACAGCTCTGAGACCCCATTTGTAGCTTTACTGCCCCATAAAACAGGTTCTGAAAAGAAGCCTAAAACCATTCTGAAAGAACACCCTACTTAGAATCTACCTTGCTTAGGGAACGGCAGGGTATTACATAAAGCAATGATTAATTCTCCCTCTCACAGAGGCTTTTTTTTTTTTTTAAAGATCTTATTTATTTATTTGTCATAGAGAAGCGAGAGCGAGCACAGGCAGAGTGGCAGGCAGAGGCAGAGGGAGAAGCAGGCTCCCTGCCAAGCAAGGAGCCCGATGTGGGACTTGATCCTAGGACGCTGGGATCATGACCCGAGCCGAAGGCAGCCGCTTAACCAACTGAGCCACCCAGGCGTCCCCTCACAGAGGTTTAATAATGTTTCCTGACCACAAAGGACTGAAATTCCAAGGTTCAAATACAAAAAATAAGTGTAGGGGATCCCCATTTGCCACAAAATAGTGAAAGTTCACCCGGTTGTAAAGGTGGTTGAAAAAATTAGGGCCTCAGAAGAAGAAAAGGAAAAGGAACCAAGGGGATTGGCTGAGGCAAAACAGCCCTGGATCCTACCTCTTCTGTGTCCTTAGGGGCTATGCCATGAACTAGGCATGGATTTTGGTCCTGGCTCTGACACTGTGGTGGTGTGAAAGGCATTTAAATCCTTTGGGCATCCATTAGGTCTGTTACCTCATCTTTTAAAAAGATTTTATTTATTTGAGAGAGAGCAAGAGAGCATGAGCTGGAGGAGAGGCAAATGGAGAGGGAGAAGCAGACTCCCCACTGAGTAGGGACCCAGTTCGGGGCTCGATCCCAGAACCCTGTGATCATGACCTGAGCTGAAGGCAGATGCTTAACCAACTGAGCTACCCAGGGACCCTGTGTTTCCTCATTTGTAAAATAGGAATTACAGTGATTGCTGTGATGAATGAGAGAGTATACAGATACGTTGTTTGCTCTGGGGACCATCACATTGGTGGGTCAGACAAACAGAAAAGCAGTTAAAGTGCAAAGGAGAAAGACAGGGAAGG
Organism: Neogale vison; assembly: GCF_020171115.1. Taxonomy (NCBI): domain Eukaryota; kingdom Metazoa; phylum Chordata; class Mammalia; order Carnivora; family Mustelidae; genus Neogale; species Neogale vison. The sequence continues at coordinate 88,835,777 of NC_058105.1, read as the reverse complement.
GATCCAGGAAAAAAATAGTGAGTGGGGTGGCCAGGAAGCAGGAGAAAAACCAGGACAGGAGAGGAGACTGAGATTCTCTGGGAATCCAGGTCACTGGATTCCCATGTCCACTGGTCTGGGTTTGCATATGTGATCCTGTTGATAGGCTGGGTGACATATACCTCAGTACTTAATAGTAAAATAAGCAGACTGGTCTCACACTTAAAGACGAAGATAATCAGACCACACTGTTGCATTTATCCAAAAGATATTTACTCAAGAGTCTGGTTTGGTTATCTACCCTTTTGTATATGGGAAGACTTCAGTGAATGAGCTGATGATGCATCCCTTAGATGAGGGCTGATCTGATCAAGTAGCAGTAACAAAAGACAGACTGTGAAGAGAAAAATTCATTTAATAAGTTTTACATGACCTGAGGAGGTGGTTAAACCTCAGCATTTTTATGCTAGATTTGATGAAGAGTGGAAAGTCATGGGAAAACGTGATAGGACAAGAAAAGTTATGAACCTAGTGTAGTAAATTAGGGGAAACACCAGAGTCCTTTCATTTGGATCCCTCTTTGTGTTTTTGGAAAGAAGGATGACCCCTTTTCTTTTTTTCTTAATATTTCTGTTTATTTGACCGAGAGAGAGAGAGAGCGAGCGTGTGAGCGTGCGTGCACAAGCAGGGCGTGTGGCAGGCAGAGGGAGAGAGAGAAGCAGGCTTCCCACAGAGCAGGGGAAGCTTGATGTGGGACTCAATCCCAGGACCCCAGGATCATGACCTGGGCTGAAGGCAGTCCCTTAACCATCTGAGCCACCCAGGTGCCCAAGGATACTCCTTCCACTTGAAAGAGGGCACCTTTCACATGAGGGTCTTATGACCTGTTTCAGGGAAAGGTTAGAAAATCCTGCCTGCCCCTTCAGTTTCTTGAATTCCTATAGCTAAAGTATGCAATAGGCCAAGGTACCATGTTTTGGGGTAGTGTGTCCTGAACCCCATCACTGGCAGAGGTGAGTAGCATGTGTCATCCTTATCACTCAAACAAAAACCAAAACCAAGTCAAAACCAAAACCAGGGATGTCTGCGTGGCTCAGTTAAACGTCTGCTCAGGTCATGATCCTAGGGTCCTGGGATAGAGCCCCATTGGGCTCTCTGCTCAGCGGGGAGCCTGCTTCTCCCTCTCCCTCTGCCTGCCATACCCCCTGCTTGTGCTCTCTCTCTCTCTGTCAAATAAATTTAAAAATAAACACCCCCCCCAAAAAAAAAACTTTGAGCCCTTGCTGGGTATCAGGCTCCTTATTCTGGGCTAGGCAGGCTCTGAGGACATAGGAATGATTCACACGGGATAAGTTCTCAAACAACTCATGGTTAATGATCAGAGAACCATCCACAAGATATGACGGAGCAAATTTGATGACAGCCATGCAGGGAGCCAGAGGGCGCTCAGAACACAGGAGAGAGAGCCCTGTAACTCAGGGGGTCAGGAATGGCTCCCCCCAGGGGATCATGTGCATGCTTTAGGTGCTGTTTCACTATAAATACATTTCAATCTCTGTTATTATTCCTCTTTCATTAAAAAAAATCTTACTGCTCCATTATTCTCATTCTGTAGATGAGTTAATTGTGAATAAGAGAAGATAACTCTCTTATTCAAGGTACAGCAACTTTCCAACCCTGGACTCTTTGAAACCCTGTGTACTTCACCTCTTTTTGCTTTTAATATTGTCTTCTTTATTAAATCACATTCACCATAAATAATTTTCCTTGCTCCTCTTGGCCCATAATTTCTTTTTCTTTAATTCATCTGGAGTTTATTTATTTAGCTTCTTTTTAAAGATTTTATTTATTTATTTATTTATTTATTTGACAGAGAGAGACAGAGGGAGAGAGAGAACAAAAATGGGGAGTGGGAGAGGGAGAAGCAGGCTTCAGGTACCCCTAGCTCATTTTTTTTTCCTTTTACAGCATTAGTGTCAAACTGCCAAAATAGTTTTCAAAGTGACTGTACAATTTGCATTCCCACCAGCAGTGCATGAGGGTTTTAGTTGGTTCCACATCCTTACAAACACTTGTGGGGGTCAGTCTTTTTAAATTTAGCCATTCTAAATGGCTGTGTAATGGCAACTCCTTGGAGTTTTAATTTGCTCAACCCATTGAGCCTATATTCATGCATTAATTTTCATCCGTGTATATTCTTGTGTGTTCAGATTTCCTGTACATGTTTTATTGGGTTGTTTGTGATCTTTTTGTTTAGGGTTTTGTTTATTTTCTAAAATTTTACGGTAATATACCTTTGTCCGTGTTTTTATTCATTTGTGTTGGAAACTCATGCCCTTCATTTTTAAAGGATCATTCTTGCCTTTTTTTTTTTTATAATTTTCTTTTGCTATTTTCTCTGTTCTCAGTGTCTGGAAGGTTTCTTAATTTAATCCTAGATTACTTTTACTAAGACTTTTTTTTAAAGGTTTTATTTTATTTTTTAAGTCATCTCTATACCAACCTGGGTCTTGAATTTACAACCCTGTTCTGCGGTGCCTGGGTGGCTGGGTCGTTAGGCGTCTGCCTTCGGCTTGGGTCATGATCCCAGGGTCTTGGAATCAAGCCCTGCATCGGGCTCCCTGCTCTACGGAGAGCCTGTTTCTCCCTCTCCCACTCTCTTTGCTGTGTTCCCCCTCTCGCTGTGTTTCTTTCTGTCAAATGAATAAATAAAATCTTTTTAAAAAAAAAGAAAAATAAAAATCTACTTTTCTTCACTTCAGTAACAATTTTTTAAGGCTTTTATTTATTTGACACAGAGAGAGAGAACATAAGCAGGGCAGGGGCAGGCAGAGAAAGAGAGGGAGAAGCAGGTCACCGCTGAGCAGGAAGCCCCATTTGGGGACTCGGTCCCAGAGCCCTGGGATCATGACCTAAGCTTAAGACAGATACCCAACCAAATGAGGCACTGAGGTTCCCCCAGTAACAACTTTTAAAAGGTACAAAACAAAAAGAATCTACTTTTCTACCTTTTCTTAATTCATGAATGCTTAAAATATAAACATACAGCTTACCTGATTCAGTTCCCCTTGTGGGGTTCTGATACCAATATTATGGGAACTTTCTACAAAATATTGGAAACCTCTTTCCTTTCCCAGTGGAAGGGTTTAAGGAGCACTGGCCTTGTGTGTTTTCCTTATAAACGCTGGTGTTCCTAAGCCTTGACAATAACCTAAGTGTTTCTGAAAAGGACAAAAGGTGGCTCTTGGGGAGCAGGAATTCTTTGGGTGTATTGACTTTAGCTGGAGTGTTTTCTTTGAGCTAAGCGAGAAACTCCCCGGGCAAACTGAAAGCCAGGAAAAACTGGCTGATATCTGCTGTTTCCCCCCAAGTCACTTGATGACTGTCTTTGACTCAGAGATTTGGGTGAAGAGGCACTCAAAGGGAAAACAGAAAGGGCAAGCGATGAGAAAGGTGGGGAGGTTTTTTTCTTACAGGAAAAGATAAATCCCAGATTATCTGCTTGGTCTGTTTAGATAGCAGTCTGTCCATTAAAGGTGTTAGGGGAAAAGAAAAGGTATTGGGAAATCTTTTTTTGTTGCTCAGGCTTTGGGTCCCAGGCCTTTATCAGGAGCTGTGCTCCCGGGTCAGAAGTCATCCTGACGATGAGTCAGCTCCCCCAGCCTGGGCACCTTGGAGAAGAGATACTTATCTAGGCTGCTGGGACCATAGTCCCAGGCAAGGTAAATAATTGCACAAATTACCCTATGTCACCAGGACAAAGACCTCAGGAGGACCAGAGACTTCTAGATGTGTCTACTGGGCATCAAGATCAATTCCCAAAAGAGGTACCAGCTCCTCCAAGAGCCATGGGCACCTGGAATTCTAGGACCTGAAGGATGAATATTTGCAGCAGCTGTGGATAAAGAAAGGGCCTCCTCCTTCACTGCAACAGTCTTCTTTGGGCACTGCTGTGTTTTAAAAATTACTTATGTATTTAAAAAGTGTGGTGAAATATATATAATTAATATATTATATATTAATAATATATTATTAATAATTAACTAATATATTTATATATTATATATTACTATATATTATATTATATAAAAAGAGCATATATATATAATATTATATATTACATATATATATGGCATAAATTTTACCACCCTAACAATTTTTAGGTGTATAGTTCTATGGCATTAAGTACATTTACATTGCTATGAACCATCACCATCCATCTCCAGGACTCTCTTTTTTTTTTTTAAAAGATTTTATTTATTTATTTATTTGACAGAGAGACACAGCTAGAGAGGGAACACAAGCAGGGGGAATGGAAGAGGGAGAAGCAGACTCCCCGCTGAGCAGGGAGCCCAGTGGGACTCGATCCTAGGACCCCAGGATCATGACCTGAGCTGAAGGCAGATGCTTAACTAACTGAGCCACCCAAGTGCCCCAACAACTCTCTTTATTTTGTAAAACCAAAACCTTGTACCCATTAAACATTAGGCCCCCCATTTCCCTCTCTATGTCTCTTTCATTTATAATTGGTAGTTTGTCTTCTCTTTGTGCTTTGCTTGTATTTGTGTCTTTGGTCAGTCTGGCTAGAGTTTGGACAATTTTATTGATCTTTCCAAGGAACTAGCTTTTGGCTTCATTGATTTTTTTCTATTGTTATTCTGTTTTTTAATTTTTCTTGATTTATTTTCTTATTTTTACAGTTTCCTTCCTTCGGCTTGCTTTAAGTTTGATTATATGTCTCTGATTTCATAATGTGGTAGCTTAGATCATTGATTGGTGGCCTCGAGGGGGATCAGGACATGCTACTCTAAAACACAGCACCTTGGCATACTGAATATTTTAAGGGGAAGGAGTGTGAGAAAACAGCAGAAGCAGGAAGGTCACTCCAACCTTCCCCTTGCCTTTTTCCCCTGAAACAGATCATGAGACTCTCATGTGAGAGGTGCCCCCTGCCACCCAATACTCAGAGGAAAAGAGCATCCTTCTCTCTGAAGACACAAGGATGCTGAGAAGAATCTGAAAGAAGAGACCTTGTTAAGTTTCCCCCAGCTTTTTAAAAAATATTTTATTGATTTATTTGACAGAGATACAGAGAGCACAAGTAGGCACAGTGGCAGGCAGAGAGAGAGGAGGAAATAGGTTCCCCACTGAGCAGGAAGCACAATTCGGGGCTTGATCCCAGGACCCTGGGATCATGACCCATGCCAAAGGCAGATGCCCAACCGACTGAGCCACCCAGATGCCCTTTCTCCAGTTTTAAAATCCTTTTTGAAAGATAAGATTTTCTTTATCTGAGAGAGAGAGAGAGCGAGCGCGCTTGGGGTGGAGGGAAGAGGGAGAAGCAGGCTCTCCACTAAGCAGGGAGCCCGAGGCGGGGCTCAATCCCAGAACCTTGGGATCATGACCTGAGCCGAAGGCAGACACTTAACCAACTGAGCCACCCAGGTGCCCCCAAAATATTTTCTAATTTGCTTAGCAACTTACTTTCACGCACCCGTAGGTTATGTATACGTGTCTTTAACTGTCAAACATTTGAGGAGTAGTCTGTTATTTTTCTGTCATCAATTTCTAGTTCAGCTCCATTATGGCTAGAGAACATACTATGCCTTTTTTCAGTTGTTTTGAATTTGTTAAAATTTTATTATGACCCCGATGATGGTCATATGGACACGGACTCTCTTGCCTCCTTCTTTCACTTAAAAAGACTCTTGTGATTACACTGGGGACCCCCAAATAATCCAGGATAATTTCCCCCACTTTGATGCTTTATTTAATCCCACCTGCAAAGTCCCTTTGGCCATGTGAGATGACGTCTTCACCGGCTCTGGGGATTAGGATGTGAGCATCTTTGGGGGGGGTGGTTAGTATTCTGTGTACCACACCTCCTTTCCCTCTAGTAACCCTTACAGTGGCTGTCAGTGTCCCCAGACTGGTCCACAGAGGTGAAGAGATTTGGCTTGCTTCTCAGAGAGTAGCAAGGTCCATGTCTCACAAAGGAGAAAAGTGCAGCAACAGTCGAGGACCCCTAGGAATACTAGTAACACTACGAGTTGATAGTCAGTGTTGATAATTACAGTTACCATTTACCCTGAGCTTTGTGTGGATTAGAGCTGCCCCCAGCCGCATTTTCCAAGTGAGAGTCTGAGACTTAGCAAGGTTCTTGGATTTGCCCAATGGCATGCAGACAGGGAGTAGTGGAGGAGTCAGGGTTAGAAATCAGGCTTTGTCCATCCTCCACGCATTTAACCACTGCCTCAAGTTAACGACCATGACCCCCGGAAGGATTGGGGGAGGCCTCCTTAAAGTGGATCCTTTACAGATCTAGAACTGTAGGATGGATTTTAGGGTCCGCTAGCGGCCAGACCTCTGTCAATATTGGACCTACAGAGAGGCTATTTGGCGCCATGGCTCCCTTTGTGTCTCTGACTCTCTCCTTCCCATACATGTTGGTGTGTGTGTGTGCGGGTGCACGTGCGTGCACCCGCACACACACACACACACACACAAACACAGAATGTGGTGTCTTATATTTGTGGTCTAATCTATATAACTCAGGGCTTATGTATCCACACCATTTAGGAGATTACGACCCTCGACACACATGTGGGATTCCTCACACAAAGCTCTGTAACCAGTGTAGAACCATCCACAGCCCTGTCCACCCCTCTTGCATTAAAATGGCCTCCATTGTTGAGGGTGAGCAGGAGGCAGCCATGGAGAGTGACAGTTTCCTGTGGGCATCTGGGGTGGGGAGTGAGCAGCAGAGTGTGAATGGTAGAAATGTCTGGACCAGGATTTTTGGGCCCTTTAACGTATCTCTTCCCAAATCACCACTTGCAAGCCACCAGGCGTCCCCTTCTTCCCTTGTCCCTGGAGCCTTTTTACCCCCCTCCTCCAGCCCTAGTCACGGGGCCTCAGGTACACCCCGTGTCTGCCAGCTCTAGACAGGGAGTCCTGGGCAATGAATTCCCCAGGGCTGAGGGTAAAGGGAAGGTTTTCTAAGAGGAGGAGCTGCAGTGAGTGTCCCATCAGGAGGCAGGATGACACTGTGCAGGGCTGGCGCAGTGAGCACAGAGAAGGGTCCCTGGGAGGGACTGGGGCCTCATGACCACATTAGTGTTCCTGTGGCTGTCCTTATGGGCTTTTTAGCCTCTGGCCAGCTGTGCCCCAAGGCAGCCGGACAACCCAAGTCTGTTACCTGCTTTGTCTGGGCCCGAGTGGTCTCATGGGCGACCGGGTTTTCTTCTAAGGGGGCCTAGTGAGGATTAAATGAGCAGGCACCTATGAAGTACTTGGGATAAGCCATAAAGAGGGAAATCCTGCCATTTGCAGTAACATGGATGGCCCCTGAGGACAATATGCTAGGTGAAGTAAGTCAGACAGAGAATTATATTAATAATTATTAATATTAATTATTAATAATAATTATTATTATACAGAGTACTGTATGATCTCACTGATATGTGGATTCTTAAAAAAAAAAAGCAAACTCATAGAAACAGAGAACAAATTGGTGGTTGCCAGAGGTGGGGGGCTGGGGAATGGGGAAAGGGGGTCAAAATACAAACTTCCAGTTATAAATAAGCTCTGGAGGTCTAATGTACAGCATAGTGATTCTAGTTAATAATACTATACTATGTATTTGAAAGTTGTCAAGAGATTAGGTCTTAAAAATGTTCTCATCATAATGGGGCACCTCAGTGACTCAGTCATTAATCATCGGCCTTCGGCTCAGGTCATAATCCCAGGGTCCTGGGGTTGAGACTCACATCAGGCACCCTGTTCAGCAGGAAGCCTGCTTCTCCCTCTCCCACTCCCCCTGCTTGTGTTCCCTCTCTCGCTGTCTCTCTGTCAACTAAATGAAAAAATAAAATCTTTAAAAAAAAGTTGTCATCATAAGAAAAAATTGTAACTATTTGAGGTGATAGATTTTAACAAATCTTACTGCAGTGATCAGGGTGCCTGGGTGGCTCAGTCAGTTAAGCATCTGCCTTCAGCTCAGGTCATGATCCTGGGATAGAGCCCCACATCAGGCTCCATGCTCAAGTGGGGAGCCTGCTTCTTCCTCTCCCCTCTGCTCATGTTCTCTCTCACCAATAAATAGATAATGTCTTTTTTTTAAAAAAAAGTTATTTGAACTTATAGAAACTTTGACCTGACTGTTAGTCCAAATGGGGTCCTGGTCCTTCAGCCTCTCTCAGGGGCCCGGAACATTCTTCCTGGTGTCAAGGTGCACAGAGGCTCACTCCCCATGGTGCCCACACTGAAGGCACTCTGGATGTCTGCTTCAAGGTGGAAGCAGGAGGGGTTAGCCATCAAGTGAGCATCTACTCAGGGATGCCCACACAATATCAGGTAGATCCTGACTGCTGGAAATCTGGCAGTACCACAGGCACTCACAAAACCTCAGGTGTCCCAGTCTAGCGTAGAAGGCTCATACATATGTACAAGCACAACAAAGAAATGGAAAGGCACCGCAGTATGTAGGTTTAAGAATGGAACGTTGGATCCAGATGGTCTTGGTTTGAATCCTGGCTCCATGATTTTCCAGCTGTGTGACCTCTGGCAGGTTGCTAAACTTCTCTGTTTCTCAGATGCCTCATTTGTAAAATGGAGAAAACAACACTATCTACCTCATTAGGTTGTTGTAAGGAGTATAATAGGAGTTAATATGTATAAAGAGTTTAGAACACATCCTGACATATAATAAACGTTCAATAAATGCTTGGTAGTGAAAAAAAATGAAGTATTGAATTAAAAGTCCAGCCCAAGGACATTTTAGAAGGGACCCAAAGGAAAGGAAGGCAAAGCTGATAACAGCACTACCCATCAAAGTTATTTCCTTACAGCTTTTTAAAAAAGATTTTACTTATTTATTTGACAGAGAGAGATCACAAGTAGGCAGAGAGGCAGGCAGAGAGAGAGACGGAGAAGCAGGCTCCCTGTGGAGCAGAGAGCCCAATGCGGGGCTTGATCCCAGGACCCTGAGATCATGACCTGAGCTGAAGGCAGAGGCTTAACCCACTGAGCCACCCAGGCACCCCTCCTTCTGTCTTTCTTAAAGTGTGGTCCTATAGCTAAGTCCCCATCCTTGGGCAGGAAACCTGTCATGTCCCAGGCCAGAGCTAGTCCTCCCCAAGGCCACTCATCTAGGAGAGCCCTGGGAGCAATGTGGAGACAGAACTGAGGCCAACAAAGCCCAGCCCCCATTCTTCCCACAGGTGTCAGACACTAGCCTCTTGGAGCTGCACACTTCTCTCCGCACGCGTGCACCCATTCTACCTGCTGTTCCCTGTTAACTGCGTGTTCTGTAAAAGGTGCTCCGCCTCATCCCTGCAGGTAAAGGGGCCCATTCATTTTGTATCCTGTCCAGGTCTGGTATAACATGAACCCCAGTCATTAATTCTACTCTGCAAATCATTAGCTATAAATAGTCATTTAGTGTTTTCTCCTGGTAGTTTGTTCACCCCAAACTTGGACACGCAGCTGTGTGCACATGTGTGTTTCTTTGGCACACGATCTTATAAGTAGAATTGCTGAGTCAAAAGAGTCACTCATTCAACGAGCACCTAAAGAGTGCCTAGTAATTGATGGACACTGCTCTAGGTGCTGGGGAGACATCAAGGAGATAAAAGGCACACGTTCGTGCTTTGGTGGAGCTGACATTCCAGTGGAGGAAGTTTCCAGTTTTTATCTTGACAGATGTTGCCACAATGCTGTCCACAATTACCAACATCCTCAGCCCGCTCCTGGAGTGGGAGCTTTGAGGCGGGTGGTTGGATTCCCTGGCCTTTGTCTCTGCAAGATCTTCAGGGTCAGGGCCGGGAACGGTCCATCTGGGGACGTCCGTGGGCAGTGTGTATGTGTCACGGGGAGACCGGAATGGAAGGGTCCACTGCAGAGCGGGGGGGCTGGGTTGGGGGGGGTGAGGAGGATGGTTCACGCGATATCTGCAAAGAAGCTTCATTGATCACACCACTAGGGGGACTACAGGAGGTAGGGAGGAACAGTCCAAGTTGGAATCGTCCTCCCAGGTAATACCCCTTCAGGAGGTAGAGATGGAACAGTCAGATCTGGGAGGTACCACTGGGTAGGGGGCGTCTATTCTGGAACAAACCATTGTGTGGGCTGGAGAGGCCCTAAGGGCTGCTACCATCCCCGCACAAGGGGATTGCGCACAAGCCCCCGATGGAGGCAGGAGTGGCACTTCCTTGACCGTCCGCAGCCCACGCTCATTCTCCCGGTTCCCAGCCAAGTCCCAGGTAAGCACCCGTTATACGACCGAGACCCCCACCTTTCCCAGGCTTCCGTCGCAGCTTCTTCGGCCCCGCCCTTCTTGGTTCCTTGACTTTGAATCGGTGGCTTGCGCGTGCAGGGCCTAGCGATTGGATCCCAGGAGAAGGGAGCGGGCCCCAAGGCTCGTCTTGGGATCTCATTGGTCAGCCCGAGCTTTCGCCAATCCCACGGTTCTCCGGTGCGCGGAAGGGACGTCAGCCCCACCCCGGTCGCGCGCCCCGCTCCACTGGGCGCAGGCGCGGTGGGTGCTTGACAGGCGTTCGAGGCCTATGGTAGTGGGGCTTTCGTGATGGTGAGCAAGTTCGAATCCCGTCTCCGTGCATCAGTGTGTTAACTTGTCAAAGGGACTGAAGGTGGTACTCCTGAAGCCAAATTCAGAGATTACTGGCTCATAGCTATGCTCTGCCTCTTAGTGCAACGGTGTTGGGAGTTGACTTCGTGTGTTCCCCGCTCATCCTAAGCTCAGTCACAAGCCCAGCAGGTGTGCGTCCCCTCGCACTTTTTCTTGCAGCGCTTCCATTCATTCGTTCTCTCCACTGCTAAAATTGCATCGTCAGATTTGGGATTTAGGGAAATTTCACAGAACTCACTTTATTAAGCAGAAATCCTGCCTGATCGACTATCCAGGACCACAGAACAGGGCTCCTTAGAGGAGCCCGGGCCCTCAGCAGTTGGTGCTTTCGGGATTGGATATCCCCCCACGTGGGTTTTCCTTTTGCTGTTAATTCCAGAAATACGTTAAGGACCTGAAACCAGGTTTAGCTTGAAACCACACTGCAATCCAGTACTATTTTTAAAAAAGATTTTATTTATTTATTTGTCAGAGAGAGAGGGAGAACAAGCAGGGGGAGCAGCAGACAGAGGGAGAAGCAGGCCTCCCGCTGAGCAAGGAACCCAGTGGGGGACTTGATCCCAGGACCCTAGGATCATGGCTGGAGCCAAAGGCAGATGTGTAACGACTGAGCCACCCAGGCATCCCTGCAATCTAGTTTTAAAACTAAATATTATTATTTTTTTTTTGGTGGGCAGCAAAGTTTATTGAGCGATAATATAAAGCTCCGGAAGAAGGAGGGGACCTGAGAGCGTTGCCTACCACATTAATTTTATCTAAAGGCAACGCTTGTGTTCACAACATTATATTTCCAACATTTCCTCTTGTGATGCATAATAAAGTGGGGGAGGCTATATAGTCAGAAATAGAAGTAAAGTGAAAGTATGGGACAAAAAGGCAAACTCTAAAAGTGTACGTGAGCATATGCGAATGAACCGAACTCTTGATCAAATTGATAACTCACAGAGAGAGTATTCTTCCAGATAACTTTCTTTGGTTGTGTTAATATGGGTCATCACACAGAGGAAGGGCTCCATTTACCCAGCCTTCAGTATACAATTTTGTTTTCTTTCTGTCAAGATTTCTGAATGCCTCCTGTTTGTTTTAATCAGGATGCTGTCGTTTACCAGAAGCTCATTTCTCTAGGACAAGGGCAGACTGGGAAGAGAGTCTGTTTACATCTGTTACTTGTCTGAAATTGCCTAGGAATACAAGAGTCAGAACTCAAAGAACTTGGGCAAGAAGTTTGTCTGGAGCTGACTCACTCTCCTCTCAGGTCCCCTCACCATTCCAGCCCTTGAAGTAGACCAGGTCAGGCTAGCTGCTGTGGGCCATGACCCCAGTGTGGTGCTTGTCATTAGCTCTTTCTTAGAATTCCACTCTGATCTCTCTCTTTCTGTATCAGAATGACTGCTGAAAAGCCATTATTTATGTAACTGCCTCTACTTACGACTGTCTGCCCTATGGACTCTAACATGGCTCTAAGACCCCCACACTGCTGCGCTGGTGGCTCAGTGGCTAAGCGTCTGCTTTCAGCTCAGGTCATGATCTCAGGGTCCTGGGATCGAGACCTGCATTGGGTTCCCTGCTCAGTGGGAAGCCTGCTCCTCCCTCTCCAACTCCCTCTGCTTGTGTTCCCTGTCTTGCTGTATCTCTCTCTGTCAAATAAATAAATAAAATCTTTAAAAATAAAAAAAGTGAAATCCCCACATTATACTCCTCTTCTGGAGAATGCATAGGAACGGGACTGTTAATAGCTGCCCGGACAAACCCCAAAGCCAAAAGCCAACACACCCTGCTGGGATTTTGAGTGGATTGTGTTGAATCTATAGAGCAGTCTGGGTAGAATTAATATCTTAACAATATTGAGTCTTCTGATCTATAAACATGGTATACCTGGCTACTTATTTATGTCTTTCATTTTTCTCAGCAATGTTTTGTAGTTTTCTGTGTCTAAGTTTTACATATCTTTTGTCAGAGTTATACCTGAGTATTTCCTATTTTTGATGCTACTGTGAGTAGAATTGTTTTCTTAATTTCATTTTCCAATTTGCCAAAATTTTGTTTAGAATTTTTCATTTCGTTAACTTTTTTTTTTTATAGCTTCTATTGTATTTGCTACATGGATGGTCATATAGGTGATCGTAGTAACTTTTTACTTTTTATTTTCCAATATGGATGCCTTTTATTTCTTTTTCTTATCTGACTGCAGTGGCTCCAACTTCTAGTACAGTATTGAATAGAAGTGATGAGAGCGGAAATCCCTGTCCTGTTTCTGAGGTCAGAGAGAGAGCATTCAATCTTTCACCATTAAGTATGGTGTTAGCTGTGATTTTCCACAGATGCCTGTTATCAGGCTGAGTAATGTTTCTTCTGTCCCTTGTTTGCTGAGAGGTTTTATCAGAAATCAATGCTGAAGTTTTTAAAATGCTTTCTTCTACCTCTGTTGAAATGATCATATCATTTTTTTTTCTTTTTGTTTGTTAGCATGGCGAAAGAGCATAGGTTTTCAGATGTTAAACCTGCCCTGCACCCCTGGATAAAACCCTAGCTCCATGATGTGTTATCCTTTTACTATAATGTTGTATTTGGTATGATAAAATTTTTAAATTTTGTGTCTGTGATTACAAAAACATGGGTCTGTAGTTTTCTTGTCTAATGTCTTCGTCTGATTTTTGTGTCAGGCTGTAATGCCAGCTTCATAGAATGAGTTGGCAAGTATTTTCTCCTCTTCGGTTTTTTTTTTTAAAGATTTTATTTATTTATTTGACAGAGAGAGATCACAAGTAGGCAGAGAGGCAGGCAGAGAGAGAGGAAGGGAAGCAGGCTCCCTGCTGAGCAGAGAGCCCGACGCGGGACTCAATCCCAGGACCCTGAGATCATGACCTGAGCCGAAGGCAGTGGCTTAACCCACTAAGCCACCCAAGCGCCCCTCTCCTCTTCGGTTTTAAAGGATCTATGTAGAATTGGTATTTTCCCCCTTAAGTATGTGGTAGAATTTGCCAGTGAAGCCATCTAGTTATTTCTTTTTTAAGGATTTTATTATTTTTTTAAAAGATTATTTATTTATTTATTTGACACAGAGTGAGAGAGAGAGAGAGAGAGAGAGATCAGAAGTAGGCAGAGAGGCAGGCAGAGAGAGAAGGGGAAGCAGGCTCCCTGCTGAGCAGAGAGCCCAATGTGGGGATCGATCCCAGGACCCTGGGATCATGACCTGAGCCGAAGGCAGAGGCTTAACCCACTGAGCCCCCTAGGTGCCCCAAGATTTTATTATTTTTAAGTTATCTCTATACCCAAGGTGGACCTTGAACTTATGACCCCAAGATCAAGAGTCCCTTGCTCTTCCCCACTGAGCCAGCCAGCTGCCCCCTCCCCTTAAGTATTTAGTAGGATTTGCCAATGAAGCTATCTAGTTACCTATTCCTTTTTGAGTGAGCTTGGGTAATTTTTTCTTTTGATGAAATTGTCCATTTTATCTAAATTGTCAGATTTATTAGTGCGAAGTTGTTCATATTTCCTTAGTCATCCTTCTAATACCCATAGAACCAATAGTGCTATCACGTCGGTCATTCCTGACAGTGATAATTTGTGCTGTTCTATCTGGTAATTCATCATTGACTTTGGCCTCGTACCTGACTTGCCCCAAAGAAGAGGCTCCACACCCAGTCCTGTAAACTTGCCTGCGGATTAGCTCTTGAGTCACTCTGATCATCTGTATCTCTGATCATCTTGGCCCTTCGTAGTGTGAATGGAACAACCTACTCTTCTTATGCTTCCTAAATTCCTAAACTCCTTCATCCTTTCATTCCTGCTAGAGTTTGAGCTCTCTTAAAGCAAGAAAAAGGCTTGACACCCCCCTCTTTTTTTTGGCATCCCTCTGGGTGCCGTGCGACACAGAGCTGGGTACACAGTAGGTACACAATGCATAAGTGAGGACTGATCATCCCCGCCTATAATAAACATTTGGGGTTTTATTTTGACATAACTTCATTAACATCCAAGCTGGAGCTTTTCCCTCCATAAAAAGCTTCCTGTTTCACAGGAGCTGCAATTATTCACAAAGACTGTATGGAGTGTGAACTGATTTAACTGAAGTCACGGTTGCTGAGTGAGAACCACAGAGTTAAGGAGAATTTCAGAGATGACACTATTTCACTTTGAGGGGTGTGGATACAGGGTCCAGGACTGAGAACCAGACTGCAGCTTTACGTAAGCCCAGCTGAGGAAGTAAAAAATTCAGCTTCCCTCCTGACTGTTTGAGCTGGGCATTGGACTGTGTCCCAACCTTCAGAGATCTCTGGTTTCTGAGAAGAGGAGCCTTTTTGAGGTGAGGAGAAGAGAACTCGGTGACACCTGCTCTTGGATTCAGTCAGGGACCCTCTGAAGAACCCTTGGGCTGAGGGATGGGCTGCTGTTTCAGAGCCCGCAGTAAAGCAGGAACTTGCGGTTCCAGTTGCTTCTTGCCAAAGCCTCAAGACACTTGAAATAGGTGGGAGGCTGGCACGCAAAAGAAAAGAGATTTTGTGTAGCTTAGAGCATAGCATTGAACGAATTGCAGAATCGGCAGCCACACAGGAAGGGGGTGCTGGTATCCCAGTGATGTCCCTAAAGACTTGACCCGCTGGCAACATGCCAGGCACCCATTTGGTATGGTTGTGGGGAGGAAAAGAGGCATCTGTCACCCTCTTCCCCCTCCAGCAGGGATAACCCATCGCAGGCCAGCACTCTGAGGTCACCGTTTGATCCTTTCCACAACCAGGGCTCTGGGAGGACAGATTTGGTTGGGGCTTTTGAGCCGGTCCTTGAAATGAGTTTGTGCACAGGGTCTCAGGATGAATAACCAAGCGGTCAAGGGGGGCAGTATTGACTTCCCGGAGGAGGGGTATTGGCGACACCGGGAGGCGTTAGCCTAGCTAATTCACCGTGAACCATCTCCCTTTCATTCAGTTACTCATTTTTAAAAAAGGTTTTATGTATTTATTTGACACACACCCACAGAGGGCACAAGCAAGGGGAGTGGCACAGGGAGTGGGAGTAGCAGGCATCCAGCTGAGCAAGGAGCCCAATGCGGGACTTTATCCCAGGACATTGGATCATGACCTAAGCCAAAGGCAGATGCCTAAGTGAGCCACCCAGGTGCCCCTAAAGTATAGATGATTTGATGAGTTTTGGCATATACATACACCTGTGAAGCCAGCTCTACAATCGAGATAGTTAACGTATGCATCTCCCCCAACAGTTTCCTTATCCTCCTTTGGAATTCCTCCCTTCCAGCCTTTGCTCCTACTGTCCTATCCCCATGAAACCACTGTCTGCTCTTTGTTTGTATTTCCTAGAATTTTATATAAATGGGATCATACTGTATATATTCTTTCTCATCTGGCTTCGTTCGCTCAGCATAATTATTTTTAGATTTATCCTTGTTGTTGCTGTGATGTGCTAATTCCATAGCCCTATCTAGCAAGTCTCAAGTTTCCAATTTTACACTCTCATTCCTTTGGCTAAAGGCTCTGATAACATTTATAACACACACACCCTTGGGCTATGTAAAATTTAGACATTATCAACCATCCAGGTGAAGATCATGTCAGATCTTTGTTTTTGGAGAAGTGGTTGTGTTAGAAGTGTGATAGGGGTAAGGTGAAAAGAACAAGGCTTCTAGGCATATGAGAAGTGTCCCTGACAGAAACCAGTAAAACAGGGAAGGGAGGCTGACTCCTGAAAACAAACGTTTCCTTCCAGCCTCCCAATGTTGTATGTATTTGCAAAACACTGTAAAGTGCAATAGAATAAGGTGTGCCCAGAGGTACCTGGGTGGCACAGTCGGTTAGGTGTCTGCTTTCAGCTCTGGTCATGATCTCAGGGTCCTGGGATCAAGCCCTGCCACCAGCTCCCTGCTCAGTGGGGAATCTGCTTCTGCCCTCTCTCTGCCCTTCCCCCTACTTGTGCGCTCTCTCCCTCTCTCTCTCAGACAAATAAATAAATAAATAAATAAATAAGATCTTTAAAAAACAAACAAACAGGGGCCCCCCGGGTGGCTCAGTGGTTAAGTGTCTGCGTTAGGCTCAGGTCATGATCCCAGTATCCTGGGATCGAGCCCCCACATCAGGCTCCCTGATCAGCGGGAAGCCTGCTTCTCCTTCTCCAGCTCCCTGCTGCTTGTGTTCCCTCTCTCGCTGTCTTTCTCTCTCTCTGTCAAATAAATAATTAAATAAAATCTTTAAAAACAATCAAACAAATAAAAAAACAAGGTGTGCCTGTAGAGGGCTGGTCCTGTGGCTTTCCTCAGCTTACTTTAACTTGCCTGTCACAAAATTTTTCTGTAGGCACTCGCCTTCATTTGGTGACTAACTTGCCCGGCCTTGCCACTTCCTCTAGCTTTATAATGCATCTTTTGTATGAATATATATCGCTAAATACACTTGCTGACTCATGCATGCATTTCATGTAAGGTCTCTTTTGAAAGCATAGATTGGCCGGGGGGGGGGGTGGGAGGTCGGGGTACCAGGTGGTGGGTATTATAGAAGGCACGGCTTGCATGGAGCACTGGGTGTGGTGAAAAAATAATGAGTACTGTTTTTCTGAAAATAAATAAATTGAAGTTGTTAAGCAAAAAAAAAGGCATAGATTTAACTTCTCTGGACTATAACATAGGGATCTTTCCTTACTTTCTAAATTAGGTACTTTAGTTAGAATGTTAAGATCTCCATTTTGTAGAACCGTAACTATCTTGAAAAACTGTTGCATAACTATTTTCAAGAGCTCTGACTAATCCTGAAGAGGTTTCCAACCATTATGAGAGGGGAGAAGCTGATCACTGCTATAAACATGAATTCATGCATCCTAATGGTTGCTTTACCCCTGAGAGGCTAGTTGCAAAACATGTAAGGCAACTCCTGAGCCCCATAGGTATATGGGGGTGAGGGTCGGTAACAAATGCCATAAAAGAGCAACAACAACAAACCCTGATGAGAGTACTAGGAACAGTCATTTTAATTTAATTATATTTTTAAGGATCTTATTTATTTGAGAGCATGCGTGTGCACACACGTGCACAAGTGAAAGAGAGAGAGAGAGTGCACAAGTAGGGTGAAGGTCAGAGGGGGAAGCTGACTCCCTGCTGAGCAGGGAGCCCGATGTGGGACTTGATCTTGGGACTCTGGGATCCTACTCTGAGCCAAAGGCAGATGCTTAATGACCGAGACTCCCAGGTGCCCCCGGTCATTTTTATTTTAAAGCACTTTCACCCTTGATCAGGGTGTCTCAGCCAAGTCTCTATTGACATTTGGGGCATCCCTGACCTCTAGCCACCAGAGGCCAGGAGCACCTCCCCAGGTTGTGAACAATCAAAACTGTCTCTAATATTGCCGAATGGCACCTGGGGGACAAAATCATCCCCTTGCTGTCTACTGAGAACCACTGCCCTAGAGTAAGAGGTTCTAAAAATTTAAATTGGAAAATAAAAAAGACGGCTTTACTAAGATGTAATGCACATACCACACAATTCACCTTTGAAAAGTGGTTTTTAAATGTATTTACAAGGTCAAGCAACTATTACTGCAATCTAATTTTAGACCAATTTTGTCCCCCCTGAAAGAACTTCATGCCTATTAGAAGTCAGCCCTTATTCCCCACCACCCCAGGCAACCACTAATCTACTTTCTGTCTCTATGGACTTGCCTGTTCTGAACATTTCATATAAATGGGATCATACAACTTGTGATTTTTGTGACTGGTTTCTCTCATAATGCTTTCAAGGTTCACCTACTTTTTAGCATGTATCAGTACTCCATTCTTTTTAAAGGCTGAATAATATTCCATTGCATAGATAAACCACATTTGGTTTATCCATTTATCAGTTATTGGCCATTTGGTGTGCACCTACCTTTGGGCTATTTTTTTTTTTTTACTATTTTTGGATTTTATTTATATTCAAGTTAGTTAACATATAGTGTGTTATTAGTTTCAGGGGTAGAATTTAGTGATTCATCACTTGCATAGAACATCTAGCACTCATTATAACAAGTGCCCATCACCCATTTACCCCATCCCCCCACCAACCTCCCCTCCAGCAACCCAGTTTGTTCCCTAGAGTTAAGGGTCTCTTATGGTTTGCCTCTGTCTTGGTTTTTATCTTATTTTATTTCTTCCTTCCCTTCCCTTGTGTTCATCACTTTTGTTTCTTAAATTCCACATATGAATGAAATCATATGGTATTTGTCTTTCTCTGACTAACATATTTTGCTTAACATAATACACTGTAGTTTCATCTACATCACACAGATGGCAAGATTTCATTCTTTTGATGGCTGAGTAATATTCCATTGTATGTGTGTGTGTATTTATATGTATATATATTCCATATACCACTTCTATACATATATACCATATATGTAATGGAATATAATATACACACATACACACCCACACCCCCCCACATACCACATCTTCTTTATCTATTCATCAGTCAGTGGACATCTGGGCTCCGTCTATAGTTTGACTATTGTGGACATTGATACTCTAAACATTGGGGTGCTTGTGCCCCTTCAGATCACTCTGTTTGTATCCTTTGGATAAATACCTAGTAGTGTAATTGCTGACTTGTAGGGTAACTCTATTTTTAAATTTAAAATATATATTTTTTGAAAGATTTTATTTATTTGACAGACAGAGATCACAGGCAGGCAGAGAGGCAGTCAGAGAGAGAGGGGGAACAGGCTCCATGCCAAGCAGAGAGCCCTATGCGGGGCTCGATCCCAGGACTCCAGGATCATGACCCAAGCCGAAGGCAGAGGCTTCAACCCACTGAGCCACCCAGGCACCCCTATTTTTAACTTTTTGAGGACCCTCCATACTGTTTTCCAGAGTGGCTGCACCAGCTTGCATTCCCACCAACAGTGGAAGAGGGTTCCCCTTTCTCTGCATCCTGGCCAACATCTGTTGCTTCCTGACTGATTAATTTTAGCCATTCTGACTGCTCTGAGGTGGCATAGCACTGTGGTTTTGATTTGTATTTCCCTGATGATGAGTGATATGGAACATTTTTTCATGTGTCTCTTGGCCATCTGGATGTCTTCTTTGGAAAAGTGTCTCCACAGAACACTGGTGTGGGGAGAGAGGAGGTGCGGGGCAGAGTTCCTGGGGACACAGCCTGCATTTCTGTGCCTCAGAGATTTCTAAGACCTTTCAACAAATTAAAAAAAAATGAATGATTATTAGCTAATCTTACAACTTTAATCAAAAAGGAGGAAAGCAGTCTCTTCCTTTGTGCTGCCTGTGGAGATGGCAGCCGTCTCCTACTTGGTATCATGGCTGCCCTCAGAACCCTTGTGAAGCCCAAGATCATTACAAAGAGGACCAAGCATGATCTCAGGGTCCTGGGATCGAGCCCTGCACTGGGCTCTCTGCTCAATGGGGAGCCTGCTTCCCCCTCACCTCTGCCTCCCTCTCTGCCTACTTGTGATCTCTCTCTCTCTCTCTCTGTCAAATAAATAAATAAATAAAATCTATTTTTAAAAGATTTTATTTTTAAGTAATCTCTACACTCTACATGGGGCTCAAACTTACCACAGCAACAACAACAACAACAACAACAACAACAAAAAGAGGACCAAAGAGTTCATCTGGGACCAGTCAGACTGATAGGTCAATATTAAGCGCAACTGGTGGAAACCCAGAGGCATTGACAATAGGGCACAGAAGAATCAAGGGCCTGACCTTGATGCCCAACATCAGTTACAGAAGCAACAAGAAAGCAGAGCACACACTGCCCAGTGGCTTCCAGAAGTTCCTAATCTATCTCAGGTGCTGCTGATGTGCAACAAATCTTACTGTGCCGAGGCTGCTCACAATGTCTTCTCCAAGAACCACCAAGCCACTGTAGAAAGAGTAGCCCAGCTGTCCATCAGCATCACCAATTCCAATGCCACGCTGCGCAGTGAAGAAATGAATAGATAGCTCATGTGCATCTCATATTTGTGTTAATAAAACCATAAAACTACCCAAAAAATGGAGAAAAGCACGAAACAGTTTGGCAGTTGCTGTCTGCTTATTTGTGTCTAGGGCACCTCCATGTTTTGTCTCCCAAATTAAAACCTTATTCTTTATCTCTTCCAGGCCCCATGTTTCAACTTGCATGCAATGTGTTTTTAGTTTGCTATCTCCTATCCAGGTCCAGTTCTACCATCTGGATCTCTACTTTTACCTCCTCATTCCGTGATAATCACAGTCCCTTAATTGGTTCCTCTGCAGCCTCTTTCTAGTTTCTCCTTCTCTTGCCTATCTAGTCTGTCCCAGCCTGGCTAAACTTTAAAACAGCATTGCTGTGATTTGATCTCCACCTTTTGGTCAACCACAGGAATTCAAGTTAATTCAGTTCAATTCAATTCAGCTCAATTCATTCATTCATTCATTTATCAGATATCTTTGAGGCCCGGAATTTATCGTGCTGGGAATTCTGGAGGAGTTCCAGATATGCATTAGAGTCCCTGTCTTTCATTAGGACAGATAAGACAGTTAACAAAATACATCTGAGGTAGTATGTGGTAAGAGCCATTGGAATGGTACAAGCACAAAGATAGTTAGAGATCTTTGCTGGTGGGTGAGACTGTGGATGTCTTTCTGAATGGGATGCACTGAAGAATTGGTACGAATTCTTTGCATGGAGATGGTGGTAGCAGGACATCTGGGGGAAAGGAGGGCATAAGCAAGGGCATGGAAATAGAAAAGCACAGATGATAGAAGAGTCAAATAATTGAAGTAGATGAGTAATGAAAGATCAAGTAGTGCAGTCATGTAGAGCAGAGAGAGTGGAAGGCTTTGAAAGCCAGGCCAAAGGGTTTGAAGTGCATGTGGTAGACATTGGAAAACAAGTGATCTGGGGTTTCTCTGTCATTACAGCATTCCTGGCTTATTGCTAGGAGATGCTATGATGCAGCTGAGAAGGTTCTAAAGTGAGGCTTTGGGGAATCCATGAGCTTTTGCCATGAGCTCCCTTCATGATTTCTTCTGGCTGCTTTATCTCTTTGGACCGGGTTTTCCTTGTCAATAAATCCAAGTAGGTGGAACAAAATGATCTTCCCAGCATCTCTGCTCCTGACTGTAAGCATGGACACAGAAGTCCTCATGCTATTTGAAGAATTAGGGATGTTGTGCTAAGGGCTGTGAAAAAATGGCAAGGCTCATTTGTGGGATTTCCATGGAGAAATGAGTCATACTTGGAAACACTGGAAAATAAGAAAATATTTGTTTATAGTCAACCTCCTGCACATATTTTTCCTTTAGTGGCTTCCTTCCCAACCTTAATATAGAAGCTTATAAAATTCTTCAGAGATGAAGCGTATGTGCTTTGCCTCATCTTCGTATCCCTAGTGCATAGCACAGTGCCTGGCTCATAGCCTCTCAGTAAGACTCTGCTATATGAATAATTTCTTCCAATTCCCATCAAAACCTGCTTTCAGAAAGGAAAAATGTAAGCAAATTCATACTAAGGTATAAATGGCTGATAACCATTTAAATTATGACACCTATACTAATAGAAAATTTTCTTAAAAGGAATGGAATAGCCCTTTGCTAAAAACAAAATCCAGCTTTAATAGTGGCATACATAGACCTGAGGGAGGTTTCAGGATGGTAACATGACGTTCCTAGCTGGGTTCCTAGTCACTAGTACCCTTTTTTTCCCCAAAAGGGGCCCCTCAATTTCCACCTAGAAGCTAAATCTTGCCTCATTTTCTACAAATGCAATCTGTTCTCAGTGGAAATTTTGGGAGCTCTGCTTGCTTCTTTTCTTTTTTAAAGATTTTATTTATTTATTTGACAGAGTGAGAGAGAGCACAAGCAGGGGGAGCAGCAGGCAGAGGGAGAGGGAGAAGCAGACTCCCCGCTGAGCAGGATCCCAACCTGGGGCCAGGTCCCAGGACCCCGGGATCATGACCTGAGCCGAAGGCAGACACACAACCGACTGAGCCACACAGGCCCCTCTCTGCTTGCTTCTAAGTTGATTTCTGGGTCTTTTTAGCCCATTTCACAGAACTGGGCTTCTGTTCTGTTTCTTTAGCCTGAGTATCTGTCATGATGATATATCCCTTCCCCTGGATTAATTCAGATTAGAGCTCTGTGCTTATTTCTTTCCAGTATGTCCTAATACCTTTCCCCAACTGACTACCATGGAATCAAGTTTTGGTTACCATAGCCAGTCCAGTACCCATAGTCTTGCCCCCTGTTGTAAGATGCCCCCAAGTCTGACTGACAACCTGCTTAGACTTCCAAGAGTCATATCCATATGTAGCCTGCTCCTTGAACTCTGCAACTATATCCTGAGAACTAGGTAGAATGCTTGGCACTTCAAATTGGGGCTTTCTCTGCCACCTCACCCAACTCACCTAACTACTGACCTGGACTGCCCTCTGCCATTTGCTGCCACAACTCTTCGGCATTATATTCACCTGGCCTCCACATCTGAAGGTGAGCCAGCTCCATTGTGAGAAGGGTTTAGTGAGTCTACTTCTAGGCTCTGGCATGTCTTTTTTTGTTTTGTTTTGTTTTAGGATTTTATTTATTTATTTGACAGGGAGAGGCAGCGAGAGAGGGAACAAAAGCAGGGGGCGTGGGAGAGGGAGAAGCAGCAGGGAGCCTCATGCGGGACTCGATCCCAGGACCCCGGGACCATGATCCAAGCTAAAGGCTGACGCTTAATCACTGAGCCACCCAGGCACCCCTTGGCTCTGGCTTGTCTTACTTGAACTTATGTTGCCATGCCCTGGAAGATGGCAAACAAGGGCCATTTATATGAAGCTCCTGATGTCAGACCCTGGAGATAATAGCTTATCCTGCCAGATTATAAAGAAAGCCACATGGCTAACATCTTCCTGTGGGAGTCACCTAGGCAACTGAGGCTGTCTTGTGGTCACAAGATAATAATCTTCCATATGGATATTTTTCTCTAGTTAGACACCTTTTACTTGATTCAGATCTGTTTTATATTTCTCTAAAATTCTCTTCCTTGACACCTGGGAAAGTTGACTTAACTTCTGACTCTGATCGTCCATCTGCTTCCTTGTGTTATGCGCTTATTGCATTCAGCTTAAGCAGAAATGAATTTCATTGGCAGAGGGGCCCATTATATACACAGGGTAGGGAGATTTCTTTGTGGTACAATTTCAGGCATTCACAGAAAATTTCTACACTCAAACATTACATGGATGCTAACTGCACCATCATTATTTCCATCTAAGCTCTTTAATGGATGTGGCTCAGTTTCTAGCCCATGTTTTCAGAGACTCAGAGTGACTTGATAGAAGGAAACAGAAACAAGGCAAAAACTGTAGTTAGTAATTATTATGACTGCTGGCCTTTTGGATCCTCCCTATCATACACTGATGTTTTTAGAGGAATTTACTAGCTTGCACAATTGGGAAATGCAGTGTTCTATGCTTTGAGACACAGCTGGATCTCGGGGCTCAAATTGCATTATCAGGGCTCCTCATGTTTTCTTCCTTGGTAGGCAAGAAAGTTCCCAAGGGGAACTCTGATTGGCTGACTTGTGTAATGTGATCTCCCTTTATCCAAATATTGTGCCTAAGAGGGATGCTGATGCCGACTGGCCAGCTTAGGTCACAGGAAGCCCAGCCTAATGGTCAGAAGGGGCAGACTTTTGGGGAGGGGCAATAGATTTCTTAAATTTTTTTTTTATTTTGAAATAAGTATAGACTTGCAGGAAATTACAAAAATGGATAACCTCAGCCTCATCTAGCTTCTCCCAATGGTGACATCTTACCTGGCTATAGTATACTATCAAAACTGGGAAACTGACATTGGTATATTACTGTTAGAATATAGACCTCATTCAGTTTTTACCATTAAAAAACCCTGCATTTGTGTGTATGTGTGTGTATGTGTGTAGTTTTATGCTACTATCACAGTCAAGATCCAGAACTGGTCCATCACCACCGAAGAACCCCTTCATGTTACCTCTTTGTATTCACTCTATCACCACCCCTTCTCCAAACCGGCTGTACCATCCTACATTCACACCAGCAATGTATGGAGATCCAGTTTCTCTGTGTCCTCAGCAGCGTTTGGTATTTATCACTATTTTGTTATTTCAACTGTTCTAATAGGTGCCTGGTGATAGCACATGTTGGTCTTTTTTTTTTAAGATTTTATTCTATTTATTTGACAGACAAAGATCACAAGTAGGCAGAGAGGCAGGCAGAGAGAGAGGAGGAAGCAGGCTCCCCACTGAGAAGAGAGCCCGATGCGGGGCTTGATCCCAGGACCCTGAGATCATGACCTGAGCCGAAGGCAGAGGCTTAACCCACTGAGCCACCCAGGTGCCCCACATGTAGGTCTTAATTTACATTTCTCTAATGGCCAGTGATATTGAACATTTTCCCAGATACTTGCTTACCATCTATATTTCCTTTTTGGTGAAATGTATGTTCATGTCTTTTGCCATTCCTAGGTGGATTGTTTGCTTTTTATTGTTGTGCTCTGAGAGGTTTTTATATATACTAGATAGAAGGCCTTGGTCGGATATGGGGCCGGCAAATATTTTCTCCCAGTCTGTAACAAGTCTTTTCATCTTTTTTAAAAAAGATTTTATTTATTTATTTATTTGTGAGAGAGAGAGAGATAGAGAGAGAGAGCACAGGCAGACAGAGTAGCAGGCAGAGGCAGAGGGAGAAGCAGGAGCCCGATGTGGGACTCAATCCCAGAATGCTAGGATCATGATGTGAGCTGAAGGCAGCCGCTTAACCAACTGAGCCACCCAGGCATCCCTTTTTTTGTTTTTTAAAAAATTATACTAGGTATTTAGGATAGTTATACTTTATTATTTTTCTTTTTTCTTATTAATTTATTTATTTTCAGAAAAACAGTATTCATTATTTTTATACTTTATTTATTTTTAAAAAAGATTTTATTTATTTATTTGACAGAAAGAGACACAGTGAAAGAGGGAACACAAGCAGAAGGAGTGGGAGAAGCAGGCTTCCTGCCAAGCAGGGAGCCCGATGAGGGGCTCAATTGCAGGACCCTAGGATCATGACCTGAGCCAAAGGCAGACATTTAATGACTGAGCCACCTAGCCACCCCATCTTTCATCTTTTAAAAAAAAATTATTTATTTATTTATTTGACAGAGAGAGAGAGATCACAAGTAGGCAGAGGGACAGGCAGAGACAGAAGGGGAAGCGGGCTCCCCACTGAGCAGAGAGCCCGATGTGGGACTCGATCCCAAGACCCCAGGATTATGACCTGAGCCGAAGGCAGAGGCCCTAACCCACTGAGCCCCCCAGGTGCCCCATCTTTCATCTTTTTAACTGAGTATTTCAATGGAAACTGTCTTTAATTTTGATAAAGTCCAATCATCAATTTTTCCTTTTAAGGATTGTGCTTTTGGTGTCAAGTTTAAGAACTTTTATTGAGTCTGAGGTCCCAAAGATTTTTTCCTATGTTCTGATTCTAAAAGCTTGTTTCTAAAACAGTTTTACATTTTACATTAACTCCATGATCCATTTTCAGTTAATTGTACAAGGTTTGTGATTCAGGTTAAGGGTTTTTTTGTTTTGTTTTGCTTGTAGATATCCAGTTGCTCCAGCACCATTTGTTGAAAAGGCTATGGTTGGGGCGCCTGGGTGGTTCAGTGGGTTAAGCCTCTGCCCTTGGCTCGGGTCATGATCTCAGAGGTCCTGGGATCAAACCCCACATCAGGCTCTCTGCTCAGTGGGGAGCATGCTTCCTCCTCTCTCTCTGCCTGCCTCTCTGCCTCCTTGTGATCTCTCTCTGTCAAATAAATAAGTAAAATATTTAAAAAAAAAAGAAAAGAAAAGGCTATGGTTCCTCCCTTGGATTGTTTTTGCATCTTTGTCAAAAAACAGTTGGGTGTTATTTGTGTGGGTCTATTTATGGGTTTTTGATTCTGTTCCATTGATTATATCTGTATCTCTGTTAATACAGTAATTACCTTGATTACTATAGCTATGTAGTAAGCACTTCATCAGGTAGAGTGATCCCTCCCAACTTATTCTTTTTAAAAAATCATTTTATTTTTAATTAAATATTTTAAAATTAGCTTAAAACTTAATTTAAATTAAAAATCAAGTATGTTTTATTTAAAATTTTATTTTAATATTGCTATCTTAAGGTTTGTGCCTTTCCATATAAATATTATTTTGTTTTATTTTACTTTTAAGATTTAATTATCTGAGAGAGGGAGAGAGAGCATGAGCAGGGGAGGGGCAAAAGGAGAAGGAGAAGCACACTCCCCACTGAGCAGGGAACCCTACACTACACGGGGCTTCATCCTGGGAACCCGGGATCAGGACCTGAACTGAAGACAGACACTTAACTGACTTCAGGCACCCCTCCATATAAATTTTAGAATAAGCTTGTCTATGTCTACAGAACACCTTGATAGGGAATACATTAAACCTATAGATTTGGAGAGAATTGGCATTTTTATTATTTTGGATCTTTCAATCTATAAACATGGAATATTTCTCCATTTATCTAGGTCTTTGATTTCTTTCATCAGCATTTTGTAATTTTCAGCATACAGGTCCTGTACACACTTGTAGATCTTATAGTTATGTCTTGAACAACATGGTTTGAACTGCATGGGTCTATTTATATCTGGATATTTTACAGTACAGTATTGTAAATGTAAATGTATTTCCTCTTATGGTTTGCTTAAAAACATTTTCTTTTCTCTAGCTAACTTTGTTGTAAGAATACAGTATATGATACACATAACATAATACACAAAATATGTGTTAATTGACTGTTTATGCTATTGTAAGGCTTCTGGTCAATGGTAGGTTATTAGTAGTTACATTTTTGGGGAGTCAAAAGTTATACAGAGATTTTCAGCTGCACAGGGGTCAGCACCCCAGCCCCTGCATTGTTCTAGGGTCAACTGTATATCTAAGTATTTCATTTTCTTTGACACAAACATAAGTGGTACTGTGTTTTAAATTTTGGTTTTCACAAGTGTGTTGTATGTATGTATATATATATAAAACATACATACATACAATTGGTTTTTGAGTGTTGACTTTGTATTCTGAAACCTTGCCAAACTCACTTATTAGTTCTGGGAGGAGGTTTTAGAAGGTTTGTTTGTTTTATAGATTTCTTGGAATTACTTATACAGAGCTTTACAAATAGGGATACTTTTATTTCTTCATTTTAAAAAAATCTGCATAAGCTGGTGCAGCCTCTCTGGAAAACAGTATGGAGGTTCCTAAAAAAGCTGAAAATACACCTACCTTATGACCCAGCAATTACACTGTATTTACCCCAAAGATACAAATACAGTGATCCGAAGGGGCACCTGCACCCCAGTGTTTATAGTAGCAATGTCCACAATAGCCAAACTATGGGAAGAGCCCAGATGTCCATCGACAGATGAATGGATAAAAAAGATGTGGTATATGTCTACAATGGAATATTACACAACCATCAAAAATGAAATCTTGCCATTTGCAATGACATGGATGGAGCTAGAAGGTATTATGCTGAGCAAAATAAGTCAGTCAGAGAAAGACAATTATCATGTGATCTCTCTGATATGCAGAATTTAAGAAATGAGGCAGAGGATCATAGGAGAAGAGAGGGAAAAATGAAACAAGATGAAACCAGAGGAGACTCTTAATCTCAGGAAGCAAACTGAGGGTTGCTGAAGGGGAGGGGAGTGAAAGGGATGGGGTGGCTGGGCGATGGACATTGGGATGGGTATTTGTTGTGATGAGCGGTGGGTGTTGTGTAAGACTGATGAATCACAGACCTGTACCCCTGAAACAAATAATACATTACATGTTAAATAAAAAAATAAAAAATAAATGCAGTAAAGACAAAAAAATCTGCATTTAAAATTTATTCTATTTTTTCTTTTGCCTTTTTGTCTTATTCCACTGTTAAGAGCTTTAAGTAGAATGTTGAGTAAGAAAGATGGGTAGGGGCACCTGGGTGGCTCAGTGGGTTAAGCCTCTGCTTTCGGCTCAGGTCATGATCTCAGGGTCCTGGGATCGAGCCCCACATCAGGCTCTCTGCTCGGCAGGGAGCCTGCTTCCCCTTCTCCCTCTGCCTGCCTCTCTGCCTACTTGTGATCTCTCTCTGTCAAATAAATAAATAAAATCTTAAAAAAAAAAAAGAAAGATGGGTTACATACATCCTTGCTTTGTTCCTCATCTTATGGGAGAAGCATTCAGTCTTTCCCTATTAAATACAATATTAATTACAAGTTTTTATAAATATTATTTATCAAGTCAAGGAAATTTTTCTCTATTCCTAGTTTGATGAGTTTTCTTTTTTTTTTAAATCATGAATGGGTTCTGGATTTTGTAGATGCTTTTTCTGCCTCAGTATCTCTTCTTAGTGAACTGCTTCTTTTACCATTATGTAATGTCCTTTGTTTCTAGTAATTATCTTTGCTCTGAAGTCTACTTTATTTCTTTTAAGATTTATTTATTTATTTATTTGACACAGAGAGAGAGAGAGAGATCACAAACAGGCAGAGAGAGAGAGAGGAGGAGGCAGGCTCCCTGCCAAGCAGAGAGCCCAATGTGGGACTCGATCCCAGGACCCTGAGATCATGACCTGAGCCGAAGGCAAAGGCTTAACTCACTGAGCCACCCAGGCGCCCTGAAGTCTACTTTAATATTAATACGGTCACTCCTGCTTTTTAAAAATTAATGTTTGCATTATATTCATATTTCTATCCTTTTACTTTTCACCTACCTATATGATTGTATTTGAAGTGGGTTTCTTTTCCTTTTTATTTTTTCAAAGATTTTATTTATTTATTTGACAGAGTGCAAGAGAGCACAAGCAGGAAGAGCAGCAGAGGGAGAGGGAGAGGCAGGCTCCCCACTGAGCAGGAAGCCCGTTGTGGGGCTCTATCCCAGGATCCTGGAATCATGACCTGAGCCAAAGGCAGATGCTTAACCGCCTGAGACACCCAGGTGTCCCTGAAGTGGGTTTCTTACAGACAGTATATGATTAGATTAATTTTTAAAATCTATGCTGCTAATATCTCTTTTAATTGGTATAATTAAACTATTTATATTTAAGTTAATTATTGATATGTTAGGGCACAAGTTTGCCATTTTATTATATTTACGTGGCCATAATTATGTTAACACTGATTATTGCTTTAACCCCAAACCATGATATAAATCTGCTGGGAAGATGGGAGGAAGGCAAAGCATGTGTGCAAAATGCTGGAAGATAAGAGGTAGATCTTTATCTTCTATAGTAGGAAGTCAACTTATAATAGATAAAATTGAAAATAATAATATCAGTATAATAATAGCACTGATAAATAGAGGTAAATAATTTAAGGAAATAGTTAAAAGGGTTGAATGTGGTTGCCTCTGGGGAATGAGAATTAGAGATGGGTAAGAGTAGAACAAGACATTGCATTTTTTGGGGCACCTGGGTGGCTCAGTTGGTTAAGTGTCTGCCTTCGGCTCAGGTCATGATCCCAGGGTCCTGGGATCAAGCTCCATTTTGGGCTCCCTGATCAGTGGGGTGCCCGCTTCTCTCTCTGCCTGTTGCTCCTCTGCTTGTGCGCTCTCTGACAAATTCTTTAAAGAAAAGACATTGCATTTTTATTTATTTTTTTAATTAATTAATTTACTTAGGATTTGTATTTATTTGACAGAGATCACAAGTAGGCAGGGGGTGGGGAGTAGACTCCCCGCTGAGCAGAGAGACTGATGTGAGGCTCAATTCCAGGACCCTGGGACCACTACCCGAGCTGAAGGCAGAGGTTTTAACCCACTGAGCCACCCAGGGACCCCAGACATTGCATTTTTAAAAGCCTTAGAAAGTATCACTAGACTTTTAGAACTTTATAGCTATATTGCTTGATAAAAATACGTTTAGTAAATCTAAATTTAAAAATAATAAATTATTTTTAAATACAGTTTTCATTAACCCTGTCTGCCCCTTGGAATTGTCTAGGTGAACTTTTAAAAATACCAATTATCAGGCCCACCTTATTACCAATCAAGCTGGGACTGGGGTTCAGGCATCAACATTCAAAACTCATTTCCCAGATTATCTGAACGTGTATGTGGGGTTGAGGATGGCTGGTTTAGAATATATATTATGTTCTATATATTAGACCTTTGGTAAAATGTTAGTTGTAGGGAGAAAGATAAAACATGAAACTCAGGCGCCTGGGTGGCTCAGTGGGTTAAAACCTCTGCCTTCGGCTCGGCTCCGGTCATTGTCCCGGGGTCCTCGGATTGAGCTGTCTGCTCAGTGGGGAGCCTGCTTACCCCTCTCTCTCTACCTGCCTCTCTGCCTACTTGTGATCGCTGTCTGTCAAATAAATAAATAAATAAATCTTTAAAAAAAAAACAACAACCATGAAGCTCTTATCATCTTAAAATCAAGCAACTTGGGGCGCCTGGGTGGCTCAGTGGGTTAAAGCCTCTTCCTTCAGCTCAGATCAAGTCCCCCATCCGGCCTTCTGCTCAGCGGGGAGCCTGCTTCCCTCCTTTCTCTCTGCCTGCCTCTCTGCCTACTTGTGATCTCTGTCTGTCAAATAAATAAATAAAATCTTTTTAAAAAAATCAAGCAACTTATTAGAGATTGGTGGATCAGTCATTTTTGGAAGGCCCTGCTTGAGAGAAATTAAAGACGGGCTAAATATTTGTAGATGGCGAAGCAGAGGGAGCAAAAGGGCATTAGAGCTGCAATTTAGGGCCTTGCAGGTCTGCCTCATGTGATTAAAAGTACAAGAGGCTGGGGCGCCTGGGTGGCTCCGTCGCTTGGCGTCTGCCTTCAGCTCAGATAATGATCACAGGGTCCTGGGATCAAGCCCCACATTGGCCTCTTTGCGGGGAGCCCGCTTCTCCCTCTCCCACTTCCCCTGCTTGTGTTCCCTCTCTCACTGTGTCTCTCTGTGTCAAACAAATAATTTTTTTAATCTTTAATTTAAAAAAAAAACTACAAGAGGCTATGGCAGTTTATATTTTCCAAGTCCATAGAGAGATAAAATCAGAAGGGAAAGAAAGAAGAAAACATTAACTCCTAAATCGAGAATATTCTGTGGTTCTTACAGTATCACTTAAAATATTTTATTATACAAAGTGGCCCTTGGTACCTTCTCACATCCTCTCTTTGGGCCTCCATCAGCATTTGGTGGTCATTACTAATGGACTCATGTACCAAGATAGAAGATAGTGGAGGTGTGTCTGAAGAAGAAGACGAGACAATCAAGAGACCAAAAGAGGGTCTATACTATACAGGTGTCCAGAAGGATGTACATTCAGGAAAGCTGCAAAAGTTAGAAGACACACCTCTCTCATCCCAAGAGGTAACTACAAAACGTGCCTCTAAAGAGAATCATAGCATTTTAAAAACTGTATAATTCAGTGTGCTTTTTAGTATATTCACAAAAATGTGCAACCATCACTACTAACTAATTCTAGAACATTTTCAACATCTCCCAAAGAAATCCTGTACCCGGGGTGCCTGGGTGGCTCAGTGGGTTAAGCCGCTGCCTTCGGCTCAGGTCATGATCTCAGGGTCCTGGGATCGAGTCCCGCATCGGGCTCTCTGCTCAGCAGGGAGCCTGCTTCCCTCTCTCTCTCTCTCTCTCTGCCTGCCTCTCCATCTACTTGTGATTTCTCTCTGTCAAATAAATACATAAAATCTTAAAAAAAAAAAAAAAAGAAATCCTGTACCCATAAGCAGTCATTTTGCCCATTCTCCCCTCCTCCCAGGCCCTGGTCGTTGCTAACTTCTTTTCTGTCTCTATGGATTTGCTTATGTTGACCATTTTATTTCAATGGGATTGTACAAAATTTAGCATTTTGTGCCTGGCTTCCTCCACTTTCCATAATGTTCTCAAGGTTGGACCATGTTATACCAAGTATTAGTGCTTTACTATGGCTGAATAATATTCTGTTGTATTGGTGTGCCACATTTTGTGTATCTGTTCATCGGCAGATGGACAGTTAGGTGATTTCCATTTTTGGTAACTGTAAATAATGCTGCTGTGAACATTTGTGTACAAATCTTTTGTGTGGACATATGTTTTCATTTCTCTCGGGTGTATACCAAAGAACAGGATGCTGGGTCATATGGCAGTTCAATGTTTAACTTTTTGGGGAACTGCTGACCTGTTTTCTACCCCAGCTGCACCATTTTATACTCCCATCAGCAATGTATGAAGGTTCCCATTTCCCTGCCTGTCAACACTTATTGTCTGTCTTTAAAGTATTGCCATCCTAGTGGGTGTGAAGTGGTATCTCACTGTGGTTTTGATACGCATTTTCCCTGATTCCTAAGGACAGTTGGGCATGTCTTCATGTGCTTCGTGGTCATTTGTAGATCTTCTTTAGAGAAATGCCTATTCAGGTCCTTTGTCAGGTTACCTGCATCCTGCATGGCAGGTCAACCCACAACCTTTGTTGCAGTTTGCCCCAAACCATCAGAAATTCATCAACAGCTGCCAGCTTCCCTCTTGTTGGCTCCAGCTTTCAACTCAGCACTCAACAGGGAAAGCCAAATCTGCTTCCCAAACCAATCACATAAGATCCGGCTTCTTAGTAGCCATGCTCCAGCTTTTAAAAAAATAATAATTTATTTGGGGGTGGGGGAGGGGCAGAGCACAAGAGAGTCCTAAGCAGCCTCTGCACTGAACATGGAGCCCAAGGCAGGACTCTGTCTCAGGACCCTGAGATCATGACCTGAGCTGAAACCAAGAGTCAGACGCTTAACGGACTGCGCCACCCAGGCGCCCCACAGCCCGCTTCCAGCTTTTCCTACCAACAGCCTCCCATCAGAACCGAGAGACAGCTATACAAATGGGCAGTGATCAGACCACATATAAAAATAGAACTTGGGGACGCCTGGGTGTCTCTGCCTTCGGCTCAGGTCATGATCCTAGGGTCCTGGGATTGAGTCCTACATCTGGCTCCCTACTCCGCTGGGAGCCTGCTTCTCCCTCAACCTCTCTTTCTCTCTCTGTCTCATGAATAAATAAATAAAATCTTTAAAAAAAAAAAAGAACTTGGCTCTACAACCTGCAGCAACCTGCCCAGGAAAACAGACCCTTATCAACAATAAACAATAAACAGGAAGCCAACCTGCTATAAATCACACACCTTCTGTAACAACCAGCCCTAAGTGGCCAGGACTTGATTAGTAACTGACAAGCTTCCTTCATTCTCCGGCTTTTAAATTCGGACCAACGGGAGAAAGCGAAGTATGTACTCCGAACCAATCATCTAGGAAGCCCTGCTTCTAGTTAATCCGCCTACAGCTTCCCCATGCCAATGGCCTCCCATCAGGGCACGCCTGAAGCCTTCTCTCTCTTTTTTACTATAAAGCTTTATCTTCTCTGTCTGCCTTTGAGTCTCTGCTGAAAGGCAAGTGATGGTGTATGACACCCTTGCTCTCAGAAGCTGAGAATAAATGGCCTTTGTTTTTCTCATTTGGTTTGTCTTCATTTCTTTCCACAGGGCATACCTGACGTCCTTCCTCTTTTTTTTTTCCCCTATAAAACTTTCCCAGGGACGCCTGGGTGGCTTAGTTGGTTAAGCAGCTGCCTTCGTCTCAGGTCATGATCCCAGCATCCTAGGATCGAGTCCCACATTGGGCTCCTTGCTCAGCGAGGAAGCTGCTTCTCCCTCTGCCTCTTCTGCCACTCGGCCTGCCTGTGTGCTCTCTCTCTCTCACAAATAAATAAATAAAATCTTTAAAAAAAAAAAACAGAACTTTCCCACTCTGCTGCCTGCTTTGCATCTCTGCCAACCGTAATTGATGATGCCTGACTCCCTTGCTACAGCAAGTTCTAAATAAATCGCTTTTTTTTAAAGTTGTTGTTCTTATTTGGGTGGTTTTCGTTGATTGTCACAGTGGGACTGCCAGATAAAATATGGGATGCCCTGTGAAATTTGAATTTCAGATAAACAACAAACAATTTTTAGTATGACTATGTCCCAAATACTGCGTAATTGTGATTTGTTCAATCTAGAACCCGAAGCATATGTAAAAATGTAACTCCACACAGAATTCTCAGAGAGGAGCATCTTGACACAAGGCAGCCAAATAATTCTGCTTGGCTGAGCCCTCTGGTTTGCTAAATGCCAATTAAATGACACTTCTAGTTTCTGTTGTGTTGTGTTGTGTTTCTGTACCAGAAAAGAGCTTCTCCTCCAATCAGTTCATGTTTTGATTTGTCTCTATCAAGCTGGGAGACTTTCAAGTTACTGTCTGGGCTTTAGTCCCAGAAAATACAAGGCATTTTATTCTAGAAGTCCTTTGCTCCATGTGTGTTAGTTAGAGTGGCTTCCGTGGTCCCTGCTGCCGGTCTCCCCATGCTCTTCTGTGCGAGTCATGTCATTTCAGTTGCCCAAGTCCCTAGAGGTTCACGGATTTATTTTTGTCCCAACCAGATGGCTCCAGGTTCCTGTGACTGCATAGGAGTCTTTCGGATTAACTTGTTTATCTTTTCCAGTGCCCGGGGTAAGGGCAGATCTTCATGAAGCACGTTTGTCAGCAGGATAAGCCGTTCACCACCACTGCTGCCTGGAAACCATAACCGAAGTTATTAGATTTCATATACGCGTTCATAATCTCCATAGCAAAAGCTGGAAGGGGATAGTTGGCTTGTTTTTTGATGCCCCCTGTGGAAAGGCAGCCCCTGACAGAGCTCTGCAGAGAGGAAGGGGACTCTACAGGGGGCGCCAGACACTCCCCACCCCACCCCCCACACACTGAGCCCTTCTTCGCCTTTAAGGAGGTGGGCATGAAAAAGAGAAGCAGAATATCTTTAATGAGACTAATAAACCTGAAGGTAGGTGCGATGTTTAAAGAAACAATAAGTCAAACCTGGCACAGGCACTATTTCACTGTGAAATTAAGGAATTGGTCCACAGTGAACACTTGGCTTTTATTAAAAAAATAATCTCCACACATTCCCACACAATGGAAGCTCTCTTACATGGGCCCAGGATAAAGCTGACTATGCCCTGGTCAGCGCAGGTTTTGAAAACTTGAAAAACACGCTGGAAGTCACCCAGTACAAGATTCGGGGGCCTTGATACTTAAACAGGTGCACCTGTGCTCACTTGCCCAGCCAAACACATAAATCCAGGAGTTATGAATGACTCTTGTCAGGGGTTTAGTCACCACAAACGTTTATTGTTCAAGATGCCGAAGGACTCACAATGGACACAGATTGTTAGATGATTGTTTCTCATTCCTAGGTCAGTTCCTCTTAGGGCCCTACCCACACAGTGCAGAAGCCAAGTGCACTCGGGAACGGCAGGGGGAGCTACTTGGCCTTTATCCCAGAGAAACCAAATTTCTGACTTTGGGGATCTAGCTGGACGACTCTGCGCCTTTTTCTGGCGGGCCTCAAGAAACTCAAAGGCTACTAAAGTAGTATGCTTGCCTCATAAGCCAATCAGAGGCTTCTGCCTACAAAAGCCATTAGGACATAGTGCTGTCCACAAAGAGTACTATTATATAAAGGCAAAAACATGCTGGAAATACTGTCCTGATTTAATCTAGACCTCGGAAAGCTAAGCAAGGCAGTGACAGATGAGTTCTGCGTGTGTTTGGGGGTGGGGTGGGGAGAGAGTTAGGGTACAAACAGAGTAAACAAAAGGAGAAGCCAGGAAGAACAAGGAACTTTTATGAAAGGGGGAGCAAAGTGGGTGTTGCAAGAGGGGATGTGAGAGAATGAAGAATAGAAAGGAAATGTCAGGGGCGCCTGGGTTGCAGTTGGCTAAGTGTCTGACTCTTGATCTCTGCTCAGGTCGATCTCAGGGTCGTGGGATTTAGCCCCATGTCAGGCTCTGTGCTTGGTAGGGTCGGCTTGAGATTCTCTCTCTCCCTCCCTCTGTGCCTCCCCCACCTCTCTCTCCTCTCTCTCTAAAATAAAAATAAATAAATCTTTTAAAAAAGGCAATGTCAATGATAGGGAACTGAAATCGCAATGATAGCAGCTACTATAAATTTCCTGCTTTAAATCTGCTAAGTGCTCTTCACCAAATATCACGAGTAAAGCACACTACTCTGATGTAGGTATGGTCATTCTTATTTTACAGGTGAGGAAAGTGAGGCCCAAAGTGCATCTATAGCTCAAGGTTTCAATCTAGGCTATTGACCTGTAACACATCATGCTGAGGAATTCGACTGGGCACCAGAAGGAGCTAAGATGCAGGTTTCCGATGACCAGGTCAGTCTGCCTCTGTTCCTCCACACCTTTAAATCTTCCTGCATTAAGCACCCCTCACCCTCCTTTGCCTTCCCACCGTTTATTCATATCGTTAAGCTCCACCATGGCCATATTCATTGTTCTTATTTTAAAAGGTTTTACTTACTTATTTGACAGAGAGAGAGGGAGAGAGCACAAGCAGGGGGAGTGGCAGAGGGAGAGGGAGAAGCAGGATTCTATCCCACGATCCTGGGATCATGACTTGAGCTGAAGGCAGACACTTAACCCACTGAGGCCCCCAGGTGACCCTGTAACACTTCTAGAGTGCCTGATGTGAACACCTTCATCATCAACTTCGCCTGGGAAGGAAGCTTTTCTGCAAATGTGCAGAATGCAGTGCTGGGCACTGGCACTTTTGTGATCTTTCTTAATTTTCTCTACGTGTATAGTGTACATCCCCATTTTTCAAGATAAAAAAACTGAGGCCCATAGAGGTTAGAATAGCATGTGTCCAAGTGTTAGAGTAAGCAATCATTTTCTTTCTTTCTTTTTTTTTAAAATTTTATTTATTTATTTGACAGACAGAGATCACAAGTAGGCAGAGATGCAGGCAGAGAGAGTGAGGAGGAAGCAGGCCTCCTGCCGAGCAGAGAGCCCGATGAGGGACTCGATCCCAGGACCCCGAGATCATGACCTGAGCCGAAGGCAGAGGCTTTAACCCACTGAGCCACCCAGGCGCCCCTAAGCAATCATTTTCTTAAGATTTTATTTATTTATGTATTTATTTGTTAGACTGACAGTGAAAAAAAGTTCTCCAAGGTATATTATGAAGTGACATAAGCAAGATTCAGAGTATTATGCAAACTTTATGTAAAGGTGTGTTTGTGTGTACATATCTAGAATACCTCTAGAAAGAGATACAAGACACCAGTAATCTTAGTTGCCTCTATGAAGGGAAGGGAACCAGATGGGATGGGGCATGGTATGGGAGGGGGATGGTTTGGGATAGGGAAAGACAGTGGTGTTTTGTTATAAAAGCTCCTGGTTGGGCACCTGAGTGGTTCACAGTTGGTTAAGCTGCTCACTTTGGCTCCCCTGCTGACTGCGGGTCTGCTTGTCCCTCTCCCTCTGTTTTCCCCTCCCCACCCCCAGTCTTGTGCTCTCTCTAATTTTATTTCTTTATTTATTGGGGTTGGGAGGGAGAGGGAGAGGGAGAGAATCTCAGACTTCACACTGAGCACAGAGCCATATGCGAGGCTCGATCTCAGGACCCTGAGATCTTGACCTGACCTGAAACCAAGAGTCAGACATGCAAATAACCGAGCTAACCTGGCACCCCAGTTAGTTAGGTTTTAACAGAAAGCCTGGAGGCCAGAGAACATGGTCATGCCTGCTCTGGGAAAGTTAAGAGACCTGCCCTGGCAGCATTCCAAAAACAAAGCCATAAAGAGCAGGATCAAACCAGACAGGCCCATGACAAAGAAAGCCAGACACCCTGACCAAGTAAAGGAGGAAAGGTATGAAACAGGCTCCCAAGAAATCCCATCCCCAAGTAATAAATATTCCACCCCTCTTGAACAACTGTAAGTGAAAGATAGAGACTCAAAACCCCAGGGAGCTCAGCTTTCCCCTGGAGCTCACCTGCTCTTGAATCTTGGGAGTGTACTCTTTAATAAGCTTTTCCCACTTGTGCTGCTCAACCACCATGTCTGGTCTTTCCTGCAACAAGAAAGCCTTTGGTGACTTGCAGGGATGGGCTGGGTAGAGGCTTCAGGGCCTGGGGATCTCCCCAATCCACCTGGTAACAAAAGAATGACCCAAAGATATATTGTTGATTATTATTGCACTGATTTGCTTGAACACAAAACACGAGTAACAGATTGATTTTATCAAACTATGGATTTATCTAGCAGAAAGATGAGAGAGGAAAGAAGGAAAACCACAGCCATATTTGGAAATGGTGAACATTGTTTTCCTCTTGTGGGGTAAGCTGGCAACCAGCAAAAGGTCAACTGGGGGTGTTCTGCCCTTGGGCAGCAGACTGGGTCCTGGGGGGGTGGGGAACCAGTGTAGATGTTTATGGATTCCCAGGGAACCTTGGGAATTTAATTCCCAGCAATGTGTGACAGGCTGTGTCTGTGCTACATCTGTCACTGTCTTCTCTGTCTCAGCTCTGCTAACCAGATACCAGCAACTTTCCCAGAATTTTTCATCTACACCTCTCAGTCACTCAGCACTCAGCCGGGTTGACCATGAGGGCTGCGGGTTCCTTCTGATGATGATCATGAGTTAACTTTGGGATCATGGCTATGCAGCAGCATTTGAGAACCTGGACATTAGGGGTGACTGGGTGGCTCAGTTGTTAAGTGTCTGCCTTTGGCTTGGGTCTTCATCCCAGGGTCCTGGGATTGAGCCCCACATTGGGCTCCCTGCTTGGCTGGAAACCTGCTTCTCCCTTTCCCACTCCCCTGCTTGTGTTTCCTCTTTTGCTGTCTTTCTGTCAAATAAATAAATAAAATCTTTTTTTTAAGATTTTATTTTTTTGACAGACAGAGATAGCAAGTAGGCAGAGAGGCAGGCAGAGAGAGAGGTGGGAGGGAAGCAGGCTCCCTGATGAGCAGAGAGCCCAATGCGGGGCTCGATCCCAGGACCCTGGGATCATGACCTGAGCTCAAGGCAGAGGCTTTAACCCACTGAGCCACCCAGGCGCCCCTAAATAAACAAAATCTTTAAAAAAAAAAAAAAGAACCTGGATGTTAGATGGCGAAGGAGAGCAAAAAGCCTAAGGATGATCATAACAATAAGAAATGTTAAAATCCACTGAATGTCCAATTTCTTCGTTTGCCTAAGCCCAACCTGGAGAGCAATTCATGAGGATTAATTTCATCAATATTGGTTAAGCAAGCAGCTATTTAGTTAATTGATTGTTCCACTTCTAAGGTATTCATTGGGTGCAATAAAATGTGTTGCCCATTGCCCAGACTCAACTTTGGCTGGTGAGCAAATAAAACTTCTATCTGATAAATTTATGCTCATCTATTATACTTCTAATGCTTGCACTATTTCTTTTGCTGTTTGAGCCAGAGTCTGATATAAATTATGGATAACATGATCTAGTTCAGGAACTCCTAGCTAGAGCATAAATCCTTGCACTAATCAGTGAAATAATGTCTTGGATACTCCTGGTAAGGGAATATGTCAAAATAGTAATAAAATGAGAGCACAAGGAAGTTCAGCTTTGAATGCCTGGAAAGGCTGAATGAGTATACTCAAAAAGTATAGGCATATTTTAATATGGCAAGCATAGGAAATCCATCTGATTACACCAAAAGTACATCCCAGGGTGCACACTGAAGAGGCACAAACATATTGTTTATGGTACACTGACAATGCATTTCATGTACTCATGAGTGCATACCCTGGAGTTTAAATGCAGTACGTGTAGTTAAGGGCACCTGGGTGGCTCAGTCGGTTAAGTGTCTGCTTTCGGCTCAGGTCATGACCCCGGGTCCTGGGATCAAGAAGCCCTGCTTCTCCCTCTCCCTCTGCCTGCTGCTCCCTCTGCATGTGCTCTCTCTCTCTTTCAAAGGAATAAATGAAATATTTTAAAATGCAGTATGTGTAGTTAAAAGACCTGAAAGGGTCCTTTCTGGTGTAGCTCTAAGGTGTCGTTTTACTGGTGTCTCTTCCCAACAACCCTAGTCACCCAAAGACAAATCATGTAAGGGTCTATCTGGGAATATTCTCCTTGAGAATGCACTTGTACCTGTTGAGCATACGATGTTGTTTTTGACAATATTTGATAAGCTAGAAGTGTTAATAAGGTGGAGCCTGATAGAGGAGGAATCACCGTAATCTCATGGGTCCTTCTGGAATCATTTCATGTGAGGGCTTCTAAGGGTTTTGAGACGAAGATCACATTATCATTAGAACTAATGGCTAGATTTTATGTCAGGGGAAATTAAACTTTTGTGGAAATTGGGATGATTTTGGTTTTAAAAGATCATCAGTCCATTCAGTTCTGTCAAAATTTAATAGGTCAATATGATTAAGGAAGTTTTTATTTTAATGGAGGTACTTTACACAATTTCTTAAGTATTTCACCTGTAAAGTGAGATTCCCTGTCACTGGAGGGTAATGAATATACTATCCAAGTGGAAAAACAAAATCTATTATTGGTTTTTGTTTGTTTGTTTTGGCAATATATATTAGCCTTTCAGTAGGAGAAGACTACAATCCAAACATAAAACTAATAAACCATTACTCAAGTGTTGCAGGGATGGAAAAACTTTTCCTGTACCCTTTTATGTTCAGTGCATGGGGCTTGCAAATTAAATTGACAAAAGACAGATAAGCAAGACAAAACACTGTTTTTTTAAAATTTTTTATTTTTTAGACAGGGGGATAGGGGAGGGACAGAGGGAGAGGGAGAAGAAGACTGCCTGCTGAGCAGGGAGCCTGAAGAACCCCAGGACCCTGGGATCATGACCTGGGCCAAAGGCAGACACTTAACTGACTGAGCCACCTGGGTGCCCTGGAGAGAGAAATCCAGCATGGAGCCCAACACAGGGCTCTATCTCACAACCTGGAAATCATGACCTGAGCTGAAATGAAGAGCCAGATGTTTAACCGATGGAGCCACCCTCGTGCCTCAACCAGTTCTTTTTTTTTTTAAACACACACAGTGTAAAAAAAAAAAAACACACACACACAGTGTACATACAGCAGAAGTGCTCAGTGATAAGTAACTCAGAAAGGTGGTTAGAATTGGGAGGCTTATATACCTGACTTAGTAGAGAAAAGGGAAGGGGGAAAGGCTCTTATGAAAAGAACAAATAGGTTTCTTAGGAAAGACAAGTTTTAGGAGAACAAATGGGAGCTAAGATAGTTTGTGATGTTTGTTTATTATGCAGGTGCAAGTGGTCTTTCCTTTTGCTTCATGGCCATGAAACTTCCCTGGAGAGGGGATTTATGGTAGATTTACTCTGGGTCTCTCTCTTGGGAATAAATCTGAAGCAGGAATTTGTGGAAGCCTCAGTTACCAGAAGTTTCTACTTTGAGTCAGATAATGGAAGCTCTGAGAGAATTTCTTTTGACATCTGTTGATTCTCAATTGCCTTCAGCCAAAAAATAATTTTTATGCCAGAGTTGCAGATTTTGGGGTGGCATATTCTATTCTCCTTCAGTGTTGTTCAAAATTTTGTGATTTGGGCTGAAGGGTAGCAGAATATGGCACCCTAAAATATGCCTCTTTGACATGCAGATTATTTTGAGCTGATTTTTTTTTTTTAAAGAAAAAGAAGACACAGGAGAATCTCTGAAAACAGAGCTGAAGGAACTTTTTGTAAGGGAAATCTCCATTTGTAGGGGTGTCTCCCTCTTTGTACCAGGAAGAGAAGGATGATTTATTTTCAAGAAACTCACTTCAATTGAGAATAAGCCTGACTTAAATCCGCATAACAACCTTATTGTACTTTTCCTGGGAAGTTTCCATAACTGCTCCTCCCACTCCAAAATCTTTCTTTTGTCATTAACTGAAGATGATATTTAAGCTGGTGGCTTGGGCCATTTGGGGGAGTTTTATTGTTTTTCTGGGTATCTCCCATGTATATGTGAGGTATACATGTTATTAAACTTCTGTTTGTTTTTCTCTTGTTAGTCTGCCTTGTATTACGGGGAGGTCTTGGACAAGAATCTAGAAGGGTAGAGGGAAAATATTTTCCTCCCCTACAGAGCAATTGAATAAAACCCATTTGAAAATGTTCAAATGTTTTGTTTTGTTTGAAAGTAGGCTCCGCATCCAGCATGGAACCCAGTGCAGGGCTTTTATTCACAACCCTGAGATCAAGACCTGAGTTGAGACCAAGAGTCAGCCGCTTAACTAACTGAGCCACCCAGGCACCCCATTCAAATGGTTTTTGAGGCAGGGTATCTGAGCTCTGCTTTTCTTTATAGCTTTTCCTGGGTTATGATAGTGACAGGGCAAGACTTGGCCATGTTTCTGGAGTAAAATTTCCTCACCAATATTTTCATAAAGTTTGAACCAATTTCTCTTTACCATTGTGAATAATTTCACAGAGAATACATTAAACGTCTGGAGATGGTCTCTGGGGACATTAAGCAGCCATCTTGGCAACACAAATGCCCATTATTGTGATGAAGGATAGAAGCAGAAAAATGCACACTTTTAGCCTGAAAGGTTGACCTATAGTCTGCAGAATTTCGGTAAGGATCAAATACGTGCTGGTTGCTACATTCTTAAAGGGTTTCATGACTGCTTGTAAATCTCACCAATAGTTAATATCGAACTGAATGATAAGCACCAGAGAAATCTTGCAAAAGTAGTTTCACCAGTAGAAATATGAAGAAAACATTTATGATCTAATACTCCCCCGCATGTCCCTTTCCCCTTGAGCACAAAGCATACAACCACCAGCTTCATCAGCACCAGTGCAGCTCGTTATGTCCATGGGTCCTGTCCCCATGCCACTTCAATGAATTCACTAAGTTGCACCGTAAGGCATCTCAAGAATTCCTTCTTGACCTTTGAGCTCCATGATCCCACAACAATTCTACATACGAGTTTTGAGATGGCCACTGCTTCTTCTGAGGGGAGGAGGTTATCAAATTTGAATAAGCCTTTCAGGATTCAGGAAATTACACTGGACGAGCCCCTTCCCCCCATACTGCAACAGTTGCCTCTGTTTCATTATAATGTTAAAGTCTCTGCCCTAGGAGAATCATAAGCTTCCTTAGCATAGGGTGGAGGTGTAGGCGTG
The DNA here is from genome assembly GCF_020171115.1 of Neogale vison. NCBI lineage: Eukaryota > Metazoa > Chordata > Mammalia > Carnivora > Mustelidae > Neogale > Neogale vison. Next base: position 88,792,205 of record NC_058105.1, on the reverse strand, counting down.
TTTTCCAAGTATGCCCGCGCACTCTTACATGCTCCAAGAGCCAGTATAAACTAGAGGTGTTTTGGGCTCCTTCTCTCAGATAAGGAATGCGGGGTCTTGCTTACTTTTGAAACAGCACTGGCAGTTTTTACCACTGATTTATTGTCTCTGATATAGTTAGACTACAGACTTGGGAGTTTTCGAATTCTCTTTTTTTCCCTTAAAATTCTTAACTACTGAGGTTTTGCATTTCTTTGTAAATCTGACACCTCCTAGGAAGTTCTTCAAGAAGCGTGCTTGGACAGATAGGGCATAGATCATGGAAAACAGCTAGGGGCCCCAAAGACTTCTCTTGTGTCACAAAAGCTATAGCTCATCTTTCTTTTTCTGGAGATCCCTAACTCTTTTTGCTTTCAGCAGTCTTTTGATGAGCCCGTGATTTTTGAGCAGGTTTGCTTTCGTGGGAGGAGATTATCCCGGTTAGAAATGCCTGAAGGTGAGCTTGCTGTAAGGCCTGCTCAGAGGAAGGAAAGGACTACTGTCCTATGAAGCCAAAGCCGGGGCTCTGGGACACTGGCCTTAGACAACTAACTCATCAGCAGCTGAGTTCTAGCAATAGTGCCCGGCTGTAAGATAGGTCTTCAGCAGCTGTCTGAAGACCAGTGTTCTGATCATCAGAATGAATGCAAGTAAATTGGCAGGCATTGATATCATGATAATATATACCAAACAATCATTTTGTTGTATTCTTTGTGTTTTGGTTATACTAAATCTATCTGGCATTCTTATAACAAACTATAGAAATGATCCCTAGTCTTTATCTGACTTTCTTATAAATCGAGGAGATGCCACATATACGAACTACATCTACCAACACTATATTATATGTTGTCCTACATTTAGCAGAGAATGTTATACACAGGTCCAGACTCTTTTCTTCAGACATCTATTTTTTAGAACTGGCCGGCAATACAGCAGTTCATTTTATTTGATTTACTCCTTTTCAAAAATCTCTTCCCTCAGTGACACTGCAGCTGTTCCTTACCATTCTGTTATCATGCCTGTTTCTAAGAGCCCACTTTCAGGTCATTGCTTCTAATGGGCTGTAGGAAGGAACTGGACAAACAAGTGTTAGTTTGTTAGTAAGTGGTGTGTGTGGGGAGGAATTCCAAATCTGAACCAGGGCCCAGGGCAAAGAAACAGTTCAGCTCTATAGTATGGGCTGTGTTAATGGGTATCTTTGAGATCCATTGCTTTGCTTGGATGTTTCCTGCCTCCCATTTTTTTTTTTTTTTTGGAAGTGGCTGTCAGACTGACACCTCAGGACAATATCACCACAAACATTATTTCCACCAGTCTTTGCAAGGCACTTGTCTGGGAATATCAAAGAAACACAGGACTCTCTGGATTCTTGGGAACTCAGTCTAATTTGGGATAGTAAATCCTCCTGAGAACAAAGTAACACATTACACATCGATCCACTATCAAGTGGTTCAACACTGAAGAAAATCATAAAGATTTCCTGGAAAAGATCTGTGTGGAATCAATTTTCTTTAGGAAAAGTGACAGATACATGTACAAGAGGAAAAATTTCACCTTATTCCTTTCTAGGTTCTTTGCCTGGACTAATAATTAAATCAACATAAGACAGATTAACAGGAAAAAAATTTCATAAGTATAAGAACCTATTAAAAATACGAGACCCAAAGGGCAGCCAGGTCACTGCAGCTTATAAAACAGTTTGAGCTGAGGAAACGAGTAGGAATCTGGGATACAGAGGAGAAAAAGGCCATTCACAGAAAGGCGAGAATAGATGGCTGGAGAACAAAGGTTGCCTTGTTATGTAGACAAATTTCTTAGGTAAAAGGTATTGCTGGTAATAGCTCTCTTCCTAGTACAGGCCCACCATCCAATTGTAAATTTAGGCAGTTGAGGAGGAGGTAAAGTGCTTTTCCTGAATCTGCTGGATTTTGATTGCCTTCAACTTAAAATAATCCTTATGCCAAAAAGACATATTTTGGGGTGGCAGAATCTCTCATATGCTTTGGTGAGAGCAGAAGAAGTCTGTTGAAATATAATTTTCAGAGAAAGGTAAAATCATGACTCTCATACAGATTCAAAAGTCAACACATGTTAAGGAATTAATTTTACTCGTATTAAAGAGAACCAGAGCCTTCCAGTAGTTCAAGCAGTAAAACAGACTTTATTCAGGAACTACTGTATTAGGGAAAAAGAGAGTACAGTATAGAACTGTGCTCAATTCCAAATACAACAAAGGCAGCTGGGGACTTAGAGCCTAGGAGCAGAATGAGGGGATCAGTGGATGGAAAATTACTGAGAGGAGACATCAAAAGGATAGGGAGACTTACTAAATTGAGTTAATAGGATTCTTGCTAAAAGCAGGACAGGAGGATGGGCTATTAAGAGTGGGGAGAGTCTTGCTAAAATGATTTAGGATGTTGGCTACAACTGGGCTATGCAGGTCCCCCCAAGGGGGTAGAGTCAACATCAAGGCCTCACTGAGAAGAGTGCTCAGGGAAACTTGACCAAAGTTCGGCCAAGGAGAGTGTCGGTCACTTCTACGATAAGAGAGAACAGGTGGATGTTATAATTGGTTCAAAGGAAAAGTCAAAACAGTACAGATTTATATGAAGTAAAGGAATGTTGAGGCAAGTTGCAAAGGTCCACAAAAATGGTTTTGCCACAGAAGGAAGGAAGTTAATTAGAATTGCTACCAAACAGGACAGATCTTACATATCTATCAGCTACCTACATCTTACAAAGATGTGCAAAGTAGCTCCAAGACGGAGAATAGGGCTAGAATCTGATAGGCTCTAGGCGATACAGAATTCTCCATTGAAAGGCAAATATTTCTCCTTAAGGAGCTTCTGGCAAGATGAATGGAGGGTTAGGAGCAGGGAAGTTAAAAGGAGTTTAGGAAGAGTAAGGAAGTCACAAAAGGTTAACCCGTTTCGTTGGATTTGAAATGTGATCAGTAGGGGATACAGTGTTTTTTTTTCAGGGTGAAAGAGAAGATTTAATTTCAGATTCTCTGAATCTTTTTTTTTAAAGATTTTATTTATTTATTTGACACAGAGAGAGATCACAGGTAGGCAGAGAGGCGGGCCAGGGGGTTCAGGGGGAAGTAGGATCCCTGCTGAGCAGAGAGCCCAATGCGGGGCTCCATCCCAGGACTCTGGGATCACGACCTGAGCTCAAGACAAAGGCTTTATTTAACCCACTGAGCCACCCAAGCGCCCCAGATTCTCTGAATCTTTAATGCATGAAGATCCCGTGTATGCATATTTGGTCCTAATGGCTTTAGGATTCCTTTCTGCTGATTCTAGCTGCTTCTAGTGCCTGTGGCCTCAGAACTTTTCACTGAGCCGGGTATTCTCTGAAGTTGTTCATTAATGAGGTTTTTGAAAACCTTTGAACAGCTTGGAGACAAAGAAGATGAGAAATTTGGCTTATTTTATTTCTATGTTGGCTTTGATTATTAAAATAACTCTGTACTCCTTGTAAAGTTTCCCCTCAGAACAGTTTTTCCTCTGCACATTCTCTTTTTCTTCATCATGTTAATGGCTGCAGAATTGCTCTGATGAGTCAAAAGGAAGGATTAGATCTTCACACACCACTTGCTGGAATAGAGGGATCAAATTATGGAGTAAGGGCCCCTAGGGGGGATAGGAAGGTGAGAGGAAGAATGGGGATACAGGTACTCGTGGTGAGGGGCAGGGAGTGTAGGAGAGACATAAAAGATGAGAGCTAGGAAGGGCTTATCACAACAAATGGTTTAGTCAGGAAATGGGGGTAAAATTCCATTTCTGCTAGAACATGCCCACACTAATTTTGCTCAAAAGGTTTTTGAATGCAGCTTTAAGGGATGAAAAACTTTTCCTTGCTCCTCTTAGGTGTTATGCCCTAATAGTGGGTCCGTGATTAAAGGAGTGAGACTGATACAAAGCGAAGGTCAAGCAAAGCTTTATTTCGCACCAAGCATCAAGAACCTAACTGAACATTCGGGGCCGCACCTCTTACAAGAGAGAGCAACCCTTCTCTGTTTCACAGTCTAGCTTTTAAGGGCAAAGGCCATGCAGTTGGGCCTGGCCACGCATAGGTGGCCAATGAGATTGTAACACACACAGGAAACTCCACAGGGATGCTAGGTGACCAATTGAGTTACAATTTACCCTAGTAGACATTTGAACCAGCTTATTACACCTTGATTGGGATTGGCGCCAAAAAGGCTCCCAAAGGGCGGGGCCCATACTCCTTGGTAACCAGGGAGACAGTATGCATCCCCCCCACTGATCGATGTCTCCACCTGGCCTGACCCACCTTTGTATCTGGGCTTTGTTACCTGAAGCTGGTTTCTGGGACTTGTCTCCAAGTAAATCCCCTGGGGGAAGGGGAGCAGGGGCAATTTCTAAATAGGTCCTTACATTCCCCCCTTTTCTTTGGAGACTAGTCAAATCTTTGACTTTTTAGCTAGTTCTGTACCCTCCTTTTAACGGCGGCTAGACTGTTTTAATGACTCCAGTGTGATTTACCCAAAAACAGTATTTCTCTACTAAGGTTATGCAGAGGCCCCCTCCTCCTTTTATCAGAAACAGTACGTTAAGCCCCCCCTTTTTTATTCGTAATTGCTTATACCTCCTGCCTATATCTTAACAACAGAGCCAACAATGAATTTAATGAACTCGGGTTTTTTTTTTTTTTTTTTGAGTCTGAGTTTAGTCCATGATTGGCAGGGTCCATTGGCAGCGGCATCCAACTCTGGGGGGCCTTCTCGTTCTCAGCTCGTTTAATGTGGCCCACATGAATCCAGGTCCTGATGCCGTCTACTTTTATTGCCATGAGGGTGGTCAGGATGACAGTAAATGGTCCCTTCCAGTGAGGCTCCAAGCCTCCCACTTGGCAGCAGCACATTCAAACTAAGTCCCTGGGTTGGCGAGGATGTTGTTCCACCTCCGATTCTGTCCCAGTGTGGGCAGTCCAGATCCCTGTATGGGCTCTTTTAAGACAGACTGTAATGCCTGCAGTGACTGGAGTACAGACTGAGCAGCCATTTCTGCTATAGTAACCTCTTTCTCTTCCCTCTTCCCATTCTAGTTCTTTCCGCATTTACTGCCTGACATTGAACACATCTATCAACCATATCTTGAGCCATACGCCCTAATTTAGAAACCTAGAACTGCTTGCCCATAAGCTCTTTAAACTTGTGTGTCCCCAAATGAGTGACCTAGATGAAGTTCTCGAACCTAGGTGAGGTTCGGAGCCGACGGCTAAAGAAAGAATTCTTAAGACGTCTCTGGTGCAAAAAGGTGGTTTATTAGAGCACGGGGACAGGACCCGTGGGCAGGCAGAGATGTGGCTGCCCAGGGCCTGTGAGGAGTGTCTGGTTATATACACAGGAGTTGGGTAGGTGAGGACAAAGGGGTGTTCAGAAGAGCTATTGGGGCAAAGAATACTATCAGGATATTGAAGGCCTGGTTACTATCAAGTCAAGGCATTTCCCCTCTAATGAGGCATTAACATAAAGACAATTCGGAATTTCCTGGTGGAATGTTACATTCCTGCTATCAAGAGTCCTTGTGAGTGAGATTTAGGTTTAGAAGAAATTTAACTTCATTTACTTTTCTTTTTACCTCCGCCTCCTTTGGTTTCTTATGGAGGGGAGGGTGGCATTAGGGCTTGAGGAACTGAGTTATGTGTCCTTGGAAATTGGGCTATTGATAAGGTAACTTCTTTGTTTGTAAATCTCAAGGACATTTGCAAACAAAGGGAGACTCCTGCCTTACAGGACTGTGATCTCTGCAATATAACCATTTGTTCTTCTTTTAGGGCAGTCAGGGGTGCCTGAGGAATGTCATACATATTACTAAGGGGAGTGGGTGGAGAGGGGGTGCAAGGCGCCAGCCCCTGCTCCCTCCTCAGCCAGCCTCCTGCTCCCTCATCACCCTGATGTATTTGGCTAATTTTGTTCTAGTCTTAGTCCAATCTCCTTTGTAGTCTAATTTAGTCCACTCTACCATAGTGAGTCCTCCCTTAGTCAGTTCATAGAGGTCGCGCCATCTCCACCAACAGCGGTATCCACAGCCTGCAGTAGCCCAACGTCCCAAGAAACTCCCTCATGGAGACCAAAGCCTAAGTAAGTGGTGTGGCTCTTACAAAGCTGTGTTTTCATTGCTGACACCCAATACCTTTTTCCTGCAGAGTCTGTAAGAGAGCTCTCATCCTCTGCAAGCAAGACCCATAGTCCTCAGCGGCTATTTCTACTATTCCCACTAACTCAGTCAGATTCTTCCTTTCAAATTCCTCAATTTTCTGAAGTTTCTTCCTTATATCTGGGGCTGACTGACTGGCAAAGGCAAGATTGTTTACACGAGTTATCGTCCATCTTCTCTGAAGTTTACCTTAAGTTGTCTAGCTTAGGTAAACAAACATTTAATAACAATCTAATCTAGAATTTAACACCCATAAAGCCATGTTATTAAAACATAATTTTTCTCTCTAAAATAACCACTTCCATAGATAGCCAAATCAGGACTAACTTGTTTGAAAAACAAGTCCAGTTTTAACAAACTTGGCCTAATTATTTACATAAGCTCAGCAAGAACAGTAAGTAATCATATAGATCTTTTAGAATCTGCTTTGCTGGAACTTTTTATAAGGAATCTCTAGGTTGAACTTTTAGTAGCCTCTCTGGGCCAGAAGCCAAGCCACGTACTTGCCATCAGACATGCCTGCAATATCTGTCAGATTTGGGCGAACTCCTGAGGTGCCCAAAGTAACCTGAGGCTCCTCCTCCTGCCAGGGAGTGACATTCTTTACTTACCTGGTGAGGCTGCTGGGAACTCTGTAAGCAAGGTATCAGGCCAACAGTTCCAAAGGGCTTTACGGCTCCAGGTTTTACAAAGTCAACCTTAGTTCCTTTAAGCTGGCCATATCTGAGTCTTTTCAAATATGATGTTCCAGTCAAAACCTTGGTAAAATAACCAGTGCCCAATGCTGTCCTGTACTTCTTCCAAGGAGAACAGATTTTTATTGAACTTATGCAAATGACTAATTGCCAAGGAAGAACTTATTGAGTCCTTTTGGTTTCAGAGGGTTCAGATAGAGAGAAAAGTTCGATGCCCTGATACGTTTACAAATGAACACCTTTGCATCTCTATAAGTTACAGGTAACTTAAGAAAAAGTTTTCCTAGTCTAGAGGAGCAAACATTATAGAACCAGTAATGTTTAAAACATTAAGAGACACAACATTACAACCCTTCAGTTCATCTAGTCCCATGTTACTAATTCTGGTTTAGTCTGAATGTAGCCCTTACTTCTGTAAATCTTTACCCATTTCAGTTCCCAGGACTTTAACATATCAAAGACCTGTATTTGTCCTGAAAGTCTTCCCATATGAATTTCCTTTAAGGCGGAATTCATCTTATAAGAGAACTAAAACAATTACAAATGAAAAAAATACTCAGAACAGATATAGTTAAATATCAAGTGATGACCCTTATCAAGACATTAAAATTTTAGGAAATGCATAGAACCTCTAGAATAATTACAGCATTTACCCAAATGCAACCCAAGGTTTATCAGTAACTTAACATATCAAGGAAGCCTTATGAGCCAAAGAGATCTCATTTACAACTCGGGGCAGGCAAGGAGAAAACCATTTACATTTCAATTAACCAAAGAAAACTTTGCCTTTTTAAACAGAGAGAAAACCAGCTTTTCTATACCAGTGTCTTTCCTTTTTTTTTTTTTTTTTTTAAGTGTGCATCCTTAAGATAGGAGTTTTCTGGGTTTCCCTCCCATCATAAGTGATGTTGCAGACAAAGGGAGGGGGATCTTTCAGATGCTGTCGTGCTCACGTCCCTTGCGGGAACTTAGGAGCGTCTTAGCTAAGGCCTGTCCGTATAAACCCCGGACCAGGCTACTCCATGGAGTAGATGACCATTATGTGATATGACGCCCCGCGAAACTCAGGGTGCAGCCCATTCAGACTCTGTAGCCGAAGCGGTGGAGCCACACAGACACATTCACACAGTCAGGCACTCTTCAGATTCAAACAGGTTGGACACCTCCCCCCAGCAGGTCTCCCCTTCCATTCTGTAGGAATGGATCTAGCTCAAACAGTGGCCCCAGGCCTGTTTTTCTTCCTTATTCAAACAGGATCGGGCATTTGGAATTTTTCTCTCCTTTTTACCTATTTCCTACTTTTCTACACAGTTATTTCCCTTATTTCCATCAGTCTTAATTACACTTAGCAGAATTTTGTACCTTTAGAAATACCTTAACCTCTACTGAAGATTAAATATAAACCACTTGTGAACTGTTACAACAGAATTTAGATGGCAAATTTATCAATTAGTTAAGAACAAAACATGTTTACCAACAGATTTCAAAAGCACAAACCTAGTTCCAGCAACCAGCGCTCTCACGTTTTATCCCATTTGGTTGAAGTTTCAGGTTAGCAAAGACTTTGAAAGCTACTTTAACAATTACCCATTGAAACTCTGAGACAGAAAACCATCAGTTTAGTCCTCTCTTTGCTAACAGATTTCAACAGATTTTAACACAGATTTTTCTGAGCTTAAGTAAAAACTCTAAAGTTTCATATTTACTACTGTTAACTCAAAAGACATGTTTATCCTAATTAATCCAACAAGCTTAACTTAGTTCCAATAATGATTAACGTTCCACCTGGGCCCACTCCACTTCGAATGTTTACCTGAGACCCGGGTGGGAAGATCCGGAGTGGGGGTGGTTAGGTCCAAGGGCGCTCTTCTTGTTTCCCGACAGTGAAGAACAGAACAAAGTGCCACCAGAAGGCAGAGAAAGGGTTCCCAGTTCTAGGGCTCATCAGCTCCAAGAGAGGAGCACACACCATGCTTTCCCACCAGCAAGGGGGAGGGGCTAGGCAGTCTCCATAGGGCCAGAGAGGGCAAGGAATGTCCCCAAAACAAAGTTGTTTCGGCAGCTGCTTGGGAATATTCCTTAAAGTCTCTGTCTCAAGTTAGACTAACCCCAGTTGGCTCCAGTTATAGCCATTTGAAAGTCAGACTTCCCTTACTCTATTTGCCCCATTCCTTCAAACACAACGAACAGCACAGCAGACAACAAAAAGTCAAAACAAAGACAACTGCAGGCCGAGCAGATCTTACCCAGAACTTGCCACCGGTGGGGACTTTTTGATCTTCTGACCGTCCAGGGGGACTTGAACCCCTGGTGACCACCTGGGGGACTGGAACCCCCTGACCACCTAGGTGACTGCCTAGGAGGATTCGAACCCCCTTGACTGCCTACGATCTACCAGCGGAGGGAAGGGGCGTCCCTGCATCCTCTCCAGCCCTGGGGAGCATGGCCGCGTCCGGCTTCACCCCAGTGGGCTATACCTGGAGCTCCACCCAGACAGACCAACCGATCTCACAGAGCACCTGGAAATCGGCGGATCCCACAGAGTAAAATCTGTGAGATCTTACCTTGAGGCTTTTCACAGAAATTCTGATGCTGGCTCAGTTCTCGTCGTTTAATCCCGGACGAGCCCCCATATGTTATGTCCTAATAATGGGTCCGTGATTAAAGGAGCGAGACTGATACAAAGCGAAGGTCAAGCAAAGCTTTATTTTGCGCCAAGCATCAAGAACCTAACCAAACGTTTGGGGCCGCACCTCTTACAAGAGAGGGCGTGACCCTTCTCTGTTTCACAGTCTAGCTTTTTTTTTTTTAAAAAAGATTTTTATTTATTTATTTGACAGAGATCACAGGTAGACAGAGAGGCAGGCAGAGAGAGAGGAGGAAGCAGGCTCCCTGCCGAGCAGAGAGCCCAATGTGGGACTCGATCCCAGGACCCTGGGATCATGACCTGAGCTGAAGGCAGAGGCCTTAACCCACTGAGCCACCCAGGTGCCCCCACAGTTTAGCTTTTAAGGGCAAAGGCCATGCAGTTGGGCCTGGCCACGCACAGGTGGCCAATGAGATTGTAACACACACAGGAAACTCCACAGGGATGCTAGGTGACCAATTGAGTTACAATTTACCCTAGTAGACATTTGAACCAGCTTATTACACCTTGATTGAAAAAGGCTCCCAAAGGGCGGGGCCCATACTCCTTGGTAACCAGGGAGACAGTATGCATCCCCCCCACTGAACGATGTCTTCACCTGGCCTGACCCACCTTTGTATCTGGGCTTTGTTACCTGAAGCTGGTTTCTGGGACTTGTCCAAGTAAATCCCCTGGGGGAAAGGGAGCAGGGACAGTTTCTAAATAGGTCCTTACATTAGGGTCTCTGGGTAGTTCTGAAGTTAAACTAACAAAAACAGATGAACAGGAGGAAAGCATACAAATCTGTTTAATATATGTTTTATGTGACGTGGGAGCTTTTATAAGGCCTGACATAACAGACCCGAGTATTTTTTTTAATATTTTATTTATTTATTTGATAGACAGAGATCACTAGTAGACAGAGAGGCAGGCAGAGAGAGAGGAGGAAGCAGGCTGCCTGCTGAGCAGAGAGCCTGATGTGGGACTCGATCCCAGGACCCTGAGATCATGACCCGAGCCGAAGGCAGAGGCTTAACCCACTAAGCCACCCAGGTGCCCCCCGAGTATTTTTATGCTGGGTTTGATAAGGAGTAAACAGTTGTTAGAGGAATATGATAGACAAAGGAGTATGAGGTACATGTAGTAAACTGAGGGAAAATTAGAAGGCCTGTTCCTTCAGATTCTTCTCAGAATTCCTGTCTCTTCAGACATAAGGATGCTCCTTTCCTCTGGGTGTAGTTGGGGCCCCTCTCACATGAGGGCCTTATGATCTGCTTTAGGAGAGAAAGGTGAGGGAAGTTGCCTCTGCTGTTTTTTTCATACTCCTTCAGCTTAAAATATTCCATATGCCAAGATACCATATTTAGGGGTAGTGTGTCCTGATCTCCATCACAGCCAAGAATCTTTATTCCCTTTTATATTAAAAAATTTTTTTTTAATTATAAAAATGGTCTTATATTTTCTTCTATAGTAGAATTCCCACAGAAACGTTAGGTTTTATGGTATTTGAGGGAATATTTAAGAATATTCATGGAGTCATTTTTCAAATGAGATATAATGGACACAGAACATTGTATATGATTAAATTGTATAATGTGTTGATTTGATAAATTTATATATAACAATGTGATTACCACTGTAACGTTAGCCCACACTTCTGTCATGTCACATAATTATCTTTTTTTTTTTGTGGTGAAAACATTTGAGATCCAGTCTCTAGGCAATTTGAAGCATATAATACAGTATTGTTGACTATAATCACTATGCTGTGTATTAGATCTCCAGAACTTATTTATCCTACATAACTGCAGCTTTGTACCCTTTGACCAACTTTTCCCCACTTCCCCCCACCCTGTCAGCCCCAGCAACCACCATTCTACTTTCTGTTCCTATGAGTTTGGATTTTTATTTTTAATTTTAATTTTTTAAATTTATTTTTTAGTTTTTTAAAGATTCATTTGTTTATTTGAGAGAGAGAGAGAGAGAGAGAAAGAGTTTCAGCACACAGAGGGAGAGGGAGAAGCAGACTCCCTGCTGAGCAGGGAGCCTGAATGGGACTCCTCCATCCCAGGACCCTGGGATCATGACCTGAGCTGAAGGCAGATGCTTAATCAGCTGAGCCACCCAGGTGCCCCGATGCCCCAGCTTTTTAAGATTATACATATAAGTGACAAAATAGAATATAGTACTTGTTTTTCTCTGATTTATCTCACTTAGCATAATATCCTCAAAGTCCAACTGTGTTGTTGCAAATGACAGGCATTTCTTCTTTCTCATGGCTGAATGATACTCCATTGTATGTATATACCATATCTTTTTAATCCATTCATCTGTTGATGGGCACTTAGGTTGTTTCCATATACTGGTTATTATGAATAACATTGCAGTGAACATGAAAGTTCAGATATCTTTTCAAGATCCTGTATTTAGGGGCACCTGGGTGGCTTAGTGGGTTAAGCCGCTGCCTTCGGCTCGGGTCATGATCCCAGGGTCCTGGGATCGAGTCCTGCATCGGGATCTCTGCTGAGCGGAGAGCCTGCTTTCCCCTCTCTCTCTCTCTCACTCTCTCTCTCTCTCTGCCTGCCTCTCTGCCTACTTGTGATCTCTGTCTGTCAAATAAATAAATAAAAAATCTTAAAAAAAATCCTGTTTTTATTTCCTTCAGATATATACCTAGGAGTGGGATTCCTGGATCATACAGTAATTCAATTTTTAATATTCTGAGGACACTCTGTGCTGTTTTTCACAGTGTCTGTACCAATTGACATTCCCACTAACAGTGCACAAGTGTTCCCTTTCTGCTACATCCTTGCCAACACTTGTTATCTCCTGTCTTTATGATAGCCATTTAACAGGTGTAAGGTGTGCCATGAACACACTGTGAAGGCGCACACAAGAGCTGTGTCTTTCCACAATGTCAGCTTTATTCAATAATAAAGCAAAGTTAATCACAATGATAAAGCAGGTTCAAGATTCCAAACTCAATGACATTTCACCATGTGATTCAACTTGGCTTCTTAAACAGAGCAGGATAGAAGACAAACCACACAGCCAGTAAGATAACAGGTGTAGGAAGTTTAATGAACCAAACGCAAAGTCAGTCTGTGGGCACGCAGTTGAGATAAAGAAAACCTCAGTCCGGGTCAGCTCTTGGCACTTACTGCTACTTACATCCAAGCAGTGAAGGATCTTGGTTCTGTTTGGAGATCAGTTGGTGGCACTTGCCTTTTTTTTAAATGGTCAGACAGAGAGGGGTCATGTCTAAAGAGTCTGACAGTTTGCTGCCAAAATCCTTCCCATTTTAAAGGGATTTCATTGGTTTCGGGTCCCTGCAGACTTCCTCTGGTTCTGCTCATTATCAGTTTTGCTCTCTATTAAGGTGATAGTTCATTGTGGTTTTGATTTGCGTTTCCCTGATGACCAGATGTTGAGCCTCTTTTCATGTACCTGTTGGCCATTTGGATAGCTTCCTTGGAAAAACACCTGTTCTGTTCTTCTGCCCTATTCCACATTGGATTGTTTATTTGTTTTTTGTTATCGAGTTGTATGAGTTCTTTTCTATATTTTGGATATTAACCTCTTTTCAGATACATGGTTTACAAATATTTTCACCCATATCATAGTTGCCTGGGTCATTTTTGGTTAGATGACATTTCTTCTTTCTTTTTTGTGACCAGAGCACGGAAAGCAGCATGAACCTCAAATATAAAGCCACAAGGCTCAAAAACCACATTTGTATCTTTGGCTCCATTTAGGCAATGGTCACAGAGTACCCTTGGTATTCAGATGACACCCAACAAAGACTATGGTAGCTTCAGTTTGAGCTCACAAGTGACAAAGACTCTCTCCTTGACCAAACTTCAGTCAGGCTCCTCTGAGACCTCTTTTCAACAAGGACTTGTCCTTGGGCCTTGTCTGTCAACCTGGCTAGTCCAGTTGCAGCAAGAATCCTGTTAAGTCAATTTAGAAAGAATCCTCTCTCTCTCTCTAAGATTTTACTTATTTATTTAAAGACTTTATTTATTTGAGATAGAGAGAGTGAGAGAGAGAGAGCATGAATGTGGGGCAGAGCAAAGGGAGATGGAGAAGCAGGCTCCCTGTGCGCCTGACATGGGGCTCGATCCCAGGACCCTGGGACATGACCCGAGCTGAGGCAGATGCTTAACTTTCTGAGCCACACAGGTGCCCTTAAAGATTCTAAAGTAATCTCTACACACAATGTAGGGCTCAAACTTAAAACCCTGATATCAGGAGTGGTACTTATTGAGCCAGCCAGGTACCCTCAGAATCCCCACTCTTGGTATTACCCTGGTTGCCTTTGGTAAGAATCCTGCTGAATCCCCCTACCCAAGATGTTTCCTTTTAGTAATTTTCCATTTACCAACCCCTCATTCTGCTCATTGGTTGTAATCTTCCCTTGTCCTTGTTATATTTGGAGTTGAGCCCAATCTCTTCCCTCTATTGTGATAGTCTTGACCCATGAAGGGGTCCAGAATAAGCTACTGTGGCATAAAAATTATTTTGAGAAAAAGGCATTTGAGTTCCTGAAATATCTTATCTGCCTAAAAGCAGAGCCTCCCCAAAGAGCTCAATTGTCATAAATCCCCTTCCTGGGAGCAACCAGGGATGATTGACTCTTATCACTGGAGAGGAGAAGTCTCCACATAATGCCTGAACAGACATTGTCACAAAACTACTGTATCTTCCATCTGTTCTTGTAAGGGCCTATTTATCTTTCCAACAAGTCATTTGTTTTCCTGTAAGTACCCTTATCCGCTACCCCCTCCTCTATTAAGATGGTATATAAGCACCACATTTTAAATCCCTCTTCATGTTGTATATTTCTGCAGTGTACAAACAGGAGTAAAGATCTGTTTTTACTCTTGCTCATCTGCTGTAGGAGAGGAAAACAAGATCTCCTTCTGCCCTTCCTAGGGTTATTGGCTGGGGCTCTGCAAATTAGGTTGACAAAAGATTAAAAAGAGAAAAACGAGTAGTTTATTAATGTGTGCACTTTAAATACACATGGGAATAACTCACTGATGATTAACTCAAGAGAACACATTTTTAAAAGGTGACAAGATAAAGAAAAAGGTCTTTGGGTTTCTAAGGGTGGTAAATTATGGGAAGGTAAACATATGCAAGAACTAATGGAAGATAAGGGCTAGTTAGAAAACTTTGGTGTGTAGACTTTTCTCATGCTTTCTCTGGGCTGGTAAGTCTAGAGTTGTCTCTGGTGATTAACTTCTGTCCTTCCTGGTGGAAAGGAGAGGGGAAGCATCTTTACAAATTTATGTCCTAATGGGAGGCAAACAGAGGGAGGGCAGAGACCTTTTCTTCTCTCGGCTTCTTCTCAATTGCCTTAGGCTCAAAATAAATCCTATGCCAAAGTTGCATATTTGGGGGGGTATATTCTGCTACTATATTCTGCTACTATTCACTGTACTTTGTAAATTTAATTTATAGGATCCCAAACACTGAAAGTAAGAGAGTAGAGGAAGTTTTTCCCCCCTGATGTATCTATTGAAATAGCCCTGAATAAAGTCTTCTGTACCATGTTAACAAGTGCCAGAATAATTTTTTTTAACAGAAGGAATTTTAAGAGTCTATAAGTTATTTCCTGTCTTGGTTTCTCCCTTTTCTTTAAAAATACCCTTGTGTAATAAAAGCTTATTGTCATCTCTCTGGCATTATGCTACCGAGCGCATGAGGTCAGTTACATTGGCTTGCTCATTTTACTGAATGAAATTTTGGTAATTTTTTTAAACTGTCATTTTTGGTGGCCTTTTCTTACTAAGCCTTCCCAAGCCAGACACACTGAAGTGTAGAAAAAACACTCTCCACCCATTTTCCTTGCTTTTTCTTTTTTTTGAGTCAGCAGCAATGGTTGTGGTACACGTGTGATGTTCCAAACAAGTAGTATCTAGTGAGAAATTAAGTGCAGGGTTATTTCCATTGCTGGCTTTGTGGGGGATTCCACTCTGTGCTCGTATTCAAAGGCTTTTTTTTTTAAGATTTATTTACTTATTTGAGAGGAGGGAGAGAGAGAATCTCAAGCAGACTCTCCACTGATTGCAGAGCCTGATGTGGGACTTGATCTCTTCACCCTGAGATCATGACCTGAGCTGAAATCAAGAGTCAGACGCTTAACCAACTGAGCCCTCCACACATTGCCTCAAGGGCTATTTTTGAGCACCCATTTGCCAGTCCTTGTGTTAGGCACTGGAATTAGAATTAAGGATGAAATCAACATTGCCCTTACCCTTCATAGTACTTACAGTCTGCACTCTATTTATTTATTTCAGAGAGAGAGAGAGAGAGAGCAAGCAAGCAAGCATGAATGGAGGGAGGTGCAGAGGGAGAAGCAGACTCCCCGCTGAGCAGAAAACCCAGTGCTGGTCTTGAACCCAGCACCGTGGGATCATGACCTGAACAAAAGCAGACGCTTAAGCGACTGAGCCACCCAGTTGCCCCACAGTCTATAATCTAGACAGAAGCCTGGGCCTCTATTCAGGTCATTTCTCTATGAATAAACATGAATAAAGGTTCCTTATGGTCCTTCTGGAGCCTGTAGGGAAGACAGACCAAGGCCCCCAAAGAAATGATTTCATTAGGGTAAAGTATAAAGAAAAAAGGTATGTAGAGAATTTTTAGCCAAAGCTCATAAAGGAGATAACATGCAAGATTGATAGGTTAAAAAAAAAAGGATATTCTATTGGGAAAGTCATAAGTCTCAGAAGAAAGAAACAGCATGGTGTGTACAGAGAACTACAAAGAAACAGTACAACCATTAAAATAAATCACAGAGCAGGGGGTTCCTGGGGAATGGTTGTGAAAAGCAGGGAAACCAATGTACTGGAAATTCTGTGTGCCAAACAATGTCCTAGAAATTCTGTGTGCTGGGCTTGGGCTTTTGTATGTAGCCAGTAAAAGGTTTTCTGGCTATACTGTGGAGAGATTTAAGGGAGCTGTGCTGGTTATCTGCTGTGTATTCCACTAGATCCACTTTCTGTACTTTTTTCTGTTTTTCTCTATGCCCAATGGGCTGAGTCCTTAGAGACCACATTGCTTGTGCTCCCAGAGCTCTGGTTATCTGTAACTGCTTAACGAACCACCCCAAACCCAGTGACATAAAGCAAGCAAAATCATTTACTATTATCTCTCACAATCTAGGGGTTGACTGGGCTCAGGGAGGCTGTTCTAAGTTGAGGCTCTTTCAGGAAGTTTAAGTCAGACAGCTGACTGGTGCGGGATTCATCTAGAAGGCTTCCTCACTTACTTGTCTGGTGATTGTGCTGGCTTCTAGTTTGGACCTCTGCAAGGGCTTTTGCCAGAATACAGTCTGTATATGGCCTCTCTATGTGGCTTAGGGTTCCACACAACATGGCTTCATTCCAAGGGCAAGCATCCCAGGAGAGAGAGCAGGGCAGAAGCTGCATTGCCTTTTATGGCCCAGCCTTAGAAATTATGTAGCATTACTTCTACCACATTCTATTTGTTAAGAGATGAATCATTAAGGCCAGCCGTTATTTATATTTAAGTGGAAGAGAATTAGACTCCACCCCTTGATGAGGGGACTGTAAATGAATTTGAAAATGGTTTAAAATCACTTTATTGTCTAACTTCTGTTTGATTTTGGACAATGTGTGTGTGTGGCGAGGGTGGTAGTGGGAAGAAGTTTGAGCTCAATTGAAGAAGTGATAGAAATGGTATTTACCATGACTCTTCTTGTTCAACTGGAGAGATTAGATCATTTAAGATCCTCTCTTGGGATGCCTGGGTGTCTCAGTGGGTTAAGCCTCTGCCTTTGGCTCAGGTCATGATCTCGGGGTCCAGGGATCGAGCCCTGCATCAGACTCTGCTCGGCAGGGATCCTGCTTCCCCCTCTCTCTTTGCCTGCCTCTCTGTGTACTTGTGATCTCTGTCTGTCATATAAATAAATAAAATTAAATTTTAAAAAAAGATCCTCTCTTTCCCACCAGTGCTTATTCTTGTGTCTCTGTCTACTCATTGTCACTACTTACTGTTCTTTGCCTTTGAGGGAGGGAAAAATAACACAGTTGATCCTCCACAATCACATTTGTGTCTTTACAATTTCTAACTCTCATTCTATGGTCCATGAGAGCAATGGTAGCTAAGCAATTTCACAGTGTACTCAGGAGAAGCTACAGGTTGGTCCAAGCTGAGCAGATAATAGAGATGGATAATCCCAATCCCTGTATTTTTAATGATGGTAAAATACACACAAGATTTATCATCTCAACCATTTTTAAGTGTACAGTTCATTAAGGACATTCACATTGTTAAGCAACAAATCTCCATAACTTTTTCATTTTACTAAATGAAACTTTATAATCATTGAACACTGATTTCTGATTTACCCCTTCCCCAACCCCTGGAAATCACCACTCTACTTTCTATGAATTTGACTACCTCTAAGTGCCTTATATAAGTGGAATCATATAGTATTTGTCTTTTTGTGACTAGCTTATCACACTTAGCATAATGTCCTTAAGATTCATATGTGTCATAGCATATGTGACTTAACTTTTAAGGTAAATAATATTCCATTGTATGTATATACTACATTTTGTTTCTCCACTCATTCTCAATGGACGCTTTCGTTGCTCCTGCCTTTTGGCTATTGTGGATAATACTGCTAGTCAGTACTTTCATGGGGTCTCTATTGCAAGGTTTGCATATTATGTATTTTTGGTCTGTATTCAGGTGTGGGGTCTCTGACATATTTGAGGGTTTGTATCCCAAGATATAACTCTGAGGTATTTAGAATCTTTTTCAGTTGGAGTGTCTGGGTTGGCTCAGTTGGTTAAGTGTCTGCCTTCGCTCAGGTCATGATCCCAGGGTCCTAGGATTGAGCCCCTTGTCAGATTCCCTGCTCAGTGGGGAGTCTGCTTGTCCTTCTCCCTACTGCCCCTAGCTTGTGTTCTCACTCTCTCTCTCTCTCTCAAATAAATAAGTAAAATCATAAAAAAGGAAATAGAATCTTATTCAGGAAATGAGATTTTAAAATACTTTGATTATCTGTGTTCCAAAATTTAAGTCTGGGGTAGTTAGGTTTTGTATTCAGCGTATGTGGTCACTGAAATTCCATAAATCATTCCATGATTTAGGTCTGATTTATTTGGGAGGTCTGGGGTCTTAGAACTTTTAGAGAGTCTGTCCAAATTTGGTTCTGAGGTATTTGGTGTTTGAAGCCAGAGTGTTAAGTCCTTGAACTCACTGAGTATCTGTGCTCCGATGTTTGAATCTGAGGTATGTGGGGTTTGTGTTCAGGTTGTACAGTCTCTGAAATCTTTGAAGGTGTGTGTTTCAAGCTATGAGTCTGAGGCAACCGAGCGCCTGTGTTCAGGGCCTCCTCTCTCCAAACTCTTGAGGCTCTGTCCCATCGTAAGGGTTCAGGTATTTGAGCATTTGTGTTCACTGTGTGAAGTCTTTGAATAATTTGAAGGTTTGTGTCACAAGGTTTGAGTCTGAGGTGTCCATGGGTCTTTGCTCAGATTCTCTGTGTTCCAAGTGTGAGTCTTAGGTATTTGGGTCTGCTTTCAGGGAGCCATGTCCCTAAACTCTTGGAGGCTCTCTTCCAAGGTTTGAATCTGGTGTGTTCAGAATTCTATTTTCAGGGTGGGATGTCTCTAAAGTGTTTTAAGGTCTGTCTTCATGTTTAAATTGAAGTACTGGGGTGTCTTTGATCAAGGTGTGAGGTCTCTAAACTCTTTGAGGGCCTGTGTCTAGTAAAGCAAGAATGAATCTAGATAGGACCCAGTCTTTACCTAAGGGCTGTCCTGTGTATCTCACATATTTTTCTTTGCTGAATTATGAAAAGCACCTACTAGAAATGGGAGAACACACCAACTGGAGCAGCACAGAGCCACGTTGAAGCCCTAGCTGCATAGGGTTCAGTCCATGTGAGAGGCTCTCTGAGAACTTAAACTACCACTTAATCCTAGAGCCGCTGGCATCTAGGGAGGTCCCAGAAAACCAAGAACTCTGCTCTTTAGAAGATTGTGTACTAATGATTCCTAGGGGCATAACCCAAACTGAACCAAGAGAAAAATCAACACACTTAATACCTAACTAAAGCCAGAGCCTAAAGTTACACAGAAATGTCTAA
The DNA here is from genome assembly GCF_020171115.1 of Neogale vison. Lineage (NCBI taxonomy): Eukaryota > Metazoa > Chordata > Mammalia > Carnivora > Mustelidae > Neogale > Neogale vison. The sequence goes on along the minus strand of NC_058105.1, from coordinate 88,772,543 downwards.
ATGAATGCAGAGTCTGATAGCCCAAGGGCTTGACATCCAGGAGGTACTCAATATATACAGGATAAATGAATGAATCCAAGGGACAGCAGAGTATGGGAGAAGAGCCATTTGCCAGTACAGTGCTCTGAACTTACAGTCTAGGTCTGCCTATTATACCATGTGAGACTTTTCATAGGTTAATTCATGCCCCTGAGTTTCAGTGTCTTTTTTACTTGCAAAACAGCACCCGTATACCTTTCAGATAGGTTTATTGAGAAGCTATGGAAATGGCTTACTTAGACAAATGGAGGACCTAACGACAGTGCCTGGGCCAGAGCAAAGCAGTGCCTAAGGTCACTGTTATGACTACATTATCACAACCCATGCCACTAGGCAGTGCTATGTCTTTGGAGGCCATGAATGTGTGGTGCTCACTCAGTCAGTGGTTTGCACTCCTGTGCTCCCACACTTCCCAGGGCTGGCATTTTCTCTGTTGGCTTTCATCTCCTGGAGCATCACACCAAACTTGACCACATAGTAACCACTCTTTTCCCAGATCAGCCATCATCATTTCTGCAGTAACTCTCACAGTCAGGACACAGCACCTATACTGTTTCTAATTTATACAATAATAAAACCAGGTAGGGATGTGAGGTCCATTTAGAGATTTGGAAAGTGAGGTGAGAGAGGCTAATAAGTAACTTGCCCCAAGTTACATAGCCCACAAAGGGCAGCAGTTGGTAAGAGCTGCACGAAAACTTGAGCATGTCCATAGTAGGTGTCCTCTCAGAAGGGACCACAAAACATGACACAGGAATAAGTTCATGTTTCAGCTAGTGTGGAGCCCCAGTTTCAGAGCTACCAAGATTGGATGAATTGAGATCAGTGAGAAATAATGCAGTGTCAAGAGAATAGAGTGCATTTATTTTTTTGCTGTTTTCAAGATTTTCTCTTTCGCTTGACTGTCAACATTTTTATTATGCTATGTCTAGGTGTGGATTTCTTTTTTTGTTTTGTTTTGTTTTCATAAATCTTTCCCAGGGCTTCTCAACCTTGGCTGCATATTAGAATGACCTGGGGATCTTTTAATTAATTTATTTATCTTTAGAGAGTGAGGGGAAGAGAGAGAGAGAGAGAGAGAGAGAGAGAGAGAGAGAGAATATCTTAAGCAGACTCCACACCTAGCATGGAGCCTGATTCGGGGCTTGATCTTACAACCCTGAGATCATGACCTGAGCCAAAAGCAACAGTCAGATGCTCAACTGACTAAGCCACCCAGGTGCCCCTACGTGTGGATTTCTTTGCATTTATTTTATGTGTAGCTTCTTGAGCTTCTAGATGTGTAGATTAATGGTTTGTAAAATATTTAGGAAATTTTTAGTAGTTATTTCTTCAAATAATTTTTCTGTTTATTTCTCCCTCTCCTCTTCTTCTGGTACTCCCATTATGTACATGTTGGTATACTTTATTGTGTCCCACAGGTCTTTGAGGCTATGCTCACTTTTCCTCATCCTTTTATCTTTCTTGTTCCTTGGATTATATAATCTTGAATGATCTATCCTTGAGTTCACTAATTCTTTTTTTCTGCCTGCTTAAATCTACTTTGAACCCCTCTAGTGATTTTTTGAATTTTAGTTGTTATATTTTCAACTCCAGAATTTCCTTTTTTAAAAATAATTTCTGGGGCACCTGAGTGGCTCAGTGGGTTAAAGCCTCTTCCTTCGGCTCAGGTCATGTTCTCAGGGTCCTGGGATTGACCCCCCACATCAGGCTCTCTGCTCAGCAGGGAGCTTGCTCCCCCCCACTCTGCCTGCCTCTCTGCCTACTTGTGATCTCCGTCTGTCAGATAAATAAATAAAATCTTTAAAAAAATAATAATTTCTATCTCTGTATTGATGTTCTTTATGTGATGAATCATTATCATAAAACTTTCCTTTAATTATTTATACATGGTTTCTTTTAATTCTGTAAACATACTTATAATAGCTACTTTGAGGTCTTTGTCTGCTAGCTCCCACATCTGGATCCCCTTAATGTAGTTTCTGCTGCCTGATTTTTTAAAACTATACAGCTCTCCTGCTTCTTTACATGTCTTATAACTTTCTGTTGAACACTAGGCATTTCAGATAACATACTGTAGCTACTATAGATTCTAATGAACTTCACACTCCCTCTGAGGCTTTTTCATGGTGCTATTTTCTTTTAGTTTATTTGTTTAATGTCTTGCCTGGACTACTTCTATAAAGTATATTTCCCTTACAGTGTGCAGTCACTTTCCAGTTTTTCCCCTTGTTTATTTTTAAGCCTAGCTTTCTAGAAGTTACCCCAGGTCAGCATAGCTTAATATTCAATCAATGATTAGAGGCTGTGCTTATACTCCTTGAGCGAGGGATGGCACCATGGCATGTTGAATATTTTAAATTGAAGGAGTCTGAGAAAATGGCAGAAGAAGGAAGGTCAGTCTGACCTTTCCTTTATATTTTTCTCCTGAAGCAGGTCATCATAAGACTCTCATGTGAGAGGTGCCTTCCCTGTACTCAGAGGAAAGTAGCATCATTCTCTCTGAAGACAAGGGGATGTGGAGAAAAATCTGAAGGATCAGGCTTGCTAAGTTTTCCCTGGCTTACTGCACTTATCTCTTACTCCTTGACCTATTGTGTTTTTCCATGGCTGTTCTCTTTTCATCGAACCTAGCATAAAAGTACACTGGTTTAATAATTTCTTTCTGTTTTCATTTCCTTATGAAGGCCCCCATGTCACGTAAAACTTAAATAAATTTGTATGTGTTTCTCCTGTTAATTTGTCCTTGTCAGTCTAATTGTCAGATCCAGTCAGGGACTCTAAGAAAATTGAAGAAGGCTTTTTCCTCCCCTTTGCTTATGGATCTGTGAGTTTTGTGGGGGATGCTTTACATTCTGCCACATGTTCTAGGGGAGACTAGTAGCTCTCAAGGGTATGCTGCCGTTGCTTTGTAATGGGTATAGCCTGTCACATGGGCACAGCCTCTTGACCTCTAGGGAGAAGTATGATCTTAACAGGGTGCTTTGGAGCTGTCTGTTTCCCTGTTCTCACTGTTAAACTTCTGGGTGATTTGCTGCTTTGTCTTTTGGCCCTGGTTTCATGAAACCATTAGCCTTCTCTTAATTGTTTGACAGTAACATTACTGTTGCTCTTGACTACATCTTAAGACATGAGTTCCTTCTGTGGGGGAGGAAAATATTTTCATTCTACCCTTTTATTTTTTATTTTTTAATAAAACTATTTATTTATTTATTTTTCAATTTATTTATTTTCAGAAAAACGTTATTTATTATTTTTTCACCACACCCAGTGCTCCATGCAAGCCGTGCCCTCTATAATACCCACCACCTGGTACCCCAACCTCCCACCCCCCGCCCCTTCAGACCCCTCAGAATGTTTTTCAGAGTCCATAGTCTCTCATGGTTCACCTCCCCTTCCAATTTACCCAAATTCCCTACTCCTCTCTGACGCCCCTTGTCCTCCATGCTATTTGTTATGCTCCACAAATAAGTGAAACCATATGATAATTGACTCTCTCTGCTTGACTTATTTCACTCAGCATAATCTCTACCCTTTTAAATTCTTGGTTAAGGCCTCTATCATGAAAGACAGATAAATAAGAGAAAAACAAACAGAAGTTTAGTAATATGTATGTATACCTCATGTAAACATAGGTGATACCCAGGGAAAAATAACTCCTGGAGATGGCTTAGATTTTAGGCCTAAATCCCATTTTTAATTAAGACAAAATAATGGTGTAGGGAGGCCAGGAAAAGCATGATAAACATGGATATAGTCTGTTATGCAGATTTAAGTCAGTGCCTTCTCCGCTGATAGGAATCTCTCATTATTTAGAGCCATCCTCTTCCTCATACAGAGATATACCCTTACAAGTAGAGATTTCCTTTCTAAATATAAATGTCCCTCACAAAAGGGTAATTTCTACTCTGTTTCCAGACCTTCCGTGTGCCTGCTGTTTCTCAAAATAATCAGCTCAAAATAGATATACCAAATATACTAAAAGGCGTATTTTGGGGTAGATTTTCTGGTCTCCTGTACTCCACTCTGTTCTAAGTAAAATCAGCCTCTTGGCAGAGCTGTGGAGTTACCAGTCCTCTAGTCTTGCCTCTCCCATTGGGCAGAACTTCTGTGCTCTTGCATTGAAAATAGGGCTGGGGACAGGGATGGTGGCCTGCTTTTCCTAGAGTGACACCTCTGTCCTGAAAGTGGGTGCAGAAAGGGACTGTATCTCCTATCTTTTTCGGATTGTCTCTCCCTGCATAGAGCCACCACCCTATGAGCAGGATCTGAGGGTGGGGTTTGCTATTGGGGCTCCAGTATTGCCTTGCTTAGGATACAGCTTCCTCCACACACCATGGGTGGTGGTGGGAGGGGGAAGGGAGCCCTGGTCTTCTCTGCCATGGACTAGAGCTTCTATAATATAGAACTTGTGGGTGGGTGGTGGGGGCAGATGAGAGATGCCTGCAACCCGCCCCTCTTGGGGTACAACTGTAGCCCTAATACTGGGGGCTGTGGGTAAATGGAGCCCCCATCTTCTTGGCTGGACTTCCTTGGAGGTAGAGCTTCTGTAACATGGAGCTGGGTAGGGTCAGAGTTTGAGGTAGGAAAGCAGGTTCTAGCTCAAATGCCAGACTCCTGCTGTTCTAAGTGTTTATTAGATTTTCTTGAATAAATGCTTTTCAATTTGCTGTATGATCTTAGGTCATTTGCTTTCCAGAACTTTAAATGGTTGTGTTTTATAATTTTTCCCCATTGGTTTTTTTTTTTTAATGGGGTGAGAGTCCACTGAGCTCTTCACACTGTCCAGAAGTCCCACCTGTCTTACGACTCTTTTTGAAAGTACCACAATCCAAGTAAAAACAGATAAAATGCAGCAAATATAATAAAGGCTTGCATTCAGAAAGACTTTTTTCTATAATGTGTCCATGCCTCAGCGGAACCTGCTGACGAGGATCTCTGTCCCAGAGAGAGCATGGTGACTCATGCTCTCTTTTGTCCTTGGAGGCTTGAAAACCCCTTTTTATTTATTTTTTTAGTAGTCTCTACACCCATTATGAGGCTCAGACTCACGACACTGAAATCAAGAGTCATACGCCTGCCTTTGTTTAAGGCAAGAGCAGCCTTAGAGCTCTCTTGCCCCTGTCCCTGGGTATATTCCTGCTTCTATAGCAACAGCTACTTACTTGCCCAAGGATAAAGCCATCATAAGCTGCAGTCAGTTGTCAGGGACAAAACACTCATGGAATCTGCCAGGAAGACCACCCAGCATGCTGTTTTCATCCCTTTCCCTTGCTCATGCCACACCTCCCCTGCTTAGTCACTCAGCAAACATCTGTGGTGCATCCATGAAGGGTGGTCTTGGGGCACAGCAGGGAAACTCACAAATTCTCATGTGGGCTAACATGATGTCTCTCTCTCCATTTTTTAAAATATTTTATTTATTTGAGAGAGAGAGAGAGAGCAAGAAAGAGCACGGATGTGGTGAGAGGCAGAGAGAGAAGCAGACTCTCTGCTGAGCAGGGAGCCTGATGCTATACAGGGCTCCATCAGAGGACTCTGGGACCATGACCTGAGCCAAAGGCAGACGCCTAACCAACTGAGCCACCCAGGCTGACATGCTGTCTCTCTCTCTCTTTTTAAAGATTTTATTTATTTATTTATTTATTTATTTGACCGAGAGAATGAGATCACAAGCAGGCAGAGAGGCAGGCGGGGGGGGGGGGAGGCAGACTCCCTGCTGAGCCGAGAGCCCGATGCGGGGCTCCATTCCAGGCCCCTGGGATCACGACCTGAGCCGAAGGCAGAGGCTTAACCCACTGAGCCACCCAGGCACCCCTGATATGCTGTCTCTTAAAAGGAATGTTTTTTTTTTCTCTGCTTTTTGCCTTCCCATTTATCCCTGACCTAAATGACCATTTCCGTTTCCTCTGAAATTCTGCATTTCCTAAAATGGGGACTGAGCATTCAGCCTTCAGCACTGGATGCTCCTGTGGTGAGTGAGCTTGTTTGGTCTTGCTCATTGTTCTCTGCAACTTGATGCCTGTTCTGCAATAAAGGGATCCTATCCTCATTCTTTACCATTTCTAGAACACCTGTTTATTGTTTGGGAATTTTGTTTGACTGACTATCACATGCGTAATTCTGTCCTAAAACAACTACTATGGGGTCTTAAGAAAATACATTGCATTTGTATAGCACTTGTGTATAGTATTTGTGTTAATGTGTCGTCCTGATGTTTTCACTATAATTCTGTGATTTCCTGAGGGCAAGTAAGAATTAGTATTTTCCCTCCTTTTACATAATGGAGCATTGACCAAATGTAATTTTGGTCAATGTAACTTTGGACCAATGGACCAAAGGTAATTTTAGGGACTCATCTAGGCTAAGAATGGATCTGAGGTCTTACTCATCTAGAGTAAGGATGGATCTGAGGTCTCCCACCTCCTAGCCTTCCACAGGACTCTAGAATTAGGAAGTACCCTCCCATCAAAGATCGATCAGTACCTTAGGTTAGAACACAATTTGGTGTGCTGAGAGTTCTCTCAATCATTTGGGATGGGATGAGAGACATTCAGCTGTCGGCTGAACTCTGCAGGAAACTTGCAGACTTCCATTTCCCTCCTGTATTCTCCTCTACAAAATCAGTAGCTAAGATGCACAAATAGGGTTTCTCTCTAATTGTTATATTTATAATTGCTGGCAGACATTCCAGCTCCGCTGCCCAGCTGTATGGGTTCCCACCTTCTGGACCAGACCAAATTTATCTCCTTTGATCTTGGTTTTCCTGTATGTAAAATGGGGGCTAATACCCCTTTCTCATTTACACCTCAACAAGTCATAGGTTATAATATAGATGCCCTAGAATAAGACACGATGACCCGAAGTTAAAAGATCAGGCCAAATGGAAGAGCCCACTGTAGCCCCAGCTCTAACAAGGATTATTTTCCAGCTACCAAGGAATGGAGTAATTTTTTTTGAGTAATTTTTTTGCCCTGCAGCCTCCTGGAGGACTGATGTCTCATCTGTGAATTTGGTGCAGAATACTTCCAGCCTTATGCTGATCTCAATCTTGTTTCTCCTTCCTTATTGGATTATGCTAATATATTTGTATAGTCTGCTATTTTTAAAGTAGTACCTTATATATTATCGCACACAATTCCTAAAATAACTCTTGTGACTTAGGCAGGCCAAGTATTGTCATTTCCATTTCTCTCCTCTCAGCTTCTTCACCCCGTCAGCACGAGTCCCTTCCTGGAGCCTCACTGCATTACCTCCTCCAGGAAGCTTGCCTGATTGGAATCTGGGAGAGCACAGCACTCTGTGTAGAGGTGGGGCCCGAGACATTTGAATGAATGCATGAATTTAGGACTGCCCAGTAGAGTCACTGTCACTTGACAATGGAAAACGGAGGTTCTGACCTTTTTTGGGGGGGTTATTTTATCTAAGTACAAAATGCTAAGGTTTTAAAACTTGACCATATCTGACATTTGGGGAATGGGCACCATAAAATTCTTACCATGTGATTACCTTGTTATTACATTAGCACCATTTTTTTTACACCAAAGTGGGGAAATGTACAACTGCAAAGCTTTTTATTTCTATATAAAGCCTAGATGCTTTTAGTGGCACTCACTACTTCCTTTAAATGTGCTGAGAGGCTGGAAAGTTTGGAGACCATCTTTCAGCTTTGCTCTGGAGGAACTGTGTGATATTGTCTGAGATTTTGTTTGTTCCCCCCTCACCAGGAGGTTAAAATAATCCTCTTCTGTTTAGTGTCTATAGCCACAAAATGAAAGATGTATTTTGTGAAACTTGGGGGCAAAGGTAATTATTCAGATGATTCAGGCCAAAATCCATCATGCCACAAAGGGGGAAAACAAAGTGTACAGTTGGAGCTGAGCTATCCAGCTTGTGTGTTGGCATCTCTCAAGTTCATGGAATAAATTATTCCTTTGCTTGTATTAGTAGAGAATTTGGGGGGGGTCTATTAGTTTATTAAGACTGATAACTGAATGTTTTCAGGCTACTGACCTTACAACTGAAGGATAACAGAGACCCAGGGAACCTCTAAATCCTGGGACATTACTAGGATTCTAAAGTTCTTCTACCTTCCAAGGGCACCCCTAAATTACATTCAGAGTGAGGCAGGAGAAAAGGAGTGCTCACTTGGTTGAGTACCCAGTGTGTGCTGGACACTGCACTGGGTGTTTAATATAACTTCTTTCCCCCTTTAAATCCTCATGACAACACACTGCGATCAGAATTTATAGATGAGAAAATCAAGGTTCAAAGAAATTCAAGTGCCTCAAACAGCTGGCCAATCTAGGATGAGAACCTCTAAAACTTCGCTAGTTCCTCGAATTATTGAATCGTTTATGACAATTACACCTGCTTCTGGAACATTCTAGGTGTAATTCAAGTTAGTTCATTATCAGTTAGATTCATTATTGAGCACCTACAGTGTGTGGGCATAACGCTGGGAGCTGAACACACTAAGATGAGTAAGTCAAGGCCAAGCTGTTAAGGAATCTGATACGACACCCGGTGAGTGATACACATCTTCGTGACAGTAGTACAATGTGAGCAAACTGCTGTGGGATTGCAAAGGAGGTGTGGCTCAGTGGTCTCCTAGGAAAGTCCTTAAAGGCCACCATAGGAGGGAGAGGTCTAAAACTCCAGGGTCACCTGGATGCAGGATCTGTTCTCCTCCTGCACTAAACCATATGGTTAGAAGGAGAACCCCACGTAAGTTAGTTCACAGCAAGAAGCAATGGTACAGATCAAAAAGAGTCTGGCATTTGAGCAGAGGGGTTCTGGGCTTAGATCCCAGCTCTGTCATTTACAATGTGTGTCATGTGGTGCAAGTTATTTAACCTGAGTCTTAGGGCTTGCTTTTCTAAAAATATTAGGATAAAAATGCCAGTTTCGTGGGATTGTTGTGAAGCAGAATCTCAAGATCCTTTACATTTTGGTTCTACTCTGTCTTCACCAATGTGGAAATATATGTAAATTTTTATCTCTTGTCCTCTAGACAGAGAGCCCTTTGAGGACACAGTGAGAAGCCAGAGCCAGTACACTCTACAATCTCAGGTGAAAAAAGACCAGACCCAGAAGGAAAGCAGTCAGGCAGGCACCATGAAGTAAGCCAGAAAAAGATCAGCCCCAGGGTCTGGCCAGGACACTCAGATGTAACATCTCAATGATCTGTTGGAAAACAAACCAAACAGGAATTTTATTTACCAGTGATATTATCTGGGTGCTGATGAAGAGGGGCAAACCATAAATATTAAGAAGCCAGGGCTGTGGGTGCCTGGGTGGTTCAGTCAGTTAAGCATCTGCCTTCAGCTCAGGTCATGATCCCAATGTCCTGGGATGGAGCCCACATTGGACTCCCTGCTCAGCAGGGAGTCTGCTTCTCCCTCTCCCACTCTCCCCTGCTCTCTCTCTCAAATAAATAAATAAAAATCTTAAAAAAAAAGTAGCCAGGGCTGGGAAGACAGGCAGAAAGGATTTAATAGCCAGTCTAGTGAAGAAGAAGGCCAACTCTGGAATGAGGCATGCTCCCCAAAAATCCTGGGCTGTGCTCTAGAAGTTAATGAGACAGATTGTCATTAGGCTGTGCTGCAGCTGGGAATGGAGCTAATGAGACTGCAGATCACCTGTCCTCAGGCCAGCAGTAGCCATGTGTCACCAAGTAGGGAGGCCAGTGCCCCTCTTAGAACCATTCATCTGAAACTGTAGGTATGATGCATGTTTGCTTCTCAGCTTCTTATTAGTGACATTGTCTCCCTATCTTGGCCAGGCTGCAATAGGAGACAGTTACCTGATTACCTAGCTAGATAGAGATGCCTCTTGGGAAGGCTCAAGAGGGGTTCATGGATAGAAAAGGGAGACATGGGCACATGGGGCACAGTGAGAAGACAGATACTCTCTTGGCTTTGCTGTGTGAACCTTGGGTAACAGGTACATCCTAGATTACTGGATTTGGATGGATGGTGGAGGCAGGAGTGTATGAATACATGAATTCCTTTAGATGGGGGAATGGGGCAAAGGGAGAGAGAAAATCTTATGTAGCACAAGCCCGATGTGGGGCTCGATCTCATGACCCTAAGATCATGACCTGAGCCGAAATCGAGAGCTGGATGCTTAACCGACTGAGCGACCCAGGTGCCCCTGAATATCTGAATGTTTAATAAGCAAACAAAAGTCTGGCTTTATAAGTGACCTTGGCCATAATCACAGTTGTATTTGGGAATTGGGAAGACCACTCTTAGGTTCAGTGAAGGAATCACAGAACTCAGCAAAGCTATTATGCTCATGGTTATGGATTATTCTAGTGAAAAGATACAGATTAAAATCAGCAATGGAAAAAGGCTCATAGGACAGAGTCTAGAAAAAAGATGAGGTGTGAGCTTCCAGTTGTTTTCTCCCAGTGGAGTCATATGGGCAGTGATTAATTGTCTTCAGTAATGACATGTGACAACATATATGAGGTATTAGTATTATCAACTAGGGAAGCTCACCAGAACCTTGGTGCAGGGTTTTTATAGGGTGCCAATCATGTAGCTGTGGGCGCCCATGTAATTAACCTTAGCTGCTCAGTCTCCAGCTTCCCAGAGGTCAAGCTGATACCATATAATCCAAGACCCCCACCATAAACCACACTGTTGTCATAAACCATTTGGTGTGACCTCAGATAAACAAAGATACTCTTAACAAGCAGGAAATTCCAAGGGCTTAGTGGCTCTCTCTAAGGAGCTGGGCAAGGGTCAAACCTTTCTTTGGGGTTTTCAAGGTTTGCACAACCCAGATCTGCTGAGTTATCCTTTACTGCACAATGGCAGAAACACAGGAGTGCTAGTCCCCTTCGTTCCAGGAGAACAGCATTGGTTTGGCATGTGGCTCGATGGTCTAAAATATGTGTATGACTCTTCTCTGCCCAGCTGAAATCTGATGTGGATGCTGTGTTTGGCCGAGCTTGGTGGTAATGTTCTGAAGAGGGAAATGCACTAGATCAGGAGGAGGAACTATAGGTCAGCATCGGAGCTCTGTGCTAATTGACTATGAAGCCACAGAGAAGTCCCTCAACCTCCTTGGTTCTAGCATCATCCCCTATCAGACAAGACTGATCTTACTTAATCTACCTCTTGTAGGTAACAACAACTCTTGCTGGGAGGATCAAATTACACAGTAAATGCAAAGTCAACTTGAAAATCTAACACAATACACAAATGAGATATCTGTGATTAAAAGTGCTTTGCTGTTCAATAGATTTTCAAGTGAAAAAACACAATTCCTGATCCAGAATATTGGTTGGGGCCAGTAGTAATTTAAATAAAAAATTTTTTAGACCTTTTTACAAAAGATTTTATTTATTTCTTTGAGAGAGAGAGAGAGAGAGACAGAGACAGAGACAGAGAGAGTGAGAATACTAGTGCGGTGAAGGGCAGAGGGCGAAGCAGACTCCCCGCTGAGCAGAGAGCCTGATGCAGGGCTCGATCCTGGGACTCTAGGATCATGACCTGAGCTGAAGGCTGAACCACCCAGGTGCCCTAAGACCTTCTTTTCTTTTTTTAAGATTTTATTTATTTGACAGAGAGAGATCACAAGTAGGCAGAGAGGCAAGCAGAGAGAGAGAGAGGAAGGGAAGCAGGCTCCTTGCCGAGCAGAGAGCCCAATGTGGGACTCGATCCCAGGACCCTGAGATCATGACCTGAGCTGAAGGCAGAGGCTTAACCCACTGAGCCACCTCATTTAACTGAGAGAGAGAGAAAGCAGGAGCAGGGGGAGGGGGAGAGGGAGAAGCAGACTCCTCGCGGAGCAGGGAGCCTGATGCAATACTCTATCCAGGAATCCTGGGATCATGACCTGAGCCCAAGGCAGGTGCTTAACTAAGCCACCCAGGTGCCCTCAACCTTATGTTTTGAACAGTTTTAGTCACAGCAAAGTTGAACAGAAGGTACAGAGAGTTCCCATATATTCCCTACTTCTATACATGCACAGCCTCTTTCACTATCAAAATCTGCCACTAGAGTGGCAGAAACTTACATTTGCTATATTGAGGAACCTACATTTACATATTATCACTCAAAGTCCACAGTTCACATTAAGGTTTACTGTTGGTGTTGTACAGTCTATGGGTTTGCACAAATGTATCATGACTTGTAGCCACCATTATAGTATCATAAAGAGTAGTTTTGGCAACGGTAGATTTTACTTTGTTTACAACTTTAGGGGGCACTATTCACAAGACTGCAAGACTGCAGCATAATCATACTCTTTTTGGAATTGTGCACTGCGGAAACCATGATCCTGGGAAGGATCTAAAAGAATCTATTTGGAAGTTTTTAGACCTATGTTTAACCAGGCTGTGCTAAAATCAGATTCTTGTAGGTAAGGCCATTTTTAGATTCCCCTAAGTATAAAGAGTGTGAAAAGCAGTTTACTACAAATTATTTGCTGTATATAAGAATTATTGGTGTGCCTGGGTGGCTCAGTCATTGGGCGTTTGTCTTCGGCTCAGGTCAGATCCCAGCATCCTGGGATCAAGCCCCGAATTTGGCTCCTTGCTCAGCGGGGAGCCTGCTTCCCCCTCTGCCACTCCCCCTGCTTGTGTTCCCTTTCTCACTATCTCTGTCAAATAAATAAAATCTTAAAAAAGATTATTGATCATTTTCCTGTGGAACTGCTTTTTTTTTTTTTTTTTTTTAACCAATAGTCTTTCTGACACAGAAGGATGGAAAAACTTTGACTCTTGATGTTTAGGAACTCAAACACTGTGGCTCAGTTGAGAGATGCATTTGAGTGGGGGGCTCTTGGACCCAAATCATATTATCACAAGTGGCTCCCTATTTCTCCTTCCAGGGTTCTCCTCTCACAGAGTTGACTTAGAGTAAAAAGGCCAAGTCTTTCAGTTTTCAGTTATGAATTCGCCTTAGGGTGCATGAGAAGGTTTCATTTTCACGATTCTTCTATCTTGTCGCCAACGGTAGCTGAGAGTTGATGACATTGAATGTATTATGCTACCAAATTTGAAGGACAGTGACATTCATTGTGTCATTAATTAAATTGTACTCATTTAACTGATTAGACAAAATGCAAATGTGAAAAGATGCTTTTCATTATTTTTTTCCTTCTTATTTATATCAGCCAGTAGAGATTCTTAGTTAGGACTGCCACAGAAAGTATTCCATAAGCTGAGCTTTTCCTTCCTCTTGACCACTCACTATGTTAAATATCCTTTCCATTCAAAAGTTAGAGAAGGATAGTTGATTTCAGTCTTACCTGGCCTACACAATCTACATTTCTTAGATCATTGCCATTGCTTTCTCTCTGCTTTATACACAGCTTTTGCCATACTGCTCCTTTCACTAGATTAGGGCTACAGAGACTAACAAAAGTGGTGGCTTTTATTTTCTCCCTCAAGAGGGCATTGTAAAAGAATATTTTTTCACATAATTTGTAAAAAAAAATATGGCAATTGACTTCATTTGCATTACTTAAAGAACTAATAAGACTTTTAGAATGTTTGGTCATGCATGTAAGTAAAGAAGTTTGATCCCTTGGGGAGCCTGGGTGGCTCAGTTGGTTAAGCATCTGCCTTTTGCTCAGGTCAGGATCCCAGGGTCCTGGGATTGAGTACCATTGAGTCCCTCTTCAGGGTCCCTGCTTGGCAGGGGAGTCTGCTTCTCCCTCTACCTCTGTCCTCGTCCTTGTTCGTGCACTCTCTCTCTTGCAAATAAATAAATAAAATCTTTAAAAAAAAAGAAAAAAATGATCCTTTAATTTTGTTTGTGTATTTTTGAGTATTTTTTTCATTACTGATTCCTACAAATATCCCTTCCTCATGCTCTTGCTGCTGTTTTTGAAATCACTCCTGCCCCTCTTGCTGGATGTCTTCTTCTTCCCAGTACTGACCTTGCTAATTTCTAAGAGCCTAGAGTTTTCAATGCAGGACTGAGGAGGGCATAAGAGACCACTGAGGGTAGGATCAGTTAGCATACCAGTTGGCATGTCCCTTAGAGGGGGCGTTCAGACAGCTGTTCTGGACTCTTGATGATCTTGCCTCTACATACATGCCTTCATTTTTCCTTTTAATTAATTAATTATTAAAGACTTTTTTAAAAAATTATTAAAGACTTTATTTATTGATTTTTACAGAGTGAAAGAGTGAGAGAGGGCATGAAGCAAGCAAGGCGAAGGGGCAGAGGGAGAGACAGAATCCCAAGCAGACTCCATGCTGAGTACAGAACCCAACACAGAGCTTGATCCCATGACCTTGAGATGACCTAAGCCAAAATCAACAGTTGGACACCTAACCAACTCAACCACCCAGGTACCCCTGTTTTCCCTTTAAAAAGCATTGCTTGTCTTCTGCCCACCTCCACTGAACTCTCTCACATTCCCAACAACATCAAGTATTTGTTTTTAAATATAAATGTTCACCTTCCCATGGATCAAGAAGAGCCAGGAAAAAGCCAAACAGAAGGGGAAGATGCCTGGAAAGGCACTGAAGCCCTAAGGGAGATACTTTTTTTTTTCCTTTGGGAGAACTGACCTTCCAGAGAAAACAAATTATCACCCTCATCTTTGTGCTGTGATATCATTAAAGTGACATTATACTGATACTCCTCACTTTGTGTTCATGACCTTAAAGCCATATTAATCTATTGTCACATGGAGTTAGCAAGTTTATTAATGGTGACTGATCAAAAGCCTGAATTGTTCAAGAAAAGCAGCTTTGGACACACAGACAACAGGAAAAATTACCTAGTGGTGATGGAACATTCCTACTTGCAAAGGAATGACATTCCCAGTGTCTATTTTTGGGAACTTCTGCTCTGCTGTCTGAAGTGATGTTTAAGTGCCTAGAGAGAAGCAAATCCCCAATTAATATGGAGCATGTCCTACACGGTCTCACCAGTGTATTCATTTAGCTAGTGAGCATTCATTAAGTTCTGATTCTGAGTCCAAGCCCTTACCATACATTTTTCCATTCATAGAAATAATATATGACTTGTGAGTATCTGCTGAGGAGTCATTTATGAAGTTTGTGATCACTGCCTTTGAACAGCTTTTAGTCATGTCACAGAGAAAATGAATCAATAGCCATGTGTGTGACACAGTGTGACCACATGGGGTACTATTATATAGAAGGAATTCCAAATGTAGCCTTGGGCAATTGAGGAGGGTGAGAAGGTGGCATCTAAGCTGAACTCTGGAGGACTGGACACAAGATATAGGGCTTAGCTTGGTAAAGAAGGTGGTCATTGCCATTCCCGGTGGAGGGAACAGCAGTGCACAGGCCTGGAAAAGCATTACAAGTATAGATGCAATGCAAAGCCATTGAAAAGTTGTAGGAAGAGTGGATCTGATCATACTCACCTTTTAGAAAGCTGTCTCTAGTTTCAGCATGGAAAGTTGACCATGGAAAGGCAAACATAGAGGCAGAGAAATGAAGTTGGTGATCTTTATTTCTCCTGTGAAGGATGGTGGTAGCTGGCTGGAAGGTAGCGAAGTCAAAGATGGAGAGAAGTGAACATCTTCAATATGCAGGTGACCCTTAAACAACACAGGGGTTAGGAGTGGAAATCTCCACCCTCCAGCAGTTAAAAATTTACATACAACTTTTGACTCCCCCCAAACTTACCTACTCATGGCTATTAGTGTAGGTTCCAGTGTTGACTGGATGCCTTATCGATAGCATAAACAGTCGATCAACGCATATTTTGTATGTTACATGTATTATATACTGTATTCCTACGATAAAGCAAGCTAGAGAAAGGAAAATGTTAAGAAAATCCTAAGGAGGAGAAAAATACCTTTACAGCACTGTACTGTATTTATCGAACCCGCACAGCTCAAACCCGTGTTTAGGAGGCAGAAGAGTCAACCAGATTGGCTGGATGATTAGATGTGGTGGAGGGCCTGATATTGGAAAGACAGAAGTCAAATGCAGAGCTTCTGGCCTCCAGAAGCTTACAGAATGCCTGAAGGACATAACCTGTAAACGGAAACCTTGACCTACCCGTTTGGTGTAGTGCAAAGAGCCTGGGCTTTGAAATCAGCCAAATTTGCCTTGAATTTCTGTCATACCATTGACTAGCCACATGAACGAGATAGACCGCTTGAACACACTGCATCTCAGTCTCCTTATTACCTTACAGGTGGTTATGAGGTTTCGTATATGAAAAGCTTGTGTTACCTAAGAAATATTCTATAAATATTAGTAAATATTTCTATAAAATTATAATTATAATTATTACTCCACACCAGGAAGATAATACCAGTCATTATTATGCAAAAGCAGTTTAAAACTTTTATGGGTTAATGTACATATTTTGGGGGGTCAATATATATATATTAAAGGGTATTTTTGCTCTTAAAGGATTTTGGGGAAGAGAAAACTCATTCTAGTGTGCAATTAGGAAAATAAATAGAAATATGTATAATGTTTCTGAATATCTCAGGGCAATGGGTTCCACACCTCCCCTCAATCAATGTTTTATCCCTATGATGGGCAGGAAGTCCTTCCACATATCTGACTTCAGTCCCTCTTGCTTTATTTTTAGTCTGTCTGCTTTTGCCTGATTCTATTATGTTTCTTCTTGCTGTTCCAAGTGTGGTTATTCTCTTGTCAGGGAGTGGGAGTGGCTTATTAATCTTGTCTCAGACATTATTGTGCTGGGGCTTTAACTGTGTTGTTCTGATTTCTTAGCTCTGCCTGAAGAATATATTGTTTTATTTTCCTGGAATTGATGTTGCCTTCTCTATACAGCTTGCTCACCAATTTTCTACGTAAACGAAATATTTACAGATTCTTTTTTTGCCTCCTAAATGTTCCCTTCTCTGATGGAAATGTTTTAGAATTAGATAGTAGCAATGGCTGCACAGCATAGTAAATATACCAAATTGTGTACTTTAAAATAGCGAATTTTATGTTTTGTGAATTATATCTCAGTAAAATAAAATAGAAAATAAAATATTTTGGTTGTAAAATAAAATTGTGCTCTTCTTCTGCCATCTTTTGGTGGCAGTCTTTTTAAATGGCTTGGCAAAACATTGCCTAAGCCAGCATCATTGCAGTTCTTAAAAAGATTTTATTTATTTATCTATCTATCTATCTATCTATCTATTTATTTATTTATATGAGAGAAAGCGAGAGAGAGAGCACAAGCAGGAGGAGGGGCGGAGGGAGAGGAAGAAGTAGACTCGCAGTGGAGGAGAAGCCCTATGCAGGGCTCGATCCCAGGACCCCAGGATCATGACCTGAGCTGAAGGCAGACACTTAATGTACTAAGCCACCCAGGTGCTGTCATCCCCACTTTACAGATGGGAACCTGAGGCAAAGAGAGGCACCTGACTGACCCAGAGTCACCCAGCTGCTAGACACCTGCAAAGAATGGATCAGACAGCACAATCGGGGGCTCCAGGCAAAGTGGACTTCGTGATTTCTGCTTTTAGAGTTTCCCCGAGCCCCTTCTTCAAGGGTACCCACAGTCAGCTCTTGCTCTCTTCTAGTTTTCCTTCTTCTGATCAAATTTGCTTCTGAAAAGGATCTGGCCTACTTTCAGTGTATTTCAGAGCAGGTGCTACCATTTTCTAGGAGATTTTCCCTTAAATCCTTATCTGTATTTAGTAACCAGAAGGTATGGTTCCCTATAGGGAAAAGCAGGCACTAACAAGCTGGTAGGCAGCTCAGGGAGGGAATGTTCTGGGTTCTCCCCAGAGTTCTTCCAGTGCTGCCACATCACTCCATCTATTTTGTCTCTACCTAAAGCCAACTGTTTATCTGAGTAATGAGTCTGTTCTTCCCCTCTGCTGTCTATGATATTGGCTCTGAGGCTTCACTGTATGTGAGGCTGTATGGGGCAGACAGACCCAGTGTCTGACCCAAGCCTGTCCACAGACAGCTGGTAGACCCTGGTTGGGTTATTTTGAGCCTCAGTATCCTTATCTACAGTCTGGCCACAACAATCCTTATTTTATAGGATTGAATGGAAGTAAGTGTAGAGTTTCCAGGCCAGCATAGTGCTCGGATTGCTGAGCCTGGTAATTTCTCCTTTCTAGTTGCTTCTAAGTCAAAACCCCTGAGCTTGGCCCATGTTTTCATTGCAGTTTCTATCTTCGGTGCGAGTCCCTGAGGCATAAAAAAAGAAAAAGGAAGTGCTCTTGGGATGGCTGCAATTTGTAATGAGTCAGCATGCCATAAGAAATCTTGTATATGCTGCCTGTACTGGGTTGAATTGTGTCCCTGCAAAAGATATATCCAAGATCTAGCCCCCCACCCCTGCCTAGTACCTGTGAGGGTGAACTTACGTGGACCTAGGCTGTGAAAATTAATAAAAGGAAATCTTGTTTAGAATGGAGTCTGGGAGTGGGGGCGCCTGGGTGGGTCAGTGGGTTGAGTCTCTGCCTTCAGCTCAGGTCGTGATCTTGGGGTCCTGGGATCGAGCCCCGCATCAGGCTCTCTGCTCAGCGGGGAGCCTGCTTCCTCCCTCTCTCTCTGCCTGCCTCTCTGCCTACTTGTGATGTCTTTTTCTCTCAAATGAATAAATAAAATCTTGAGAAAAAAAAAAAAAAGGAAAAAAAGAATGGAGTCCAGGAGGTCAGCAGGGGGAGCTCTAACGTCCTACTACTTGTCAAGTGCAGACCCGACAGGTAGACATGAACCTTGCATGTTACTCCAGCCGGAGGAAGATAGGCTCTCCTCCTTCCTTGCTAACAGCCCAGCAAGTGAGAGACTGTCACAACTTGGCCCGTGAAAGGCCACTACACTTTGAACTCCCAGTTCATTTCAATGACATTTTTGTTTATAACAGCCTATCCAAGTTCCCCCTTTCCTCTATGAAAGAGTGTTCCTCTACTTTGTTCTGCAGACTTGCCTATGGTTTTGCCGTAGCCTGCTTGTTGCAGATGGCAAGTCTGTGCTATTCCTGAATAAACCCATCTTTTTTTTAAAAAAACTATTTTATTTATTTATTTGACAGAGATCACAAGTTGGCAAAGAGGCAGGCAGAGATAGAGAGGGGGAAGCAGGCTCCCTACTGAGCAGAGAGCCCGATGAGAGCCCAGGTCTCAGGACCCTGAGATCATGACCTGAGCCAAAGACAGAGGCTTAACCCACTGAGCCACCCAGGCACCCCATGAATAAACCCATCTTTGCTGGTAAGATAACTGGTGTTTTTAACTTTAAGGCTAACAGGGACTTCTTGGAGTTTATTAAAGTGAGATCATCCTGGATTTAGGGAGAGCCCTAAATCCAATGACTGATGTCCCTTATAAAAGAAAGGAGAAGGAGGTTTGAGACACAGAGACACAGAGGAGAAAGCCTCGTGAACGTGGAGGTAGAGACTGGAGTTATGTTGCTGCAATCAAAGGAAGCTGGGAGAGGCAAGGAAGGATTCTCCACTACAGACTTCAGAGGGCGCTTGACCCTGATGACACCTTGATTTCAGACTTCTGGCCTCCAGAATAAATTTCTGTCGTTTCAAGTCACCAAATAACAATTTGTTAATTGGTGACGGCAGCCATAGGAAACTAATACACTGCCTGAAGGAAGGACAATTATTCATTAATGGATATGTTCGGAGAAAGTAATATGCATGTTTGCTAGTGCTTTCCCATCTGGGTGCGTTTAGGGCATCAGGAGAGACAGGAAGCCTCCCAGTAGCCATCTGTTCTCTTTCCCCATCTCTGGGCAAAGCTGCCACCTGCACAAGGATGGTCCCAGATTGCACGTGGTGGGGTTACTAACTGTGATGCATTACATGGAAGGCCCCTGTAGACCTCTTTACATGGAGGCAGAAGAAACGCCCAGCTCTATAAATATTCTCCCAGAAAGGTCTGGCCTGAAGCATGATTGCAACGGTGGTAATTACATCTCCCCAGGAACGCAAATTGCCAGTAACCATGGTGCTAAGCAGTAGCTGATAATTTTCTTCTTTGACCAAAAATGTCTTGAAATTGCCTTTGATGAAATAGGGTCAACATTATTTTCCTTTTGATGCATTGCATCTATCCATTGAAATGGAAGGAATAAATCCATTACCAGCTTTGCTAGATAGATAGGTGATCTTTATGTTGATCCCTCTGGACTCACAGAAGCCAATGGAAAGGAAAAGTTGTAATACTAAGTGCATATACTTTAAGGGGATGGCAATTAAGAACAAAGCCCTGTTAGCTTGCAGGGACAGCTTTGTGTCTCTGCCTGTAGGTCTGTGGGTATATGTGTGTGTGTGCCTGAGAGAAGCTGAGGTGGCCAGTCCTTCTCAACTTCTGTCCGATAGACAGCTGCTTACCCCACTCCTCACCACTGGAATAAAATCTTTTGACATACATAGCATCCAAAAGTGATAAAATGCACAGTAGACCGAAGACATGATTTATGATTATGAGGACTCAACAGCTAAAATCAACAAAGAAAGAGCTGGGTGGCTGTTAGTGTCACAGAGGTTCATTGTCTAACACACCAAAGACAATGCAGGGGTTATTCAAGCCCTCCCATTTGCTGGAAGCCACTTTGGTACCTCCTCCCTCACCTCTGAAGATTCCTTGGAGGGAAGAGGGAGTGGAATGTGTGCAAGTTTTGACAATGAATTTAACCTTCTCTCCTTAGCAGAGCTTAAGGGCCTACTTCCCAGAATGATCCCATCTGATATTTACATAGCACTGGATTCAGTCCATCCCTCTCAGAGGAATTTACCAGTCAGGTCTCTGTCCAGGAGAGGACAACTGCAGAACAGTTAGCTTGTTTTCTCACACAGGACTCTGAGCACTACTCAGCCTGGACATGCTCCCATTCAACACCTTTTAGTGGAACAAGTTCATGCTAGGTAATAAGCAGTAAATATATCTATTATCCAATGCCATCTTCCACCAATCCCTGGATGAGTTTTCACAATCGAACTAAAATGTTTGAATAAGAATTGGGGAGAAGAAACTCAGGATTCTCGTTGAATTCCTACTGGGTAGAATCAAGAAAACCGGAATGCCTTTGGAATTTTAACTTTGTCCGTGAAATATAGGACAATTCAGGGTGTGTGTGTGTGTGTACGCATGTGCACCTATACTGGAGGATACAGTGAGCATTTGAGTATTTATGTCTTGCAGTTGCTGATGCAAGATGACTTGAAGACTTGAAAATTTTCAGCCATGCAAGTGATGTATTTGTTCAAGTTGGACAAAATAGGGACAAGAGCCATACGAATGATTGGGAGAATGGCGTGAAGTTTGAAGAAGTTCGTGTGTGTAGCTCTGGGAAATTGATGCTGAGGAGAGCTGGGAATGTGCCTTTGCTTCAGGGCTGTAAATCCCCAAAGAGGAATTTGCAGGGTAATAAGAGGGCACTAACAGAGAGGAAAATAGGCAGAAAGGAGCTGAGGTGTGTATTAGTCAGCTCAGGCTGGCATCACAAAATACTACCCAGTCTGTGGTATTTTCTTTTCTGTTTTCTGGAGCCTGAGAAGTCCAAGATCAAGGTGTCTGCAGCTTTGGCTTCTGGTGAGACCTCTCCTCCTGGCTTGCAGACAGCCACCTTCTTGCTGTGGGCTCATGTGGTGTCTTCTTTGTGAGTGCAGAGAGAGAGGGAGAGTGCACTCTCTTGTGTCTCTTCTATTTTTTTTTAAATTTAATTTCAGATTTTCAAATTTTCAATCCAATATAGTTAACATATAGTGTTATATTAATTTCAGGTGTACAGTATAGTGATTCAACAATTCTGTATGTTACTCAGTGCTCATCGAGATAAGTGAACTCCTTAATCGCATCACCTATTTCACTCATCCTACCCCCCCACCTCCACCCCCCTGCCACCTTCCCTGGAGTATCAGTTTGTTTTCAGTTAAGACTCTGTTCTTTGGTTTGTCTTTTTTTCCCCCGTTTTTTATATTGTTTTTTTAGATCCCACATATAAGTGAAATCATATGGTATTTTTCTTTCTCTGACTGACTTATTTTGCTTAACATTATACTGTCTGTCTCCATCCATGTTGTTGCACATGGCAAGATTTCATTCCTTTTATGGTTGAATAATATTCCATTGTGTATATATACCACTTCTTCATTATCCATTCATCAATCAGTGATCACTTGGGCTGCTTCTATAACTTGGCTATTGTAAATAATGCTTCAGTAAACATAGGGGTGCATATATCTTTTCAAATTAGTGTGTTAGTATTTGTTGGGTAAATACCAGTAGTGTAATTACTGGATCATATAGTAGTTCTATTTTTAATTTTTTGAGGAAACTCCCTACTGTTTTGCAGAGTGGCTGTACCAGTTTGCATTCCCACCAACAGTGCATGAGAGTTCCTTTTTCTCTACATCCTTGACAGCACTTGTTTCTTGTATTTTGGATTAGTGTCTCTCCTTTGAAGTGCACTAATCCTATTGGATCAGGGCCCTGCCCTTATGACCTTATTTAACCTTAATGACCTTCTTGAAGGCCTTATCTCCAAATACTCTCACACTGGGGGTTAGGGCTTCAATATATGAGTTTGGGTGGGGCATAGATGGGGGAGACATGATTCAGTCCATAGCAGAGAGGAAACTATAGGCAGTGGAACAACTTCCCCGAGATACTGTGGGTATGTTGACTCCCTTCCCAGGGGAAATAAAAGCTCATTAGGCTGGTCCAGTTGCACAACATGCTGTAGGGAGAATCAATTTATGGCCATTTGGTGAAGTGAGAAAGGGAAGGGCAAACTCAGGTTGCTTGGGAAATAACATCATTTGGTGAAAGCTTTAATCTGGTAACCTCTCTCTGTTTCATGATGGAATACTAGTGGATTTTTACTGGACAGATAGTATTAGGTTAGGAAGGAACGAATGAATGAATGAATGAACAAAGAAGTTAGAGCCAGTAGAACTGTAGAATTGCAGCTATAATCCCCTGTGGGAGGGGATGGTGAATGAGAGGTAGTGCTTTCTCTTGCTCATGAAAGCAGTTACTGGCAATTTGTCCTGGCTAGCGAAACATCTGATACCATGACTCCAGGTGACTGTATAATAACCAATCGAGGAATAGAAATGGAACCATTATTTTTTCTGCCTGAAGAAATTTTTTTTCTGTCCTTTGATGTAAAGGCCAAAGGCTATTCACCATGCCACTGAGAATTATAAAATCTTTATGAAATATTTATCAAAGTTTTGAACTGAATGTGCGCTAGACAGGAAAGCTGGGCTAATTTAAATCCCCACTAGAGCAGTGTTCATGAGGTAAAATGAGATATAAAAATTAGGACTCCTGTGGAAGTCACCACATCCAATGCTGTGAGCTCATAGACAGCCACGGATTTTCATCTCCCTGGTGGCCAAATGGAAATCAGGCAGTGGCCAAAGGGAATGCAAAGAAATGCTCCTCTCTTACTATGATTGTGTAGATCTCATGGGCTCTTCAAAATGGCATGTGGGTCAGTGTTTACTGGAGCCTGGCCTAGCACATGTTCCTTCTGGCATCTTAAGAGAAATAATCTCCAGGCTTGATAGAAACCCTTGATCTTGCTTTGAAAACTTGGAGGTCAATGAATATTCACATTCGCATCTCATTTTCACCCTGATTTGTTAACCTGATCCTTGCCAAACCAGGCCCAAAAGGAAGCAGTTAGAACCTTGACCTTCTAATTTTAGATAAATACCAATCTCTACGTTAAAAACAATACAAATATTTGTGAATTTATCATTGGGACACAGAATTGGTCCAGGTGATCCTCTTCTCTCAGCATTTGTATTTATATATTTATATATGAAGTTTAAAATATTTATAAGGGTGTCTATATCTGTATTGATCAGTTGCTGTAATGGACAGAAGGAGGGAAAAAGAGACAAACTTACCTATGTCATATCATGGTAGAACACAAGGCTCGAACATAGGTTCAACCTTACTGAAACCCAACTGGTCTGACCTTCGGAAGGGCTTCCTCTCATTGAGCCTCAGGGCCTCCATCTGCAAATGCAGAGAATGAATTCATCTTTACTAAAGGCCCATCCAGTCTTTTGAATCTATAATCGGAAGTGTGGTGGTCAGATGCTCTTCTATACTCCACCACCTGGAGAGTGCATTCTGCTTTTATTGGCCGTTTTGGTGATGGGGAATTTGAAGCCGGGCAAAGCTATGAGAGGCGCAGAGCAACTGGAGCTCCTCTCCAACTCAAGGCTCTGGCTTCTGGCTGGCTCTCCACTGTATTAAATGCCCTGTAGGTGTGTGTTGACATCATAGCGGCCTATTCAGAATGCCATCCTGAATGACACCACTGACTGGACCAAAATGTTACATTATTAAAACATTGTGCAGAGTCTTCTTAATGAGATTTATCCTCCTAGAAAGCAGACATAACAGCAAACATATAAAACACATATAGTATCTTTAGTTCCTGACTATTACCAAAAAAGTTTGAAGAAATTTACACTAAGAACAGGAATAACAATCTTAAAAACCCAGGAGGAAAATTAGGGCAGAGAAGGCTCTGAGAAGCATCCCCAAACTAAGGGCTAGGGAAAATAGCCCTCCCTCTCTCTTTTTCTCTCTTCTTTCTTTTTTCCTTCTCTTTCCCCTCTTGACTTGTATTAAGTTTTCTGTATTATTTTTCTCTTTTCTGTTCTTTTCTTCTTTCCCATCTATCTTGTTTAAGGTAAATTGAGTCAGGTTTCTGAAACTTAAAGCCTCCTAGTAGACACATTTAATTCTCGTGGGAGCTCATTAGGTATGAACTATTATTACCCTCATTTTACAAATGAAGAAACTTGGGCACAGAAAGGTTAAAAATTGCCTGAAGTCACACGACTGATAAATATGTGGAGCTGGGATTTTAATCAATAAAGTCTGAATGGTGGGGCACCTGGGTGGCTCAGTTGTTAAGCAGCTGCCTTCAGCTGAGGTCATGATCCCGGGGTCCTGGGATGGAGCCCCGCATTGCGCTCCCTGCTCAGCAGGAAGCCTGCTTCTCCCCCACTCCCTCTGCTTGTGTTTCTTCTCTCGCTGTCTCTGTCAAATAAATAAATGAAATCTTTTAAAAATGATTTTAAAAATAATTAAAAAGAAAGTCTGACACAATTAACCATTAATTTATGTGCTCCTAAGTGTGAAGGCAGATTTTAAACCAGGTCTGCTTGATTAAAACCCCAATGATTTTGACTTCCAGACTCTGCTACCTGTGATAAAAATGATGATAAATATCACAACAAGTGCCCTCTTTAATCCCCATCACCCATCTAGCCCAGACCCCCCCACCTCCCTACCGCAAGCCTCAGTTTGTATGATAAGAGTCACTTACGGCTTGTTTCCCTCTCTCCTTTTATTGTGATGAGCCCTGGGTGTTGTATGTAAGCGATGAATCACTGAATTCTACTCTAGAAACTGATATTGCACTGTATGTTAACTAACAAAATTTAAATAAAAAATAAATTTAAAAAACGATGATGAGCATGATAATGACAATAACAGTAATGATTACTGTAGCCGACATTTATTTTTTATTTTATTTATTTTTAAAGATTTTATTTATTTATTTGACAGAGAGAGAGAGAGAGAGAGAGCATAAGCAGGAGGAGTGGCAGAGGGAGAGGGAGAGGAAGAAGCAGGCTCCCCGCTGAGCAGGGAGCCCCATGTGAGGCTCAATCCCACTGACATCATGACCTCAGCTAAAGGCAGATGCTTATCGGACTGAGACACCCAGGCACCCCTGCAGGTCACACTTATTGAACTTTTATAGCACATCTGCATTAGTCTAAATGTGTCAAATAAATTAACTCAATTAATCCTCACAAAAACCCTGTGAGGTTAGAAATACTATGAGGTGTTTAGAAATACTCAGTTCTATTCATATTCATATACTGAGAAACAGAAAATTTATTTCTAAAAACTTTTGATTAAGATATAATTCATATACCATAAAATTTACCCTTTTAATGTGTAAAATTTAGTGATTTTTAGTATATTCATTATATTGCATGACCATCGCCACTATATAATTGTGGAACATTTTCATCACCCCAAAAAGAAGGCCTGTATGAGTTAGCACTCTATCCGCCCCTCTCCCGGCTGCCCCACCCCCCGGCCCCTAGCAACCACTCATCTACTTTCTGTCTCTATGGATTTGTCCATTCTGGACATTTCATATAAATGGAATCATACAATATGTGGCCTTTTGTGTCTGGTTTCTTTCACTTGGAATAGAGGAAAAACAGCTACCATTGATTGGTTGCCATGACTACAGTGTCCTAAGCACTGTTATCAGGAGCTTTGTGTGCATTATCTCTAATCCTCCCAATAACCTTGTGGCGGAGTAAAACTATTATCTTCATTTTAATGAGAAGACTGAGTCACAGTGCTGCTCAGTAACCTGAATAGAGTGCAACAGCTCATAAATGACAGAGTTAAAATGCAAACCTAGGTCTCTCTGTATCCAAATCCCACACCCTTGGCACTCCATCCCTTTGCCTCAAGGCCACATGAAAATGTGGGATAGTAATGTGGTGGTCTTGAAGCTAGGGCAAAGGAGTCAAGTCAACCTGATGGTGGTGAAAAGTACAGTCCCAAGCTCTCCCGGACTGGTGCCTGTCAGTAGGTGGGGAGAGGGAGCACGCCCTCCTGAACCTGTGCTATAGACCTCAGCAAACCTGTCTGCTGAGGTCCTGCTCGACCTCTTCTCTCTGGAGCTCCCTTGAGGCTCCAGGTATACCCTTTGGTTTTATTCAGTTTGGATGTGTAGGTTGAAAAGCTTGTGTGGTAGAATTTTAGTATTTCTTCATCTGACTTTGGGGTACAGATGGAATCATGATGAAGCAAGTCAACATTTTATGGAGGGAAGAAAAAGAATCAATGAAATTTCTTCAAGCATTCTCCAAAGTATGCAGCTCAAGTACATTTCCTTCTGGGGCTCACTGAATGGGCACCAGCTCCCCTTCTCTGAATGGGCACCCAAGGCTGACAGTTCATATCTGTTTCCATGTGAGGAGGTCTTGGAGTTGCCCATTGGTTTGGTGCACAGAAAGCCATTTATGCTGTTGATCTATACAGACACTTTCTCCCAATGTAAAATTCTTCAAGCTGTGCTCTGGTGGGATCTGGGGTAATGCATTTTGAATAGAGAGGAACATGTCCTATTGATAAAGCTGAGATGCACACCATGCCATGGTGATAAATTATTCTTTTGTTGGCTTTGGAGGACTTCACATAAAAGAAAAAGTGATATTTCACTGAGCAGAATCCTAGAATGTTAGAGCTGGAAGTAACCCCCAAGACTGAGTATTTAGCCTTTCTTATTAGAGACAAATAAATATACTAAGTCCCAGAAAGGAGTGTGGCACAGAGCCCAGTTATGTGTGGTATCTGTGGGTACTAGTGAAATAGCCCACAGGGATCATGGTGCTCTGGCTGCTTAACTCAATGAGACCTTAACTCAGTGATCCCCAAATTTTAGTGACACACAAACATATCCAATGGTAGCTTGTATCATAGACTTGTATCATAGGTTCTTCTGGTTCTTGGTGCTGCCATTATCACTGGCTTTCTTTTGTTAAAAGTTGCTCTCTATGGGGTGGACCCTGGTCACTACCCAGAGTACTGATGATGACTATGATGACAATGACAACATCATCTCAGAAAATCCTAAGAGTTGTGGAAATGACTTGTGTTCTAGAGGTTTGCAAGGATGCCTCGGGGTACCAGACCCCCCAGCTGCCACCTCTCATCAAAGTCATTCATCTAATGTGCCCCCTTCTCCTCCTGAAGAACCACTGAGTCAATCTGATGGGTGAGGAAACAGAGCAGGTCAGTCAAGCAGAACAAAAATACCCAACACTACAATTAGCTCTCCCCATGTACCAGCCCCTAGAGTCCTTTAATTTACATACTGCACACAAGCAGATGTTTATATTATTGTTTATGGACAATGAAGAATTCAGTGAAGTTTTCCATTATACGAAGACACAGAAATGGATACTACCTTTCTAGAAATAATGCTTTCCAGAAGAGTTTGTCTCAATGATTTGGAAAATAGAGGTCCAAATAGCTCATTTCTTCAGATTGCTGAGCTGATTTGCTGTTGCTGCAACTAGAGGCCTTTAAGAGTCATTGCTGAGTTTTCAGATGAAGTGGGAAGCTGCCAGGAAAGAGGGTGTCTGGAGGGAAATTTTTGTCTTTTTGACATTGAGGACAGTGTGTCTCAGGCTCCCCTTTTTAAGTTTTTATCTTGAGATAATTTTAGATTTACAAAAGGACTTTGAAAATGGTACAGAGTAGTTCCCACGTGCCCTTCACCCAGCTTCCCCTTATGTTAACATCTTATATAACCGTAGAATATTTATCAAAAGGCATTAACCTTGATACAATACTCTTACCTAGAGAATTTATTCAGATCTCATCGGTTTTTCCACTGAAGTCTTTCTTCTGTTCCAGAATTCCACATTGCCTTTGTTGCCTTATTCATGTCATGTCTCCTTAGTCTCCTCCTTAGTCTGGGACAGTTCCTCAGTCTTTCCCTGTTGTTCATGACCTTGACATTTGTGAAGATTTTCAGGTATTTTGTAGAACATCCCCCAACTTGGGTTTGTCTCCTGATTAGAATAGAAATTTCTCATGATTAGACATAAATATATTTAAGTTAGGGGAGCATTTTGGGGTTAAATTTAAGAAAGAGAATTACTTTTCTCTGGCTTCCTTCACCCTCCCTCAATGTCCTCTGTCTCCATCTCCAGTCCTCCTCTCTCTATCCTCAGTAGCCAAGACTTTAAAAGTACTTGCTCTGTGTCCAACCTAATGGTAGAGGCATGAGGCATGGCAGAATAAAGGTGCTTCCCCCCCTCCGACTTTTCTTTCTTTTAAACAAGTGCCCTCAATCTCCAAGAAGGAATTCCAGTCTCTTACATCAAGACTGCAAGGAGGTGGCACAGTGCTCCTTTTGAAATGGTTTGAGAAGAGGGGCAATCCCTTTTGCAGCTGGGATTCATCATTACTTCTTGTGTGAAAAACAATGATGTCCCATTAGCAAAATATTAAGTCTACAGTATTTTCTATTGAAGTCTAAGGGAGCTTCCTGAGCTCTCCACCTGGGTGATGAGATGTTTAATTTCAGAGGTTCTAATATTTCTTTTTTTTTGGTGGAGGGAGAAACACTAACTCTTAGTTTTCTAGAATTTCTAGAAAGATGAGAAGTGTTAGGAAATCATCAACATTGTAGCTCAGAACATGTTTGTTCCAATTTATGCCAATGGCCAAAATTATCTTTTTCTGATCAAAGTTTAGGCCTCTTTTAAAATTTTTATTTTTTATTTAAGTATAATTAACATACAGTATTATATTAGCTCCAGATATACAATATAGTGATTTAACAATTATTTCTTTAAAAAGATTTATTTATTTATTTGACAGAGAGAGAGAGAGAGCAGGGGGAGGGGCAGAGGAAGAGAGAGAGAGAGGGGGAATCTCAAGCAGGCTCCCTGCTGAGCAGGGAACCCAAGGTGGGTGCCATCTCATGATGTTGAGATCATGACCTGAGCGAAAATCAAGAGTTAAATGCTTAACTGACTGAGCCAGCCAGGCACCCTGGTGATTCAATTCTATACATTATTCAATGCTCATCAATTTAAGTTTAGTCTTAATCCCTTCACCTCCCCTTCACCCATCCCTGCGCCTCCCCTCTAGCAGCCACCAGTTTGTTCTCTATATTTAAGAGTCTTTTTTTCTGTTCATTTGTTTTGTTTCTTAAATTCCACATACAAATGAAATCAGTGGACACTTGGGCTGCTTCCTTATCTTGGCTATTGTAAACAGTGCTGCAATAAATATAGGGGTGCATGTATCTATTCAAATTGGTGTTTTCATTTTCTTTGGGTAAATAGCCAGTACTGGAATTACTGGATCATATGGTAATTCTATTTTTAATTTTTTGAGGAGCCTTTATACTGTTTTCCATCAGATTGCATTCCCACCAATAGCAACAGTGTACAAGGGTTCATTTTCTCCACATCCTCTCCAACACTTATTTCTTGTATTTTTGATTTTAGCCATTCTGACAGGTGTGAGGTGATATCTCATTGTGGTTTCGATTTGCATTTCCTTGGCGATTAGTGATGTTGAATATCTTTTCATGTTTCTGTTGGCCATCTGTATGCTTTCTTTGGAAAAGTGTTCATTTCCTCTGCCCATTTTTATTTATTTTTAAAAGATTTTTAAAATTTATTTATTTGACAGATAGAGGTCACAGAGAGAGAGGAGGATGCAGGCTCCCTGCTGAACAGAGAGCCCAGTGTGGGGCTCGATCCCAGAACCCTGGGATCATGACCTAAGCCAAAGGCAGAGGCTTAACCCACTGAGACATCCAGGCACCCCTCCTCTGCCCATTTTTAAATTGGATTATTTGTTTTTCGGGTGTTGAGTTGTGTAAGTTCTTTGTTTATTTTGGACATTAATCCTTCTCAGATATATCATTTGCATATATCTTCTCCCATTCAGAGGGCTGTCTTTTTGTTTTGTTGATGGTTTCCTTCACTGTCCAAACCCTTTTTATTTTGGTATAACCCCAGTAGTTTAATTTTGCTTTTGTTTCTTTTTTTTTTTTGACTTTTTTTTCCAATTTATTTATTTTCAGAAAAACAGTATTCATTATTTTTTTCACCACACCCAGTGCTCCATGCAAGCTGTGCCCTCTATAATACCCACCACCTGGTACCCCAACCTCCCACCCCCCCCCGCCACTTCAAACCCCTCAGATTGTTTTTCAGAGTTCATAGTCTCTCATGGTTCACCTCCCCTTCCAATTTACCCAAAAGCACATACCCTCCCCAATGTCCATAACCCTACCCCCCATCTCCCAACCCCCCTACCCCCAGCAACCCACAGTTTGTTTCGTGAGATTAAGAGTCACTTATGGTTGTCTCCCTCCCTATCCCATCTTGTTTCATGGATTCTTCTCCTACCCACTTAAGCCCCCATGTTGCATCACAACTTCCTCATATCAGGGAGATCATATGATAGTTGTCTTTCTCCACTTGACTTTTGCTTTTGTTTCTCTTGCAAAAGGAGACATATCTAGAAAAATATTTCTACAGCTCATATTAAAGAAATTACTGCCTATGTTTTCTTCTAGGAGTTTTATGGTTTCAGTTCTCACATTTAAGTAAAAGTTTAGGGCTTTTAAAAAATGCTCTATTGAAGGGGTGCCTGGGTGGCTCAGTCCATTGGGCATCTGACTTCAGCTTAGGTCATGATCGCAGGGTGCAGGATAGAGCCCTATGTTGAGCTCCATGCTCAGCAGGGAGTCTGCTTCTCCTTCTCCCTCTGCCCCACTTGTGCTCTCTCTTTCTCAAGTAAGTAAATAAAAATCTTAAAAAATTAAAATGCTTTATTGAGCATTAAGGTTAGACAAGACGTTGTTCACAGTGCTGCTATTTTACAGATGATATCGTTGAGGCCAGAGAGGGGAAAACAAACAATCACTGGACCAATGAATGCTATATTTCCCATTTTCTAGGTGCTCAGTTCTTTACTGGTTAGCATAAGGGCATATAGATTTATAAGACATGGTCCCCATCCTTAAAAAGTTTAAAAATCTAGAATGGGAGTGATTACTATTCTGTTTAAAGTGACAATGATGGGGTGCCTGGGTAGCTCAGTCCATTAAGCATCTATCTTTGGCTTAGGTCGTGATCCCAGGGTCCTGGGATTAAGCCCCTCATTGGGCAACCTGCTCAGTGGGGGGTCTGTTTCTTCTCTTTCTCTCTCTCTCTCTCTTTCTCGTAAATAAATAAAGTCTTCTAAAAAAATAAAGTGACAATGACAAAACAGTGTGCTATGATATTGATGCTAAGTGTCATCATAGTTCACAGATAAGTCCAATAAAAGCTCAAAAAAGCTTTAAAAAGGAAGTAAAAACTGAGTTGGATCTTTAACAACTTCTAGAATTTGGCGAGATAAAAAACCAGATCATAGAAGGCCTGGAATAAAATGTTGGAGGATTGAGGGCACATGAGTGACATGGGGATAGTAGTGTTTATAGCACTTTAATTAGCCTGAGCTATGCAGTACCATCAATTGTTGAAGGCTGGAGAGTCATTCATTGCCAGGCCAGAGTGATATTTATTCTGGGCCTTCTGGAGGTAGCACCAAAGCACTGTGGTTCATTGGTGAGACTAGGAATCAGGTAGGAAAGGACAATTGCTGTCTGGATCACGTGGGAGATCCTCTCTGGAGTAAATGTATCCCTGTGTGTTTCTTAAATTAAATTAAAAATTGTATTGGTTAACATTTTAAAAGTGCTTATTATATACTAGCTATTGGTTTATGTGCAGTACTTCATGTAATCTCTCTTCTACAGAGTTGGAAACTGAGGCTTGGAAAATAAATAACTTCTTTCAAAATCACAGAGCCAGCAAATAGTACAGTAAAGTTTTCCAAATAGACCTGATTTCAGAGTCCCTATCTGTCTTGATGCCCAATACGTGGCTGCAGTATATCTTCTATGTTAGAGTTGGAGGAACCTTTGAATTCTAGTCCAAGGTCTTGTCTTTTTCTGTTTTTTTAAAGATTTTTATTTATTTTATTTACTTGACAGAGAGAGATCACAAGCAGATAGAGAGGCAGGCAGAGAGAGAGAGAGAGAGAGAGAGGGAAGGAGGCTCCCTGCTGAGCAGAGAGCCGGATGCGGGACTCAATCCCAGCACCCTGAGATCATGACCCAAGCTGAAGGCAGCGGCTCAACCCACTGAGCCACCCAGGCGCCCCCCAAGGTCTTGTCTTAATGGAGAGCCAGCCAAAGCCCAAAATAGGGAGAGTGGTGCACCTAATCCCTGATCAATGAGCTCTTCTACAGAATCTTGGTGTGTCTGATACCAGGTATCCTGGTGCTAGGGATGGGGGTGTCTGATCCTGAGTGCTTTGTGACTTGGGGGGGACAATCCCTCTCTAAAGGAACTCAGACTTCAGATTTTGCTGATTAAAATCAGGGTCCCTACATTCTTCAGTGACTCCTCCCTCTCCAGTTGTGACTAGAGATCTGGTTTAGGAAGAAGCTTAAAGGAGGGCTTTCTGGGCAGGAGCCCACGTACCCAGGGCTGGGAAGTCAATGGTGGGGATGGTGGACATAGACGTCATCACACCTCTGTATTTTGATTCCCATGATTCTGAAGGCTTTTCTGTTTAGACAAGTGTTTTTTAGAACATGGCCACTGTGTGTTCTTGGGCAAAATCCTTACCCTTTTTGAATGTCAGCATTTCATTTGTAAAGTGAATATACTGATCATTCTTGCTTTTTTAGGGTTGTGGATATCAGAATGAAATAGCTTTGTGTTAGTGCACAGAGTAGGCCCTCAATGAACATTAATTCCCTGAAATACCTTGGTAGGATAAGCAGCAGGTGGTAAAGTGGCAAAATCACTTAATCTGGAGCCAGATAACAGTGATGATGCATTTAGGATCTAATTTGGGTATGGTCCTGAGTGAAGGAAATAGGCTCTGGCTATAGTCTCTCACCTGAAAACAAAGGAGTTCATTGTAAATGGAGCATGTGGTAATTGTTATGAAGGTACATAGGATGCAAAATCTGTGGAAAACAAGAAGCCAATAAAAAAGGGAAGGGAGGGGCACCTGTGTGGCTCAGTGGGTTAAGCCTCTGTCTTTGGCTCAGGTCATGATCTCAGGGTTCTGGGATCGAGCCCCGTATGGGGCTCTCCACTCAGCATGGAGCCTGCTTCCTCCTCTCTCTCTGCCTGCCTCTCTACCTACTTGTGATCTATCTCTGTCAAATAAATAAATAAAATTTAAAAAAAAAACTAAAAAAAAAAAAAAAGGAAGGGAGAAGGGAGCTGTCCAGAAATCTACTTTTTTGCATTTCACATATTTTCCCAATCTCTTTGTTTTCATGGAGAACGCAAGTGCAATGCAAATCTAGTTGCAAATTACAGGTAGTTTTTAGAGAAATTTAATCATAATAATAATGGTAATATGCACCATATGTTGAGGGATGCTATGACCAAGAACCGAGCTGGATACTTTATGCAGAGTATGTTAATTTTCCATAAGAATTGTGCAAGGTAAGAATTACTAACCACAGTTTCCATGTGAGGAAACTGAGTTTCTGATTTATTGAGCTAATATTCCAGGTTCTGCAGCTAGGTTGCAGTGGTGATGGGATTCTAACTAGGGTTTTTTGGAATTCAAATTGCTTATTCTTTGCTAGGCCTGGATATTTCTTATTTTCACTCTGAGCTGGCCTTTCAAGTTGGTCTAATTAAGAGGCTACGTTTATTTTAAAAAACTGTATCCAGACCATTCAGGTATTCCTGTTTTAGAGCTGGTTTTCAGAAATACACAAAGAAATCAATCAGTCATCCCTTCTCCTTTTACAGCCTGTTTAGGGTCCAGTGGTATTTCACCTTTGGATTCCCTACCTTGTTTTTTGTTTTTTAAGATTTTATCTATTTGTCAGAGAGAGAGAGAGAGCGCGTGCACACAAGCATGGGGAATGGCAGGCAGAGGGAGAAGCAGGGCAAGAAGCCCAATGCAGGGCTTGATGCCAGGACCCCAGGATCATGATCTGAGCTGAAGGCAGACGCTTAACCGACTGAGCCACCCATCTGACACCACCACTGACACCACCAATCCGGTGTCCCAGATTCCCCACCTTTTTGACCAGATGTGATCCTAAACATCATCCGAACAGCTCCCCAAATGAAAGTTCATACTCAAAAGATACATTTTCCATAATGTTATAAATATTTGAAATACCTGTGCTTTGGGATTTGAAGGTGGTTTCAAAAAGAGGTGTTCCAGAAATGACAAAACTCATGTGTCAAATGAGTGGGGTGTAAATTGGTATGTGTGTTGGGGGAGGGGTCCTCCAATGTAGTGGACAAAAGGAGACTGAGAGAGAGATGTGGAGTTTTCTCTGAGTCTTCTACTCCCTCAGTCCCTTGGCCTAAAACGAGACCAAAGGTTTTTAACCTTTATTGTTTGTTCTGTGAACTCCAATAACCCTCAGCTGCTGTTCTGGTTGATGTGGAAAGGCAAGTGGAGGGGAAGTAGGGCCCCCACCCACACAGGCTCTAGCTGTGGGAAATTGGTCCAGGGGCACCTGAAGGGCCCTCAGAAGCCTTTTGTAGGACGGAGTTTAAAAACAATTGCTGAGGGGTGCCTCGGTGGCTCAGAGGGTTAAGCCTCTGCCTTCGGCTCAGGTCAAGATCTCAGGGTCCTGGTGACTGAGCCCCGCCTCAGGTTCTCTGTTCAGCAGGGAAGCCTGCTTCCTCCCCCCCCGCCCCCCGCCTGCCTCTCTGCCTACTTGTGATCTCTCTCTGTCAAATAAAAAAATTAAAAAAAAAAAACAATTGCTGAGATAATTCATGAGATTTCTTAGTGGTTTTTTTTCTCCGTGAAGGATTCCTTGTATACCAATTCCTACCCTGTTGGACTTCAGTTTCCTCACCAAAAAGTGAAGAATCTCTAAGGTCCCTTCAAATTCTAATAATTTGTATGTCTAGTGTCCTCTGATGACCAGGACTTGGCAGTGAGGGTAAGAAACCATTGCTGACAGACCCTCCCATACAGGTCTTCAACTCATTCCTGGTCGGGGCAGAGGGGACATGATGTGGAACTGAAATGCCCCAGCTTTCATTCTGGGTCCATTCCTCCCTGCTGCTTCCTATGGTAACAAGCAGCAGATACCACTATGCACAGGTTCCTTCAGCAAGTCCTCTGCCATGTTTTATTGCTTTGGAATTGCTCAACTGATGTGCACGTTGCTTCTTGCCTTCCCTCATTTCACTCATTCACAACAAAGATGGCAATCCTGCCAGGTCAACAGAACACAGTTTATACATTGCAAATCATGCAACACATTCAACGAGTGTTTGCCTACCACATATTATATATTCAGAAGGCAATGGCCCCAAGAGGAGTTGAAAAACCAAAGTTCTGCCTGCACCATTGAGACAGAGCTGGGACTGGACTTGGATCCCCTCAACCCTAACCATCAAATCCAACATTCCAGGATAGCTAAAACTCTATACCCTTGAGTAGCATATCTTGCAGAAGTGCAGAGACAGGATGCTTATTGAAAGGAGGGACTTGGGACGCCTGGGTGGCTCAGTCCCTTAAGCGTCTTCCTTTGGCTCAGGTCATGATCCCCAAGTCTTGGAATTGAGCCCTGCATTGGGATCCCTGCTCAGCGGGGAGTCTGCATCTCCCTCTGCCCCTCACCCTGCTCGCATGGTCTTTTTCTCTCTCAAATAAATGAAATCTTTAAAAAAATAAAAATTAAAAATAAAAACTTTTAAATCGTAATATTCAATGCTACATTATTAAAAACAAGACAAATGCACCTGTGAAAACAGAAGAGGTACAGCTCAAATCTTTTGGAGTCTGCCCAGAATAACTTTCTGATGCATTTCATATTTTTCTCATCCTATTACTCTTTCTTCCTGGGAATTTATTTTTATGTTACCTAAACCTATCTTCAGCAATACTGTCCTGGTCTAAAACCTTCCATAATTCTCCATGACCATAAGGTAATGTCCAAACATCCTCAGTTGTCCTTTGAGGCCATTCACAATGTGGTCACAACCTGCCTTTCAGTCCAATTCTACACCTCTCTTCAGGAACAGAGCTCTGCCTGTTGCTTTTTCTAAGACACATCTTTGTATATACTTCTGTGTTTAATGCAATTGAGAGATAAGGGAATTTTAGAGCCAGGACTTTGAGGCTCATCCAACTTGGACATTTTAAAAAGAAATTCGAGGGCAGCTGGGTGGCTCAATTGGTTGGATGACTACCTTCAGCTCGGGTCATGATCCAGGAGTCCCGGAATCGAGTCCTGTGTCAGGCTCCCTGCTCAGTGGGGAGTCTGCTTCTGCTGCTGACCTCTCTCCTCTCATGCTCTCTCTCTCTCTCAAATAAATAAATAAAATCTTTTTTTAAAAAAAGAAATTGGACATTTTGAGGAAGAAACAGGTGCCAGACAGTATAACATGCTCCAGGACATATAGCATGTTAGAGGTCATCATGTTACCAAACTAGACCCTTGGGCTAACTAAAAAATAAAAATGGACAAAAGGCCAAATGGGAGTTTCAGGCAAGGCTTTATTGGGGCTTATGCTGGAGCACAAGGGAAATAGCACAAAGGAGACAATCCTCAGGCTGACTCCCCAGGGAGAGTGACCGTCAGGGAGAGTTTTTCAAAGAAACTTAGGTGGGAAAAGGGTGGTCTAACATGTAGAGGCTATGATTTATTTGTACCTGTGTACTTAAAAGATTATGCTTCTTCACACATCACATGTTTAATTAACATGTTAAATCTCCACCCTGGGGTGTGGTTTTTAGTATAATAATGAGGGGAAAAGCTTGGTGAAAGTTTAGCACTGGGGTCCATCTTGGCACAGACTGGTTTGGTCTGGTCTTTGCCAGTCTTTGTAGTCAAGTCGCTCCTTTCTTTATTTTCTTTTTTTTTTTTTCAGATTTTATTTGTCAGAGAGAGAGAAAGAGACAGCACAAGCACAAGGCAGGCAGAGGGAGAAGCAGACTCCCTGCTGAGCAAGGAGCAGGCTGTGGGACTTGATCCCAGGACTATGGGATCATGACCTGAGCTGAAGGCAGAGTCACCCAGGCACCCCACGATTTACAAGTTTTTAGTTGAAAAAAAGTGCTGAAAGGGATGAAGAATTCTATTCCTACTTATTACACTTTTGGGGGATAAATGATGTATTTTTTAAAAAGATTTTATTTATTTGACAGA
This sequence comes from Neogale vison, assembly GCF_020171115.1. Classification (NCBI taxonomy): domain Eukaryota; kingdom Metazoa; phylum Chordata; class Mammalia; order Carnivora; family Mustelidae; genus Neogale; species Neogale vison. Next base: position 88,734,805 of record NC_058105.1, on the reverse strand, counting down.
GATCACAAGTAGGCAGAGAGGCAGGCAGAGAGGAGGAAGCAGGCTCCCTGCTGAGCAGAGAGCCCGATGTGGGGCTCGATTCCATGACCCTGGGATCATGACCTGAGCCGAACGCAGAGGCTTTAACCCACTGAGCCACCCAGGTGCCCCTAAATGATGTATTTTATTTATTTCATATTTAAAGATTTTATTTATTTATTTGTTAGAGAGAGGGAGAGCACAAGCAGGGGAAGCTGTGGGCAGAGCAGGCAGAGGGCTTAGAAGCAAGCAGGGAGCCGCTGTAGGGCTCGACCCCAGGACCTGGGATCATGACCCAAGCAAAGGACAGACACTTAACTGACTGCACCACCCAGTCATCCCTAAATGACATATTGTAAATGTCTTCCTAGAGAAGAGGAGCCATTCAGTACAACACAGCATTGCTATCCCCAAGGAGTAGGGACTTTGGAGATGAATGCTCTAGCTACTTTATGGGAATCAATTACATTTGAGGGATGAAATAAAGTGATCTGTTTAACATTTATTTAATAGAAATAAGGTTTATTTACTTATTTTTAAGATTTTATTTATTTATTTGGCAGGGAGATACACAGCGAGAGAGGGAACACAAGCAGGGGAAGTGGGAGAGGGAGAATCAGACTACCCACTGAGCAGGGAGCCTGATGTGGGGTTCAATCCCAGGACCTTGGTATCAAGACCTGAGCCCAAGGCAGATGGTTAAGGACTGAGCCACCCAGACATGCCAGAAGTAAGGTTTACTGACAACCTCTAAAACAAAGTCTGGTTCAACTCCTTGCCAAAATATTCACCTTTTCTCTGCTTTAATTTTCTTGTCTGCTGGGCTGAGCTAATCACATTATATACCTCAGGGTTACAAGGATCCAACAATGTAATTTTTTAAAAGATTTTTTTTTTATTTATTTGACAGAGAGAAAGAGAGATCACAAGTAGGCAGAGAAGCAGGCAGAGCAGGAGGGGGAAGCAGGTTCCCCACTGAGCAGAGAGCCTGATGAGGGGCTTGGCTTGGTCCCAGGACCCTGGGATCATGACCTGAGCTGACGGCAGAGGCTTTAACCCACTGAGCCACCCAGGCACTCCCAACAATGTAATTTTTTAAGGTGAGAGTCTTCATTATTCCATTAATGCTGATAGGAAAACAGTTTCACAGTTTAGAAAAACTGATAAATGCAACCTTTAAGGATTATATTCCATGCCTTATACCAGAATACATCCCAGATGAATTAAAAATTAGCATATTTTAAAAAGATACTTAATATAGATAAAGCATCTTCACCAACAGAGAAGAAAAAGAATAGGAAAATGGGCTAAAGACAAAAATGACAGTTCACCAAGTATAGTTGTTATGTGAAGTACACAGCACTCTGTCTTGGAAGTGTCATTTCTAAGTATATGGAGATGTGTGAGGATGTAGCCATAGTATTTCCTTCTAAAGTATTAACAGTATACATTGTGGAATTATGGAGGAGTTTGTTTATTGATCTGTATCTTCTTTTTTAATAAAACAATAAATTTGTATTACTTATATAATTATGTTTTTATTTTTTTAAAGAAAAGTGGTCCTGCAAACCATAAGAGACTCTTAATGTCACAAAACAAACTGAGGGGGGCTGGGGGGAGGGGGGTAGGGAGAGGGAGGTGGGGTTATGGACATTGGGGAGGGTATGTGCTATGGTGAGTGCTGTGAAGTGTGTAAACCTGGCGATTCACAGACCTGTACCCCTGGGGCTAATAATACATTATATGTTTAAAAAAAAAAAAGAAAAGTGGTCCTGGACAAAATGGTGAAAACAAAAAATTTTCCTTCACTTTGTGAAATCTATTTCCTTTTCTACAGCACTCCATCCCTCCTTCCAGTCTAATTCCCCATGTGACTTCAAAGATTCAGTCCTAATTCTTACACACACCTGGTTCTCAGCCCAAGTCACACAGTTTCACTACCTCTCAGCCACTGTGGGACCTCTGAACTTTACCAACTGCTCCCACTACTTACTCATTGCTATTGGCAGTGGAGTAATGAATATAGTTCTACAAAGCAATATCCATTAGTCTAGAGATAAGTTAGAACACAGTTTCTGCTGATGAGGGAAAGGGAACCAGTGTTTTCATCTTTGCATGAGAAAATTGGCACTGTGCATTATGATTAAGTGATTCCCATGTCCCAAGTAAAATGGCATGCTGCCAGAGGGATGCACAGTGGGAAATCCCCAGCATTCTTGCCAGCAGCCTCCCTGGCTATTCCCTTGGAGGACATGACAAGTCTATTACAGCAGTCTTTCCAGCTGAGTCCTGGCACAGCCTCAGAATCCCAACCCAGGACTCCTGAGCACAGTGCTGTATCCTAGCTCCTCAAATCATGGCCTCAAAGATGCAGATAGGCCCCACTCCAAATGTACTGAATCAGGATCTTGGTCTCATTTTCAGGGATGCTTACATGGTATACAGCTGTGGCAGAGAATTACCTAAATAGAACCCAATCATCCCATTTCACTGAGTATGGTTTGAAGTCACCTAGGATATTTTAGAAAATGGTTTTATATACATCATCTCATTCTTCACAACAGTCCTACTAGGGCAATACCATTATCTTCTTCATTTGACAACAAAGGGAATTGAAACATGGGGAGGGATCAAATATTCTGAAAGTCACTAAGCCTAGACTCAAATACTCCAGGTACCATATGGACTTGTAAGGAAAATGATGTATGAGACAAGATCTTGGAATAAAGCTTTTATAATCTTGAGGCATGCTCACAAATAACTTAGATGAAGAAGTATCTAGAACTTCCACGGGGGTACAAGAGAATGTCATAAACTTTTGAAGGAAAAAGAGGTCACCTTCAAGTTCAATGATCAGAACAGCTTTCATGAAACAGGTACATGTATTTATTTTTATTTTAGAGAGAGAGCAAGAAGAGGGGCAGAGGGAGAGAAACTCAAGCAGACTCCCTGCTAAGCAAGGAGCCTGACTCGAGGCTTGAACTCAAGGCCCTGAAATCATGGGGCACCTGGGTGGCTCAGTGGGTTAAGCCGCTGCCTTCAGCTCAGGTCATGATCTCAGGGTCCTGGGATGGAGCCCCACATCGGGCTCTCTGCTCAGCGGGGAGCCTGCTTCCTCCTCTCTGCCTGCTTGTGATCTCTTTCTGTCAAATAAATAAATAAAATCTTAAAAAAAAAAAGACCCTGACATCATAACCTGAGCTGAAGTCAAGAGTTGGATGCTTAACCTGCTGATCCACCCAGGTGCCCTTCATGAAGGTGCTTTTTTTTTTAAGATTTTATTTGTTTATTTGACAGAGACCACAAGTAGGCAGAGAGGCAGGCAGAGAGAGAGGAGGAAGCAGGCTCCCTGCTGAGCAGAGAGCCCGATGTGGGGCTCCATCCCAGGACCCTGGGATCATGACCTGAGCTGAAGGCAGAGGCTGTTAACCCACTGAGCCACCCAGGCGCCCCATGAAGGTTCTTTTTAAATGTAGCCTTGAAGGATGTAAATAAGGGTGCCGATAGGAAGAGACTGAATGAATTTCACTCTTAAACAGGATCTGACATAGAGGAAATGCTCAGTGAATATCAGCTATTGTAATTTATCTCCACTGTGTTATATTAGTTTCAGGTATACAATATAGTGACTCAACAATTCCATACATCCTCCAGTGCTCATCTTGACATTCGCACTCCTTAATCTCCACCACTTATTTTACCCCCCCCATTCCCCACTCTGGTAACCTTCAGTTTGTTCTCAAGAGTTTGTTTCCTGATTTCTCGTTCTCTCTTTCTTCCTTTTGCTCATTTGTTTTGTTTCTTAAGTTGTATGGCAACTAACTGGAATTAAAATAAAAACTTAAATAAAATAAAAAGAAAGTTGTTAAAAGTATAAATTTTCATGACATAATTAATGAATTTGTGTAAAACTGAGCCAGAAAATAGTTCAATTTAGATAAAAGTTTGTTAAAATGGTATGTATTGCATTATATAAAGAAACAAAGTGTTTGTAATGTGTAAATCTATGCTGTTACTCATCTGTTTTTTCACTCTCATTAAGTTTTATAAGTTATAAAATATTTTAAAGGAAAAAATGTATCTCTACTGTATCCACCTGTGTGTGTGTGTGTGTGTTTGCTGTTTATAATGTATATGGTGAGGGTCTCTATAGAAGCCACATGGTGGGTACAAATCCACCAAGCTTACCTAAGCCAGATTTCAAATGTCTCTCCAGGAGGTAATTCTGAGAAATCTAAGACCACATCCCATATATGAATGCCCTCCTCCTGCTAGTCTGGTCACTGTCCAAAAAACCCGAGAGAGGTATGTGTGATGTGACTTTTTGTAAACTCATCCACACCTTTCTACTTAGCCCATGTAGGTGACTACATGGATGTAGAGGGTGACTACTTCCTTCAGTCCATTCCCTGGGATTGAGGGGGTCACACCCACTGTCTAGGGGGAGTCACAGTTCAGTCCTCTGAACTGCTTTGTGGAGATCTCATTGCAGGGGATTCCTTCTGTGTCTTCTGACATCAGATATGGAATGGGTACCGTCTTGTAGTGAGTGGATGGACACATTTTGTCCTCAGATGCTGGGGCCATCTCACCTCAAGCCTGACACCCAAATATCCAGGACTTGTGGGTTTTGGAGACTGGAAGACTTCATTTCAAAGCCTGGAGCACTCAAGTCCTGGTTGTGTGACCTTAAGCAAATTACCAATCCTCTCTAAGTCTCAGGAAAATGCCCACCTTGGAGGATATCTGTGTTTTAGTAATGTGCGCCAAGTGCCTGGCTTCTAGCCACCTTCAAAAAATTTTCTGAGCACCTGTCATAGGCGTGAGTACAGTTCTAGGTGCTGAGGACACAAGAGAGAACAAAACCAACAGAGTCCCCGATTTTATAGATTAGGTTAGTAAATACATATAGCAGAGAATGGCAAGTGCTGCATAGAACGATAAGGCCAAGCTGGAGGAAAGGGCATGTTGGGGTATACTGGGGGTGGAGGGATTATATTTAGCGTGGGTGGGAAGGCCTCACTCATAAGGGTCATTAGAGCAAGAGACCAGAGGGAAGTGATGCTAGAGAGAGAGAGACTTGGACTTCAAGGTTTTTATCCTGGTGGTTCTCTTCACCTGGGACAGTACCCCCAGATAATCCCATGGCTGGTTCCCTTACCTCCTTCAGGTCTCTCTGCTTCTTATTTCCTTCCTGGTGAGGCCTTCTCAGACACATCCTTTGGAAAATAGCTGGAAACCACAGTCAGTCTCTACCTCCTCACCCTATTTAATTTCCATAGCACTCATCACCACCTGACATACATCTATTATGTATTGGCTTAATGCCAATACATCGCCAATGCCGATGTCTCTATTTTAAAAATATTTTATTTATTTATTGGAGAGAGAGAACAAGCAGGCAGAGCAGCATTGGGGGAGGGAGAAGCAGGCTCCCCGCTGATCAGGGAGCCCAATGCTGGGCTTGATCCCAGGATCCTGGCAGACGCTTAACCACGTAACAGACTGAGCCACCCAGTCCCCCCCCCTTTTATCCTTTTACAAGCTGTCCCTTTTTAAAAAATTTAAATTCAATTAATTAACATATAACATATTATTTGTTTCAGGGGTACAGGTATGTGATTTGCCTAACTTTAGAAGAGAGAGGTTGGCATACTATTGCCCAGGGGCCAAAACTGACCCACTATCTGTTTCTGGAGATAAAATTTTATAACAATACAGCCACGCCCATCCCTTTACATATTGTCTATGGCTGCTTTTGCATTTCAATAGCAGAGTTAAGTAGTCGTGAAAGAGATCCGATGACTCTCTTACCTTAAACTATTTGCTACTTGGTCCTAACAAGAAAAAGTTTGCTGACCTCTGTTCCAGCAAGGAAACCCTGCAGAAGCAAGAATTTTGTTTTGTTTATAGCTGTATTCCCAGGTCCCAGTGATGAGGAAGCAGAAGTCTAGCTGGAGACAAAGCACAAGCTGATTGATACCCTGAAACCTCCGTCCACCCCATTCCTGGGTGATTTTATATATATATATATATATATATATACACACACACACACACACACACATACATACATACCTGATCAGCGGGGAGCCAGCTTCTCCCTCAACCTATGCTGCTCCGCCTGCGCATATATATACATACATATATATATATGTATATATATATATGACATTCTTCCAGGAAGCTCTAGACTATCTTAATGTTCATGCCTTGCTAGAGGGAAAGGCCTCCATATCCTTTGGTCCTCTTTAGCATATGAAAGTTCTTTTGAAAACCTCCCTTTTCCTTACCTTCCCCAACTCCCAAGTATATAAACAGTCACCCCTCACAACCCTCCTACAGCAGCTCTTCTGCACACAGGTCCTACCCCGATGCTTTAATAAACCACCATTTTGTGCCAAAGACATCCCAAGAATTCTTTCTTGGTCCTGGGCTCTGGACTCCACCCCACTGAACCTCACCTATGTTCTAAAACCACATCACAGCACAGTACTTGGCTATATTTGACATATATCAGGGCCTGAAGAAATGTTAGTTTATTGAATTAATGAATGAATGTAGGAGAAGAGTGATTGGAATAACGTAGTCCAGGCTTAAGTTGGATCATGAGTTATGCTAAAGGGCTTGGCTATTGTTCTCTAATGATGGTAGGGGTGTCCTGTGAAGGTGAGGGGGAGGGAAACTCTACATTCTGTCAGTGAAAAGGTTAAATGGCTGTTTCTACTATGAGATCACTATTATTCATGGCAACATGATGTTAGAGACATCCTGTAACTGTTACAGAACCTGGACTGGGTCCTGATGGAAGAACCAAGTGGCACTCGGAGACTTTGGAGGATTGGAGGTTTATTTAACACCAGTGGGCTCAGAGGAGAGTGTCCTCCAAAGGTCTGAGCCCAGAGTACAAGCAGGGAGGGTAATTTATACCCTTCTACTTCCACATACTTGGTACTTTTGACACCCACAGGAAATGGGGCAGAGAGGAAGAACGAGAAGTCCCTTAGAACAATGGGCGGGACCTTTTAGTCAGCTCGGTCAGCCATCTTGGGTACAAATTTTCCCTTATAACAAGTATGGTCATGCAAGCACCATTTGTGGACATCTGGTAATATTGCTCAAGGTAGAAAAGAAGTTTAAGGGAGGACACGTAAGGCCACAAAATGCAGGATGTAAACCCTGCTTCTCCCATAGACTGGCTGTGGAGCCTGGAGGGTTGAATAAACTTATCTATACCTTAGTAGTCCTCATCTCCAAAATGGAACATTAAGAGGCCATCCTCATTGGTTTGCTTGTAAATTTAAGTGGGTTAATTACATAAAATGTTAGTATTAGTGTCTGTTGATGGGGTTTTGGAATACAGATAAGGTTTGGTAGGGTAAGGTCTGGAGCCAATGACCAAGAAAGAATTCTTGAGACATCTTTGGTGCAAAATGCTACTTTTAGTAAAGCACTGGCCCAGGGCCTGTGGTCAGAAAGAGCTGCAGCACCAGGGGCTTAAGGAGCAGTGATTATATATATTTGGGAGTTAGGGGAAGTAAAGAAAAGGGAGGTTTCAAAAGAACTTTCATATGCTAAAGAGGACCAACCTTCAAGATACCTATAAGATATCAGACACCATGCTATTGTCAAATTAAGGTTGTTTTCCCCTCTAGCAAGGTATTAGTATTGAGATAGTTGGGAGATTCTTGAAAGAATGTCACACGTGTCCCACCCAGGAGTTTGCAGGGTGTCAGCTTTTGCTTTGTCTTCAGCTAATCTTATGCTCCCTTGTCATCTGTCACTTAATAAATTCTTAATGAATATTAGCTGATATTAGTGGCTTTCCATTATTTTTTCTTTTTATCTTTCTTTGTTTTTTAAATTAACATATAATGTATTATGTGCCCCATCAGTCTTACACATTTTGCAGCACTCACCATAGCACATACCCTCCCCAGTGTCCATCACCCAGCCACCCCATCCCTACCCCTACACCCCTCCCCGCTCCCCAGCAGCCCTCAGTTTGTTTCATGAGATTAAAAGTGTTGTACCAGAGTTTTCACATTCGAGAAATCAATAAGGAGCCAACACCGATGCAATCACATGAGGGTTTTTTAAAAAGCTTAAGCTTGGGCCCAAGTATACCCGACACAGCAAAGTAGGGACTTGGACCCTGAGCTTAGTAAGGCAGGGGTATTTATGGGTTCCTGTTACTAAAGCAGGGTGGGGGTCTCTGGAACTAAAGCAGGGTGAGGCTTCCTATTACTAAAGCAGGGTGGGGGTTCTAAGAACTAAAGTAAAGTAGAGGAGAGTTCAGCCTTAGGGCACAGGGGTCTGAGATGGCTGCCCGAGCTAAGATGGGTGTACTTATGCTAAGGGTAAACCTGAAGTGGGATGGCCTTAATTTTTCTTGGCCTCCACATTTCCCCCTCTCAGAGAAAACTAAGGAAGGACCCAATCATGGGTTCAGGCTGGTCTCAGCAACAAGTGTGGAGAAGGTCCTCGAAGCGTGAGTGCTGGTCAAGATGAGATTTTGACCAATTTAGTTGCATCCTTGACCAGGAGGCAAGGGGGACCTCAGCTGCTACTGGATCTAGTTTCTTGCTAAGATAGGCTACTGGCCTTTGCCAAGACCCCAGAGTCTGAGTCACAACTCCTTTGGCCACCCCTGCCTCTTTATCCACATACATGTGGGAGGGCTTGGTAATATCTGGGATGGCCAATGCTTCGGCACTCAGTAAGGCTGCTTGTAATTCCTGAAATGCTCCTTATATCTGGGGCTGATTGACTGGCAAAAGCAAGATCGTTTAAACGAGCTATCGTGCAACTTCTCTGAAGTTTACCTCAAGTTGTCTAGTTGAGGTAAACAAGCATTTAAAAACAATTAAATCTAGAATTTAACATCCATAAAGGAGTGTTATTAAAACACATTTTTTCTCTCTAGAATAACCCTCATTTCCAGAGATAGACAAATCAGGTCTAATTTATTTGAAAAACAAGTCCAGTTTTAACAAACTTGGCCTAATTATTTACATAAGCTTAGCAAGAACAGTGAATAATTATATAGATCTTTTAGAATCTGCTCTGCTGGAACTTCTTATAAGGAATCTCTAGGTTGAACTTATAGTAGCCTCTCCAGGCCAGAAGCCAAGCCACATACTTGCCATCAGACATGCCTGCAATACCTGTCGATTTGGGCGAATTCCTCTTCCTGAGGTTTCCAAAGTATCCTGCTAGGAAGTGACATTCTTTACTCACCTGGTGAGGCTGCTGGGAACTCTGTAAGCAAGGTATCAGGCCAACAGTTCCAAAGGGCTTGACTTGGGATGGCTTAATTTTTCTCGGCCTCCACAAAAAGTCTCTTATGGTTTGTCTCCCTCCAAATCCCATCTTGTTTCATTTTTTCCTTCCAATAGACACAGAAAATGCATTTGACAAAGTACTTCTATTCATGGTAAAAACCTCCAACAAAGTAAGTTGAGAGGGAACCATACTCAACAGCTAATACCATCCTCAATGGGGAAAAACTGAGAACTTTTCTTCTACAGTCAGGAATAAGATGGGGATGTCCACTCTTACTACTTTTCTTCAACATAGTATTGGAAGTCCTAGTCACAGCAATCAGAAAACACAATGAAATAAAAGGCATTCAAATAGGTGAGGAAGAAGTAAAACTTTCACTATATGTTGATGCCATGATACTATATATAGAAAACCTAAATCCTCCATGAAAAAACAGCTAAAACTCATGAATGAATTCTCTAAAATTGCAGGATACGGGGTGACTGGGTGGCTCAGTGGGTTAAAGCCTCTGCTTTTGGCTCTAGTCACGATCCCAGGGTCCTGGGATCAAGCCCCATATGGGGTTCTCTGCTCAGCAGGGAGCCTGCTCTTCTCGCGCCACTCCCCCACCACCTCTCTGCCTACTTGAGATCTCTGTCTGTCAAATAAATAAACAAATAAATCTTTAAAATAATAGAATAATAAAATAAAATTGCAGGATACAAAATAAATGCACAGAAATCGTTTGCATTTCTATACACCAATAATGAAGCAGCAGAAAGAGAAATTAAGAAAACAACCCTATTTAAAATTGCACCAAAAATATTAAGATACCTAGGAATAACCCTGACCAAAGAGGTGAAAAACCTGTACTCTGAAAATTATAAAACATTGATGAAAGAAATTGAAGACAACACAAAGAAATGACATCCCGTGCTTATATATTGGAAGAACACATATTGTTAAAGTGTATACTACTCAAAGCAATCTACACATTCAATGCAACCCCTACCAAAATAGCAACAGCGTTTTCCAGAGAACTAGAACAAGCAATCCTAAAATTTGTGGGGAACCACAGGGGACTCCAAAACAATCTTGAAGACGAAAAAGCAAAGCTGGAGTCATCACAATTCTGGACTTCAAGTTATATTCCAAAGTGGTAGTAACCAAAACAGTATGATACTGGCACAAAAATAGACACCGAGATCAAAAGAACAGAAAAGAAACCCCAGAAATAAACCCCCAACTATATGGTTAATGAATCTTTGAAAAAGCAGGAAAGAATATCCAATGGGAAAAGATAGTCTCTTCAACAGATGTTGTTGGGAAAACTGGACAGCAACATGCGAAAGAATGAGACTGGTTCACTTTCTAACACCATACACATAAACAAATTAAAAATGTATTAAGTACCTAAATATGAGATCTAAAAGCATAAAAATCCTAGAAGAAAGCACAGGCATTAACTTCTCAGACATCAGCCATAGCAACTTTCTTCTAGATATGTCTCCTGAGGCAAGGGAAAGAAAAGCAAAAATAAACTATTTGGACTTCATCAAAATAAAAACCTTATGCAGAGTGAAGGAAACAATCCATGAAACTAAAAGGCAACCTATAGAATGGGAGAAGATATTTACATATGACTTATCTGATAAAGGGTTAGTATCCAAAATATATAAAGAACTTATAAAACTGAACACCCCAAAAATAAGTAATATGATGAAAAATGGGCAGAAGGGATGAACAGACATTTCTCCGAAGAAGACATCCAGATGGCCAAAAGACACATGAAAAGAATCTCAACATCGTTTATCATCAGGGAAATGCAAATCAAAACTATAATGCAATATCACCTCACATCTATCAAAATGGCTTATGTCAACAACACAAGAAACAATAGCTGTAGGTTAAGATGTGGAGAAAAAGGGATCCTCTTGCAGTTGGTGGGAATGCAAATTTGTGCAGCCACTGTGGAAACAGTATTGAGGTTTCCAAAAAATTAAAAATAGAAATACCAGAAGATCCAGCAATTCCACTACTGGGTATTTACCCAAAAGAATACTAAAACACTAATTTGAAAAAATATATGCAAACTTTTATTATTTCAACATAATTTATAATAGCCAAAGTATGGAAGCAGCCCAAGTATCTTCAGTAGATGAATGGATAAAGAAGATGTGATAGCTATAGCTATAGCTATAGATATCTGCAATCGAATATTACTCAGCCATAAAAAAGAATGAAATCTTGGCATTCGTGACAACATGGGTGGAGCTAGATAGTATTATGCTAGATGAAGTAAGTCAGAGAAAAACAAATACCATATAATTTCACTTGGAATCTAAAAAACAAAATGCATGAACAAACAAACAAAAAATGAAATGGACTCTTAAGGACAGAGAACAAACTTGTGGTTGCCAGAGTGTAGGTGGATAAAGGGATGGGCAAATTGATAAAGGGGACTAAGAGGTACAAACTTCCAGTTATAAAATAAATATGTCACAGAAATGAAAAGTATAAGAAATATCATCAATAATATTATAATAACATTATATGGTGACAGATAGTGACTACACTTACTATGGTGAGCACCAAGTAATATTTAGAATTTTTGAATCAATATGTTGTACACCTGAAACTAATACAACATTATATGTCAATTATACTTCAATAATAAAAAAAAATTAAGCATAATGTCTCTGAACATTTTAAAAATCAGTGTCCCAGTCTGTGAGGTTTCTAAATTGTGTCCCAGGGTGACAGGTATTCTATGTTAGGAGATTCTTCACCTGAGTTATGAGGGCTTTGTCCTGCTTATGGGTCTATGTGTCCATATGCAAGATGCGAGATCTTTTAGTTTTGGAGTTCGTTGTTCAGAGCATGAAGTATCTAGCGTTTTGAAGGCCTCTGAACAACATGGAGTTGTGTGCGCAGGGTGTAAAGTCCATGATTTCTGTAGTCTATGTCCCAGAGGATGTTGTTTTGGGACTATTTCAGAGGCCCATGACCACAGTGAGAGTTGTCTAAGCACTTTGAAAAAGTGGCCCCAGGTATGAGGTTCCTGGTTAATTGTGGGCCTGTTTCCCAACATTTACAGTCTTTCACCTCTTTGGGGAATCTATATTCAGGCTCAGAAATCTGTAAGTCTATTTTTGGGTCTTTGTACAGGATATTATATCTCTAAACTCTTTGCCTTTTTCCTGATGTGAAGTCTTTCAGCTTTTTGGAGGTTTGTGTTCAGGGTGTGATGTCTCTGAATTCTTTGGGGATCTATGTCCTCAGTTTTGAATTTTCTGAGGTTTTCTGGATCTGCATTCTTGGTGTGAAGTCTCAGAACTCTATAGGAATCCTTGTTCCAGGGTGTAAGGATGCTGACTTGTTTAGGAATGTTTGGGGGTATGATTCCTAGGGTGTGGGTTCTGTGGCTTTTAGGAGGTCTGGGTTTAGGGTGTGGCTTCTCTGGGCTCTTTTTGGGAAGGGGTAGAGGCTATGTAAAGATTTTTTTTAAAGATTTTATTTATTTGTTTGACAGAGATCACAAGTAGGCAGAGAGAGAGGAAGGGAAGCAGGCCCCCTGCTGAGCAGAGAGCCCAATGTGGGACTCAATCCCAGGACCCTGAGATCACGACCCGAGCCAAAGGCAGCGGCTTAACCCACCGAGCCACCCAGGCGTCCCTATGTAAAGATTTTTTAAGACTCCAAGCTGTACAGGTGCACTGTGAGATTTCTGAATTATTTGATGGTCTATTTTCAAGTATATGTTTTCTGTGGCTATTTGGGGGTCTGTGCCCCAGGGTATGAGGTATCTGAATTTCTGGTGAGTCTATTAAGCATGTATGGTTTGTATAATTTCTGGAGGTCCATTTCAAGCCTGTTGGGTCCCTGAGTTCTTTGGTGTTCTGTGCCCAGGCTATGAGCTTTCTGAGCTGTTCATGTGTCTGTGTCCAGAGTGAGTTGTGGAGTTGCCTGGATGGACTGGTGCTTGGATAGCTCTCTGAGGTCCTTGGGGGTCTGTGCCCAGGATTTTAGGTCTCTCACCTATTTAGAGGTCTTTGTCTAGGCTCAGAGGTACATGGAGTTTATGTATTATATTGAACTCTTTGGGGATCTATTTTTTAGGTTGTGAGGTCTAGATATTTAGAGGTCTATGTATCCTCAGTATGAAATGGCTCCACTCCCAAGGGGGCTGTTGCCCCAGATGTCAGGTCTCTGAGCTGTTTGTGTATATGTGACCCAATGCACATTAGTAGGATTTTTGAGGGTGTGTGCCAGGGTGTGAAGACTCTTTACTGTTTGGGACTTCCTGTTCTGGGTGTGAAGTCTGTGAGCTGCCTGGGCGGGAGGCGGTCTGTGTTCAGTCCCAGGTGTGTGGTCTCTGTGTTATCTGTGGATCTGTATCCACAGTCTGGCATCTCTGGGGGTCTTCTTCCATACTGTGAAGTCTCTAAGCTGCTTCAGGGTCTTTATCACAAGGTATGAGTTTTAGGAACTGTTTGTGGGTCTGAATCAACTCTGAAGCCTGGGACAGCAAGATGATGGGAGCACATCTGAAAGGTGAGGGAGGCTCTTTGCACTTGGCTGAATACCAGAATGGTCAGGGCAGGGAGAAAAAGCTTTCTGAGGGCTCTGAAGGTGGAGGTGCTTATGCTGTGTTCTTCAGAAGGTGGGATAAGGGAGAAGACCCCAGTAACCAGGACTCCCCCATTCCTGCAGACACTGTTCCTGACCTCTAGATGTGGAAACCCCTGGGCTTGGGACCTCTCTTACCTTGAGTGACACAACCTTACTATTCTCAGAGAAACAGGTGAGGACTCAGGTAAACTAGGATGCCCTTGCTATGCAGACCCCAGGAGATGGCTCTGTGGAGAGGGTAACTCTGTGAGTAAAGCTATGCCACAGGGAACATGCTGATCAGAGAGGGTTTATGTGGGTGTCCACATCTGTCCACACCCTTGGCCATGCCTTTTTTAAAATCCATCTGCCTTGGCCTGAATAAACCTCCAGGTCTAAAGCTCCAGAGTGGCAGTACTCTGAGCCTTTTCTCGCAGTCTCCATCCCCAAAGGCTTTAAAAGACCCAATGTTGCTTTTGGACTGTTGGACTGTGTGCCTGCTAGGGGAGGGAGAGAAGCCAAGATCCCAATGATGATAACAGAGCTGAATATCCACACTGCTCCAGGGTCTTGAGAGTGGGTGGAGGGGATGTTACACCTGGGAGGGTCTAACTTTTCACCCACAATGTCCTCCACAGGTGCCCATGGACCCCCTTCACCTCTTTATAGTGCCTCCTTCTCTGCAGCAGTCCCACAAATGGGGCAGGGGTGGGACTGGGGTGAGGTCTCACTCCCCACCCACCTTTCCTGGATATTGGGGCCCACATCCTCTGGGCCTCATTACTCCCATATCTTTAATGGGCAAAAAGGCACTTATGTGTCTCATGCATGTCTGTCCTCCTTCCCCACTCAGGCCTAGGCCCTGGACTTCTGGGTTAATCCCTAATCCCAGGTAATTTCCAATATGATTCACATTCTTGTTGGTAAAAGGCCAGACAAGTCCTCCTCTACTGGGCTATTCTGTGGGAATCCAACCTTCCTCAGTTGGCCCCAAAACACCTGGTCCTTACTCCAGGGCTGAGGGTAGAATGGACAGGGGTAAACAAAACATGCTTAAGGGGATAGCAAGGGATACTGTGGGGTATTATACATTTTATTTGGGGTAATATTGAAAAGACTCTCAAATGAGGTGATGTGAACAGAGCCTTAAAAATGAGCCAAGTGCTGGGCTGTGTAATGGGTGGACTAGACATGACTAGCCAGTGTAAAGGCTCTGAAAGCTGACTCCCCTGGGGGCAGGAACACTCTTTTCGATTTTTGGACCCAGGCTTAAGTCCCACGGAAGCGGCTCTGAACCACATGCCATGATGAAGTTTTGGGGCCAGCAACTGGAAACTGAGACTTTGTTTCCTACAAAATATTCAGAGATTGTAGTAATCCATTTCTGGATGTTGGGATGGGTAAATAGGAAGGGACAGTCTAGAGTGCATGAGACTTGATGTGGATAGAAGACTCCTTTGAGTGATTGGGAAAGGAGCTTTGGATGGAGCATTTCACTAATATAACATAGCGGTGGGGGGTGGAATACAAGGATGGAATGGTCTATTGTTGGGCGAGGCTATGCTAGACCCATGAACTGTAGTGCAGGGAGGAGGGTAATCAACACCACTCCTGGTGGAGACAAGATTCCGACAATCCTATCCTCCTGGATTTTTTTTTAATTATGTTATGTTAGTCACCATACAGTACATCATTATCCTGCTGGCTTCTACTTGGGCTCTAAGCAGACACCCACTTTCCCGTTTTGACATTCACCTATTCTGTGACCTCTATCATTGTTCTTAGTCTACCTCTTCATCTTCTTGTCCACTTTGAATTGGCCTTAAGAGTGAATATCCAGGGGCACCTGAGTGGCTCAGTGGGTTAAAGCCTCTGCTTTTGGCTCGGGTCATGACCGAGCCCCGAATCGGGCTCTCTGCTCAGCAGGGAGCCTGCTTCCTTCTCTCTCTCTGCCTGCCTCTCCACCTACTTGTGATCTCTGTCTGTCAAATAAATAAATAACATCTTTAAAAAAAAAAGAGTGAATATCCAGGGCAGACACTGGCTCTGGAATGAGGGGAACAGAAATCAAGGATTTCCTGGGCTCTGATTGGTCCTAGAGAATTTTCATGCCCCAGTTCTGCCTAGTTACATAAGATTTCCAGAAGTGCTCATAAGTCTTGCTTCCTCCCTCAGATGCTGTGCTGTTATTGGCTACTGTTCTTCACAGGCACCTCAGTAGCTGGGCTGGTCTTCATGACTTTGGAGGCAGGGATTTGGTGCTGGAGTGTGCATACATTTTGGAGTTATCTCTGACTCCTCCCTACCCCTTACCCCTGGAGGGATCAGCCAACTCACTCAACTGTAGACATGCCCTAGTGATTGGGGCTGACCTCGTGTGAGCTTCTACAGTCATATGTTCCCCCATTAACCCCTAAACTCAGTCACAAGACCAGAAGCATTTCTTCCTCCAGTTAGTCATCCCTGAAGTACATTGAGGCACTCAACCATTGTCTTTACTTGAAACAAAAATTGGGTTTGGATTTTAGGTGAACTTCATTAAAGGTTATTTCATTAAACAGGAATCTTGCCCTGGTGGAAGAAGCAGAACAGGTGGTGCAGGGCTCCTAACCTCAGGGCACAGAGCCAAGAGGGCTCAGCTTGCAACAGCTGGGTGGGATGAGTGAGAGATGTGAGAATGTGAGGGAGAGGGCAAGAGGGATGAGAAGGTAAGAGGGAGGGAGGAAGAAACAATAAAAGCAAAAAGGAGAAGTCAAGAGACATCAGAATAAAAGTTCACACTTATGGGTGCTTAATATGGGCCAGACATTGCTTTCAGTAATGCATAACAAAACTCTAGAAGGAAATGAAGAGGATCAGGGTAAGCCACCTCCAAATATGTAGCTTTGGCCAAAGAATTTCTTTGAGCTGAAATACTTGGAATTCCTGAAATCTTTTATCTGCTTAAAAGCAGAGCCTTTCTAAAGGACTCAAAAGAACTAAATTATTATAAATATTCTCCCTGGGAGAAACTTTTATCTTCTCTTCTGAAGATAAGTAGGTACTACATCTAAGCAGACATTGTCCTAAAGACTCTTATGTGAAAATGAATAAAGGAATTTTAATTCAAAATGGACTTGGGAAACAATTAAGGAAGGGTCCCACTCAAGTATGACTTGTTGTAGCTTATTTTATGTATCCCAGCAGGAAGAAGGAAGATTTTTTCCTTGCCCAGCAACAACCCAGCCAATGAGAAAATACCACAACTCAGCCAGTGAGAAGCTGCCATTACCTCAAACTCTCACTCTCCTCCAATGAACTTGCATTCAAAACAACCTTTCCCAACTCCCTCCTTTCTTCCATAAAAAGCAAGCTCCTTTCCTTCATTCTTGGACCTGCCTATGGTTCATCATGCTTTTCATGCGCTGAATTGCAATTTCCCTGCTATTCCTGAAAAAAAGTCATTTTTGCTAGTTAAATCACTGGCTGTTTTATTTTTAAAGCTTACAACTAAATCTCCCATATATTCAACCAAGGGTCCATTTAACTTTCCAAAAAGGCATTTGCTTTTCCCTAAGTACCCTTTCTCCACTTCCTTTTCCCTTACTAGATTAAGTATATAGACTCCAAATTCTAGCCACCTCTTTGAGTTACTCATCACTGAAAGCTCCCAACTATATAGGATGCATGTGTTAATAACTTCTGTTTGTTTTTCTCTTGTTATTCTGCCTTTTATCAGTCTGATTTGCAGGAATCATGGCAAAGAACCTAAAAGGGTAGAGAGAGAAAATTTTTCTTCCTCTTACAGAAACTGTATGATACATTAGGTGGTATTCTTGAGTGTGACGTTCTGGGTAATTTTCCACTAAATAATTTTTCCTTGCTTTATTATTTACTTGCATTTTCCTAGTTTACATTAATCATTTTTAAAAGATTTTTATTTATTTATTTGACAGAGAAAGATCACAAGTAGGCAGAGAGGTAGGCAGAGAGAGAGGGGGAAGCAGACTCCCTACTGAGCAGAGAGCCCAATGCGGAGCTCTATCCCAGGACCCTGAGATAATGACCTGTGCCGAAGACAGAGGCTTAACCCACTGAGCCACCCAGGTGGCCCTCATTTTTTGTTTTGTTTATAATTTTATTTATTTTTAATTTTTGTACATAGCATAGTTATACTGAGTTTAGCGTAAGTCTATTTCCACAGGCTTCCACACATAAGTTTACAAACACTTATATCTTAATGAATGAAGATGTAACTTGAAATATGCATTATACACAGGGTAATTTCAAGGCTTCAGCACAGGGCTATCCACATATGCTTCCACACTACCCTTTACAAACACTTATCTAAAAGAAGGAAGAGGCTTCTTGATTTTTAGACATAGTGTAATTTCAATGAATTAAGCATATGGCTAATCCCATATGCTTCTACCATTTTGTTTACAATTAAAAAGTGGTTTTCTAAAGGATCCTTTTCCTAGCTCTCTAACTATTCCAGGGTAGTAAATGTTTTGATATCTTTGCCAGGTTAGAGATCAGTCAGTAAGCAGGAGTAGTATTTATAGCAAAAGGAAGATCTGAGCTGCAGTACGATTGCTGGTATGGGGAAGGACTGCAGAGGGGATAGAAGGTCAGAGTCTTTAAGTGTTCTGGAAAATGCCAAGGCAATACAGGCAAAACACAGGTCCCTAAGAAGAGACCATGCATTGTCAAGATAAGTTTCTTTATTAAGGCTTCCTAAATAGTCACCCAGTTTTGGTTCCGGTGGCTTGTTTGATTAGGTCACAGTATGCACAGAGAGTACTATTTGTGAGCAACGCCAAGATCATGGGTGTAAGTTTCATCTACAGCACTTTTTACTTTCTGAGCAATTCTGAGGATGGGATCACTTGGATCACTTTTCTTGCTTTCTGGAAGGTTGTAGATAGACAAAGGAAAAAAACTGGAAATCAATACATAGTGAAATAATTAGACGCAACTTCTCCCCCAACAATATCTGTAAAGCCATAAGTAGAAAGTGAAGAATATACCATTTGTTGTTGCAGTGAGTTATGAATTACAGGTTTCAGTTTTATTACTCTAAAAAGAAACATGGATGGGCGCCTGGGTGGTTCAGTGGGTTAAGCCGCTGTCTTCAGCTCAGGTCATGATCTCAGAGTCCTGGGATCGAGCCCCACATCGGGCTCTCTGCTCAGCAGGGAGCCTGCTTCCCTCTCTCTCTCTCTCTGCCTGCCTCTCTGCCTACTTGTGATTTCTCTCTGTCAAATAAATAAAATCTTAAAAAAAAATAAAAAAAAAATAAAAAGAAACATGGAAGTGAAAGCAAATTATTAAGGGGAAAATATACTAGAAGAGAGTTAGAAGACTAGAGTTACTATTCTGTTACTAGAGTCACTGAACTATTTTTGTTAGTTACTAGAGTTACTAGACTAATTTGCCAACAGGAGACATGGTTTGGACTAATTGGATATAATAAACATGGAAGGAATTGGGCACATTAGGCAGGTATTTGGGAAGTAAAATGGACTGCACTCAGCAAGAATTTGGACTTGGGGTGAAGATGAGGAAAGTGTAAAATGTTGAAAGCAGGTTTCTGTGTTGGGAAATAAAATGGGTGATTGTGCTATTGACTGATAGGGATAATATGAGAAGAGGACTATTTTGTAAGGAATTACAAAATAGAAAATTTTCTCAAAAGGCTCATGGTCTAAATAGAAGTTAAGATAAGGGATTTTTCTCATGATCTATAGTTACATGTCCGTATGAGCTTGAGACCCTATTCCTCTAAGCTCCTTGTATCCCTAATCTCATACACCTCTGTAGTGCCAGTATTGTTTTCAGTATATGTCTTTCCTTTAGAAATATGTACACAGAAAATACATGAATATAGTCTAGTGAAGAAGCTTCAAATGATATCTAAATATATGGACTACATTAGGCTATAGTCATCTACCCTATTCTTCCCCACCTCACAGGTGACAAGTGGGATCAGTTAAAGGTGTTTTATTCCAGACATTTTTATCTGCACTCACACATCACACACACACACACACACACACACACACACATAAGGTCCCACTATGAGCATTACCCACTTACACTGCATTAATAATATGTCATGGAGAAATCCTGGCCAGTACAAATCAATCCCCCTCATTCTGTTCTGCAGCTCACCTGTGCTCCATGGTATAACATGAACACTCATCACTCATTTATCTTCCCATGTATGCTGCTGACTATTAATAGACATTTAATGTTTTTACCAGTTGTTTTCGCCTTCTGTCTTGTGCACATAGCTGTGTGTGTGTGTGTGTGTGTGTGTGTGTGTGTGTGTCTGTCTGTCTGTCTGACTATATATTCTTACAAGAAGGATTGCTTGGTCAAAGAGTTTGGTCATTCAGCAAATCCTTATTAAGCACCCACTATGTGGCTAGGAATTATTCTAGGAGTTAGGGAAACTTTAGTGAACAACACAGACAAATACCTCTAAGGGTGGAGTGACCATTTTTAAACATTTTGATGAATCCTCTAACACTGTTGTCTCTCACGGGGAAGTTAATACCCCGTTTACTGCTATCCTAAATACTATTCCTGGTTTGGGGTTTCACAGCTGACGAAAAATACTCAGATAATCTAAGAGAAGGCAGGAAAGAGGGAAGAGAAAAGATAAACAAGGGGAAAAAACCCAAATAAAACAAACACAAGAGGGGACAAACAGAACAACCTCTCTTCCCAATAAGCTGATATCCCTGAACACAATCCTGTCACACTTATTATACTAAATGTTAATGATATAAACAATGAAACATAGAGATGCACAGAGTAGATAAAAAGCAAGGCCCTACTAAATGCTACACACAAGAAACATATACTTTAAATATAAAGATATGAAGAGTTTGAAGTAAATGAATGGATAAAGTTATATTATACACACCAAAAAACATAATAAGGATGGAGTGGATATTATAAACCAGATAAAGCATTCTTTAAGCCAGTAAAAGGAAAATGTCACAATGATGAAGGGTCAGTTCCTTAGAAAGATATAACAACTATAAATACGTACATAACCTAATAATAGAACCTCAATACATGAAGCAGAAGTTGACAGAATCATAGCAGGAAATTTGAACACCCTCTTACGTGGGGATATCAACAGAGACCCTACAGACATTAAAATGGCAATAAGAAAACAAAATGAATAACTTCCTGCCAACAAATTTGACAGTGAAGCCAGGGTGGGTGGAGGGAGTAGCCTGTGATGCAGGCCTAAATACAAGCCATGGCTGACCCCTTGGGAAACTCTTTATTTTTTTTTTAAATTTATTTGTTTGACACAGAGAGACATAGTGAGAGAGGGAACACAAGCAGGGGGAGTGGGAGAGGGAGGAAACAAGGAGTCCGATGCAGGGCTGGATCACAGGACCCTGGGATCATGACCTGAGCCTAAGGCAGACACTTCATGACTAAGCCACCCAGATCCCCCCCACCTCCCACCTTGCGAAACTCTTGAATGTCCTATCAGAATTATACCAGGTTAGGGCTAGATGGTCATGCCTTTATATTCCCCTATTGACCAGTCATTAAATATAGGCCACCAAGGAAGGAGTGTGACCTTTATGGAGGCAGCTCTTTGCACCTGAGACAATCCCTGAAGGGGCTGACAGCTGTCTGATGATAGCAGCCCTAGCACATGAAGGACTAGGTGCTTCTTGAAGGGGGATCTGGGTGGTGCATCACATGTCCCTTTATGAAAGCTTCTTTTCAAAACCAGATCAACACTGTACATAACATGACAGAATGGATTCAGGTGAAGAGAATTAAAGGCATGAAGATTTATTAGAATAATGGATGAATAAATAACAGCATTAATATCTACCACCCTCTGTGGGTCAGGCACTGTGGAAAGAACCAAAAAATACTAAAAGAAGATATAGTCTCCGCCCCTGCTCTCAGTGGAAGGAGGCACAGCAGACAGCGTGAAATGAAATCTCACATAAAATATGTGTTATTATAATGCCACAGGAGTGAAGAAGGGTGAACCATCTACTGTGCCTTTGGCAGGGGTGGGAGGTATGTGTGTGAATGGGCTGGATTTCCAGAAAGGTTTTAGGTAACATTTTAGCATCTATAGGACCAAGAAAGTTTTGTACAGGATGTGGTATTTGAGGTGTACTTTAAACATAGTCCTGATATTTTAATGTGGACTTAGAGTACAGTTTGGTTTAGAAAAATATAATATACACAAAGAGTTCTTCTTCTAAAACAACAGCTAATGGAAGACTGTGTTACTATAAACAATATATTTTTCCTGGAAATGTTTTTCCTGCCAATGATGTGCTGCATTTTAAAAACAACCATTATATCTTTGGGACATTTTTCCCCTCAGAAAATATAATGGAAATCTATAACAAGCAAGATTTACTTAGGACATTTGAATTTACAGACACTATTTTGGAAATGTGCTTATGATGTTAAAAAATAATTTCCTACCACCCTTTGGCTATGTATATATAGGAGCTCTCAATAGGAAATGGTACTTTGTTCAGTTACCTCAGATTCCAATTTTGGAACACAGGTCCCAAAGAATTCAAGACCTCACACCCTGAACATAGACCCCTCCCCAAAAACCTCACACTCATAGGACCATAAAGATTTCAGAGACTTCACACCCGAAGATCAATAACCAAATACAACATACAACTCTTGGAGCACTGACCTTCTCAAGTTCAGAGACCTCACACCCTGCGCTTAGATGCCAAAAAACAGAACCAACCCAAAAAACGTGGAAGCAAACTTGGGAAACAAGCCCTCAGAAAGGTCAAACTCCTCCATCCTTGAAAAGAGACCCCAAACACTTCGGACTCCAGCTTTGGAATACATCCCATGAGAATATTCTATGTCATAACAATCCAGACACACCTCTGAATATTGGTGATTCAATATCTGGTACTCAGACCTTCAATGAAGGCATAGACCTCATACCCAGTACACATCTTACAAATACCTGATACTTCAACCTTGACAGAAACCTTCAACAAGCTCAATAAACTTACTCCTTTTTTAAAAAATTCATATAAGTTATATAAGCATTAGAATAAGGCCCTATAAGATTTGTGAATATTAGGCCCAGAAAACAGACATAAAAGTCCTCACATCTTGGAACAGAGGCATTAAAGATTTCACAGAACTAAAACTCTAAACACCGATGTGCAAATACATCAAATTCATTATCATAGACCCTCAAAGACTTCAAACCCTTACTCTCAAAATATAGATGCACAAATACCTCAAAATCAATCCTAAAAAAAAACATCTTCAAAGAGTCAGATGCTTCAGGCCCCACCTGGACATGCACCACCAAACACTTAAGACCTTGACCTGCCAACACAGACCTTCAAAGGTCAGAACCCTCACATGCTGAATATAGACTCCAAGAGCTCAGATTCAAAATTCATATAGGAGACTCAGCAATTTCAGAGTCCTCATACTCCAACCACAAA
The DNA here is from genome assembly GCF_020171115.1 of Neogale vison. Lineage (NCBI taxonomy): Eukaryota > Metazoa > Chordata > Mammalia > Carnivora > Mustelidae > Neogale > Neogale vison. The sequence goes on along the minus strand of NC_058105.1, from coordinate 88,711,433 downwards.
TCCCTGAACTCACAAACGCAGATACCCTGCAACATCAGATGGAAACCTGGGAACTCAGTTCATCAAAATGTTTCAGAACCCAGACCTCACAGCCCTATAGAACACAATCAAAACTTTTGCACCAACATCCTTACAGCAAGGAGCGACCTCACTCTCAGATCACAGACCCAAAATACTTCGGATCAAACTCTGGAGCACAGACAATTAATAAGTTTGGATACTTCTTATGCCTTGATCACAGACTCCCAGAGCCCCTGATTCAAACCTTGGCACAGACGCTCAAAAACTTCAGAGTCCTTATTCCATGAACATAGACCTTCAAATACCTCAGATTTAAACCTCTGAACATAGGTTCTTTTTTTCTTAAGATTTTTATTTATTTATTTGACAGAGAGAGACACAGCAGGAGAGGGAACACAAGCAGGGGGAGCTGCAGAGAGAGAGGGAGAAGCAGGCTTCTCGAGCAGGTAGCACAATGCAGGGTTTGATCCCAGGACCCTGGGATCATGACCCAAGCTGAAGGCAGATGCTTAACAACTGAGCCACCCAGACACCCCTGAACATAGATTCTTAAAGAGTTCAGAGACTTCACTTCCTGAACAGGGATTCTAAACAACTCAGACAAAAAACTTGGATCCTAGAACTTGAAACATTTCAAGAACCTTATTCTTTGAACACAGGGCAAAAATACCTCTGAAACTTGGGATCCAAGCTTAAGGTTTCAAAGACTTTTTTTTTTTAAAGATTTTATTTATTTATTTATTTATTTGACAGAGAGAAAGAGAGAGAGAGAGAGCGAGCACAAGCAGGCAGAGAGGCAGGCAGAGGCAGAGAAAGAAGCAGGCTTCCCACTGAGCAAGGAGCCCGATGTGGGGCTCAATCCCAGGACTCTGAGATCATGACCTGAGCTGAAGGCAGTGGCTTAACCCACTGAGCCACCCAGGCGCCCCGAGGTTTCAAAGACTTTACAGCTTGGTCACAAACCCTCAATTACCTCAGATTTAAACCTTACACTGCAGACCCTGGACAATTTCAGAAGGCCTCATACCCAGAACACAAACCAGCAGTTACTTCAGATGCAAACCTTTGGACTGACCCTGAAAATTTTCAGAGAACATGAGGACACACCTCTAAATATCTGACTCAAATCATGCAATATATGCCCTTAGAGAGATTAGAGACTTCATACCCTAAATGCAGACTTCTAAACACCTGAGGCAAAAAACTTTGAACAAAACCCTTCAAAGAACTCATGGACCTCACTTCCTGAACACAGACCCGCATATACCTCAGACCGAAATGTTGGACTTAGACATTCTAAAAGTTTAAAGACCATACAACCTGAAGGAAAACAAGTCTCTTAATTCCTAAGACTAAACCCTCAGAACAGAAGCTGGAAATTTCAGAGGCTTCAAACTCTGATACAGACCTATAAATAACTCAGGCTGAATCTTTGGGACACAGATCCTTGGAAAGTAGAGAGACCTCATTCCATGAATGCAAACCTCCAGACACATGAAACTTAAGCTTTTGGAAACGGACCCCCATTGGTTTTAGAGACCTCTCACCCTGACCAGAGACTTCCCAAACACCTCAGACTCAAACATTAAAAGATAACAAAAGGTATGAGAGGCCTCACACTCTGATCACAGACCCACAATGACCTTAGGTTCAAACCTTACAACACAAATTTTCAAAGACTTCAGAGACCTCACACTATGACCACAGACCACCAAATACTTTACAGTCAAAACCTTGAGCTATAGACCTTAAAGAATTTAGAGAAGTCATATTCTGAATACAGACTTCCAAACCCCTCAGAATCAAACTTTACCACAGAGACTTAAAATTTCAGAGATTTCATACCCTGACTACGTGCCCCCCTCCAAACAACTCCAGCCAAATCCTTGGGACACAGCGCCTATAAAATTTCAGACTTCACACTCTGAAAACAGACCCCAAATACCTCATATTCAAAACTTGAGAAAGAGATCCTCTAAAAGTTCAGCACATGCTGAACACAGACCTCTGAATACACACATACCTCCCACCTCCAGCCAACGGTGAGGCATAGTCCGAAAAACAGTTAAAGGACCTCGCTCCTAGTACACAGACTTCTAGTTACTACACATTTAAATGTTGAAACAGACCCTGAAGGAATTCAGTAAATGAGAGCACAGAATCCTATGTCAGGCTCAAACTTTCAAACATATACCCTCAAGAGGTAAGAACTTTCAAACACATAACTTACAACTTAAATTCAGGCATTTAAATAACTCAGACAAAATTTTTGAAAGCATACCCTCAGAGAATTTAAGGATTTCACTCATTGAACTAAGACTTCAAATATCGGGCACCTGGGTGGCTCCGTGGGTTAAAGCCTCTGCCTTCGGCTCAGGTCATGATCCCAGGGTCCTGGGATCCAGCCCTGCATCAGGCTCTCTGCTCAGCAGGGAGCCTGCTTCCTCCTCTCCCCCTGCCTGCCTCTCTGCCTACTTGTGATCTCTGTCAAATAAATAAATAAAATCTTTAAGAAAAAAAAAAAAGATTCAAATACCTTAGACCCAAACTTGGGACACAGACTCTCTAAAATTTCAGACTTCATGCCCTGAATACAGACCCTCAAGGTACTCACAGAACTTATGCCCTGAACACTCACTCTGTATTAATCAGATTGAACCTTGGGACACACCTCAAAGACTTCAGAGATCTTGCACTGCGAACACAGACACCCAAATCTCTCTGACTCAGACTTTGAGCCACAGACTCTCAAAGAATTCAGAAGCCTGAAACTCTGGGGGCACCTGTGTGTCTCAGTTGGCTAAGTGTCTACTTTCAGCTCAGGTCATAATCCCAGGATCTTGGGATCCAGCCCAGTGCTGGGCTCCCTGCTCTGTGAAGAGCCTGCTTCTCCCTTTCCCTTTGCCTGCCACTCCCCCTGCTTGTGTTTTTTTTTTCTCTCTCTCTGTTGAATAAACAAAATCTTAAAAAAAAATCCTAGACTCTGACTGTAGTCCCACAATTACGTCAGACTCAAACCTTGGGGCAGACCTTTAAAGACTTCAGAGAATTCAGCCTTGAGCACAGACCCCCTAAATATCTCAGATTTAAATTGTGGAACCTGGCCCCTCAAAGATTTCAGAGACATTACTCTTGAAAAAAGACTTCCAAATACTTCAGATAAAAAACTGGGAAACAAACTCTCAAAAATTCCAAGGCCCCACTTCTTGCTTATAGACTCAGATGCAAATTTGGAGCAGAGATCCTCTAAAATTTTAGAGAACTCACACCTTGATCAAAAAGCCCAAGTACCTCAGATTTAACTTACAACACAGATCTTCAGAATTTTAGAGATGTCATACATTGAACTCTGACCCACATAATTCAGATCAAACCTTGGGATACACTGGGATACAGACTTCAAAGAGTTCAGAGATCTTATACCTTGAACATGAACTCCAAACACCTTACACAAAAATCTTGGAGCATAGCCACTCAAAGTGTTCAAGGACCATACTCAAAGATTTGAGAGACCTCATACCCCACACAGATAAAGTATTCAGAAGCCTCCCACTCTCCACACCGATACCACATAACTCAGATTCAAACCTAGGGACCCAGAAATGGTAAATATCTGGGTAAATATAATAGATGATTCTTTTCCTCCTTGGTTCTTTTAAAAAAATAAAGTATTTATTTTTCAAAGAGAGAGCGAGATCACAAGTGGAGGGAGGAGCAGAGGGATAAGCAGACTCCTGGCTAAGCAGGGAACCCAATGCAGGACTCGATCCTAAGACGCTGAGATCATCACCTGAGCCGAAAGCGGAGGCTTAACCAACTGAGCCATCCAAGTGCCCTCTCCTCGGTTCTTTAAAGTATGTTTGAGACTTAAAAGTAAAATTTATAACCTTGTTTGGCTTTTTTTTCACAATGGGTTTGCCACCAAAACATAGTTGTCATGAAAACCCTTACTAAATCTAAACCAAAATGGGAAAGGAAAAGACTTGTATCAACTTCATTGTTATTGGACACATAGATTCAGGCAAGTCTACCACAAATGGCCATCTGATCTACAGATGTGGTGGGATCAACAAAAGAACTATCAAAAAATTGGAGAAGGAGGCTGCTGAGATGGGAAAGGGCTCCTTCAAGTAAGCCTGGGTCTTCGATAAACTCAGAGTTGAACATGAACATGATATCACCGTTGAGATCTACTGGTGGAAATTCGAAACCAGCAAGTATTATGTGACTATCATTGATGCCTCAGGACACAGAGACTTTATAAAAAACAAGATCACAGGCATATCTCAGGATGACTGTGCTGTCCTGATAGTTGCTGCTGGTGTTGGTGAATTTGAAGCAGGCATCTCCAAGAGTGAGCAGACTCGTGAGCATGCCCTTCTGGCTTACACACTGGGTGTGAAACAACTCATTATTGGTATTAACAAAAGGTATTCCACTGAGCCACCTTAGAGCTAGAAGAGATATGAGGAAATCATTAAGCAAGTCACCACCTACATTAAGAAAGTTGGCTACAACCCCAACACAGTAGCGTTTGTGCCAATTTCTGGTTGGAATGGTGACAACATGCTGAAGCCCAGTGCTAACATGCCTTGGTTTAAGGGATTGAAAGTCACCTGTAAAGATGGGAATGCAAGTAGAACCACATTGCTTGAGGCTCTGGATTGTATTCTACCACCAACTTGTCCAACTGACAAGCCCTTGTGTCTGCTTCTCGAGGACGTCTACAAAATTGGTGGTATTGGTGCTGTCCCTGTGGGCGGAGTGGAGACTGGTGTTCTTAAACCTGGCATGATGGTCACCTTTGCTCCAGTCAGTGTTACAACTGAATTAAAGTTTGTTGAGATGCACCACGAAGCTTTGAGTGGGACAATGTGGACATCAATGTCATGAATGTATCTGTCAACAATGTTCATTGTGGCAATGTGGTTGGTGACAGCAAAAATGACCCACCAATGGAAGCAGCTGGCTTTATGGCTCGGGTGATTATCCTGAATCATCCTGGCTGAATCATTGCTGGATATGCACCTGTGCTGGACTGTCACACAACTCACATTGCTTGCAAGTTTGCTGAGCTGAAGGAGAAGATAGATCATCATTCTGGAAAAAAGCTGGAAGATGGTCCCAAGTTCTTCAAATCTAGTGATCTTGTCATCATTGATATGTTCTTGGCAAGCCTATGTGTTGAGAGCTTCTCTGACTATCCTCCTCTGGATCATTTTGCTGTTCATGACATGAGACCGATGGTTGCCATAGGTGTCATCAAAGCAGTGGACAAGAAGGCAATTGGAGATGGCAAGGTCACCAACTCTGCCCAGAAAGCTCAGAAGCCTAAATGAATATTATCCCCAATACCTGCCACCCCAGTCTTAATCAGTGGTGGAAGAATGGTGTCAGAACTTTTTCTGTTAATTGGCCATTTAAGTTTAATAGTAAGACTGGTTAATGACAACAATGCATTGTGAAATATTCAGAAGGAAAGGAGAATGTTTTGTAGACCATCTGGGTTTTTGTTTTTTGTGTGTGTGTCTGTGTGTATGGCATTTAAGTCATTAGTTTTTAAACTCAGCACTTTTTAATGGAGACAGCTTGACCAAAAACCTGTCACAGAATTTTGAGACCCATTAAAACAAAAGTTTAATGAGAAAAAAATTATAACATTGTCTGTAGTTTTCAACATATATAAATGTAACCAATCAGACAACTATAGCCTAAGGAGGAAATGATAAAAAGGCCTATAAGGTGGCAACGTTTCTTCATTTGAACTGAAATGAGAAAATATTGATTCTAAGTGGAATATGAACAGTTAAATATGTACTTTGTAATTCCTACTATAAAACCGTATACAAAGATATAGTCAAACTTACAACAGATATATTGAAATGGAATACTGAAAAGTTTTAAATAACCCAAAACAAGGCAGTGAAGGTAAAACAGGAAGGAAAAACAGAAGGGAAAAACAGAAAACAATAACATGGTAGGTCTAAATCCAAACATCAATAATCCATGAAATTTAAATGGCCTAACTACATCAATTAAAGGACAAAGACTATCAAAATGAAAAACCATAACCTAACTATTTATAAATGTAACGATACAGGTTGTATGAAAACAAACGGATGGCTGGTTTCTGTGTAGAGATATAAAGAGTTGGAAAGAGCATCGCTTCCATCCTCACAAGAACAAAGCTGTAGAAACTGCAGCTTAAATACTTTCCTTGAAACCATCATAGAAATGAGTTTTCTGGGGGAAACAACTAACTTAAAATCTAAAAAGACAGGCACCTATAGGAAGACATAGCACGTAGACGTTTGATTATCTGGGACAGATGCCTTCAAATGTCATATAAACCAGTAAGAAAATCCTTATCAAATTGCTAAAGGCTGAGTGTATACTGGTGTGAGAGTGTGAAAGGTCCTAGGGGTTGCAGACCTGGAAGTTTCACACCTGCTTGCACCCTTTTCCTCTAGAACACCACCAGGCGCTGGCAGGGATGTTGAGGAGAATCCTGAAAAGACTGAGGAAATGGGACAGGAGGCACTACCGAAAGTATACAAACCAATCCTGTCAATCTCCCACACAAAACACAAACTTTAATCTGTATGCTGAAAGAAAACTATCAAAATATGTTGCATAAGATCACTGGTAAAATCCCACTTCAGTTGGGAGAAAAATATGGAAACGGCCACTGAAACTCTTGCCTACCCATTCTCACTATCTTTCCTAGGTAGCAAAAGCCTTCATCTGTGTGCAGAAGGACATCAAAGCTGGAACCTAAGTGCAGAGGTGGAAACCTACTGCATCTGGGAGAAGGGAAGGCTAGGAGTGGGAGTGGGGAGTGAGGAGTAATCTCTATCCCGGGAGTAATAAGTGCTAGGCTCAGCACTCCATCTGCCAGAGTGGCAGAAACTCTTGTGAAGGCCACATAACCCTGAGACCCAAGTCCACAGTGCCTGCCTAATACTGAGACTTAGTAAGAATATCAGGAAACCTACTCCCTCACTTCCCACCCACCAACAAGCCTCAGAAAAAAAAATAAGCATGAAATACAGCTAAGAAAGCTCTAACAGACAAACCTTTTCTAGGGAACAACACAATGGGAAAACCCAAATCCAAGTGCGGAGATCAAAACAAAGCACAAGTGGAAGGACTTGAAGGCTCTTGGTGCATTGAGGGTAACAATAAACTTAGTACAACTCCTTACTAAGTTAATACTATCCTAGCAGAAATATCCCTACTAAAATCCTAGGAGGAGTAACTGTATGCTCTTCTCCTAACATACACAATATTTACTTTAGTATCTAACTGTCCTATACAACATGTCAGATTTTCAACACAAAATTCTTATGCATAGAAAAAGTAGGAAACACACAGTCTGGAGGCAAAGCCAAACTTGGATATGACACAGATGATGAAAGTATCAGAGAATTTAAAATAATTGTGGTTAATATGTTAAAGCTTCTAATGGAAATGGGAATAAGAGAGAAAGTCTTCTCTGGTGTCTCAATTAAGCCTTATTCTTAGGCAAGCACTGTGGGCATGTGTCTTGGGGGAGTGCCTGCACAATATTCCTGTCCCTTCCTCTGTGGGTAGAGTTTGTTTCCCTTGTTCACTTCTCCCAGCAACATGAGTATACCCACCTCCCACTTTGATGCCCCAGCACCTGAAGATGGAAGTTTTTGTTACTTAGGGAAGATAGGAAAGTAGGTCTGGCCAAGTTTCCTTGATGACCTCCATTGCCTTCCCCTAGTTGTAGTGCAGTTTTACCAGTGCCTGCAGATTAAGCGTTTTCATTCTGTAAGGGAGATCAGGGAAATGGGTCTGGGAGGATTTGGGCCATGGCTGTTCTCTTCTTGCTAGCACCACGGGAAAACTTTCTGGATTCTCTGTTTGAGTGTAGTGGTATTCCTGGAGGAAAAGCCTGCAAGAGAGTGGGAACCCGACATGGCTGAGTCCCTTGAGAACTTCGAGTTCCCAGGCTAGGTCCCCAGGAATTCATCACAATTTTTTGTTTAATGTTCATAATGGCTTCTGCCCCTGGTAAGCAAATGTTCCAGTCCTGTGTCTTCCTGCAGGCACCTGGCTCCCTCCAGATTTTGGGAAGACATTTACTCCAAGACCTCAGTTCTTTAATGAGTCCACAAAAACTCATTAATTTGTAATTCGTCCAATTTTTCCTTTGATGGGATAGGCAACATCTTTCCAGCTCTCCATCTCTGAACTGAACTTCTAGGTCATATGGTACGTGTATATTTAACTTTATGGGAACCTGCTAAACCATTTTCTAAGAGTGGCTATACAATTTTGTATTTGTGCCAATAACATATGAGAGATCCAGTTGTTCCACATCCTTGTCAGTGCTTAGTATTGTCAGTCCTTTATCTTTTTGTCATTTAACAGGTACATATTAGTATCTCTTGTGGTTATAATTTACATTTCCCAAATTGCCAATAATATGGTGCATCTTTTCATGGGCTAATTTCCCGTCTATATACCCTCTTTGATTTAGTGACCATGACTTTTTGCCAATTTGTAAATTAGGTTGTGTTTTTTTCTTGTTATTGAGTTTGGAGAATTCTTCATATATTCTGGATGGAAGCCCTTTGTCAGATATATGATTTTCAAATATATTCTCTTTGTAGCCTTCTTTTTTTTAAAGCTAGTATTTAATAATTTTAAGGATATTGAAGAGCCCTCATGAAAATTCAGACATGAGGTGGGATTTTATAATACACACACGCATCCTCAAAATCGCAGCCTAATCTTTCCTACTCTTGTATAATCCTAAGCCAGCCACCTTATCTTGGGCACTTTTAAGAAACCTTGAACAAAAAACCAAGTGCTTTGCAGCTCTAAGTTCAGAATATTAGGCTGCAATATGTTTGACCTTGTAAAGAGGAGATTATATCGGTTCAAATTAATTATCTTCTATGATAGAGAGAGAGGCCTTAAAGATAAACTAATAGGTCTTCAATTATTCAGGCCTGAGCTAGGCTTCTATTTCTGTCCTTTAGTCTTATTAATGATTAGTTCTGTGGTTTAGGAATCATACTCCAAGGAATCCGAGAGTTCTATAGAGGATCCCCAGAGGCTGTCTAAGAGATCAGCAAGGCACGGACAGAGATGATGAGCTTCTGGGAGACTCTCCTCTCTGGCTTCAAGCAGAGTAGCTGTTTTTTTATTATTAAGTTTGGCTATATTTTTGTTAATAAACATTTATATTTTGAAATGATTTTAGTTTTACAGAACAGTTGCAAAGATAATACGAAGAGTTCCCATGTACTCTTCAGTCAGATTCACCTAATGTTAATATCTAATATAAACATGGTACCTTTGTCATAACTAAAAAAATTAACATTGGTACTGTGCTTGGAGTACTGCTAACCAAACCACAGACTTCATTTAGATTTTGTTAATTTCTCCAGTAAGATTCTTTTTTTAAAAACATTTTATTTTTAGGGAATCTCTACATGCAACATCAAACTCGAACCCACCACCCTGAGATCAAGAGTGACATGCTCCAGGGACGCCTGGGTGGCGCAGTTGGTTGGATGACTGCCTTCGGCTCAGGGCATGATCCTGGAGTCCCGGGATCGAGTCCCACATCAGGCTCCCAGCTCCATGGGGAGTCTGCTTCGCTCTCTGACCTTCTCCTCGCTCATTCTCTCTCACTGTCTCTCTCTCTCAAATAAATAAAATAAAATCTTTAAAAAAAAAAAAAAGAGTGACATGCTCCAATGACTGAGCCAGCCAGGTGCCCCTCCACTAATATTCTTTAAATGTTCCAGAATCCAATCCAGGAAATCTCATTGCATTAGAGAAGATTTTCTTTTCATTCTTTTGACAGTGTCTTTAACAAAGCAAAAGGTTCCCCCCCCCCAAAGAGTTTATTTATTTATTTGACAGAGAGAGACACAGAGAGAGGGAATACAAGCAGGGGGAGCGGGAGAGGGAGAAGCAGGCTCCCCACTGAGCAGGGAGCCAGATGTGGGCCTTGATCCCAGCACCCTGGGATCATGACCTGAGCCAGAGGCAGCCATCCAATGACTAAGCCACCCACATACCCCACAAAGCAAAAGTTTTAAATTATAATGAAGATTGACTTAACATTTTTTTTTCTGATACACATTGTGCTTTTTGTGTCATGTCAAAGAATCTGTGGACAAACTCAAGGTCTCCTAAGTTTTTTTCTTTAACTTTTATATAAGTTTTCTATTTTACATTTGGATATACGCTCCATTTGGTATTAATTTTTGAATACGATGTGACATTTAAGTAGAGATTTATTTTTGTTATATATGACTGTCCAATTGTCCCCATACCATTTATTAAAAATATAGATTTTCCTTGCCTTACAATGGAATTATGTCCCCCCAAACCCATCAAAAGTTGGAAATATTTTAAGTTGAAAATACATTTAATAAACCTAAAACATCTTATCAAACATCATAGCTTAGCCTAGCCTTATTAAACAGGCTCAGAACACTTACATTAGCCTGCAGTTGGGCAAAATCATCTAACACAAAGCCCATTTTATTTCATTATTTTTTTGAAGATTTTATTTATTTATCTGACAGAGAGCATGCACAAGCAGGTGGAGTGGCAGGTGGAGGGAGAGGGAGATGTAGTCTCTGCACTGAGCAAAGCGCCTAATGTGGGGCTCAATCCCAGGCCCCGGGGATCATGATCTGAGCTGAAGGCAGATGCTTAACTGACTGAGCCCCCCAGGTGCCTCACAAAGCCTGTTTTATAATGAAGTGTGGAATAGCTCATGTAATATATTGAATACTACACTGAAAGTAAAAAACAGAATGGTTGTATGGGTGTAAAATGGTTGTAAGTGTACTGGCTGACTTAATTGCATGGTTGACTGGGAGCTGTGGCTTGCTGCTGCCCAGCATCACGAGTAAGTATTATACTACATATAGTTAGCCTGGGAAAAGATAAAAATTCAACATTCAAGGTACCATTTCTACTGAAAGTGTATTGCTTTTACACCACTGTAAACTTGAAAAATTCTAAGTCAAACCACTCTAAGCCATTGTACTACCCTGTAACATCATTTGTACTACTCTTTCTCTATTGAATTGGTTTTGCACCTTTGTCAAAAATATAATTGGCCATATTTGTGTGCGCCAATTTCTGGACTCTTTTTCATCCCATTCATCTATGCATCATGATTACTGTCACTTTATAATAATTCTTAAAATAGGATAGTTTAGAGCCCAGATCTAAGTTTTTAAATACCATTTCTCAATAAAAGGAATCAGGAATCCTAAAGAAATGGCTGATTCTAGGGCAGAAGATGAACCTGTATAATTTTGTATTGCCAGAAAGTAAAGAGAAGCTAAAAAACAAAAACAAAACAAAACAACAAAGAAGAGGAAGGCCATGTCATAAGCACACAGGAGCCAGTGTGGAAGAGGTAGGTCTCAATGGTGGAACTGCAACAGTTGGAGCCACAGAACAAAACAATTGTATTGGAATAGAACCTAAGAGATTAAAAAAAAATCCAAGTATACATATTCCTTACAGAAGAATTCCAGATAATAAATGTAGAAGCAATGAATGAAACAGAAAATCACTAAAACCACTATTAAAACAGCAGAGCAATAGTTTTTCTAGGCAAGTTCCCTGGATTCATACTAAAATCAAAGGCCTAAACTTTGAGGAGAAAAAAATATATTTGTATGGCCTCAATGTATTTTTCTCCGAATATTTGCTAGTTACCATAGCGATTTTAACATATATCTGTAAAATCTTTTATATTCGTTTCTCCAGGAGGTGAAGCTTAACTCTCTTCTTCTTGGGTGTGGGCTGGACTTAGTAATGCACTTCTAATGAAGACTATAAAAAGGGAAAAACAGTAATTTTATAGTGGAGAAATCTGATGGATACCACCTAAACCATGTGATCAAGGTTAATATCAACAGTAACACATCATATTTATATAACATAATCACAAATATGATGTAACAAGAAGGGCATGTCACCTGAATAGTATTCTTCCCTCAAAGCCATTATCTTAGTTGAATCACAAGAAAATATCAAGCCCAGGGGCGCCTGGGTGGCTCAGTGGGTTAAAGCCTCTGCCTTCAGCTCAGATCATGATCCCAGGGTCCTGGGATTGAGCCCCGCATCTGGCTCTCTGCTCAGCAGGGAGCTAGCTTCCCTTCCTCTCTCACTGCCTGCCTCTCTGTCTACTTGTGATCTCTGTCAGATAAATAAATAAAATCTTTAAAAAAAAAGAAAATAAAATATCAAGCCCAAATTGAGGGAGTCTAAAAATGACAAGTACTCTTCAAAAGGAGGTAGTGTGGATTTCTTCAGCTTTCTTCTTTTTCAAAATTGTTTTCACTATTCCAATTCTTTTGCCTTTTATAAAAGGATTTTGTTTATTTGATAGGAAGAGAGACAGAGCACAAGCACAGCGAGCAGGAGAGGGAGAAGCAGGGCCACCGCTAAGCAGGAAACCTGATGAGGGACTTGATCTCAGAACCCTGGGAGCATGACCTCAGCTGAAGGCAGATGGCAAAGCACCTTTTTAAAATAAATTTTAAAACCAGCTTCTCAATATGCTTAGAACATTCTTGCCAGGATTTTGATCAGTATTGTGTTAAATCTATATTTCAATATGGAGATGATTGATATCTTGACTATGTCGGGTTTTCAAATTTATGAACATAGTGTGTATTTCCATTTATTTAGGTCTCTTTTTTTTGGCTTGAAGCAAATGTTTATTTGCTTATAGTTTCTGAGGGTCAGAAATTCAGGAACAGTTTTAATTGTGTGGTTCTGGATAAGGGTCTCTCCTGAGATGGCAGTCAAGCTATCAGCTGGGCTGCACCTCCTGAAGTCTTTTTTTTTTAATTTTTATTTTTTTTAATTACTTTTCAGTGTACTAGAATTCATTATTTATGCACCATACCCAGTGCTCCATGCAATACATGCCCTCCACAATACCCACCACTAGGCTGTCCCAACTTCCCACCCTCTCCCCTTCAAAACCCTCAGATTGTTTTTCAGAGTCCATAGTCTCTCATGGTTCATCTCCCCCTCCAATTTCCCTCAACTCCCTTGTCTTCTCCATCTCCCCATGTCCTCTGTGTTATTTCTTATGCTCCAAAACAAGTGAAACCATATGATAATTGACTCTCTTTGACTTATTTCACTCAGCATAATCTCTTCCAGTCCCATACATGTTGATACAAAGATTGGGTATTCATCCTTTCTGAGGGAGGCATTAAACTCCATAGTGTATATGGACCACATCTTCCTTATCCTTCCGTCCATTGAAGGGCATCTTGGTTCTTTCCACAGTTTGGCGACCGTGGCCATTGCTGCTATGAACATTGGGGTACAGATGGCCCTTCTTTTCACTACATCTGTATCTTTGGGGTAAATACCCAGTAGTACAATGGCAGGGTCATAGGGAAGCTCTATTTTTAATTTCTTAAGGAATCTCCACACTGTTCTCCAAATTGGCTGCGCCAACTTGCATTCCCACCAACAGTGTAAGAGGGTTCCCCTTTCTCCACATCCTCTCCAACACATGTTGTTTCCTGTCTTGTTAATTTTGGCCATTCTAACTGGTGTAAGGTGATATATCAATGTGGTTTTGATTTGAATCTCCCTGATGGCTAGTGATGATGAACATTTTTTCATGTGTCTGATAGCCATTTGTATTTCTTCATTGGAGAAGTGTCTGTTCATGTCTTCTGCCCACTTTTTGACATGATTATTTGTTTTGTATGTGTTGACTTTGAGAAGTTCTTTATAGATCCTGGATATCAGCCTTTTGTCTGTACTGTCATTTGCAAATACCTTCTCCCATTCCATGGGTTGCCTCTTTGTTTTGTTGACTGTTTCCTTTGCTGTGCAGAAGCTATTGATTTTGATGAAGTCCCACAAGTTCTTTTTTGCTTTTGTTTCCTTTGCCTTTGGAGACATACCTTGAAAGAATTTGCTGTGGCTGATATCAAAGAGGTTACTGCCTATGTTCTCCTCTAGGATTCTGATGGATTCCTGTCTCACATTGAGGTCTTTTATCCATTTCGAGTTTATCTTTGTGTATGGTGTAAGAGAGTGGTCGAGTTTCATTCTTCTACATATAGCTGTCCAATTTTCCCAGCACCATTTATTAAAGAGGCTGTCTTTTTTCTACTGTATATTTTTTCCTGCTTTGTCGAAGATTATTTGACCATAGAGTTGAGGGTCCATATCTGGGCTCTCTACTCTGTTCCACTGGTCTATGTGTCTGTTTTTATGCTAGTTATTTAGGCCTTTTTTGATTGGTTTATTCAGTATCTTACAGTTTTCAATATACAGATCTTGTTTTTTTAATTTAAATTCAATTAGCCAACATATAGTACATCATTAGTTCTAGATGTAGTGTTCAATCATTCATCAGTTGTATATAACACCTAGTGCTCATCACATCACTTGCTCTCCTTAACGCCCACTACCCAGTTGCCCCATTCCCCCCAACGCCTCCCCTTCTACAATCTTCAGTTTGTTTCCCAGAGCCAAAAGTCTCTCATGATTTGTCTCCCTCTCTAATTTCCTCCCATTCGGTTTTTACCTCCAACATACAGATCTTGTATGTATTTTGTGAGATTCAGATATAAGTGTGTTAATATTCTGAATGATTGTAAATATCCCAGGGTCCTGGGATCAGCCAGCATTGGGCTCTCTGCTCAACAGGGAGCCTGCATCCCACTCTCTCTGTGCCTGCTGCTCTGCCTACTTGTGGTCTCTCTCTCTGTCAAATAAATAAATAAAATCTGTAAAAAAGGATTAAAAAATAAAAAAGATAAATTGTGAATACTAACCTTTTATCAGATATGTCATTTGCAAACATCTTCTCCCATTCAGTATGTTGTCTTTTTGTTTTGTTGACTGTTTCCTTTGGTATGAAGAAGCTTTTTTATTTTAATGTAGTCCCAATAGTTTATTTTTGCTTTTGTTTCCTTTCCATATCTAGACAAATGTTGCTATAGCCAAAATCAGAGAAATTACTGCCTATGCTCTCTTCTAGGATTTTTATGCTTTCAGGTCTCACATTTAGGTACTTAATCCATTTTGAATTTATTTTTGTATGTGGTGTAAGAAAGTGGTCAGAGAAATCCATAGTTATAGTCTAAGATTTCAATATCTCTTTTTAAAAAATATTTTATTTATCCATTTGACAGAGAGAGAGACTGAGAGAGAGAGAGAGAGTACACAAGCAGGGGGAGCAGCAGAGGGAGAGGGAGAAGCAGACTCCTCATTGAGCAGGGAGCCCACTATGGGGCTCAATCCCAGGACCCTGGGATCAAGACCTGAGCTGAAGGTAGATAACCAACTGAGCCACCGAGGTGTCTCAATATCTTTTTCTTAATAATTGACAGAATATATAGGCAGAAAATCAGCAAGGATACAATAGACAATTTGAAAGATGCAGAACACCAAGACTCACTTAGGAAGAAATAGACAACCTGAATAATCCTTCATATATTAAAGCAATTGCAATTTTAGTGAAAAAATGTTCCCACAAAGAAAACTCCAAGCCCAAATGGCATCACTGGAGAAGTATAACAAATATTTGAGAAATAAATAATAGTAATTCTATACAAGCTCTTCCAAAATATTGAAGAGGAAAGAATACTTTTCTGCTCATTCTTTGAGGCCAGAATTTCCTTGATACCAAAACCGGATAAAGATAATAGAAAACTACATATCAATATGCCTCATAAATATAGATACAAAAATTCTATCCAAGATTTTAATATATTAAAACCAACAATATGGTGAAAAGATAATACATCATGACTGAATGGAATTTATCTCAATAATACAGGGCTGGTTTAATATTTGAAAATCGATCAATGAAATTCACCATAGTAATAAACCAAAAGAGAAAAGCCCATATGATTGTTTTAACAGATGCAGAATATTGAGCGCTTTTGCCCTAATATCAGGAACAAGACAAAGATGTCCACTCTCACCACCTGTATTCAATATTGTACTCAAAGTTCTAGGTAGTATAATCAGGTAAAATAAGGAAATAAAATGCATACAGATTGGAAATGAATAAGTAAAATTGTCTATTCACAGATGACATAATCATTTTCATTAAAAATATGATGGAATCTATTTTAACAGTTTATTTTTTTAATTAAAAATATGTTATGATTTATTTGTCAGAGAGAAAGAGAGAGACAGAGTGCCAGCCAGAGGGAGAAACAGGCTCCCCACTGAGGAGGGAGACTGATGCGGGACTTGATCCCAGGACCCTGGGATCATGATCTGACCCGAAGGCAGATGCTTAACTGACTGAGTCTCCCAGACACCCAGAAAATGTGATAGAATCTAATTAAAAGCGACTAAAATCAACAAGTGAGTCTAACAAAGTTGCAGGATTCGAGGTCAATGGAAAGAAATCAGTTTTATTTCCATATACTAGCAAGAATAAAAAACTGAAATAAAATCCAATACAATTTACAACACCATAAAACATATGAAATACATAGGGATAAATATGACAAAAAAGTGATAGATATATACACTGAAAACTACAAAACTCCACTGAGAGAAATCAAAACTTAAGTATATAGAGAGATATATCTTGTTCATGGGTCTGAAGACTCCAAATGGTTAAGTTGTCAATTCTCCCCAAATTAATCTATGAATTTAACACATTCTCAATCAAAATCCCAGCAGTACTTTTTGTAGAAATTAACAAGCTGATTCTGAAATTCATATGGAAAAGCAAAGGACCTATATTAACTAGAATAAGATTTCAAGAATTATCATAAAACTATATCACAATAGTATGGTGCTGACATAAAGGTAGATAAATGGAACAAAGCAGAGAGTCCAGAAATAAATCCATGCACATATGACAACTGATTTTTGGCAAAGGCATATATAGGCATAAGAGCCAGTAAAGGCCAGCATGACGAAGGTAACTTCACCAGTTGTCTAACTACCAAGAAATATGTACATAAGTAGAAACTCAACCAAGAGAGAAAAGTCCAAAGCTGGATGAGCACAGGGAGAAGCCTGAATACCATCAATGAAGACTGAAAGTGCAATTATAAATTGGGGATTGGTTGGCACAGAAAGGGAACTCAGGAAGCTTCTGTATAAGGAGGAGAGAAGAAGGGGGCATTTTCTGCAGGTGATGGAGCTGCCAAGAGGGATAAAACCTTCCTAGGATCCTCTCCATTGCTTCCAGTGAACCACCCCAAAATGCCAACACTAAGTAATAGCTATCAGAGTACATGTGAATGTGTGTGTGACAACTAAATGTGCATGAGTAGTATCTGGAATTTATAGATTGTTGGAGTCAAGTTTAAAATGACATGCTTTGTCAATCAGATTATAGGAACTCTCCTTTGCAATCAGGAAAACTTCCTTCATGATTAGCATGCAGTTGATTTTAAAAAATTACCCACAGGATATTTATATTCTCAATCTATTCATGCCCTTACTGTACTTTACTGTTGGTCAAGGACACAAAAGAAAAGATCCCCCTCTCACCCACAGCCCGAATCTCTAGCCAGTGGTCTCTGCAGTTTTCAAGCATATTATGACCTACCAGCATCTATGACTTAGCTCATGATGTTCCTCGTGCCAGTGCTGCTTCCAGCACATACGGTACTTAACACCACATCACCTCTTCTGGATGATGGC
This sequence comes from Neogale vison, assembly GCF_020171115.1. Lineage (NCBI taxonomy): Eukaryota > Metazoa > Chordata > Mammalia > Carnivora > Mustelidae > Neogale > Neogale vison. The sequence continues at coordinate 88,693,736 of NC_058105.1, read as the reverse complement.
CATGGGGTTGCTAAACTCCTTGAGCTAAAGGGTTCAAGGGAACTTGATACACCAGGCAACACAATGTAAAGAAACAACCAAATGCAGTGGGATCAGACAGGTTAAATTCCTGGAATACCTTGTCAGAGGGTGTGATGTCCGGCAAGTTGTAAATACTCTTAAGCTGCTATTTCTTCATGTAGAATTTTTTTTTCAGATCATTAAGGAAGTAGGCAGGCAATGATTCATGAGGATGTTTGCTGCAGCATGGATGATAATCTAGAATGAATGTGTAAGACATATATATAGATAGATCGATCGATCTATCTTTCTATCTATACACATATGTATATATGGAAATATATGCATTAAAATGACAAAGAGAAGAGAGCATTTTTTTTTTAATGAGGAGGAGAAGAGGGGAAAAGGTGGAGGGAAAGGGAGAGACAATCTTAAGCAGGCTCCACGCCCAGTGTGGAGCTGACATGGGGCTTGATCTCACAATCTTGAGTTCACAACCTGAGCCAAAATTAAGAGTCGGATACTTGGGCACTTGGGTGGCTCAGTGGGTTAAGTCGCTGCCTTCGGCTTGGGTCATGATCTCAAGGTCCTGGGATAGAGTCCCGCATCGGGCTCTCTGCTCAGCGGGGAGCCTGCTTCCCTCTCTCTCTCTCTGCCTGCCTCTCCATCTACTTGTGATTTCTCTCTGTCAAATAAATAAATAAAATCTTAAAAAAAAAAAAGAGTCGGATACTTAACTGACTGAGCCACCCAGGCGCTGCAGAAAAAAGGTTTTTAAGGAATGCTGGAATCCCAGGGTTGTTTCTCAATTCTCCCCTTTCTGACTTCATATATTTTTTTACTATGAGCATGAATTACTTGAGTAATAATGTTCACCTTTATTATTTATCAAGAATGCAAATTCAGATACTAGCATGGGACCATTTTCTCCCATCAAAATAGCAGAAAAAGAACTAATGTTATACCCAACAACTGCAAGGGTGAAAGATTTTTATTTATTTATTCGACAGAGAGAGAGAGAGAGAGAGAGAGAAAGAGATCACAAGTAGGCAGAGAGACAGGCAGAGAGAGAGGGAAAGCAGGCTCCCTGCCGAGCAGAGAGCCTGATGTGGGGCTCGATCACAGGACCCTGAGAACATGACCTGAGCCGAAGGCAGAGGCTTAGCCCGCTGAGCCACCCAGGCGCCCCATAAATAAAATCTTTAAAAATAAAAGAAAACGGGTCTTTTTATACACAAGCTGGAGTGGGAAGTGGTTTCTCCTATCTTTGAGTCATCTAGCAAGACAAATTAAAAACATTTAAAGCCCCCACTTTCCTTTCATTCAGCAATTCAGTTTCCAGGAATACCTTCTAATATGAGAAAAGCATGCTACAGCAGAAGAATGTGATGTTCATTCTAATTTTTCTTATAATAGCAAAAAGATGAGGAATAATCAACATAAAACACACACATAGATGCACATGTATCTGTTTAAAATAAAAAATATTATTTATTTAATGGACATCAGTATATACCAATATGTGTTAATTTATCTAATTCTTCAATGGCTGCAAAATTTCCATTGTCTAGTTTTCCTGCAACTCCTATGAGCAAATACATTACTGAACACACAGGCAGTTTTTGCATTCTTAGAATTGTTGTGTATATACTGCAGTATACTTGGATGGATATACCTTTAGAATGAATCCCAAAAGGGAGATGGCTGGGAAAGAATTCTTAGTGCATTACTAATTGAGAGATAATAATGAGAGTGTCAGGAGTTTCTCATGAATCTCTAAACCTGCTTCCTCTCCTTCATGTAAAGGATTGGGGATGGGTTATACGAGCTGTTGGGGTTCAACACAGACACAGCCCATAACATCCTAACACCTCAACACAGACACAACCCATAATACCCTCTATTGCTCTCTCTCCAAGGCTAGCTGTTGGGATTTCTCCCAAATACACATGAAGGTGGTGGTTATGAGCAGGTCTGGTCTATACGCAGACCCACAGGGGCAATACCTAGACCAGAAGAAGATGAGACAGGGAAGAACAGAGCACTCCCCACCTCCATCATTTCCTGAAGCACACACTTTTAGTATGTGGCCCTACTCTTTCCCTCCTCCGGGTATTGGAAACAGGTTGGGTCATTACCCGCTCACAGTACAGTCACAGCTGCCACCTTACCATGGCTTTGGCACGGCCTTGTGTCTATACATCCTTCTCATAACTGACCCAGGTAGCATATATCACATTTCTCCTGCTGGTTTTTTGGACAGTCTGAAAAGAGCTTACCTTTGACCCATGTACCACCTGGGCCTTGGCCTAGGGTTGGACCTTGATATGTGTTCCACTTCAGACTGGGCACAGTCACTAGTCCCTATTCTTGATTATCACCTCCAACAATAGTAAATGGGTGGACAAAAAGTCTGTTTTCTTTCTGAGGGACAGGAATGGCAGAAAGGGATGCCTTTTGGCTCCCCTCAGTGGTCCTAACAACAACACTATTACTTCCAGGTATTAATTTTGCCCAGAATGAGATGACCTCATGCTGGGATTTAAATAATAATGACATGAGAGTGGAACTGAGCAATTCTCAGTGAATGAATTATTTGTGAGGAGCAGATTTTACTTGTGCCATAAAACAAATAAAATGGAATGCTATCTACCATCTTCACAATGATACAAACAAGGTCTTGGGAGTACCTGAGTGTCCTTGGTCAGAGTGGATGCTCTGCCCTGATGTTGTCCGAGTATGAGGTTACTTGGAAGGCTTGAAGCACGGGGCAAATTGGATTATTTTTCTTCAGTTTAGACTCCAAGCTCTCACACAGACTGGACCCCATCTTCCCAGTGTCCTGAAGAAACTTGATCCTACCCAGAGAGCGCAGCTGCTGCCAACAGACAAAGCACCAAGGTCAGGGAGACAGCTGGGCAGCAGATAGTCTTTCCAAGAGATAACAGGAAATGACTAAGAGCCAGTGAAACAGCTCACCCAAGGAGAAACACGAGACTGAGGCCAGATCCCACAGTTTATGCTGATTAAAAAGAGTATGAGACCTCAGTCCTTCTCAGTAAATCTTTATTTCATACACAAGAAGATCTGAATTGTAGGAACAGCTCCTGATTAGATATTAAAAGTGGTTATCCCTAATTAGTGAAATCAAGGAAAAATTATATATTCTTTACCCTTGGCTCTAAATTGACTCTAGATCTTGTCTGTATGAGACGGGGAGGGTGAGAGGAAGGCAGAGAGGGAGGGATGTGGCAATCCTACTTCTGCCACAGGGGATCTTTCTAACTCTCAAAGAATGTGTGCTTCTCTAAAGGCAACCTGCAGAGTTTGGGAATGAAACAAAGAAAGGGTTTTTGGTGGGGGGTGGAGATATGCAAGGGCAGGGCAAATTCCTTTCTGTCTTGTAGGTGTCCACCTACCTTTGCCAAAAGCAGGAACAGTGGGCTGCCTGTCCTCCTCCTCCCCTCCCCTCCCCTCCCTCTTTCCCTGACAGTGGAGGACCAGACCACCTAGGTCATGGGGAAGCCTTTGGAGGTTTACCAGATGCAGGAGACCTACAATCCCGAGGACTGCATTTTACCTCCTGTGTTACCTGTAGAGTACCATGTGTCTTTGGAGCCCTGGAACATGCTGGCTTCAGGAAAACAAATTATATTTATTGTCTGAGAGGAGTAGGAAGTGAACTTTACCAAATCCTCTCCTTTTGGGATCATGAGGCACATACACAATGCTACATAACCAGCTGTTTCAAGTTAATAACTCAATGTAAGCAGCACCAATATGACAGCAGACATTAGTCAGTATTGCTTTTGATGGGTGGCCACATTCCATTTTCAAATGTGCCAGTTTAGTTATATAGCAAATCCATGACCATTATTTTATAAATTAAGCTCCTTTGGAAAACCCATGTATCTAAATCTTTATTCACATCCAAGACAGTTTCCTTAACATAAAGTTTTATTATTTTTAGAAGATTTTTTCATTTACTTGAAAGAGACACAGAGTGAAAAAGATAGATTATGGGCAAGGGGAGGGGTAGAGAGAGAAACAGACTCCCCACTGAGCCAGGAGCCCAATGTGGGACTTGATCCCAGGACCCTAAGATCATGACCTGAGTGGAAGACAGATGCGTAACCAACTGAACCACCCAGATGCCCTAACACAAAGTTTTAGAAGTAGAAGTGCTGGGTTACAGGATATGTACAAGTTTTAAAGCTCATATATTCGAATTTAGCAATACTTTTCTTTACATTTTCTGGATTCCTCTTATGCTTAAAATGGCTTTGCACACTTTCAGAGCCTAAAAGCTTTCACACATCTCTGGGGGAGCCCAAGATTCTCTTGAGGGCCCTGGGACAGTTGCACTGAGGAGAAAATTTGGAGGGCCAATTGGCAGGTGAAATGCAGGACTGGGAACAGTCCTAGACGCACTGACATATTTTGGGGGTGGAGAAGGGAAGGACAAGTATTCCAGGATTCGGAAACAATGCCTTGTTCCAGGCAGGGCAGAGTCTGCTTGGTTGGGGAAGGCTGGATCCACAGCCTATGTGACACACACATCACTGCCTATACCCACAGGTGTTATTACACGTACCTCCAAAGCTTGGGATTGGCTGGTGAAGTTGACTCCGCAGAGGCTGTGTTTAGGTGGCAACGGAAGATAGATGCCATTTTTCTTTCCCTTTCTAATTCTCCCACAGGCTCTCTGCTGTCTCTTCGCAAGTGTTAAAGCGAATAGGGTGAATGCATGAGTGTGATGGGGAGCCAGCAAGACTCAGATGGGTCGGGGCAAAGAGATCTGTAGTCTCTGAAAAGGAAGTTCCTCCGAGTCGTCATCCTTCTCCTCAAAGGTCCTCTGGCTGCCATGGCCCATGTTGTGGCGGGGCCAGGACAAGGGAGGACGGTGGGCTGCAAAGGGGTCAGATGAAGTTGGCGGGAGTCTTGGGGGATGTTATTTGAGGCGTCTGGGTGCCAGAGGTATCACATACTGCCGACAAAGGGCAGATGCAGGAATCCTCGGTGGGTTCCCGGATGAAGGGATGAGGAAAGCCCCGCCCGTGCAGCACATGCGGGATGCAGTGCGCATGCCCAGTGCCCAGCACTTTCCCATCAGCCTCTGGTGTGAGGGCGTGTGCAAAGCGGCCCTGGTGAACTTCCGTGCAGGTCGCATCGTACCGTCTGATTTCTTTCTCACTGTCTAAGACTCAATAGGTAGGTCTCCAGATCAGTCTGTGTAGAAATTTAAATGCGACTGTAAGGAGGGAGCCAGTGGGCTTTGGGTGGGTCAGGACCATGTAGTTCTGGTTTCTGAGGCGGAAAGCCTTGGAGGTCTTTATTCTTCTCATAGGTGTTGCAGCTATAATGCCTTTTGTCACGGTGGAGAACAAGTGGAGGGGAGGGGGCCATATGAAGATGGGGCAGAGTTTGGGGCATCATTTGATATATCTGGGTCTTGGAGAAACCAGGAGCTGAAAGAGGGCAGATTTGGGAATTTTCGGTGCAGCCCTGGGTGGGGGGTGGGGAAAGCCATACCGCGTGGCATATGCTGTAGCAGTGCGCATGCCCAGTGCTGCACGCCTTCCCATCAGCCACTGGTGTGGGACGTGTGCAAAAAGCCTTGTGTGCAGAGCTGTGCCAGTCGCGTCTTTCTGTCTGGATTCTTTCTCCCAGAGACTCGATCGTTTTCCCAGGAGCGTAAGTGTGAGTGAGTGAGGAAAGAACGAGCGGACTAAAGGCAGGTCGGGGTGGTATAGTTTTTTGTCTCAGAGGAGGGAGGTTCGCGAGGTAATCACGTTTCTCTTCGTGGGTCTTGCAGTTGCCATGGGTTTTGTCTTTGTTGAGGGGCTCTGAGGCGGGGGAGGATGGTGGGTGGGTGAGGAAGGGGGGATCAGATAAAGATGGGGCAAATCTTGGTGATGTTATTTGAGATATCTGGGTCTTGGCAGCACCGGGAACTGCCAATAGAGAGCAGATTCGGGAGTTTTTCGTGAGGCCTCTGTGAGGGGGGCAGGGAAGCCCTTCCCCTAGGGCACTTGCAGTGCACATGCGCAGTGCCTAGCTGTGGTGAGGCCCTGGGTGGGGGGCAGGGAAAGCCTTACCACATGGCATGTGTTATAGCAGTGCGCATGCCCAGTGCTACAGGCCTTCCCATCAGCCACTGGTGTGGGACGTGTGCAAAAAGCTTTTTGTGTAGAGCTGCGCCGGTCGCGTCTTTCTTTCTGGGTTCTTTGTCCTGGAGACTCAATCATTCTCCCAGGAGTGTAAGTGTGAGTGAGTTGTGGTGGTTGATGAGGGGGCATGTGCAAAGCCTTCTGGGTGCTCAGCCTAGCGGGTCCAGTCTTAACGTGTGGGTTTTTTCTCACTGAGACTCAATCAGTAGGTCCGCAGATTAGTCCAACCAGGAGTTCAAGTTTGAGTGGGAGGAGGGTACTGGCTTTCGGTGGGTGGGGGCAGTGTGGTTCCTGGTCTCTGGGGAGCAATTTCTTTGAGGTTGTTATCCTCCTCACAGGTCTGGCCACCATGACCCCTGTGGTGGTGGGCCTGGGAAAGGGGAGATGATGGGCTGTGGACGGGAGGGTGCCAGATGAAGATGGGGAGTCTAAGGGGTGCTATTGGAGGCATCTGAGTTCTGGAGGCACCTGAAACTGCTGACAGAGCACAGAATTGGGAACGGTAGTGGAGAGGTGGACAGGGCTATATATAACAAAATCTCTCATATTCGGGAATCCAATTGTGACACTAAATCTTTTTGGGAAAGTCGTATGTCTTTTTTCAGGTACTTGAAGGTCCCTTGTCTGCCAAATTCCTGTGAAACAGAGGTTTTGTAGACAGCTTAATTTGATGCAATTGGAAAATAAGCAGTGGTTATTAATTCAAGATTAATAAAAATTATTAATTTTTTAAAAAGAGTAATAAAATATTTTTATAAGATTAGTATATTGTTAAATTAATAAAAATAAAATTAATGAAAACTAATCTTTTTTTGTTTTGGAAATCCCTACAAATGTAAAGAATTTATAAGCAGCAGTTGGCTGTGAAGATAGTCCAGTATAATTATTGTTTTATTACAATCTTCAGTTAATGATTTTCTACTTTCAGTGAGAAATATGAGTGCTCGAGTAAGATCAAAATCTAGAGGAAAGGGAGATGGAAAAAAATCTAAGCTGGATGAACCTGGAGTTGTGAGTGCTTTAACATCTTCCTTCCATTGCCAGAAATAATTTTTTATGAAAAGCCATTGAAAAAGTTGTTGAACCAATATAGATCTGTTGTTTAAAGGACTTCCTTGTTGAAAATGGGTGAAAAATTAATCCCATGAGAGAGACTGAGCAAAAGACTTATTTTCTGTTGTTGCTTGGATATGTAAATTGGGCTGGAAATTATCTCTATGGCTTTCTCATTGTACTTTTTAATAAATACCACATCTCAGAAAAGATTAGAAAGGTTTCCCGAAATACTGGTCCTTGCAGATAATTCCTTTCTCAGAATATTTTCTATATAGAAAGAATAATTTTACTGAATACTTAGAAAATCATAAGAAAGATTCAGATTTATAATTATTTCCATGTAGTATGTATATTTGTGTTTTCTATCATGATAGAATTAATGTCAATACTCTTTATTTGCACCTACCCTCCCCCAAGGCTAAGCAACCAGGTAAAAAAACACCTCAAAAAAAGGAACCACCTACTGAGGATCCAGATATTGAGCCTGGACAAGAGAGAGAAGAAGGAGCATGTGGGGTTCAAGGTGATGAGGGGATGGAGAAACATGCTGTATTTCATCTATTAGGCTCTATTAGTAATAGAAATAGATAAAAGGTTCCCTGAAAATTGGCTGGAAACCTGTTTGGGAAGGGAAAGGTGTAGTTGCAGCTGACGATAGCCCCTCTCTGAGAAGTTTTCCTTCATTGAGCACTTTACCATCCCATATTTTAAATTATTTGGCATGCTTGGGGAATAGAATTCTTGCCAAGGCTCTAAATTAACAAACTAAGGGAAATGACTTTAAATTTAGATAGAATTTATACTATATCACTAGTTAAATTTGGCTTTTTTTGAATGCTGTTTTCTGGGTTTAAGTCATTGCATCAAACATTTAAGCAAACCTAGATATATTTTGATTAGCTCTTAGATTGTAATTTTTGAAATAATAGAGAAACAAAAATGTGAAATCCTTTCCTAGTTGCTGTTGAAGTCTTCAATATTTTTGTTTTCCTGAACCATAATCTAGTTGTCACATATATTTTTTTAAGATTGATTTACTTTAGAGAGAGAGGGGTGCATGTGTGAGTGGGAAGAGGGGCAGAAGGGGAAAAGAGAGAATCTCAAGCAGACTCCCTGCTGAGTGCAGAGCATGATGTGGGGCTTGATCCCACAGTCCTGAGATCACAACCCAAGCTGAAACCAGGAGTTGGATGCTCAATTGATTGAGCCACCCAGGTGCCCCTAGTTGTCCCATACTCTTTTTTTTTTTAACTTTTTACTTTAAAAATACTTAAAACTTACAGAAAAGTTGTAAGAAAGTACAGTGTATTCTTGTATCTTCTATGTCAATTCACTAATTGCTAACCTGTGCCACATACCACCTTTTCATTCGATAATAATACACATTATTATTGCTAAACCATCTGAGAGTAAATTTCAAATATAAGCTATCTGAGCAGAAGTTTCAAATATAACCCTTTATTCTCAAGGTAATTCAGTATCTGTTTCCTAAAAAAGGGGGATATTCTTTTACATAACCCCAGTACAATGATCAAATTTAGGAAATTTAACATTAAGAAAACCTTATATAATATGTAGTCTGTTAGCCTAGTAATAATCCAGTTTTGTCAGTTGGCTTAATAATATCTTTTATTATTATAATTATTTTTTCCTGATCCAGGATCCAACCCAAAACCACCCATTGTATTTAGTTGTCATCTCTCTTTTTCTCAGAAGAGTACTTCAGTCTTTGTCTTTCATGACTGACATTTTTTGGAGTCAAAAACAAATGTTTTGTAAAACGTTCTTCAGCTTGGGTTTGTCTAATATTACTATTGGTAATGACTTTTTCAGTCATTTTTGGGGGCCTGCTTGGTGGCAGGTAATGTACTAGATGCTGAAGATAAAAATATAAACGAGAGAATGGTTTCTGTTTTGAGCTCACCATCTTGCCAAAAACTCATGTAAACAAATGGCTGATCTAGTAAGTATAATAATATAAATGTATATAGGTTACAAAGGTGACAACTAAGTTGTCTTAAAACAGTTTTAGAAAAGGAAACGCTTCATAGAGGAGATAATGTATGAGAAAGGCAACTCCACTTTCTAGCAGAAAACTTTTTAATGCTCAATGTATTTTTATACATCACATTTTTTGCAGTACTAACCTACAGAGCTGTATTTAGTAAGATTAATTTATGGTTTACTGCTTACATTAATAATTCTGTTTATTTATGTAAGAACCTGAACTGGAAGCTGAAAGCCAGGAAAAGGAAAAGGATCTGGAAAAGACTGGAGGTGAGCGTGGAGATGGCCCTGATATGAAAGGGAAGACTACACCTGATCTAGCATTTGCTAAAGTTCAAGAAGCAGGTAAGTTATCCATTAAGAATACAAGTCATGGGGTTGGTTTTTCCTGCAATATTATTATACCTTTGTAATAAATCACAAATATAAAGTTTATTTGAAAGGTAGTACAGACATCAAATGTTTGATTCAGAGATGGTGTCAGAGCAAAAAATATATATCAAAGCCATGTTGTTGAATTATAAAATATGGAAGTGTTACTTTGGAATAGAAGTTCTTTGAAACCCAATGCAAGTGGTCACATACTTTTTATTTTTTATTTTTATTGTTTTTGTCAAATACTTTTTAAAGTATAGATATTGTTTAACATAGCCAAGTGCCAATTGGATATCTAAACAACACAGTATTTTTTTTTAAAGATTGTATTTATTTGTCAGAGAGAGAGAGTGAGCACAGGAGACAGAATGGCAGGCAGAGGCAGAGGGAGAAGCAGGCTCCCTGCTGAGCAAAGAGCCCGATGTGGGACTCGATCCCAGGACGCTGGGATCATGACCTGAGCCGAAGGCAGCCGCTTAACCAACTGAGCCACCCAGGTGTCCCACAACACAGTATTATTGATTTTCTTTTTATTTGCCTAAGCTACTTCTAAAAAATAACTATTTTTTATACCTTTTAGACACCAAAAAATAATATGGTTCTCTTTGTTTTGGCTTTTATAGGTTAGTTTGTTGATTTTTTTTTAAACTGTGAGCTCTACCAATGAGAAATGATAATATTTTCCTTCACATTTTAATATCATCTATGATGGTAATGTTGTATAATTAGTGTGATCTGTAATTTTTTTTTTTGGTGACTGTGTAATTATCATCATCTAAACCAGGCCACTCTTGAGAGTTAAAGGGAGTACTGTTGACTGCTTACACCAGGACAATAGATGCAAATGAACAAGATGGCCACCATACCATAAATAGACCATATAAAGATTGAGCTAGATCAACGAAATAATTTTGCACAAAAGAGACAAACCAAATGGTATAATGTCCTTTGTCCTCTGTAGTTAAAACAATTCCAAGTATGACATTATTATTTTAGCTGAAATGGATGATTAGGAGATTATTTCAAGTGAATGAATTTGAATGACACTGGGTTTACTTGTTTTGTTTTGCTCTTGGAGTTTCTACTTGGTTGATTTTCTTTTAACTGAAATCACTGGCATATTTTGCTCACTACTTAAAATTATCTTTAAATAAGCTCTTGGAATGTAATCTGTTCTGGGTTTGAGAAATCTTTTCTTCATGCCACCAAAAGGAGTGATGAATTTAAAAAGTTAGTGCTTATATGCTGAAAATGTACATTTGCATAGAAATCTATCCGCTGGTTAGGGTTCTGGTTTTAGTTCCATCTTATAAAACCAATGCTGTAGTGTCCTCCGTTTACTTTTATTATTGTCTAAGTTCTGCTAAGTGATGTACCCAACTTTTACGTTTATGTTTTAGGTGATGGACAGTCATAAGTTAAAAAGAAGAGAAGATGAAGCCACACATACAGTTTGTTATATTGATAATTTGGCTTAAATTCTCTCAATAAAGATTTAAAGTTTGCTCTGAAGTTGTCATGCATATCTTCTGTTAAATCTGTTCCTAGGAACCTGATATTATTATAAATGGTATCTTTAAAAAACTCTTTGTGTTCTGTTTACAGCTGCTCTATGAAGGCTATTTATTTTTGTGTCATGATTTTGTCTAGCAACTTGGCTAAGTTTATTCTAATAGTATATCTCTTTGTCCGTTTTGGATTTTCATAATCATACCATATGCAGATAATAACAGTATTCTTTCCTCCTTTTGAATCTTTCTACCTTGTAGTTCTTGTCCTTTACAACACTGGCCACATCCTTTTGAGTACAATGTTGGATAAAAGCAAAGATAGTAGACATCCTTGTATATTCCTGATTTCTCTTTCAACATTTTCACTATAATGTATACTATAAATTTTTTAAAATTAGCTATCTTCTATTAGATTAAGGAAGTTCCTTTTTATTCCTAGTTTGCTAAGGGTATTTACCATGAATATTTATTGAATGTTACCATATACTTACTGCCCATGGATTGAGATGATCTTAAGAGGTTTTTTTCATTAATCTGTTAATGTGGATTCCTAGATAAACCCAGTTTAAGTCATGATATAGTGTCCTTTCTATGTATTATTGGATTCCCCTCTCTAATGTTTTGTTCAGGATATTTACATCTTTGTTCATGAGTGAGATGGCCCATACTTTATGTACTCCATCTTGGGCTTTGATATCAAGGTTATTCTGGCTTCAGAAATACAGGGACGTATGTATCTTCTTTTTCTGTTTTCTGGTAGAGTTCATCTAACTTTGGGATTATTTCTTAAGTGTTTGATAGAATTTATTGGTGAAGCCATCTGGACCTGGTTTTTAGGAAAGTTTGAAATTAATGATTTAATATTTTCTATTCTGTGGTTAGTTTGGCTTTTATTTTTATAGGGCTTTGTGTTGTCCAAATTTTCATTACAGAGTTTTCCATAATATCCTCTCATTATTTTCTTAATGTCTGCAGGATCTGTAGTGATACTGCCATTTTAATTCTTAGCACTGATAATTTGTGCCTTCTCGATTGTGTTCTTAACCAGTCTCACCAGAGGTTTACCAGCATTACTAGGTTTTTCAAAATAAGCCATCCTTTGGCTGTGCTGATCCTTTTCTATTTTTGTTCTTTATTTTATTAAGTTTGTCTCTCACACTTACTATTTTTGTTCTTTCTCTGTTTAATTTGCTGTTCTTCTTATTCCTTGAAAAAATGTTCAGCTTACAGATTTTCAGCCTTTATAATGTACACTTTTAAATTACAGCATTCTTGAGGCACCTTGGGTGGCTCAGTTGTTAAGTGTCTGCCTTTGGCTCAGGTCATGATCCTAGGGTTCTAGAATCAAGCCCCGCATCAGGCTCCCTGCTCTGCTCTGTTTCTCCCCCTCCCACTCCCTCTGCTGTGTTCCCTCTCTCACTGTGTCTCTCTCTTACAAATAAAATCATTGAAAAATACTAAATTATAACATTTTTCCTAAATAGAGCTTTAGCTTCATCTTACGAGTTTTGGTATATAGTATACTTGTTCTTTAACTCAGAATATTTTCTAATTCTCATTCTGATTTCTTTGAACTATGGACTACTTCTCATTGTATTCCTTAACTTTTAAACATTTGAGGGGCAGCTGGGTGTCTCAGTGGGTTAAACCTCTGCCTTTGGCTCAGGTCATGATTTCAGGGTCCTGGGATCCAGCCCCACATTGGGCTCTTTGCTCAGTAGGGAGCCTGCTTCCCCCTCTCTCTCTGCCTGCCTCTGCCCAACTTGTGAGCTCTCGCTCTGTCAAATAAATAAATAAAATCTTTTTTTTTAAAAAAAAGAGAGACACGGCTAAAACATAAGAATTTAGAAAATTTGAAAGTAAAAAGATGGGCAGAAGATAATCTGCACAAAATAGCTAAAATAAGCTTTCAGATAAATAAGCATTACTAGAGAATAAAGGATATTTCATGTAGAAAAATTCAATTTGTCAGGAATATTTAACAATTTTAAATATGAACCTAATGTGGCTTCAAAACATAATGGAAAAAATGGCAGAACACAAGGAGAAAACAGAGTAAGCAGACAAAAAGGAAGGAGGTATAAGATTTGCACATTGTGATTAATAAATGGAATAAATAAATAATAAATAATGGAAGTCGAACTTTGTATTCACCAACTAAATACATAATCTTTTCAGTGTAATTATTCTGTCAGAGGATCTATGCTGTATATTTCAATTGTCTGAATTTTTTTTTGTATTTTTATGGCCCAGCATATGGTCAATTTTTATAAAAATTCCATATATTTTTGAAAAGAATGTGTATTCCCTTGTTGAATGTAGGTTACCTACGCTGCCTAACTTAGTGTTCCTACCCTGTACTTAATTTTAATGCTGTGGTCCCTTTGCCCTGACAAGGCAAGGACCCTTGGACAGTGGCTCAATTCCTGTGACGTTTCTCAGCATCCACTTGACCTTTAGGAAACGAGTTCATTCTTGCCATGTCAGAAAGCGATAATAGAGCAAGTTCCTATGTTGTGGTTACTTTTCTCCCAGCTGTCCTAGGCTGCTGCTCTACAAGCCTTTCTCTTTGAAATTTCTCCAGGCAAAAACCAGGCACATCAGTCTCCAGGGGATACACTTTACGCTCTATAAAAACTTGGTCATCACACTCCATTCTCACTGCAGCACTAGAATGGGTTTCTGATTTTCTATAGCTCAGAGCATATGGCCGGTGAAATGCCAGTCTTCCTTTCTTGACATGTTTTAGGTGTCTTTTAGTGGCTCTCTCAGATCTCCATTCAATTGATTTTAATTGAGGTGGGTAACATAACTTCCTGTTCAACTCAGGGTAGGGACAATTTCTTTCACGTCAGCCTCCACTAAGTTGATAACCCACAACTTAGGTATTGTATTTTCCGTAGACTCTTCTTTAAGGGGTTTTCCAACTTCTAACCGTCTTTATGTAGACTGCTTAGGCTAGCAGAATCAGGAAATGTGTTTTCCTATCTCTGTCAAATGTGAGGTTATTTACTGCCTATTGTTCTGTTGTCAGCATTTGGATATAATGAATTTAGGAGAGAGGTATAAATTTGAAATTCATTAGAAATGTATAAAGCATTAGAAGTCCTAGTGGATCGACAGGAGCTCACCTAGGGAGAGATCATATATGGAGAAGAGAGCCACAGGCAGAGTCCTGGAGCCCTCTACATAAGGAAGAACTTAGGATTGAGAAAAAGGACTACCAAAAAGTAGGAAGAAACTAGGTGAATGTGTTATCAGGAAAATCTAAAGGAAATAAATTGTTGAAAGAAATAATAAGTGGTCAACAATTTAAAATGGTGAGAGGTCATGCAAAAAGGGTATAGGAAACTGTTAATCTGGTAAGATGGATGTCAGCAGAGACCTTCATAAGAGCTACTTTCGGGGGAGGAGGAAAGCCTGACTGAAGAGGATTAAGTTGAAATGGGAGATGAGTAAATTGATATAGTGATTATAGAAAATGTATTTTGATGTGGCTCCTGGGTGGCTCAGTGGGTTAAAGCCTCTGCCTTCAGCTCAGGTCATGATCTCAGGGTCCTGGGATCGAGCCCTGCATCCGGCTCTCTGCTCAGTGGGGAGCCTGCTTCCTCCTCTCTCTGCCTGCCTCTCTGCCTGCTTGTGATCTCTGTCTTCCAAATAAATAAAAATATTTTAAAAATGTATTTTGAGTTTTGATGTGAGGCAGAAGGAAGTGGAAATTGAGCTAGGAGGCTGACATGAGGCAAGGAGGGGGAATTATTTTTCGCTTGAGTGATAAGTAAGGCATGTTTGTGTGCTGGTGAGAATGGTACAGGAGAGGATGGAAGACCTTGATAAGGCCATAGGGATGGGATCCAGGCACAAATGGAGGAGGTGGCCTTGGATAGGACTAGGGATACCTTTCCACAGTAATGTGGGAAGGCTAATATTGGAGGACCGAAGGAGGAATTTCTGTCTAAGTAGAAGAAGTAAGATTAGAAAGACTGGGGACTTCTACCTTTCCTTTTATACCTTCCTATGATTTTTGAATTTTTAAAAAAGATTTTATTTATTTATTAGCACAAGCAATGGGGAGGGGCAGAGGGAGAAGGAGAAGCAGACTCACCACTGAGCAGGGAGCCTGATGTGGAATGGATCCCAGGACTCCAGGATCATGATCTGAGCTGAAGACAGTTGCTTAGCTGACTGAGCCTACCCAGGGACCCCAGTTTTTTTGAATTTTGATGGTGACTGTATCTGTTTTTCTAAAATGATAAAAGATCTGCTATTAGATTGGAAGAGTATTTTTGTTTTATTATTTTTTTTTAAGTAGGCCCCCATGCCCAGCGTGGAGCTCATTGCAGGGCTTGCACTCAAGACCTGAGCTGAGATCAAGAGTTGGACACTTAATTGACTGAGCCACCCAGGTGCCCCAGAAAAGTATTTTTATTTTTTTGATTTTATTTATTTGAGAGGAAAAATGAGAGAAGGAGAGAAAGAGAGCATGGGGCGGGGGAAGGTCAGAGGGAGAAGCAGACTCCCTGCTGAGAAGGGAGCCCAATGTGGGACTGGATCCTGGGAGTCCAAGATCATGACCTGATCTGAAGGCTGTCGCCTAACCAATTGAGCCACTCAGGCGCCCCGAGAAGTATTTTTAAAGAGAAGCTTATAGTCATTTACTTTGGAGCCATCTTGTGCTCCAAAGGGGTACACATGAACCCCTAATGGGAAAAACCACAACTCTTATCCGCTTCCTTTTCTTGGCCAAGGTGCGACCAGGCCTGATGAGCAGATAACGGAGACATTCTGCCAGGGTCACATTAAGATCCTTAGAGGCTCTGAGCCTTGAAAAGATTATGGAATGCCCTCCTTCCCATTTACCATATATATTTCATGATAAAATATTGATGGTAGGGACACCTGGGTGGCTCAGTCGGTTAAGCGTCTGCCTTCAGCTCAGGTCATGATCCTAGGGTTCTGGGATTGAGTCTGGCATTGGGCTCCTTGCTCAGCGGGGAGCCTTCTTCTCCCTCTGCCTACCACTCCCCCTGCTTGTGTGTGTGTTCTCTCTCCCTCCTCTTTCTCTCAGGCAAGTAAATAATCTTTAAAAAAAATTGATGGTACAATGGGGCGCTTGGGTAGTGCAGTTGGCTAAGCATCCGACTGTTGATTTTGGCTTAGGTTGTGATGTCAGAGTTGTGGGATCGATCCCAGGGCCACACTCTGTGCTCAGCAAAGAGCCTGCTCTAGGACTCTTTCTCTCCCTTTGCCCCTCCTCTGTGTGTGTGCTCTCTTTCTCCGTCTCTCCTTCTCTACCCCTCTCTTCCTTCTCCCTGCTTAAATAAATATTGATGGTAAAATTTCTGTATTTTTCCATGATGTTGATTTTGCTCTTTCCTTGAATAGCAAATTCACTTATCAAAATGTTCCTAATGATCTCTTCCTCCTTGCCAGAGGTCCCTTATTTGGCCATCAGGGTGACCTAGCACTGACTCCAGTCCTTCCTTCAGACATTTATCCTTCCCGGTCGATCACCTGGTCCTGGATTGCTATAGATGCAAGGAAATCTAGTACAACCTGGACAGCATACTCCATTTTCATGTCTGTCATGTGAGCACAGGAGAGAAGTGCCAGCTGGGTGGGAAGGGTGCCCTAAACTAAGTACCTCATGACCACAGGAAACCAATTTGAGGGTTTAATTGCAGACCTAAAGGGCAGGGATTTACGGCAAGGATGCTGGGATGCTTCAGGGAATTGAAGCAAGAGTTGGCTTAGGAAGGTGAGGCAGCAGGGCAGCTCTGGGGTCCTTAGCTTGAGTCATTCTGCCCCTCCTACCATCATCTGTGGTGTGTAGCACAAAACCCCAGAGCATGGAACATATGGCACCCCCTGTCTGTCTACTTTATCTGAGGGGGTTTAGCTCTCCCTGTACCCTGGCAGAACCAACACCGAGGCAACCTGATTGCAAGCAGGTGTCCTATCCTCCTTCAGGGCTCCTAATTATTTTTTTAAAAGATTTTACTTATTTATTTGACAGAGACACAACAGAGAGGGAACACAAGCAGGGGGAGAGAGAGAGGGAGAAGCAGGCTCCCTGTGGAGCAGGGACCCTGATGTGGGGCTTGATCCCAGGACCCTGGGATCATGACCTGAGCCGAAGGCAGACACTTAACTGACTGAGCCACCCAGGAGCCCAGGGCTCCTAATTCTTGACAACCAACCCCTGACACTAACCCCGGGAGGCCCAGGCACCATCTCCTCCCTTTTATGAAGGGGCCAGGCTGCAGGGCCATGTCCAGTGCTAAGCAAGCAGAAGTCCCCTAGGGTATACTCAGCTAGCACGGCCCCACGAGACAGGCCGTGTGTACCGGGCCAAGGCCAGCCATCCCAGGACTCAGGGAACTGACTCTTCCTAGAACACCCTCTTCTCGATCTTTGAACACTGGCTATCTCCTTTCCAGCTCTGTCCTGACTCCCTGGGACCAGCACCTGTGGCCACTTTGGCCAAGTGCCAGCAGCTCTGCGGGCAGGAGCTCTCCGAGGCCCCCAGACCCAGGCCCACCCCCTCCCCCTGCCAGCAGCTCCACTACCGCCCCCGCCCCTCCCCAACTCCCACCTGCAGCCCACCCGCCCTGCCCCGGGGCTCTGCCAGCCTCAAGGGGCTTGGGGCGGTGTCTTCCCCTTTCTCAGCTGTAGGGGAGGTGTGGGCAGTAGGCACGGCCTCGTGGTGTCTTGTCCCTCCCGCTGCCCCCGGGCTGCTCAGCGTTCCCTGGGCCAGAAGGCCGACTGCCAAATCCTCCTCATACCCTCCCCCGCGCCCCCCACCCCACCCGCGGCCTTGGGAGCCCGAGGAGGAGGTGAAGGGCAGGCACAGATTCCGCAGAGCACCGATAAGATGGGCAAAGGGACGTGCCTCCTCTGACCCAGCGGCCTTGGGAGCTCGGCCCCTCGGAATCTGGGGTCCAGGCCTGTCCCCAGATTGGCCCTGGGGCTTCGTCCTTCTCGGGAGGGGCAGAACCCGGGGTGGGAGGGGAGCCTGGCACGGGGCTGGGGGCAGGCTCAGCTGTGGAGATGATGGCCTATCACGGTCTCTGACAGCTCCTCAGGACCTGGCTTCTGAGGGGCCATTTCGCAGCCCCAGAGACGTTTCTGGACTTGGCGATTCCTCAGTCCCTGGCCCCGCAGTGCTGGGGGAAGCTGCATGGACGAGGGGAAGAATGGGGGAGGAAGATCAGGGTTGTACAAGGGGATGCAAAGCCTGTTCTCCAGGAATAGTGTTGGTGTACAAGGTAATCTCTCCCCAGCAGCCTTTGCTGAAGTGCAGTGTGGACAGTGCTCTGAAAGAGAATCAAAGAACAGATTTGGGGGACACCTGGGTGGCTCAGTTGGTTAAGCGGCTGCCTTCGGCTCAGGTCATGATCCCAGCGTCCTGGGATTGAGTCCCACATCGGGCTCCTTGCTCCACAGGGAGCCTGCTTCTCCCTCTGCCATTCTGTCTGCCAGTGCTCTCTCTCCCTCTCTCTCTCTGACAAATAATTAAATAAAATCTTTAAAAAAAAAAACCAAACAGATTTGGGCCTTGGTTCTACTTCTTAAAACCACGGGTCTACCTTTGAAACGTAGGTGCTCCTGTTTGAGTCTCAGCCTTTTTGCTTGTAAAATGGAGAGAATTCCTACCTTAAACAGGGATTCCACACCAACTAAGTGAGATCTAAAAAAAAATGCAATGTGCAAAGGTTAGAACTAGGCCTGTTGTTCCAAAGGCCCTGTGAGTGTTGGCTGTATCCAAGTCTGAATTTTCTCAAGGACCAGGGCTAGAGGCCAAGATCCACCAGAGGTATGGGCCAACCTGCCTGAGAACCACACACGGGCTTCCCTCACCCTGGGTCACATGTCCCCATTCCCTGCAGCTGATCAACAGCCTTTCTCCCCAGAGCTCACTGTCACCTGGGGTTCCAGTGCGGCCCACTTGCTCTTTCGTGCACATGGGAGTGCAGCCACTGCCGCATCCAGGGTGCATAAATGAGCTCCTTAGCCCAAAGCAGCCCTGGCCTGCATCTGGAAGGCCAAGATGAAATGCTAAGCAAAGATTCATGCTATAGAACACTGTGTGGGATATGATGCTGTGTGTGTGCGTGTGTCTAGAATATATGTATAAAATATGCTTGCATATTCATTTTCTATCACTATCAAGAGTAGTCAATTTTCATATCTATGAGAATTTACAGGTGGGTACCCAAGAAACTAACAATCGTTATCCCCAGGCAGTGGAACTAGGATCATGGGCAGGGAGGAGAGAGGACTTTAAAATTCTTTGCCAGTCATTACCATTTTTACCATGTAATTGTATTACTTTTATAATGAAGAAAACTTGAACTTGAAAGATAGAGATGAGGGGCACCTGGCTGGCTCAGACAGTGGACTGTGTGACTCTTGATCTCAGGGTTAGGAATTTGAGCCCCCCGTTGAGCATAGGGCCTACTTGAAAAGAAAATCTTATAAAAATAAGGTCTAGATGATAAATTGATAATTAGATACAGATGATAGAAAATGGTATATTGGATAGAAAATGCTATCTCGGACGGTATAATGGAGAAACGATATGTCAATATGAGCCAGAGATAGGTGAGCAGATCCCTCCGTGTCTCCGTTTGACATACAGTAGGTGCTCAATAAATGTTCTCTTCAGTGTAAAAATGGTGTGGAGCGGGACAGGTTGGCTTGATGTGATAATCTCTTTCGCCATCTTGTGGTCAGTGTATGACATGCAGGAGTATGCATACCTGTAAGGCCTGTCCTCAAGGGTCGCTGTAGGTGAGTGAGTGAGTTCAGGCCCCAGTGGGGTGGTGAACCTTTGACTTTTATCATTTTTTTTATTTTTGGGGGGAGCAGGGAACCTATGGCTTTTAAAATAGAAAAAGAGTTTATGTGAATAAATAACTTTATAAACAGGCAGGTGAGACTTTATAATTAGCTAGATGAGTCTTAGAGTCCTCTACTCTGCTCATCTTTGCTCTCAGATCCAGATCCCCAGCCCTGACAGTGTCAAGGAGAAATGGTACATCGACTGCTTCTTGTTTGTTTTGGGACCTCTCTTTATCCATCAGACTTCTTTGTTGCAAACAAGAGAAACTGTTCTAGCTTCTTGAAGCAGAAAAGGGATTTTGGGGGGGTGCCTGGTGGCTCCGTTGGTTGAGTGTCTGCCTTTGGTCCGTGTCCTGATCCCGGAGTCCCAGGATTGAGCCCTGTGTCAGGGTTCCTGCTCTCCCTCTACCCTTCACCCCGCTTGTGCATGCACGTGCACGCTCTCACTTTCTCTCAAATAAATAAGTAAATTTTTTTTAAAAAAGAAGAAGAAAAGGGATTTTTGTTAATGGCTATTGGGTAGAGCTCCAGAAAATCTCAAGCAGGGGACAGCATCTGGCTTGGGGGCTAGACAGCTAGAGCTCGATGCGATCCCACCTACTCTAAGGACAGGCACTGCTGAAATGAACCCCAGGACTGTGCCATTAGGACATCTACTGTAACTGCCTATGAGAACTCAGGGTCTCTAGTCATACTCGACGATTTTCACCAGGTGTGGATTCCATTGGAAAATCATCTCCTCACTTGTCTCTCTCCTGACTCAAAGTCTTGATGGGGAACATCTGCTGGGCCGAGCCTAGGTGTGAGCTAGGCTGAGTTCTGCTTCCCGCCTTAGGGAGGCAGCACTCTTGATGCAGGGGTTCCAGAAGTTTAGAAAGCCTACTCAGAAGAGGCCGAATAGGGCAAAGGGCACAGTTCTGTGGCTAGGGAGAGGATATTAAGTATGTGTGCTTCAAAATCCCATGTCCCCTCCTGTCTAGCAATAGGTTGTAGATATGGTCCAGGCACTGCTGACGATCTAGGTCTGTCTAACTCTGTTAAAGTCCATGTTTATTAACCAGTAATGCCAGATGGGAGGATTCTTTTAGACTGGACAGTTAGTTCATAGAGGCAGGGACCATGTCTGTCTGGTTTATCACTGTATGCCCCAGCAGCTAGCTTGGTGCCTCAAGCCACGAATGAAGGGACAAGTTAAGCTGGCTACTTTCCCTTTGTAGTTGTAAATTTTCATGGAGGCTTAGGGGCCTGCTCTCGGGGAAGCCAAGGGATACAGTTTGGGGGATATCTTGTTAAGTAAGAGAGATCACAGGAGAGGTAGCTTTCCTTGTCCCAAACTACAGCTTCATGTGGAGCTTCTGCCTCTCCTCCAGGAGGGTTCTGCAGGAATAGATGCAGTCAGTGTCAAGGACAACCGAGCGGGGGCCACCAGATTTTACTGTTCAGACAGATGCTTTCTGGAAAAACTTCTGTGCTCAGGACATATTTCGAAGAGGAGTGTATGCACTATTCCGACAGTGGCATTGCTCAAGATCGCCTGGTCTGAAGGCCTATCAGAATTGAACCTCTACATCTAGCAGGAGGCACCGCCAGCAACTTCAAAGGGGATCCGCTCTACTCATCACTGAATGGCACGTCCTGGACTCTGGCTCCAACTGTTGAAAGGCACCGGCCGCCAGAGGGAGCAGGTGTGCCTCCACGGTGGTAGATCAGAGCCCTTGAATCCCCCTTCTCCTCTGCTCTGCAAAACACCACTGCGGCTCAGCAACAGGGAAGCCAGCTGTGTGGGGTCCCAGCCGCCAGTCACCAACCCAGAGTGAGACGGGAATGTAAAGGCCTGCCTTCAGATCATATCCGCTATAGCACTTTGGAACTTACTGGTCACTCAAAACCTGGCCTGCCATCTCTCATCATTTCTGGGGTTCCCAAGACCCTCTACACGTCCACCAAATTCGATGGAAGGACTCCAGGGACTCAGCATCTAACTGTAGTCATAGCTAAGGTTTAGTGCAGCAGCTGGATAAACAAGAAGAGCAACAAGAGCAGTAACAACAAAGATACAGGTGGGGTCTTGAGGCTGCTGTGAGGGTGGTTACCAAGCAAGCTCTTCCTCCCGAGTGGAAAGGCACAATATGGAGGGGATGTTTTTGCCCAAGGACGCTCACTCAGTGTTCGAGATTGTGTGTGTGTGTTTAACTGGGAAAATGGTCACTAGGCACCCTCTACCTAGCACGTACCCAAATTCCAGAGTCTCAGAAGGAAAGCAGGTGTTCAGCATAAATTACATTTATGCAAACAGGTGAGGGACAGTGGACCACTCTTATCAATTAGGGAACAGGTCAAGTGCCATATGTATTTTCCACTGCTGCTGTGACAAATCATCCCAAACTCAGAGGCTTAAAGTATACAAACTCTTATCTTGGCGCCCCAGAGGTCAGAAGTCCAGCCCAGCCTGACCGGGCTGAAACCTGGGTGTCGGCAAGGCCACATTCCTTTCTGGAGGCTCTATGGTAGGCTCCGGTTCCCACTCACTCAGGCGGCTGGCAGAATTCAGTTCAGAGGTCCCTGTTTGGTTGCCGGCCACAAGTGGAAGGCTGTTCCCAGCTCTCCAGGCCACCACATTCCTTGGCTTTTGAGCCCTTTCTCCAACTTCAAAGCCAGATCAGTGAGTGGCGTTCATCTCGAGTCACATCTTTCTGGGCCCACTCCTGCCATTGCATCTGTCTTGGCCCCAGCTGGGAAAAGTTCCCCATTTTTTTAAGCACTCCTGTGATTAGATTAGGCTCACCCAGATAATCCAGGATCATCTCCCCATCTCCAAGCCCTTAAACTTAATCACATCTGCAAAATACCCTCTGTCATGTAATGTGACATATTGATAAGTTCTCAGGATTAGGATGTGGGCATCTTCAGGCAGCCAGTATTCCGCCTCTAAGGGCCAAGTTCTAAGACGGCAGCTGAGAGCTGACCTTGAAAACAAGACTTTTTAAAGCCAGTGGTCTCTGCTGTATTTTTTTTAAAAAATTTATTTATTTATTTGACAGAGCGATCACAAGTAGGCAGAGAGGCAGGCAGAGAGAGGGGGGAAGCAGGCTCCCTGCTGAGCAGAGAGTCTGCCCAGGATCCTGAGATCATGACCAGAGTCGAAGACAGAGGCTTACCCCACTGAGCCACCCAGGTGCCCCAGTCTCTGCTGTATTAACTATTTCCTGAGCACCTGTGCGTATCTGAAGGGACATCATTAGTGGTAGCTGACACCAACTAATAGTGTGTGGCCTCTCTCGTTCTTTTAACGGTTTGGACTTCATGGACAGCTGGACCCGGGCCCAGCTCACAAAGGCGCCATCCTGCTCCAGACACCCTCTAACCTTGGGGCTGGGCAGGGCGGTCCCTTTCCCACCCTTCGACCCCGTTAGGAACCAAGGGCAAAGAAACTGTTAGGCGGAGGTGATTGTTGCCCTGGGCTTGGCAGAAAATGGGTTCCAGTTTAAATTTTTAGCTATGGATGAAGAGTATGTTCCCTGTTTTCTCTGATTCTCATTTCCTTATCTGTGTCTAAGTATCCTACGGTCTTACAGATTTAAATGAGAGAAGGCGCATTCCCAGATCCTAACGGCTAGTGTGTAGGAGCTGGAATGTCCAAAGGGAGCTGAAACTCGATTGAAACCTCTTATTTCCACATGGAGCGTCCTCTTGGGAGAGAAGGAAGAAAAGGCAGAGGCTCACTTTTAGGATCTAGCGTGGTCTTTTTCCCCTCTTGAACACGTCTCTTTATTGACAAATTTATTTCTCCTTCTTTCTGTGCAAAGTGTGACGTTGTGAATTATTAACCTTTGTTAATAGGTTTGTTTGTTTTGACCCCCAGCTCTAGCTTGCCCTTGTACTCCTGGCCCAGCCTCATTCACAGCAGGTCCAAGGCTCTGCCCCGGGGGAGAGTTATTTTAGCAGAAATGCAAATAGAATCAAAGAGCCCAAGATCAGCTTTTGAGTTTCAGGAGAGACTTCAGGAAATTTGCACAGAGAAAAGTAGGACTGAAAGAAAGGCCCTTTTTTTGAGTTGTAGGATCTTAGGTCTTTGAATTCTGAGAGATAAGGACCTGGTTATCTGCAGGCCTAATAATATGTAGTCAGTCCCAAGGACTACCCTCTCTCTCAGGCTAGATAATGATCCCGAAGACTGAAGGGAGGGCTGAGAGGGAGGCAGAGAGATACTGATGACATTCAAGGCCCAGGGGACTCCAGGCCCCATTTAAGACTCCACTGAAGCCTTAAGGAGAAAGAGTCTCCTCTCTCTCTCTCTCTCTCTCACTTCTCCTCCTTCTCCACCCCGTCCCTCCTTGCTTCCCTCCTCCTCCCGTTCCTCCTTCTCCCCACTTCCTCCTCCTCTTCCCCCATTCCCTCCACCCCCCCTCTCTTTCTGTCTCTCTCCCTCTCTTCGCACTAGATTTGGGTTCCCTCTCATCTCTAAATATCACAGTGGTATAACCTGGAGGACCAAAGGGCCACTCTATTAGCTTCTAGTCTGGGCTTTAGGACTGAGAGAGGAAATGAGACTGTGGTGTTATCGAAGGTCTATCACCAGCTCTTAGGGTGGGAGGGATGTGCAGCCAAGGGCCTGTATTATTAAAGACTTGGAGTTTACCCGGTGTGGACCCTCAGCAAACCACTTCGGGTTCTGTGAGCAAAAAGACACTGCTTTACTGGCTTGGTAGTCACTCTCAGACACCATTTCCTTCCGTTCCTAGAATACCTGTGAGGTTTCCTGACAGCAAGGTGACCATGTCCAGGCCACAACAGGTGACTAAAACACACCCAGACAAAGACCAAGCCCACTTGTTCTGGCATCTGTTGTTCACGGAGAGATGTTAGGTTTCCCCATTTGTGTCTGGATGCGTGCCTGACCAAGGCAGCGAGCAAGGAAGTATCAGGACGGCATTTTGAGGGACCCACATTGGGGCAGATTGAAATTATTAACAACTCAGCGACGTCCAATCCCTTCTGCCTGCAAATTACCAACACTCCATGGCTTCTCGCTTAACAGTCCTCTGAATTTGGGAGAGACTTCATGTAACCTCTGAAGAAAAGGAAAATGCCCCAAGAGCACTGTGTATCATGGTGAAAAACAAATGAAGGTTGTTCCTCCAGCTGGGCTGCCTGGATGTACGTCAGGAGCAACTGTGAGTCCCAGTGAATTCCAGGCAAACTATAGCGCACAAGTTGATTTCTGTGCGTTTTTTCAAGGGGGAGCGGCTGGAGAGGTGATCAGAGTCTCACAGGGGTCCAGGATTGACGACATTTTTGCAGAAGGGCCTCCTGGATATGTACTTTATTAGCTGTGCACCCGGTGAAAACTCATTTGCAATCCCCACGTAATGCTTTTCCTGCCCATAGAGTGGGAAAAACAATACCAAGCACACAGAGTTATTGTGAGGAATTAATTAAGGGGTTTTGTACATAAATGGATTTTAAATGAGGGGTATTCCTGTGTTAGCCCTCCTGACCACCACAAAACGATCCACGTTATTGAAAGGCGATCGGTTGGGATTTGAGATATCAGAGATAACGCCTTTTTGCAAAATGTATGTGTATATAGTTTGTCCGTGATGTACCGATTTGTTTAATTGTCTTTTTTTCAAGGAATTGCTTTCATAGATTATTTGGTCTTGTGTGCTTTAAAAATAATGATGATGGTGATCATGATAATTCCTTGTACTTGCGTCGTCAGGACCTTACCATTTATCTCATCAGTTGTTGACAAAGCCCTCCTCTTACTCTTGTAAATGAAATGAGGCTATTGCTGGGTCCGCAGTGTTTGGTTGCCATGGTTTGAGTTCGTTTCATAAGCTGTTGCTTGGCAATCCCACGCGTCAGCTGGCTTTTTCCTCCGCACTCGCACCACACGTTGTCTTGAAGGATAATGAGACAGGCTGGGCAAAGGAGGATGGTGGTCCCCAAGCACTTTCTATCTTCCCCCACAGTGCTGATGCCTGATAAATGTGTCGAGAACATGGCAATGAAGTGGTTATGAACATGGGATTTAGAGTTATACAGACCTGCATTCAAACTCCGCTTTGGCGTCTGGCTCTATGTGACCTTTAGCTCTTCTCTTAGAAGCCTGTCTCAATGTCCTCCTGTGCAGAGGGGGATGATAATTCCCAGCTCCTAGAGTGGTTGCAAGGATCAAGGGAGAAGATCCATAACTTTCCTGGTTCTGCAGTAAAATGCTCTGATGGAGCAGTCAGTTTGGATTTAATTTGTACAGTGACGTCCCATTTTCCTTTATACATAGAATGAGTGGGCCTGCTACAAATCCATGGAGTAAAACAGGAATTTATAAATAATCAGGACCAAGGAAAAGAACGGGGGGTGTGATTACCAAAGGGAAGACGAATAGAGATGAGCAGATACAAAATACCCGAAGAAGATGTCCATGCTGGGCAGTGGGTAGGAAGACACTGGGCACCCAAAGGGCTTGCATGGGGGAAAGCCTGTCTCCTTCCTGGATAAACACATATGGATGGGTGTCAGTGTGCTGGTAAAGCAGCTCTCAGGGGGAGAAAAACCCTGTTTGGTAGCATCTGACAATTTCCATGGTGTAAATACTCCTACTATGGCTGATTTCAAGCTACCAACCTGATGTCTTTGAAAGGAATGTGAAGTTGGAAAGCGATGCCCCCCATCTGCTCTCAGGAGCCCAGTGGAACCTGCTCTAGTACAAAACGAATTCCTTCCCTAGGGGCAGCTTTATTGTTGTTGTTGTTTTCTCCTTGAAGGACATTCCCAACAAGCTCCTGTCTGTTTTTAGTTTAGGGAGGTCTGTTCTCAAGACAGCT
Organism: Neogale vison; assembly: GCF_020171115.1. Taxonomy (NCBI): domain Eukaryota; kingdom Metazoa; phylum Chordata; class Mammalia; order Carnivora; family Mustelidae; genus Neogale; species Neogale vison. Next base: position 88,666,943 of record NC_058105.1, on the reverse strand, counting down.
CTTCTGGCCTTCAATTTTCCCAGACTGGAAGCACGTAGTTGAGGAAATCCCTGTTGTTCAGTGCCAGTGCACACCTTCGTAGGGCTGGCTTCTGTGTCCTTTCTGTCCCAGGACCAGGGCTCCATGACCTTTGCAAGATCCAGAGGAGACTCAGGGGTTGGGTATCATCTAGGTTAATGTCCTATTTGAGGTAGTGTCTCCTTTCAAGATCATTTTCTCTTGTCTCTCTCTCTTTTTTTTATATACCCAACTCAAACATACCCCCTTGTCATCGTCCTTCATATTCCTAGTTCTATGATGTACATGACCTTAGTATTTTTATATTAGTCACCAACCCATTTTGGAATTGATCACTTTTAAATGAATCTGTGTCACTATATGACTTCTCATCTAAGAGAACTTCAGTGTGGTGGTCTGGTTCTGAGAACTGAGGGGAGGGTTTGAACCCCCCAATGGACTGACTGGTTTCAAGTGTCGGTAATTTTCATTCATAAGAGTAAGGCACATTGACCAGCTTCTGGTGAAACTATGTTGTATGTGTTTTACAGTTTACATGTGTTCAATTTGTATTTCCTCCTCATTTAATATCTGACAGTGTGCTGCTGAATGGTTTCTGCAGTCACAGTGCCCCCAAACATAGTGTTTCCCCTAAAAATCAACTGAGAACTACCAGTATGTTTATGTTTTACAGATAGCAAAAGAGAAAGTTAGGTATCCCACCCTACAACTTTCTAAGGAGGGTAGGCCTCATTAATGGAAGAACTGAGGGGGGGTCTAGGTACAAAGTTATGAACCTCCATATAATTAATGGCTTGTCACAAATCTGGGGGGCAGTTTTCAGTAGTGGGTGGAGTGTGCGAGTTTGGAGGGAGAAGCTAGAAGAGACTTCAGTTTCCCTGAAACAGTGAGAGGAGTGATCAGGAGGACCTGGGCAAGATCTGTGAGGGAGAAAAGGAAGCCAGGGCCAATGGTGGGCTGTTTGGGGGATGGTGCAGGTGGCAGGGAGGAGATAGGTCTGATTTAGGAGAAGAAATAATGTCTAAGGGGACTTTCAAGTTAAATTCTGTGGGGGTAACCCTCCTAACACATCTTCCTCTGGGAAATACTCATTTAATGGTATAATGCTCACTGTTTGATGGGAATGGATTCTTTATGGTAACTCTGAACAAAATCTGGTTTCAAGAGTTAGAGATGGAGAAGAACAGAGCCTGTGGGTCAGGGAAGCAGACATAGCTTCACACAATCTTGTGTAAATGAAAGGACATATTTGCTTGAAAAGACCTAGTGTTTACCACTCACTGGTTAGGCTAGGATGGGGGGTATTTACTGTTCTTGGCTGGAGGATCATAGGCTAGGGTGGCATGGGGAGGACTGGGATGGAGTCCCATCGAATGTGAGCCTGCAGGCTCCTGGAACTTTTCTTGGAACTGCCACCTGGGCTGGGCTTCAACTTCTCTAGAGATACTGCCTTAGCGGGACAGACCCTTTCTGGGGATAGTCTTGCCCGATCTGGAAGAGTAGATTCTCAGCAGGAGAAAAAAAAGTCACTAAGATCAACAATTATTTCATACCAATGTTTTCAAACATTTGTATACCAAGAAGGAGCTTGGGTAGGGGTGGGACGTTTATTCCTAATCATTTGTACCCTTCAGCCTTTGTGCTCAATTATTTAAATGTTGCTGGAGAGTGAGGGTGCTATTTTCTGTGCACCATGAAAAAGTCTTAAAACTTTTCAAGTCCACTTTTACATTTTGGGCCAATTTTCAGATACTAAGAGAGTTTATTTCTCATTTATTTTCAGGAAATTGTGCCTCGCTGCCTTTTTACAAAATTAAAGATTTTATCTCTAGCTGTGATTTATTTAGAAGCTAACTGAAAAGGAATACAGAGGATGTGGCTGAGATGGCTTGGCATGCCAAGTCAGGGATTACAGTTCTCAGAACCCCCACCCCACCCCCAATTCCATCCAGGGAACTCATACTTGCTAGTGGAATATGAGGGTTATTACATGGCCAAATAAGGGGTCGTGCCTTCTCCATGGTCTCTTTTTCCATTTGCCAGCTAAATGGAGGCAACGTTGGGGCCCTAGACACGAGTGAGGTCATAAGATAGGAGGCCACCACCAGGCAAGAATATCATCACTGGGTTTATGGAGCAAGAATGAAACTTCTATCATAGATGACTGGATAAAGAAGATGTAGTACACCCCCCTCCCAACACACATACACGCTCAGAGGAATATTATGCAGCCACAAAATTGATGAGATCTGGCCCTTTGCAATAACATGGAAGGACCTAGAGACTATTATGCTAAGTGAAATAAATCAGAGAAAGACAAATACCATTTGGTTTCACTTATATGCAGAATCTAAACAAACAACAAAAAGCAGAATCAGACCTGAAAATACAGAGAACAAACTGATGGTTGTCAGAGGTGAAGGGGGTAGAGAGATAGGCAACATGGGTGTTGGGGAGCAGCAGAGACAGGCCTCCAGTTATGAAATGAATAGGCCATGGAAATAAAAGACCTAGCACAAGGAATACAGTCAATGGTATTGTAATAGATGGTGACAGATGGTGGCTCTCCCGGTGGTGAGCAGCGTGTCACTTGCAGAGTTGTTGAGTCACTGTGTTGTACACCTGAAACTAGTGTAACATCGTGTATCAACTATACTCAAAAAAAGAAACCTAAAACAAACCTTTATTATGTTTAGCAGCTGATACCGTGTCACGGTTTATCTGTTGTAATAGCTACTGTTACTTTAAGCAACAGAGAGGGGTTTTGGGGATTTCTCCAGTCATCAGTTCTGCAGAACATGACCTTGGAAAATGCTCTGCCTTTCCAAATTCTCCAACTTTGAAATACATTTCAGAAAACCAGATAAAAATAGTGCCTGGGGCGATGGTAGCCCTGTGCTTGCGGAAGCCCGCAGTCTGAGCTGGGTCAGGTTCTATCAGGGTTGCCTCACAGGAAAGAGTGTATAGGCAAAAGGACTGAGGCCTGGACCCCCAAGGGGGTATTTAGGAGTTTATCGGTTGGAAAACACAATGCTAACAGGAAGGTGGTTGATAGGAGCCTAGGAAATTCAGCCAAAAGGTAGAAAACTCAGAGTGTAGATGAAACAGGGGACTCAGCCTCCACAAGTGAGTCTTCAAAAGCGGAACGATGATGGGGTGCCTGTGGAGCTCAGTGGGCTAAGTGTCTGCCTTCGGCTCAGGCCCTGATCCCAGGGTCCTGGGATCAAGCTTTGCTTCAGGCTTTCTGCTCAGCGGGGAATCTGCTTCTCCTTTTCCCTCTGCTTCTCCCTCTCCCTCTGCTGCTCCCCCTGCTTGTGCTTTCTCTTTCTCTCTCTCTCTGTCAAATAAATAAATAAAATGTTTAGGAAAGCAGTGCTGTAAGCAACAAAACAGCTGGGAATGATATGAATGCAGAGGTGGGAAGGGGCTACTTTGGTGCAACTACCACTTGTATAGTTTGCATGGCCTACTGCCTTCTGTGTATTTCCCCTTGGGCTGCCCAGGGCCCTCCCAATCCACCGGTCCTTTAGCTAATGCCTGGAAGAACTGCATATACAAGCATTCTACAATAGGAGTGTGCCTTCCTCATTCTCTGATTGGTGGGACACACTCTGGGGGTGGGGGTGTGAGGATGCAGGGAAAATGGGGAACAGGGCTGGTGAACAGGCTGCCTCAGGTACCCCAAAGGGGCTCAACAGGTTGACTCTTGGAGCTTGGTGCTGTTCCACGTGGCTCCAGGGAGATGGGCAGAGCCCGCATGCCTAGTTCCCACATCTGGAATGCTTGAAGCTTGTAATTCCTGCTCTTTTTCTTTTGATGTCCCGCTCAAGATGATCTGTATATCCTCCTCTCTTCTCCTCAGCTTTTCCCTTTTGGACCTAAGCCTCTGGTATCCGGGGCCTGGGCAAAACACAGTGAGACATTTCCCTATTAAGTCAATTTATTCTGAGAGGGGAGATGCAGAAACTGAAAGTAAATTCCACTGAGGATAAGGGCTTCTAATTACCTAGGAGAATGAGTTCCTGCCCCAACATATGAGAGACTCCCTTCATCTGGTCACTAGTCTGCGATCTGTGAGGAAAGAGGCTCTATACCTGATGGGCCTTAATGGGGGCTTCTAAAAATGAGAACGGGTTGCTGAGAGTCATTGTCTGACGGAACACTGGTTTTAATATCCCTAGTAGAGAGTGTTCTCATAAGAAGAACTTTATTGTGATCGGCATGTTGATTAGTCAAGGTCCAGTTGTCCATGGAAGCCATTACTCCAGTTACTTGAACAGGATATGGATTTAATGTGGGGGAACAAGGGACTCACGAAATCTTCAGAAGGGCTGGCAGAGCAACTTCCAGGCTCAGCTGCTCGGAATGACTAAGTAGAACAAACAAATGAACTGGCCCACCAGGAAGACTGTCACCTCACTCAGAAGTTGGAGAGTCAGGAAGTTTCTTTCCCAGCAGCTAGACTCAGGATCACACCACCTTAGCCACAACACTGGGACCCAGAATCAGCCACTAGATCTGGTGTCTCTGCTACCCTAGCCATGCTCCTGAGATCAGGAAGTTGTCATGATCTCTGTTTTTCCCCCGAGCCACACCAGACCTGCTAGATTCATTCACGGCTGCATAATGGAGGCCTGTCAGAAGGCCACCTTTCTTCCCATTTGATGAAATTTTCAAAGTGAATTCTCATATGAGTACACCAGATTAACAGAACCTAAATTACATTCATTTCCTTGTTTCAGAGGAGTAAGAAAAGAGAGCTTTTCACTTTCCAGCCTCTGTCATAAAGGAGGGCACACTAGAAAGGGGTCAGCAGAGCTATCTGGCAAGCCAGTCTGTAGAGTTCATTACTCGTCATTCTCTGCCCAGAGAAACAGCCCTCACCCCTGCCCCTGACAGTCGGAGATGGGCCTTTCGTGATATGAAACAGGCCCAGTTAGATAAAGGCATCAATTCTGCAAGCAAAACAAGTAGTAGCAATATACTGTCACTGGGCTGAGGAACATTGTGCTGAGTGCGACCTGCATTGACGTAAATGATAGAGATAATCAAAAATATAACAAGGCTAGATCTATGAAGTGAATATTACTGTCTGGAAAAGAAATGAAAGCTTGGAAATTATTTTTGAGAAGCAACGCCTTAAAAAGTTGTGAGATCGGGCAACACTACATATATTTTTAAGGACACAGACGTATCCAAGACAATTTCCCCACATGCCCCCTCCCCCAGTTTTATTGTGAAATACTTGACATACATCACTGGAAAACTTTAAAGTATACAGCATGGTGATTTGATTTACATACCTTTTGAAATGATTATCATCATAGGTTTAGTCAAGATAAATTTTAAATATATTCAGAGTGCTTGTCTGTGATGAAGAAAGGGGAATGAAAGTAAAGATGTGAGGTAAAGGTGAAAAAAATAAAATAAAATTTAAAAAAGAGAATAGAGGGGCGCCTGGGTGGCTCGGTTGGTTGAGCATCTGGCTCTTGATTTTGGCTCAGATCATGATCTCAGTGTCGTGGGATCAAGCCCTGTGTCAGGCTTCCAGCTAAGTGCAGAGCCTCCCCTGCCACCCCTCAAATAAATAGATCTTTAAAAAAATTAAAAAGAGAATAGCCTGTACTGATTGATGATAAAAATGTGCCAAAATCTGTGGGGCATGAATAGTTCAACTTCTGGTTTTGTAACATTGAAATAGGATACGTAAAAATGACCAAAAATGCTAACTACTGGTAGGAGGTAAGTATTTCAAAAGAATTTGCAGCTGAGATCTTTGCCAAATAGAGTAGGAATAATTGACTTAAACTATATTTAAAATATAAAAATTGTAACCTATTGGATGGGAGAAAATATTTGAAAACCATGTATTAGATAAAGGGTTGGTATCCAAAATATGTAAAGAAATCCTACGACTCAATAACAAGAGAAAAAGCAATCAATTAAAAAATGGGCAGAGGAACTAAATGGGAATTTTTCCCAAACATCCAAATGTCCAACAGGTACGTGAAAAGATGGTCAACATCTAATCATCAAGGAAATGAAAGTCAAAATCACAATGAGATGTCACCTCACATGAGTCAGAATGGCTAGAATCAAAACCACAAGAAACAACAAGTGTTGGTGAGGATGTGGAGAAAAAGGAACCCTTGTGCGCAATTGGGAATGTAAATTGATGTAGCCACTATGGCAAACAGTATGGGGGTTCCTCAGAAATTAAAGCTACCAGGGACGTCTGGGTGGCTCAGTTTGTTAAGCATCTGCCTTGGGCTAAGGTCTTGTTCCCAGGGTCCTAGGATTGAGTTCTGACTCAGACCACTTGCTCAGTGGGGTGCCTGCTTCCCCCTCTGCCTGCCACTTCCCCTGCTTGTACTCTCTTTCTCTCTCTCTCCCTCTCTGACAAATAAATAAAATCTAAAAAAAAAAAAAAAACCCGAACTGACACTATTTAGTAAAATAGAGAGAGAGAGAGTGAGCTATGACACAGTCCAGCAACCCTACTTCTGGGTTTTATCCAAAGGAAATGAAAAACAGGATATCAAAGAGATATTTGCACTCTTGTGTTTTTTTTAAAGATTTATTTATTTATTTTTAAGAAAGAAAGAAAGAAAGTGAGTGAGCATGGGGGGAGGGGCAGAGAGAGAGAGGGGAGAGAGAATCCCAAGAAGACTCCCCACTGAGGCTCCTGTGGGGCCCTCTAGGAACCCACCAGGGGGTATGATCTCCCGACCCTGAGATCATGACCTGAGCCGAAACTCAGAGTCAGAAGCTTAACCAACTGAGCCACCCAGGCGCCCCTGCACTCTCGTGTTTCCTGCAGCATTATTTACAGTAACCAAGAGATAGAAACAACCCAAGTGTTCATCAGGGGACGTGGGGTGTGTATGTATGGAATGGAATATTATTCTGCCATGAATGAAGGAAATTCTTCCGTCTGTGACAACATGGATGGACCATGAAGACATTATGCTAAAGTGAAATAAGTCAGACACAGAAAGATAAGTACTCGCTTATATGCGGAATTTCAAAAAGCTAAACTTGTACAAAGAGAGTAGAGTGGCTGTTATCAGAGGCTGGAGGATGGGGGAATAGGAGAGATGTTTAACTGGCAACTAGTAGATAAGTAAGGCCTGGAGATATAATGCACAGTATCATGATTATAGAAAATAATAGTGTAGGGGAGCCTGGGTGGCTCAGTGGTTTAAAGCCTCTGCCTTTGGCTCAGGTCATGACCCCAGGGTCCTTGGGATTGAGCCCCGCAACGGGCTCTCTGCTTAGCAGAGAGCCTGCTTCCTCCTCCTCTCTTTCTCTCTCTGCCTACTTATGATCTCTGTCAAATAAATAAAAAATCTTAAAAAAAAGGAAAATAATAGTGTATTACTATTATCAAATTACTAAGAGACTAGATCTTAAATATCCACACACACATACACACACACACAAACACAAAACGATAATTATGAGACATGGTAGAGGTGTTAACTAATATGCTGTTGTGGTAATCTTTTTGCAGTATGTAAATGTATCAAATCAACATGTTGTACACCTTAAACTTCCACAGTGTTACTTGCCAGTTATATCTCAATAAAAAATAAAGTAAAAATTAAATATCAAGATTAAAAGAAAGATAAATAACTCCTCAAATCCTGAAAGACATGCAAATACAGAATTTTTAGAAAGTTTGGAAAATGTCATACTGGGTTTAAAAAATTAATTAAATGTTCAAATGAAAAGCCTAGGAATGTTCACATCCTCAATTGTGATAGAAAAGTGCATGGTGGCAAAATAATATCAGACTGATATAAATTGTGCAAATAGAAAGCTTACACATATGAAAGAAATACACAATGCAAAAATGAAACATTTTAAGTTAGTTTCTAAGAATTCATGGGGCACCTGATTGGCTCCGTCAGGCATCTGACTTGGCCTCAAGTTATGATCTCTGGGTCCTGGGATTGAGCCCTTCTTCTTCTGGCTCTGGATTTAGCAGGGAGTCTGTTTCTCCCTCTCCCACTGCCTCTCCCCCTACTGAAGCACATGTGTGCATGCACGCATGCGCTCTCTCTCTCTCAAATAAATAAATAAAATCTTTAAAAAAAAAGAATTCACAAATTGGAAAAGCACTGTGATGCCAGAACAGTAACATAAAATAACTTTCAAATGAACACAATCAATAGTTACAAAAGCATAAAGTGCTGTTGGGAAATAACTCATTTTCAGACTATTTGCAAACTTAAAAGGTTTACGAAAACATTCAAAACAGAACAGAGAGAATAAAATTAGTTACCTTAAAATGAAATATAAAGAAGACCATCAGAAGAGCCACAACAAGGAAACAACTCAGTAAGAACCTCAAACAAGTCTACTTGACTCATAAAACCATTAAAAACTAAACCCAAAGTCATTCAGCTTTACTGAAAGGTCCTAGTTATTGTTTAGAAACATTTTGTCTAAGACCAATTTAAAATTTTACACTTGTGGGGCACCTGGGTGGCTCAGTGGGTTAAAGCCTCTGCCTTCGGCTGAGGTCATGATCCCAGGGTCCTGGGATCGAGTCCCGCATCGGGCTCTCTGCTCAGCAGGGAGCCTGCTTCCCCTTCTCTCTCTGCCTGCCTCTCTGCCTACTTGTGAGCTCTATCTGTCAAATAAATAAATAAAATCTTTTAAAAAATTTTACACTTGTACTTTGAGTCCAAAGCAAGGGAGATATGTACAAGTAGCTGAAACTCTGTTATGTTACTGAGTTTCACAAGCCAAGCAAGAAAGCTCATGTCAAAACTTGTAGCTTGGAAGCAGTTTGGATGAAAATCCCTTGGACAATAAGTCAGTCACTCTTTCAAGAAATTCTTTTTTTAAAAAGATTTTATTTATTTATTTGACAGAGAGAGATCACAAGTAGGCAGAGAGGTGGCAGAGAGAGAGAGAGAGAGAGAGAGAGAGAGAGAGAAGCAGGCTCCCTGCTGAGCAGACAGCCCGATAAAATTAGTTACCTTAAAGTGAAATATAAAGAAGACCATCAAGACCGATGCGGGACTTGATCCCAGGACCCTGAGATCTTGACCTGAGCAGAAGGCAGCGGCTTAACCCACTGAGCCACCCAGGTGCCCTCTTTCAAGAAATTCTGCATCACTGACAATCTTGGAGGCACAGAGGACAATACTGTGTGTAGAGAACATGGACAATTTCAACTCTGAGCTGAAAAGTGATTCAGGGTAGTCAGGTTATAGCTGTGAAGAAATGTCAGAAATACTTTTAGCACAACGCTGGGTGTTATATGCAAGTAATGAATCATTGAACACTACATCAAAAACTAATGATATACTGTATGCTGGCTAACTGAACATAATTTTAAAAAAGGAAATACTTTAAGCGATATATTGCTTATGTTTTTTTTGTACTCATAAGAATGACATATGAAAAGATGCTATATGCCTACATAAGCCTAAAATAATTTTTTCAATAAGTAAAAAAGTATAAGTGCAAAGAAAACGTTATGGTAGGTTTAGTTGGCAGACTTTTTACTTTTTATTGTAGCATTGCATAAAATAATGGTACATCTGACATCTGGGTCTCCATGATCCCCAGGGACATTAATGAGACCCACTTTGTTGCCACCTCGCATACCCTCAGCCCTAACCAGTGGGTGAGAGCCACCACTGAGGCTCTGATGGCTTTGGTGAATAGTGAGTTTTCTGGGTTCCCCATGGAACTCGATTTTCTAACCTTGTGTTATATCCATTTCAACATGTCCAGTTCCTTCAGCCTCTGTAATTCTTTCTACCATCTTCCAATCAACTCAAGCATTTCCACTGCATCCAGCGTACACTTCTGCCTACTCCAGGCTTCTAAGAACCACCCTAGCAAGAAACATGCCCCACTCCTGGGGTATTCTGCTAGGGTGTTAAGTCCACCTCTCAAGAGAGCACCCTCCAATGGATAAATTCTTGCCTTTTCAATGTTATGCTCTAGCTGCCTCGATCAAGTACCTCAAAATTCAATCCTAGGGCTACGCACCTGGCTCAGGCAATTATGTGCTAGCTAATTCTGCTCTTCTTACAGTACATGATCTCTTTCCTTCCTTATCAGGCCCAGCATATCTTCAGTTGGATTACACTGGGATTTAATACAAGCTCTTAGCCTGAAAGCCAGGAGAAAAGATTGGGGCAGCTGTTGAACAGGAAACTGCTTGTTGCATGGGGCCAAGCCTCACTGGCATCTTCCAGCACAAACTCTTTCTAGGGAAGAATGGGTTACCACTTCAATTTCAGGGAATTTCAGAGTTCAGGGAGATTTACATTGCCAACCTCTCAGGAGTATCTGTGCAGATGTCTCTGTCCCATTTTTCGGGACCCAGGTTTTTTGTTGTTGTTATTGTTTTGTTTTTGTTTTCCAGCCAGGGCTCTGACTTGAGCATGACTGATTTGTCTGGGATGAGCATTTAATCATCTGGAGGCTCTTACTCTCAAGGCCTGAGTCTGTTCCTCTGATGTATCTGCTCTTCTACTGAAGGAGAAAAGGGCATCTTTATAAGCTATCAGCGAGGTCCTCTGGCTCTACTACTTTGCCATTAATTGCTTGCCAACAGCCCTCAATTCCATTATCCCTTTGTCAGGCATCAATACAAATTAGTAATAACTGGCCAACTTCACTGACCTATCGTTCAGATGCCAGAATCCGTGTACGTGCAAGGGCATTCCCTTCCTGAAGACAGTCCCCTGGTCACTACTGGTGAAATCTTTTGTATTTGGGTTATCACCTTGTGGAGACACTTGGGAAGCTCTGCATTAAGGAAACATCAAGAAGAACAATCCTGACTTTCCAGTTGCAAATGATCCAGTAGGAAATTATTCCTAGGAATTCAATTTCCTCCTGTTTTTATTCATAATTCTTTTTTTCTTTTTTTTTTAAAAGATTTTATTTATTTTAGAGAGGGAGAGGGATCACAAGTAGGCAGAGAGGCAGGCAGAGAGAGAAGGGGAAGCAGGCTCCCTGCTGAGCAGAGAGCCTGATGCGGGACTTGATCCCAGGACCCTGAGATCGTGACCTGAGCTGAAGGCAGAGGCTTAACCAATGAGCCATCCAGGCGCCCCTCATAATTCCTTTTTCAAAACAATTTGTTTTGTTTTGTTTTGTTGGTAAACTTAACCCAGCTTCCCCCAATACTTAACATGTTATGCAAAAAGAAGTTGGCGTTGGTGCAATGTGTGTGCCTAGTTCTATGTCATTCGTTCACATGTAGATTGGTATAACTACTGCCACAATCAAGATGCAGAATTATTCTATCTCTGAAAAGATCTTCCTGCTACCTCCCATCGTTATCCCCATTTCCTTCCTACCCACCATTCCAAACCTCTGGCAACCACTGATCTGTTCACTCTCTCTTAATTTAGTCACTTCAAGAATGTTACATTAAGTGGAATCATTCAGTGTGTGACCTTTTCAGACTGACTTTTCTTCACTTAGTATGATGCCCTTGAGATCCATCCAAATTCTTGCATGTATAGTTCGTCTTTTTATTGTTGAGTAGTACTCTGTGGTATGAATATACCATAATAGTATTCCGTGAATGGATATACCACTCACCTACAAAAGGACATTTTGGTTGTTCCCAAATTTAGCTATTACAAGTATAGCTGCTATGAACATTCAAGTACACATCATTTTCTTTCATTTCATTTGATAAGTTTCTCTGCATCTTTCCCAGTGCTGGTGTTGTGACAATTTTTTGTTTTAGCTCTTCTATTAGGTGTGTGGTGCTATGTCATTATGATCTTAATTTACGTTTCTCTAATGGATAGTGATATTGAATATCTTTCCATGTGCTTATTTGTCATCTGTTTATCCTCTTCAGGGAGCTATCTCAAGTCTTTTGTCTGTTTACTAACTGGATTTGTTTTTATTGTGGAGTTTTGAGAGTTCTTTGTGTTATGAGTTATGTGTTATGAGTTTTTTTGTGTTATGAGTTTGTGTTTGAGTTTGAGTTTGAGTTATGTGTTATGAGTTTCTTTGTGTTATGAGTTATGAGTCCTTTGTCAGGTATGTGGTTTACAAATATTTTTTTCCCGGTCTGTAAGTTATCTTTCACTTTTTAGAAAAGCCATTCCCAAAAGTTCATTTTTAATTTTGATGAAATACAATTTGCTGATTTTTATTTTATGGGTCATGATTTGGGTGTTATTTCTAAGAATTCTTCACCAAGCCCTAGGGCCTAAAGATTTTCTCCTATGTTTTCTTCTAAGAGTTTTATAGTTTTACATTTAAATGTGAGATTTATCTTGAGTTAGTTTTTGTATAAAATTTGAGATCTGAGTAGAGGTTAATTTTTTTTTTTTTGGCCTATGGATATTCAATTGCTCCAGCACCATTTGTTGAAAAGACTGTCCTTCTTCTGTAGAATTGCTTTTGCGTTTTTGTCAAAGATCAGTTGGCCATACTTGTGTGAGTCTGTTTCTAGGTTCTTAATTCTGTTCCACTGATCATGGATTCTCTGTCATCGATCTCTATCCTTTTCCATTAATATGTCTCTCCACCAATACCACGGAGTCTTGATTCCTATAGCTATAAAGGAAGTCTCAAAATTGGTCAGTGTGATTCCTTCAACTGTATTCTTCTGTTTCAATATTGTTTTAGCTATTATAGTTTTTTATTGCCTTTTTAAAAAAGATTTTATTTATTTATTTGACGGAGAGATTGAGAGAGAGCACAAGCAGGCAGAGCAGAAGGCAGAGGGAGAGGGAGAAGCAGACCCTCTGCTGAGCAGGGAGCCAGATGTGGGGCTTGATCCCAGGATCCTGGGATCATGACCTGAGCCGAAGGCAGCCGCTTAACTGACTGAGCCACCCAGGTGCCCCTTTTATTGCCTTTTTATGTAAATGTTAGAACAGCCTTGACTATATCTATTAAAAAAAACCCTGCTGGAATTTTTATGGGAATTGTATTAAAGCTACATATAAATTTGGGAAGAATTGACATCTTTATGTGGTGAGTCTTCCAACCCACGAACACAGTATGTGTCTCCATTTATTTAGATCTTTTATGATATCTTTTATCAGAACTTTGAAATTATCAACATATGCATCCTGTGTGTGTTTTGTTAGATATATGCCTTGAGATTTCATTTTGGGGGACAACAGCAAAAGATATTGTGCTTTTAATTTTGGTTTCCACATTATTTGTTGGTAATATGTAGAAATGTGATTGACATTTTTGCATTGATCTTGTATCCTTCAAACTTGCCAAACTTGTTTATTAGTTGCAGGAGCTTTAGGGTTTTTGGTAGATTCCTTGGGATTTTTTATGTAAATAATCATATCATCTGAACATAGAGGCAATTTTAATGATTCTTTCTGATCTCTGCTCCTTTTTTGGTTTGTTTCTTGTATTATTGCACTGGCTAGAACTTCCTGTACTATGTTAAATAGCAGTGGTTAGAATGAACATCCTTGCCTTGTTCCCAACCTTAGAGGAAAAATATTCAGTCCATCACATTAAGTATGACACCTATAGATTTTTTTTGTCAGTGTTCTTTACCAAGTTTGGGAAGTTCCTCTATGTTCCTAATTTTTAAAGGACTTTTATTGTAAATAGTGTTGATTTTGTCAAATACTTCTCTGGATCAATTGGTATGACCATATGATTTTTCTTCTTTAGTCTGTTGATATGGTGGGTTACACTGACTTTCAAATTTTCAAGCAGCCCCTCATTGCTGAAACAAAGTCTACTTGATCATGGTGTATAATTTTTGTATATATTGTTGAATTTTTTGGCTAATATTTTGTTAAGGATTTCTGTGTCTGTATTCATGAGTGGTATGGGTCTATAATTTCCCTTTTGGACTGTCTGTGGCTGATTTTGTTATCAGGGTAACAGTGGCCTCATAGAATGAATTGGAAAGTGTTCTTCCTCATCTATTTTCTTTAAGAGATTATATAAAATTGGTATTAATTTTTCCTTAAATGCTTGGTAAGATTGTCCAGTGAGACCATCTAGGCCTGGAGACTTCTGATTGGGTAGTTTTCATAGTTACACATTCTTTCCTTAATAGTTATAGGGCTATCCGAAGTATCTATTTTATATTGGGTGTGATGTGGTAGTTCGTATTTTTTGGAGGAATTGGTCCATTTCATTAAAATTTTCATATTTATGTGCATAGAGTGTTAACAGCTTTCCCTTACTACTATTATTTTCTGATTTCTTCAGGGTCTACAGTGATATTTTTTGCTTCATTGTTGATACTGGTAATTTGTATTTCCTTTTTTTGTCAGTCTTACTAGAGGTTTGTCAATTTTATTGATCTTTTCAAATGATCAGCTTTTTGTTTCATTACTTTTACTTTTGTTTCATTAATATTCTCTATTGTTTTCCCATTTTAAGCTCTTCCTTTGCTTGATAGTTTCTCAATTTTGGAAGCAGCTTAGATTACCGATTTGAGACTTGTTCTCTTTTCTACTCTAAGTATTTAGTGCTATGAATTCCTTTCCTCAGCACTGCTTTAACTGTGTCCTGCAAATTTTGATATGTTATTTTCATCAGTTATATGCATTTATAAAAAAATTTCATTCTTCTTTGATCCATGTTTTTCAGAAATGTGTTCTTGAGTTTCCAAGTGTTTGGAAATTTTCCTATTGCCTTTCTGTTATTGATTTCTAGTTTGTTTTTGTTGTGATCAGAGAACACAGTCTGTATGATATTAATTCTTTTAAGTTTGTTGTGGTTTTTTAGTGGTTCAGGATATGGTCTATCTTGATTACTGTGAATGCTTACGAGGAATGTATGTTCTGCTGTTGTAGGGTGGAATATTGCATAAATGCCAACTGGATTCTATTGTTTGATAGTGTTTCTGAATTCTTCCTATGTCCTTGCCGATTTTCTGTATAGTTTTTCTATCAGCTGTTCAGAATGGTATGTTGAAATCTTTAACTTTTATTATGAATTTATTTCTCATTTTATTAGTTTTCTCTTCCTGAATTTTGCAGCTGTGCTCTTCGGTTTATACACATTTCTGAGTGTTGTGTCTTCTTGGCATATTAACCCTTTTATGATTATGTAATAGCTTCAATAATTTTTTTATTAGTACAAAGTCCCCATGTATCCCTTGCACGCAGTTTCCTCTATTATTAACACATGACATTAGTATGGTACATTTGTTGCACTCAATGTACCCATATCAATACATCATTATTAACTGGAGTCCGTACTTTATTCACATTTCCTTAGTTTTCCCCTAATGTCCTTTTTCTGCCCCAGCATCAGATCCTGGATAACAGTTACGTTTAGTTATTGTGTCTCCTTAACAAAATGGACAGCTTCTCAGATTTTCCTTGTGTTTGGTGACCTTCACAGTTTTGTAGAGGTTAAACATATTGTAGAGTGCTTCTCTATTGGAATTTGTCTCATGTTTTTCTCATGATTAATGTGAGATTAATATGGGTTTTAGAAGGGAAGACCTCAGTGGTAAAGTGCCATTCTCATGACATTATATCAAGATTATAACCATCTATGTGATGTCGACTTTGATCACCTGGCCGAAGTAGTGTTTGTCAGGTTTCTCCACTGCTTTACTTGTTTACTCTTTCCAAACTATACCCTTTGGAAGGAAGTCACTATGCGCAACCCATAGTTGAAGAGGGAGCGCTCAACCCCCTTGAGAGCAGAGTATCTACAAAAATTATTTGGATTTCTTCTGCAAGGGATATTTGTTTCTTTTCCCCATTCATTAGTTTATTCAAACATTTATTTATAACAATATGGACTCATGGATGTTTAGTCTCTGGTAATTTTCTTGCTTCAAAGCCCACTTTCTCTGATACTAGTACAGCTAGTCTTGCTTTCTCTTAATTAATATTTGCATGACATGTATTTTTACTTCCTTTTACTTTCAAACTACCTACATTGTTATATTTGAAGTGGGTTTCTTATAGACAACATATAGTTGGGGAATGTTTTTTTCCTTTAATCTCCTGCTACTTTCAACTAATGGCATTTTGACCATTTTGATCATTAACATTACACTTTAATGTAATTACTGATAAGTTGGAGCTTATGCCTGACATTTTGTTTCATTTTGTTTGATTTCTTTGTTTTTGTTTCTCTGTATTCTTTTTTCTCCCTTCCTGTGGGTTGCTTGAACTTTAAGAATTGAATTTTTACTTACCTGTAGTGCTTTTGAAGTGTCTCTCTTTGTATTGCTTTTTGAATTTTTGCTTTTTGGATCACTTTTTAAATTTTTATATGACATTATATGTACATGGAACATTATATATATGTTGTTTGTAAATATCTACACACACACACAGAGAGAGAACACAAACTTTCTCTCTAGGTATTACATTTTTTACACATACATACTTGTCACAGCCTACTGGTTTCAACATTTTACCAGTTTGGGTGAAATGTAGAAGCCTTACTTCTTTTTAATCTACTTCATTTATAATATAATTGTCTTACATATATTCTCTGCATACACTGAGAATTATGTCAAATAATGTTGTAGTTTTTTTGCTTCAACCATCAGATATAATTTAGAAAACTCAAGAGGAAAAGGAAGATCTATTGTGTTTACCCACATTTTTACTCTTTCTGTTATACTTTTTCTTCTTCCTGGTATCATAATTCCTTCTTTTTTAATTTCCTTTCTGTTTGGAGAACTTTTTTAGCCATTCACTCAGGGTAGGTTTGCTGGTGGCAAATTCTTAGTTTTCCTTTATCTGAGAATGTCCTGATTTCCCCTTCATCCTGAGGGATATTTTTGCTGGACAAAGAATTTTGGATTAACAGTTCTTTCCTTCAGCACTTGAAAAATGTTGTGCCAATACTTTCTGGCCTCTGCGGTTTCTAACGAGAACTTCTGTGATTCAAATTTTTTTTTTCTTATAGGTAAGGTATCATTTCTCTCACTGCCCTTTTATTTTGTCCTTTGTATTCAGAAGTTTGAGTATCACGTGTCTTGGCATGGATTTCTTTATGTTTATACAGTTAAGGATTTATTCATCTTCTTGAATCTGTGCATTTGTGTCTTTGGGAAAAGTTTAAGCCATTATTTCTTTACTTTTTTTGAAGGTTTTATTTATTTGTCAGAGAGAGAGAGAGCACAAGCAGGGAGAGCAGCAGGCAGAGGGAGAAACAGTTGGTTAAGCAGCTGCCTTCGGCTCAGGTCATGATCCCAGCATGCTGGGATCGAGTCCCACATTAGGCTCCTTGCTCCTTGCTCCTTGCTCTGCAGGGAGCCTGCCTCTCCCTCTGACTCTGCCTGCCACTCTGCCTGTGCTCTCTCTCTCTCTCTCTGACAAATAAATAAAAATCTTAAAAAAAAAAAAAAGAAAGTTGAGGTTCCTCAGTCAGCCTTCATCAGCACCTGTGGGGAGGGTTTTCTCATTTCTGCTTGGCAAGGTGGGGGTTCGGGGTCTCTGCGGTGCTTCTGCTATTACTACTCTGGCTGAAAGGAGCAGGGATGCCTTGTTGTAGTTCCTCTTCTAACCTCTGCTTACAGCCCAGTGTGGAGGGATTCTTGTAACTGCTGGATGGTGGTGAAAACACTGAGTGTCCACTGGGACTCCTCAGACACTACCCCAGTGGGGAAAAGAGGAGAGATCCCTTGTTATCACCAGGTGGTCAGACAGTCCAGGCTTCCTATGTGGAGTCCACGGATACTGTGTTAGACAGAGGAGGCTTGTTACCACCTAGAAGGAATGAAAGTTCTGCTTCCCAGCTTGCCCTACTCTGGAAGGGTAGAAGTCTAATTTCTGCACTTGGCCTTTGTTACCATGGGTGGTGCTGCAATTTATTTTTTCTGTGGGGCTTGTCTGGAGTAGAGTGGTTGTTATCGAAAACTTTTCTATCTTGCAAGGTTGCCCTATTCCTGGTCCTTTGCCTGAGAGAGCAGGCTTCTCAGGAGGGTTTTTTTTTTTTTAAACCTGTGCTGTTGATATCTCCAGGTTTTCTGCTTCTGCAGTCCTCAGTCTAGAATATATGAAGCGAAACAAAACCAAACCTCAGAGAACTCACTGCTGTGTCAAGTTCTCAGTGTCTGATGTCTAGAGCCAGTCTGCCCTTTTCTGTCTACTTTCCAGTCTTCTTATGTTCATTTTATATACAATGCTCAGGGTTTTTAACTGTATTTAGCAGAAGGAATAGGGAAAAATACACCAACTACATCATTCCTAAAGTAGATATTGTACTTGCTTTATTTTAAAATTTCATCTTAAGATGAAAATATTTAAACATAGTCAGAAGTAGAGAGATTAGTGGAGCGAATACCCTTTACTCAGCTTCAACAATTTTCAACATTTTGCCCATCTTGTTTCCTTTATTCTCCCCACTGTGAGGTTTGTTGGAGTCTTTTAACTCAAATCCTGGAAATAATATTATCTCACTCAATGTGAGTGTGCATCTCTAATAGAAAAATGCTTTTAAAAAGATAATCACAATGCCATTATCACATTTCACTAATTAACAATAAATCCTTGATGGATTTAAATACAAAAATACAAATTCATATTCAAATCTCCCCAATTGTTTCAAGAAGTGTTTTTAAAATTGGTTTTCTCAAAATAAGATCCAAACCACATGTAACATTGTATTTGGTTGTTACCTCTCTTAAGTCTCTTTCAAAAACCTATTAAATTTCCTAGGCCAGCCACAGAAAAACAAATACTGCATGACATCACTTACATGTGGAATCTAAAAAAGTCCAACTCACAGATGCACAGAGTAGAATGGTGTTTTTCAGGGACCAGAAGTTGGGGGGAACGGGGTCATGTTGGTCAAAGAGTAGTACAAAGTTTCAGTTATGCAGGATGAGTAAGTTCTGGGGATCTAAAGCACATCATGGTGACTATAATTAATAACACTGTAGCGTGTACTTGAAATTTGCTGAGAGAGTAGATCTTAACTGTTCTCAACATAAGAAAGGTAACTATGTGAGCTGATGAAAACGCTAATTAATTTGATTGTGGTAATCATTTCACAATGTATACGTATATCAAAACATCATGTTGTACACCTTAAATACATAAAATATTTACTTGTCAGTTAGACCTCAATAAAGCTAAAAAAGAATCTGTAAGTTTCCCATCTTTTTCTCATACTGTTTTAAATCCCATTTACCATTGAAGAAAACAGGTCATTTTTTTCAATAAAATATTCCACATTCTGGGTTTGCCTGATGGTTTTTTAGTGGTGACAATGAACTTTTTCTTCTATCTCCTATATTTACTGTAAACTGGGAGTTAGAGGTAGACACGCAACTAGATCTGGGTTCAAATTTTTAAAAAAATTTTGGCATCAATATATCATAGGTGGTGCTTACATCAGGAGGCACATAATACCTAACTATCTCACTCTTAGTGATGCTATAATTGATCCGTGGTTTCAGGTGATAATCAGTTTGATCCCTCCATTGTAAAATTCTTTATCGTCATTTGCCTGAACATTTTTCATCAATCCATGGTCATTGCCCTAGATTAGTGGTTTTCGACCAGATATAATAGTCCTCCATAGGATATTTGACACTGTCTGAAGACATTTTTGATGACCACAACTTGGACAGCCCCCAAATAAAGACTTATCTATCTGCAAGTACCAATAGTACTAGGGTTGAGGAACCATGGCCTAGATTTGTTATTAGGGATTGTAAATGGTGATATACTAATTCTGTTATTCCTTTTGTGTTTGCTATCTGGAATTGTTGCATAAAGAAGAATATCACTATTTGGTTACCCTGAAATACTGTTCATAAAGGAAAGGCAAGATAAGTTCTTGATTTTTCCCTGTATTAATTTTTACAATAAATTGGTGCCCTTGTATCAGCCAGGGGCAACCAATTTTTTTTTAAGATTTTATTTATTTATTTGACAGAGAGAGACATCATAAGTAAGCAGAGAGGCAGGCAGAGAGAGGAGGAAGCAGAGAGCCCGATGCGGGGCTCGATCCCACCTGGGATCATGACCTGACCTGAAGGCAGAGGCTTTAACCCACTGAGCCACCCAGGCGCCCACAACCAATGTTTTTTAATGTCACTCTGAAATTATGTATTTCATACATCTGATGCTTGATTAATGGTAGATTTTTTGGATGCGCTTATTGTCCCAATATAGGCAAGTGGGGATTCCCCTCCATCTTGGGTCCTGTGTTCCTTTGACAAGACTACATTAGTCTTTGATATGGCTCTTGCTTTTTGGCAAAAACAAGATGTTCTAGGCTCATTTTGTACATTTCTTGTGACAGACAGATGAACAACTAATTATTTCTTGAAGGAGGATTGACTTCTTTTGGTGGGAAATGATATTTAGAGACCACAATCTGGGCATTAGATATACTCATTGCTATTAGGTTGTCATTGCTACTATGTCTTTTCAGTGGACAGAGCTAGGAAACATTTATTTTTTCCAGAAAGAGAAAAATAGATAGATAAGTTCATAACCTTCTGTAAGTATTTTTATTTCCCCAACTTTCTTACAGAAAAGTTGGCATCTGTATACAATATTCTATACTTTGCTTTTTCAGGTTAGCAATATATCCCAGATATCATTCCCATAGAGATGTCTGATTTCATAGTATTCTACATTTTAATTTACTAAAATTTTTTTCCCAGTTTTCACTGTAATTTATTTAACTGGTCCCCCAGTGATTGACATTTGCTGGTTTTTTTCCCAGTCTTTTGTTATTATAGTGTTGCAATATAATGTTAATGCAGTGTTGCAATGAATGGCTTTGTGCATATGTCACCCTGTCCTTTAGCTGGTTTATCTTTGGGTTAGATTCCTGGAAGTGGGATTACAGAGTCAAACAGTGAATACACATGTGATTTCTCTAGACATTGCTAAATTTCTCTCTATTAATTCCAAATTTTAATATAATTTTGTTTGTATTGCTTTTAGTAGTTTTAAAAGGAACCAGATTTACTTGCAACCAGTAGTATTTGCAAGCCGTAGAGATCTAATGCACAGTATAGTGAATACAAGCAACAACTTTATATTATAATCATCAAACTTGCTAAGATACTAAATCTTAACTATTCCACCACAAAAAGAAATGATAATTATATGATGTGATAGAAGTGCTATCATTACAATGGCAATTGTATTACAACAGAGAAATGTTTCAAATCAACATGTTGGGCACTTTATATTTATATGATTTTATATGTCAGACACATTTCACTAAAAATAAACCAAATAAATAAAAACTTTAAAAAAATAAAAAAGGAATAAAATTTTGAAAAAGAACACAAAGTGTGACCAGTTTTGGTAACAAGATGTACCCTTCCCACGCTTCAAACTTGAAAGAGACATTTAGGACAAACACAAGAAGTCAGATTCCACACTTCAGTGAGTAAAATTGGAGAATGTGTTGTTGATTATGCTTCTGTCAAAGCTCAGGCCCAAGGCCCTGCTGCATCCCGCAGGGCTGACCTCCAGCACCAGACCCAGATTTGGGGATTCCCGAGTTTCCTTAGAGGACAGGGATACAAGGGTTGGTTGCTTGGCCAGATGCTGTGCTAGAACACAGGAGGCCATTCAGTGGCCGGAGTATGAAGCCGATAAATAAGGAATCAGAAGTGTAAGTCACATGGGGCAGAAGTCTGAAGGATGATAGAGTTGCTAAAGGCCCAGGGAAGTTGAGGCACAGACTACCTCAGGCAGCAAAAGCTGCGGGAATGGCTGGTTAGAATAGGATACAGTGTAACCTACATCCTTGTGGTTGATGTACATCCCTCACAACCATGACCTTGCCTTCTTGGTGAGCCTCCTTTTTTTTCGGCCAGAGAAGGGCCCCAGCCACTGGAATCACAGATATATAGGTTACCTGGGGCTAGATGTGTACTTAAAGGAGACCTTGAATTCTTCCATTTTGTGTCCCTCGAAAACCGCTCGGCCTGCTGCTTCCTTCTGTAGGGCTGGCACCACCTGGATCCCGATGAGCCCTTTCCTCATTCTCCTGGTTATTGGTGTGGCTCTGGGGATTCAGGGTGTGAAGACTTGTCCTGCTGCAATGGCAAGTAGGAGCCTCTGAGCTGGATCCCTGGACATCATGGATGGGCTGGTAGGGGGGCTACTCCTGAGCTTAGTGAAGTGGTCTAGGTGAGATGGGAAGAGCCCTCCTCACCAGCTCCTAGCCCCAAGGGCTCTGGTGCTGAGTGTACTTGCCATTTCCCCCTGTCTTTAGTCTAGTGAAAACTTGCAGACCACAAACGGGATGTCAGGGGCCTGGATAAAGTAGATGTCAGACCTCTCATAGTTGATGGTAGGTATCTTCTGAATGGGAACAGGTATAGAAGCAGAGAGTAAGCACAAGGAAAGTCAAGCTACTTAAGGATTTTGTGCTGCATTTGTACAGTGAGAATAGTATCAGTACCTACCTCATCAGGGTGTTAGGAAGTTTATGTAACTTAGTAAAATACTCCTAAAAGTGCCTGGCATATAATAAATCATCAATAAACATTAATTATTTGATTATAATTATTGTGTGTAAATCAGGAATCATATCATGCCAATCCCTTGCTACTCCCCAGCCAAATGATTCCCACTGCTAGTGGGAGAATATTAAAAATCTTATACAATGGTCTGCAAGGCTGCAGGTGATCTGGTCCCTGCTTGTGTCTCTATCCTCATCTTATATAACTCTCCTCCTTCTTGATCACCAAACTCAAGCCATTCTGGCCTTATTTTCATTTCTTAAAATTATGAAGCTCCTTTTGGCCTCAGGACCTTTGCACTTGCTCTATGCTTTTGTAATCAGGAAAAAAAAGTTAAAAAAATGAGACACTAAAATCCAGAATCAAGAGAAGTTTGAGAATATTGACTACATAATAATCTTAAACACCATAAGGTTAAAAAATGAAATAAAATACAACAGTCAAATGACAAATGGGAAAAATATACTAGAGTATGACCGATGAAGGGTTAATAGCCTAGTGGTAAAGAATCCAAACTCTAGATTCTGACCACTGGGTTTGAATCCCAGGTCCATCATTTATTGGCTGTGTGACCTTGAGCATCACTCAATCTCTCTGTGTCTCATTTTCCTCACCTCTAAAACGAGGATGATAACAACACCGACTTCCTAAAATTGGAGTAAAGGTTAAACCTATTTAAGAGAACAACTCTTGGCATACTTCAGGTGCCATATAAGTGTCACGTATTATTGTTAATAAGAAGCCAAAAATAGACAAATGATGTGAACAGATAGTTCACATGAGCAGTAATATGAAATAGCCAATAAACATTTGAAACTATGGTCATCTTCACCCATAATGAAAAGCATGCATTCATTTATTTCACAAATAGTTAAATATGCATTAAGTGCCAAAGAGGCACTGGGGATAGTGAACATTTTACTCTCATGGAGTTTATAGTCATTTTTTATATGTGTGTGTAATATTTAACACATCATGTGGTGATAGTGTTTTGAAGGAAAAGCAGATATGGGGTGTTATTTTATATAGAGATCAAGGAAAGACTATGGTATTTAAGCAGCAATCTGAAGTGAGGGAGAAAGCATGAGAATTTCTAGGAGAAGAGCTTTCCAAGCAGAAATAACAGTAAAGGCACAGGCTTGGAAGCAGGAGCCACCTTAGCTTTTTGAAGGAACAGCAATAAATCCAGTTTGTTTGGGGCAAGGCTAAATTGAGAGGAATGAGGTCTAAGAGGCTGTGGTCAGACTCTATAGGCTTTAAAGGCTAGGATAGGACTTGGGACATGACTAGGAGTGAACTAGAAAGCTTGCTATCATTTAGAACTGTAATCACTTATACATGACTGTGATCCAAATAACAAAGGCTCAAACAGGATGATGTTTCAAGTGAGTTATTGATTCTGACACTGTCGACAGCAAGACACCCCATTACTGTATGTACCACCAAAAAAGGAAAAAAAATGCCACCAAATATAAACTGTCAAAGATTTCAGAGATGCTGAAACAAGAAAGAGGTGTACCTCTTATCTTAGAGTTGGTAAAATATGGCTTTTTTTTCCTCCCATAAGAATAGGTCCAGAGGTAATCTGTTTTCTGGTAGCAGGATGGCTACTCAGCTGTAATCATTATATCCTCATTTTCAGGAGGAAGAAGGAGAAACTAGGAAGGGGGAAGATGCCTTTTTTTCTTCTGTATTGATTTTGTGAAAGTCTCTCCCTTAAAACCCACTGGAATTTTTATTGGCATTGCAATGGCTGTGTAGATCCACTTGGAGAAAACGGCCTGATGCCCAATATAGAGTCCTACATTGTAGCTCAATATGTATGTTACAGTCTCATTTATAGTTCATAAAAGGTTAAATGTATAAGAATAAAGGTATAAGGATAAATGGATAAATGTATAAGATAAATACCTAAGATAAATGTATAAGAGAAAAGGATAAATGTATATAACACGCACTCCCCCTGCTTGTATTTGCATTGAAAAGTTCACAAAGCATACATAAGAAACTGTTAACAAGTAGTCATTTCAGGGGAATAGATTGGGTGTGATTGGCAGAAATACGAGAGGCTTTAACCTTTTGTGTTATGCTTCCTTCTAAACCCTTTTTAAAAACCACAGATATTGGGGGCACCTGGGTGTTGCAGTCAGTTAAGCCTCCGGTTCGTGTCCTGATCTTAGGGTCATGAGATTCAGCCCCAAGATTGGGGCTGCCCGTGAAGTCTGCTTCAGATTCTCTGCCTCTGCCCCTCCCCCAAAGTGCTTGCTCGCTCTGTCTCAAATAGTCTTTTTTTAAAAAAGATTTTATTTATTTATTTGGCAGAGAGAGACACAGCGAAAGAGGGAACGTAAGTAGGGGGAGTGGGAGAGGGAGAAGTAGGCTCCCCGTGGAACAGGGAGCCTGATGTGGGGCTTCATCCCAGGACCCCTGGATCACGACCTGAGCCACAATCAGACGCTTAATGACTGAGCCACCTAGGCGCCCCTCAAATAAAGTCTTTTTTAAAAAGCCCCACAAATATTGTATATATTAGTGTTATGATAATAAATATAAACCAGCAAACTTAAAAGTAGATTGTGTATTACCCGGGGATAGAGGTATTCTTTATGGGGTAAATTAGCAGAGTTTTAAGAGAATCAACTTCTACTATCCTCAAATTTCATATTTCCTATTTCCTAAAATCAATCTGCCAGAGAACACACATGTGGTGGCAGAATCAAGCTGGTTCTCTCTTCCATCTCCTCTTTCGCAATGGTCCTTTTTGCATTTTACAAAACAAAGCATACCTTTCACCTATCCTGATTCTTACTTGGGTGCACTGCCCCAAGGTATAAAATCCACAGGGCTCCAGAGACAGTGCTGAACACTGTTGTCAAGGGTGAAGAAAATAAAAATTGCTCTAACAAATGAATGGGGATCAAATCCTTTTGCAATTCAGATGGCTTTGCATAAAACTGAAGGAAAACCCCATGGAGCTGTCAGCTGATAAACCAGGAAAAATAATTTTGAAGACAAATCATTGTGTAATCCTCCCCCCTGCCCCACAGATCTCCAAAGGAATTCAGAGACTTGAGTAACATTGCTAAAACAAATGTCCATTCCCTTTTAGTTATTTATATAACCAAGGTTCCTGTGTGCTAACGTTTAACCAAACACAAAGCAGAAAAAGAACTGATGCTGAATCCTGTCTCATTCTAGTGATAAGCAATATTTATCCATAGAGACACCCATTAACTTTTTTCCAAAAAAAGACCTCTATCTTTAATATATTTTAATTTTTACATTTAATAGTTACCTATCAGAATTTTAATATACTTACAATTTTTTGCTCCATCACATTCTAATACTAATTGTCATAATAACTCAAGCAAGAGTAAATTTTGACACAACACTTAGAGCTTTAGGTTCACAGGAACATTAAAAAAGCATTTAAATAGAAAAATATATTTACATATTTTGCTGCAGGGAAAGATGATAAGGTTATCAATAAAGTAATTTTGAGTGCAAAAATATATATTATGTGGGTAAAATTCTATTAGAATAGAATGAAGAACTTAGGGAGAAAAGGAAAAATGTACAGCTCCCAACCATCAAGAACTCGTCTGTGAATTTTTAAGATGGATGATGGTGGCTCTCAAATCATTAACGTAATTAGGTTCCACTAATTTCATGTAAAATTGTAACATGACAATTTTGTTTGTGAACGTTAGTATTTGTCAGGATTCACATTATTTGCAGCTGACATTTTGATGCAAAATTTTAGATGTCAACACAAAAAGATGTGTAAAGGAGCCCAAGGTTAAAAAATATTTTTAGAGTGTATTTGGATATAAACCAATAGTTTTCGAGAAACGTACAAAGCATGTTCAAGGAAGTGTCATATACTCTTTTGCCACCTTGTGGTCAGAACCGTGTTCAACCCCAGTTGTCTCAACTATAATGAGGAGGGGTCTCTCCTGTCAGCCCCTTCTGCTAGCCTTCAGTCAGATCTTTGTGAGGTAGACGCAGTGACATTTGCCAGGACTGAATGGAGACACATGCAAGCAGGCTGACGCACCCCCACACACACACCGCACGTGATTCACAGCAAAAGCAACATGCAATCAGGAAAAAAACGTTAAGGAAGTACAACAAAATTTTGACTTTTCTCATGAAGACTACTTTAAAAAAATCAAATGTCAAACTGTTTCCGATATTTTTTTTTCTTGATTCTTTTGTTTTTGGTGCCTTTTCTCTGCTGGTGACCCAGACACTTCCTTAGTCTGCCTTTTGGGGAACCCAGCCCTGATTGTGGCCCTGGAGCCAGCTTGTATGGTTTTGCGCTGTCCATAGCTCCCAGTACAACACCCAGATCTGGGCTGGAGCTGAATACCCCTTCGCTGGGTGAATGATGGCAGAGTCTCGGGACTTCCAGAACCTGCTGGACATGTGGGCTTCTGCCGGAGCTTGATTGGGAAGGCAGTCAGGTTGCCATGGTTAGTCGTCAAGGGTGGAGGGTAGACAGTCTTAGGCACATGGAGATCTTTCGATCTTTTTGATGTCTGTCACTTTGCGGAGGTGGGATGACCGTACCCTCTCCAGCCTCACTCTGCTCCATGACCTCAGTCATTTTCAGCAGCTGCAGCAGCGTGGGGCGGTGGGGAGCAGGAGGATTCCTTCAGTGGGTGTGCTAGTTGCAGTTCCTCCAATTGCAGGCCACAAAGGGCAGGCATTTATTGGAAGGATGCTAGGGTGCTTCAAGGAATTGAAGCAAGACTTGACTTCGGAAGGAAGGGCACCAGGGCAGCTCCTGGGGACTTTAGCTGTATGGGAACCAAGCATCCCATCCTCCTTCAGGGCTCCTAATTTTTGACAGCCAACTCCTGACACTAACCCCGGGAGGCCGAGATACCACCTCCTCCCTTCAGGAAGGGGCCAGGCTGCAGGGCCATGTCCAGTGCTAAGCAAGCAGAAGTCCCCTAGGGTATACTCAGCTAGCACGCCCCCACGAGACAGGCCGTGTGTACCGGGCCAAGGCCAGCCATCCCAGGACTCAGGGAACTGACTCTTCCTAGAACACCCTCTTCTCGATCTTTGAACACTGGCTATCTCCTTTCCAGCTCTGTCCTGACTCCCTGGGACCAGCACCTGTGGCCACTTTGGCCAAGTGCCAGCAGCTCTGCGGGCAGGAGCTCTCCGAGGCCCCCAGACCCAGGCCCACCCCCTCCCCCTGCCAGCAGCTCCACTACCGCCCCCGCCCCTCCCCAACTCCCACCTGCAGCCCACCCGCCCTGCCCCGGGGCTCTGCCAGCCTCAAGGGGCTTGGGGCGGTGTCTTCCCCTTTCTCAGCTGTAGGGGAGGTGTGGGCAGTAGGCACGGCCTCGTGGTGTCTTGTCCCTCCCGCTGCCCCCGGGCTGCTCAGCGTTCCCTGGGCCAGAAGGCCGACTGCCAAATCCTCCTCATGCCCTCCCCCGCCCCCCCCGCCCGCGGCCTTGGGAGCCCGAGGAGGAGGTGAGGGGCAGGCACAGATTCCGCAGAGCACCGATAAGATGGGCAAAGGGACGTGCCTCCTCGGACCCAGCGGCCTTGGGAGATCGGCCCCTCAGGCCTGTCCCCAGATTGGCCCTGGGGCTTCGTCCTTCTCGGGAGGGGCAGAACCCGGGGTGGGAGGGGAGCCTGGCACGGGGCTGGGGGCAGGCTCAGCTGTGGAGATGATGGCCTATCACGGTCTCTGACCGCTCCTCAGGACCTGGCTTCTGAGGGGCCATTTCGCAGCCCCAGAGACGTTTCTGGACTTGGCGATTCCTCAGTCCCTGGCCCCGCAGTGCTGGGGGAAGCTGCATGGACGAGGGGAAGGACGACGAGAGGGGAGGAGACGATGAAGGGGGTCAGAGCTGCGATTGGAGCCGAGAACTGGAAGCGCCTTAAAGAGACTGCGCGGTCCCCGCCCCCCTTCCCGCCAGCCTCAATGAATTAGAGCTGTGTTTCCCAAACTTGCCTGATCATAAGAATCCTCTCGGGCCCCAGTTAAAGATACAGGTTCCGGAGCGCCTCCCTTCGCGATTCTGATTCAGTAGGTCTGCGGGTGGAGCCGAGGAATCTGTAATTTTAACACGCTCCCCACGTGATTCTCGTGAACAAGCAAGTTTGGGAAATACTGAATTAAAGGAAACGGGGCCTGGCTGCCGAAGCGGCCTCCGCTAGGGGGCTACGGCGGGAGGATTCCCGGGGGGCGTCGCCTGCTTCCGCCGCCGCCTCCTTCAGTGAAAGTCCCTTTTGGGTCCAGCTGTCACAGCCGCCGCGCTCCCTCAGGCCGGGCGGGGGACACCCCAGGTCTGCGTGGCCCCCGCGCCGCCACGCCCAGTGGCCGCCCGAGCCCTGCGAGCAGGGGGAGGAGCCGCCGCCAGTGGAGGCGGAGGAGGTAGAGGAGGCGGAGACGGCGGAGACGGCGGAGAAGGCGGAGAGGAAGGTGGAGGCGGAGGCGAAGGTGGAGGGGAAGGTGGAGGCGGCGGGGAAGGTGGAGGCGGCGGGGAAGGTGGACGCCGCCGGGAAGGTGGAGACCGCGGAGGGTCCGGGCCGCCGGCTTGAGCTCAAGCTGGAGCCCGAACCCGAGCCGGTACTGGAGGCGGAGCAGGAGCCGAAGGGGGAGCCGAAGCAGGAGCTGGAGGATGAGATCCCAGCGCGGAGCGGCGGTGGCGGCAGCAGCGACGAGGTTCCTCCCCCCACCCTTCCTTCCGACCCCCCACGGGCCCCCGATCCCTCTCCGCGGCGCAGTCGTGCCCCCCGCCGCCGACCCCGGCCACGACCACAGACCCGGCTCCGTACCCCGCCGCAGCCTAGGCCACGGCCCCCGCCCCGGCCCCGGCCCCGGCGCGGCCCTGGGGGCGGATGCCTGGATGTGGATTTCGCTGTGGGTCCACCAGGCTGTTCCCACGTGAACAGCTTTAAGGTGGGAGAGAACTGGAGGCAGGAACTGCGGGTGATCTACCAGTGCTTCGTGTGGTGTGGAACCCCAGAGACCAGGAAAAGCAAGGCAAAGTCGTGCATCTGCCATGTGTGTGGCACCCATTTGAACAGACTTCACTCTTGCCTTTCCTGTGTCTTCTTTGGCTGCTTCACAGAGAAACACATTCACGAGCACGCTGAGACGAAGCAACACAACTTAGCCGTAGACCTTTATTATGGAGGTATATACTGCTTTATGTGTAAGGACTATGTATATGACAAAGACATTGAGCAAATTGCCAAAGAAGAGCAAGGAGAGGCTTTGAAATTACAAGCCTCCACCTCAACTGAGGTTTCGCACCAGCAGTGTTCAGTGCCGGGACTCGGGGAGAAGTACCCGACCTGGGAGACAACCAAACCCGAGTTAGAACTGCTGGGACACAACCCAAGGAGGAGAAGAATCACATCGAGCTTCACCATCGGCTTAAGAGGACTGATCAATCTCGGCAACACGTGCTTTATGAACTGCATCGTCCAGGCCCTCACCCACACGCCCATCCTGAGAGATTTCTTCCTCTCTGACCGGCACAGATGTGAAATGCCAAGCCCTGAGTTGTGTCTGGTCTGTGAGATGTCGTCGCTTTTTCGGGAGCTGTACTCTGGAAACCCGTCTCCTCACGTTCCTTACAAGTTGTTGCACCTGGTATGGATACACGCCCGTCACTTAGCAGGATACAGGCAACAGGATGCCCACGAGTTCCTCATTGCAGCCTTAGATGTCCTGCACAGGCACTGCAAAGGGGATGACGCTGGGAAGGCCGCCAACAATCCCAACCACTGTAACTGCATCATAGACCAAATCTTCACAGGTGGCCTGCAGTCCGATGTCACCTGTCAAGCCTGCCATGGCGTCTCCACCACCATAGACCCATGCTGGGACATCAGTTTGGACTTGCCTGGCTCTTGCACCTCCTTCTGGCCCATGAGCCCAGGGAGGGAGAGCAGTGTGAATGGGGAAAGCCACCTGCCAGGAATCACCACCCTCACGGACTGCCTGCGAAGGTTTACGAGGCCAGAGCACTTGGGAAGTAGTGCCAAAATCAAGTGTGGTAGTTGCCAAAGCTACCAGGAATCTACCAAACAGCTCACCATGAATAAGTTACCTGTTGTTGCCTGTTTTCATTTCAAACGGTTTGAACACTCAGCCAAGCAGAGGCGCAAGATCACTACCTACATATCCTTCCCTCTGGAGCTGGATATGACACCATTCATGGCCTCGAGTAAAGAGAGCAGGATGAATGGACAGTTGCAGCTGCCAACCAATAGTGCAAACGATGAGAATAAGTATTCCTTGTTTGCTGTGGTTAATCACCAAGGAACCTTGGAGAGTGGCCACTACACCAGCTTCATCCGGCACCACAAGGACCAGTGGTTCAAGTGTGATGATGCCGTCATCACCAAGGCCAGTATCAAGGACGTTCTGGACAGTGAAGGGTATTTACTGTTCTATCACAAACAGGTCCTGGAACATGAGTCAGAAAAAGTGAAAGAAATGAGTACACAAGCCTACTGAAGTGATACGCAGACCTACCTGTCATGGGAGATGGCAACACCCGTCCGACAACTGGCATCGAGATTTAAAGGACCTACTTGCGTGGCCCATGGGCCCGACAGAGTAAGAATTGAACAGTACCCAGTGTCTGAGAGGTCCTGGTTGGAAGAGAAATAGACGGGGCGGGAGAAGAGGCTCTAGTCTAAGCAGTCCCTTGAAGGAAAATTCAAGATCAGGAATGCTCTAGGCAGGGAAGGCAGGAGCAGGGAAATCCCGACACTGGTACATATCCTATATTCCTCCAAAAGATTGTGTGGGAAAGTGTGGGGTGGGAGGGGGGTGGTGTGGGGGGGGGTGTGTGCCCTTGTAACCGTAAAACATCTTTCTCCATGGGTGTTTCAGCTTCAACTGACCAATCACATAACAGTTATATGTTCGGCAATGGGGGTGTGGGTGGAAAGAAAAGTATACAAATGTAGCCCATGACCTGTATGGGTATGAAAGCGGAAAAGTGGAGGAGGCAAGGATATCTCATTGACAAACACCTTTGCCAGTTTCTTTGTATTCGTGATTTTTTGTGCTATTAAATGCAGTATTAAAAAAAAAAAAAGAAAAGCCCGTGGGGCTAGTGAAAGAAGAAGAAAGAAGGGGGCTTGTATAAGGGGAGCGATTGCTCCAAAAGTAGAGAAGACAAAAAAAAAAAAAAAATCCTGTAAGATAAGCGGCCAGCACAGACAGGCCTCAGCTAAGAGTATAGTGTGTGAGTGTTAAAAAAAAAAAAAGCTGTATGATATACTTGAGCAAATCAATGAACCTCTTTGCAATTGTTTTCTCATCTGTACAATGCAGATAATTCCTACCTTAAAGGGTTATTGTTAAAGATTAAATGATATAAAATGTGTCAAAGTATAAAGTAAAAGGCTTGGAACTTTGTAGGGGCTCAGTAAACGTTTGTTGGATCTGAAACTTCTTTGGACCAGGACCAGAATGCATCAGAGGTGAGGATCAGTCCTCCCTGAGACCATGGATGGAACGGACATGCATCGTGTCATGTGCAGTCTTTCTCTCTCTCTCTCTCTCTCTCTCTCTCATACACACACACACACACACACACTTATAACCCTCCAACACTGTCTACCTGGACCCCTAAGGCAATGGAGTCAACTATGGTCCCCATATAAGCGCATTACAACCAGTGCCACGCCAGGGGTGGGGGGAGGGGGAGGAGTGCCCCAACTGTCTCCCAAAATCATTCCGTCCATTTGGAAGACCATCATGTTTTCATGACTCAGCACCCTTGTGATGGGACTCTCAGGGCCAGTATGCTGCCAGGCTTCCCCATGAGTGTGTTTGCTGGCCCTTGCCTTCCCTGAGCATTATGCCTGTGGCTACAAGATTCACCTGCAGGCATAGATCCGTAGGACTATTTTCCAAAGCTCGCCGGTCTGCCAGCCCAGGGATATCGATGGAGTGGCACCTTGGTCTCTAAGCCAGAACAGATAAGACAGATGAGATGTGCCCAGGAGGGGGTGAGCACTGGCGCTTCCTTCTTTTCTCTATAGGGCCAGGTACAAAGGGACCTATAACCTAGGAAATCTTGGGGGGAGAGATACTGGATCAGACCCATGGGGCTTGGATCCACTGGCTCTGGTAAAAGGCTGGCCCCCCCACCCTCACCCCTGGGGCTTCCCAAATCTACTTTCTGGTCCACTCCTTTGAGAATACAGATTTATTTCTGTGGTTGTGGGTGCATCCCCAGTGGGCTCACAGATTTTTCTTTAGGACAGGGGTTGTGGCTCTTCTCGTACCTGGGGCTGCATACTCGGCCCTGGCCCAGAGTAAGAGATAGTCAAAACACTTAACTGGGTGACTCAATGAAGCAATACACCTTCCTTTCATAACCGAATTTTTGCCAACACCTGGGGCCCATGATCCTTCAGGAGAATATGTCAAAAGTGTTATTTTTGGTATCTTGTAGGATGGGGGAGATCAAACAATGAGAGGCCTCAGGTGTCGCTTGGCAACTTAATGCAGGGTATCTGACCACCTCTTGGGAAGACAGCCATGTCCTCACTCCTCATCTCTGTCACAGGAAGAGCTCAGGAAGCCATGTGCCACCAACCTCTGATTGCTTGCAGAACCTCTCTTTTGCATTTTTCAGCTTGTTTAGTTGGAAATGGTTTAAACCCAGGGCTAAGTGGCAAAAGTAAAAATAGTATAGCGAACATCTGTATACCCTTTACCAGAGTCACTGATTGCTAACACGTATGCACACTCCTAAGTAAGTGTGTGTGTGTGTGTGTGTGTGTGTGTACCATATGATGGTAAGTTACATGCATCGTAGCCCCTTGTGCCTAATGTACCTCAGCATGCATTGCCTACCAATGGGCATGTTCTCTACATCATGGTATATAGTTAAGAGCATCAGTAAATTTAACATTGATCTGGGGGCGCCTGGGTGGCTCAGTTTGTTGAGCGACTGCCTTCGGCTCAGGTCATTATCCCGGGGGCCTGGGATTGAGTTCCCACATCTGGCTCCCTGCTCAGTGGAGAGTCTGCTTCTCCCTCTGCCTCTGTGATCTCTCTTGCTTTCATTCTCTCTCAGATAAATAATAAAATTTTAAAAAAATTAACACTGGTCCAATACTATTATCTGATCTCCTGTCTGTACTTCATTTTTGTCTGTTGGCCCAAAGACATCCTTAACAGCGCTCCCCTCTCCATCATAGGATCTGGTCTAGAGTGAGGTATTGCTTTTAGTTGTCATGTCTCTTTAGCCTCCTTTAGTCTGGAACACTTCCACAAACTTACTGTGCCTTGTATGGCATTAGCATTTTTAATAGACTGTTCCTCATTTTGGGTTTGTCTGACACAGAAAGTGTCTTAAGTACCCTGCACTCAGGAATAGTCCTAGGAGCTAGGAATGGCCCGAGCAGGCTGGGGCTGACCCACCTGTCTCCGCTGGTGCAAAGCACGACCACCAGAGGGAGCAGCTGTGCCTGGCCCTTCCTAATGGAACCACACACCTCTAGGAAACACCATTGTCCCTCAGCAACAGTGGAGCCAGTCAAGCCCAGCCCTACGCCCCTACCTGTCACCAACCCCCAAACTGAGCCACTGAATGTAACAGCATCAGCCAGGGCCCGCTTGCGGATCACACCACCGTGGGACCGGGGCACCAGTGTATTAGGCAGGTATGTGTTACCTTGATTTCCAATGGAGAGTCAAGCATGTCTGGCCCCTTGGGTGGGTACTGCTGTGGTGGGGTCTTCTTGGCAGGGGGTGAAGGGGGGAGACCAGAACGGAATGCCCTTGACGCCTTTAGCCCTTATCAATGTTCCCTGCCCCCCCCTGCCCCGCTCCCGTGGTGGGCACAGCAGCAGTGGGGAGGGGGGCAGGGAAGGGGTGAGTTCTTAAACAGCTTCAGGGGCAGCGGGCAGGAAGCTGGGGCCCAGACTAAGTAAGGAAAAACATGGGTTAGGTCAACAACAGATGGGGTTGTGACTTATGGGTGACTTTCAGACACATCTGGGCTATTTTACATGATGGCTGGGATTCCGGTGTGAGCAAATGTGGGCTAGAGCTGGTGAAACTCAAGCTAATGTTTAACTCCAACTCCATCTACTTCCACAAGCTGGGAAGGCCAGGGGAACTTGGTTCACATATAGATTTATGATCTGGGCCCCGAAGGGCACAGACAGCAGATGAGTGCTCACGAGGGGCGTTCTTATCCACTCAGAGAGCTCAGAATGAGGGACCAAACAATGTGGCCCTTCCCTTTCACCCCTTGTACATGCCTCCCACAGTTTTTTTGCCTAACCTGGTTGAAAATTCAGGACCCCACCAACTTCCAATTTCCTGGAGTAGCCAAATGCTGAGACTTACTCTGGCCCACAGTTCACATATGCAACTGCCTCACTTCTTCCCTATCCACGGGGAATCCTGATCAGGGATGCCATCAACCAAGAGGTCTTTTCCAATCAAGAAAAAACAGAGTGGTCCCCATTACAACTCGTGTTCTCATAATGCAGTAGAGTGGAAGCCAGACACCTCTGTTTTTGCCAAATGTATATTCACACCCGGAAGTGAAGGCCCATGTCCTCTGAGACTATGAAGGTCAGGGCCCACAGCTGTATGTCATTACACACTGACCTTTCCAGGCAGGTGATCTGATACCATTTTAAAACTCTTGTATTAAAGTGTATCAATTATATAGGAGAATGCATGTATCATAAGGGTACAATTCAATGCATTTCTAGGAAATGAACAGATCCCTGCAAACAACATTGAGGTCAAGAAACAGAACATTGCCATAGTGAGGCCCCACTTCTGCTTCCTTCTAGTCAATAATAACCCCAAAGAGGAATCCCTATCCTGACTTCCTCCACTGTAGATGTAGTACCTGAGTGTTGCTTTTTTTTTATATGCCTTCTATAAATGGAATTGTTCAGTTTGTATACTTTTGTGTCTGGCTTCTTTTGCTCAACATTTTAGGGGCTTCAGATCTGAAGTCCTTTTGTCAAGAAAAATTCTGGGGAATGTCACTGTTTCTGTCTAATGAGCCAAAAGTGAGAATCCATACTCATCCTAGTGATTGCTGATATATTGAATCCATTCAAAGGGACCGAGGCCATTGCAAAGTTGGACCTTGAGAGTGTGTCTAATCTCAGGTATAAGAAGATGGTGGACAGAAAACAGCCTTCCAGAGAATCTTGGGATAATTTGCCCCAGAAATGTTGCTCTTGGGCCCTGTTCTGTTTAATAATCTTGGACCCCAGCCCCAGTCCAATAGCTCCTGGATGGGACGCCTATTCTGGTAAATCCTCAAATTTATATGGGCAGCAGAGTCACCTGGAGGGCTTAATACATAGATTATTGGGTCCTGCCTCCAAAATTTATGATTTCAGTGGATCTGGGAGGTGGGACTCTAGAATTTGTATTTCTTTTTTTAATATTTTATTTATCTATTTGACAGAGAGAGAGAGAGAAAGACAGCAAGAGAGGGAATACAAGCAGGGGGAGTGGGAGAGGGAGAGGCAGGCTTCCTGCCAAGCAGGGAGCCCGATGCGGGGTTCGATCCCAGGACCCTGGGATCATGACCCGAGCCAGGGGCAGGCGGTTAATGACTGAGCCACCCAGGCACCCCAAGAATTTGTATTTTTTTATGTATTTATTTGACAGAGAGAAATCACAAGTAGATGGAGAGGCAGGCAGAGAGAGAGAGGGAAGCAGGCTCCCTGCTGAGCAGAGAGCCCGATGCGGGACTCGATCCCAGGACCCTGAGATCATGACCCGAGCCAAAGGCAGCGGCTTAACCCACTGAGCCACCCAGGCGCTCCCCAAGAATTTGTATTTTTAACACATTCCCTGGTGATGCCTCTGGTTCTGGGATTGAGCTTTGAGAACCAGTCATCTGTTCAGTTCGTTTTCACACTGAGGTCCTTGGAGCCCAAGGACTCTGTGAAGATGCTCCAGTGCGCACCTTGGAGAGCACCCAAAGAACAAGGAGGAGGGTACATTGGTGAAAATCAGGAACTCTTAACCCCGCTTTTGACCAGAGCAGCTCCCCTGTTATTTATTTTAGATCTTGGGGTTCCAAGTAATACTTGAAGAAAAAGTTCTGCCCCTAAAATTTGTAAAAGCTGAAAATTGCAGCGCTAAGGAGCTGAATACCCTGAGGGAATGATGTCTTTAAATTACATGGGTGGTGTATCTGGGAAATAATCCACCGTGCTCTGGAGACCTGGCCTCCTGTGTGCCCTTAAACTAGATGGTCCTTGGCGGGGGGGGGGGGGGGGGCTTGGTTTCCTTGGAACTTAAAGAGGTGCATATTTATGAGGATGGAAGTGATAAGGGAAAACAATTATAAATAAGGTGCCAAGTCATATGAATAAAGAATTTTTTTTTGCTGGCAAGAGAGCACACTAAGATGACATGATCAGTGTAAGGGCCTATTTAGCCAGAGCAGCTCCATCCTGGCCCTGCCCCTCCCCCTTCAGGGAACTTACTTAAAAACAAGTCCCGGAAACCAGTCCCAGGTAACAAAGCCCAAATACAAGGATGGGTCAGGCCAGGTGGAGGCATTCAGTCACTGGGGGCACATACTGTCTCCTAGCTACCAAGGAGCATGGGCCCTGCCTTTTGGGTGACTTTTGGGCACCCATTCTGACCAAGGTAATAGGCTAATTCAAGTATCTACTATAGGGTAAATTGTAATTCAATTGGTCACTTATGTGTGACCTAGCAGGACTGTGCAGCTTTCTCTGTGTTACAATCTCATTGGTCACCTGTGCGTGGCCAGGCCCAACCACATGGCCTTTGCTCTATAAAAGCTAGTCTGTAAGGCAGAGGGTGGTCGCCTCTTTGCAAGAGACGTCCCTGGCCGGTCAGTTTGATTCTTAATGCTTGGTGCGAAATAAAGCTTTGCTTGACCTTCGCTTTGTATCAGTCTCGCTCCTTTGACCATGGAGCCAACAAACAGCACTCACCAACTCCGAACATATAGTAACACGAGATACATCATAACAAAAGTTTGCATTTATAGCTGACTGTGAAAAAAAAGTAAAATCTGCAGAAACAATAAGGAAAAATTAAAACCAGGCTAGTTATTGAAAGCAGACATTGTAGTCGCCCATCCTGGTGTTGGTCCCTAGGGGCGGGGGCTTAGAGATGAGAAGCTAAAGCCCACGTGGGTACTGGCAACTCCACCTCAAATCCACCAGAGCTCGAGAAGCTGTGACTCAAACCTCACAATAAAACTTGTGGCAGCTCTGTCTATCACAGCGTGTTTGGAAAGTGAGCAATGAAAAGACATACGCTTTCTCCAAAACCACCATGAGAAATCAAAATCCCAGGCTTACATTGTATGTGGATGTGGGGGTCTAAGCGCACCCTGTTGTGTGTTATGGAAACCATGTGCTGGAAGATTAAAATAAAAACGGGAGCAGAAGCATTCAAACCTCTAGAACCCCAGCAAGAGCCAAATATTGTACCTCTTTACAGCCCAGGGCAGGTGGAACCTCACAGAAAAAGACC